>NC_136060.1:379654966-380344966 GCF_964261635.1 Lissotriton helveticus
CCTTCTATCACCTCCAGAGTTCTTTCTTGTGGTATAGTGATGTAGATGGCCTCAGTATCCATGATGACGAGGAGGTCACTATTTTCGTCAATACTGATGTCTTCATAAATGGTAAAAGACATCCTTTGTATCCTTCAAGTATGAAGGCATTTCTTTTACCAGTGGTCTTAAGAACCAGTCACAAAATTGGGAAAGTGGTTCCAAGATAGTTAGTATCATAGACTATTGGTCTACCCGGTGGAGGAAACCTTATTTTGTGAATTATTGGTAAAACGTAAAACAGTTATGCATGGTTCTTTTGCCTCCATGAATTTGGACTCTTAATAATCCATACTTATGCTAAGGCCGCTTCTTTTATACTATGGATAATAGCTCTGAATCGGTGTTAGTAACTATGTTTAGATCTTTGTGTCAGATAGGAGGCTTTTGCATTCAGCATCATACATTTCCCTAGACAACAATGGTACCCCCCTTTCTCTGCTGGTTTAATGACCAAATCGTCGTCGTTCTCCAGGGATTGTAATGCCAAGCATTCGGTGTAGGATAAATTATGAAGCAAATTATTTTGCCTAATGTTGAGATTTTCCTCATTGTAGATAAGCGCTTTTTCAAATTCCAGTATTTTCGGTGGTATCTGTGTGTAGGGGGTACAAATGTGGATTTATTGCACGGTCCAGTGGTACGTGTCAGTGACTCCTGCTCCTCCTTATCCTGAAAAAATGTTTTCAATCTTACTTGCTGGACGAATTGAGCCAATTCGTACCGGAAACCAAACTTTTTTTAGGCGGAGGCAAAGTACGGGGCAGGGGCCAACAAAAGGACAACATCAAAGTACAGTGAGCAGAAGAAGCACTAATAATAACAAGAAAGAAAGGCCAAAGGAGCCAGTAGAGCACAAGCAAAATGACAACCCAGTCGTGAATCTAAGTTCTACGGTGCTTAGCAAGTAGTTCCGGGTATCCCGAAGTTAACTGGGATTTCCAACTACCTAAAATCTAAACTGAACTGTGTTAGGGTTTATTTGGACTCTGCCATGTGATGGGAAGTTGGCTGGCTTTGATTTTTGACTTAGCTTTCTCCTGATTTTCTTTTTTTTCTTAAACCTTTATTTTTCAGTTTTTTAATAGGCAACACAGCAGTAATAAGAATGAGTCGCAGCACACAGTGGGTAAAACACAGGAAACTGTCAGTTTCTCGCAGGGAAATGATTTGTCATTCCATCAATGTCATATACTCCAGTCTCTAGGAGTGGGGGTGGGTTCGCTCCCTCCCTCCACAGGCTCATTGCCATAGTATTCATTATCATCAGAGCTGCCATTATCATCTGTTGCTGCGTGGTGTCTGGTCCGGGAGCCTATCACACAAGCTTCACCAGACTGCACTTTATATAGACTTCCTCAGCTAGGGATAACTCTGCTACGTTTCTGTACCAGTATTCTATCTCTGGGGCACGCTGGCTCATCCAAGTGATGGCAACCCTGTGTCAACTGCAGAAATTAGCATGCCATTTTGGGACCTTTGGTCTTTTGAATGTTTCTCAGCAGACTGCACTGGGGCGTTCTCTCTATTCTTAGATGTGTGGCCTGCACTAATTCGTCTACCGCCTGGTTCCAGTAACTCTACTGCCTGATGTCCCAGACCATATGAAGGAAGCCCGCCTCTCGTGCGCAGCAATGATGACAGTCTTCTGGCCGAGCCGGTATCATACGATGGAGATCCCTAGGGGTCAGATAGTGTGGTGCACAAAATTGTATGTACTAGTTTGGAGCTGGCATTACTAGAGACAAAGCTCACAAATTCGTGCCAAATCCCCATCTTCCTTTGTTGTCACAAAGTCGTCATCCCAGGCTGTACGAGGCCGCGTCTGTCTACCCACTGCCATGTCGACCCTTATGGCTCTGTATAATAGATTGATCAGATGCCTACTCGCCCCGCAGGACAGCATGACCCCTAGGACGTGATGGCTCCTGGTGCTGTAGGGAAAGAGGGCCAGGTCTGTTTGGCCAGCTTGGCAAGCCTGGATGGTGCAAAAGAAGCGCCCTGGCTCCAGTGCAAAGTCCACTGGTGCCTCCTCAAGTGATAACATTCTCACCGGGGTGCAGATACCCCAGTAGGGCACAACCACCCTCCCTCCAAGCTGGAAGGGGGCGTATTGGTCCTCATTTGCCTGATTGGTGCCACAATCCATATAAGCATCTCTTGGTGGAATGGTGCACGCCGGAGCACCGCAGTTCCAAAAGTCGCATGAGACCCCCGCTCCCTCCATTAACAGCTCTGGTAGCTGGCCTGCCTCCACCGTGCCTGCCAGCAAACAATTCTCCCAACTGTCTCCTGCCTGAAGACATTGCGACGCTTGCTGGCACTGCGCGGTGTAGTAATACAAGTCTAGCTGTGGCATCTCCAGTCTACCCTCATATTGTCTAGTTAGCATAGCCAGGGCAACCCTACTACGTCTGCCCGCCCACAACAAGGAGATGAGGATCGAGTCCAGTTGCCTGAACACCCTCGCTGGTAGGGGGCAAAGCGAATTCTGCACAACGTATAAGCAGCGCAGCAGGTGCACCATCTTGGAGGTGGCCAGCCTGCCTATCAAAGACAGGTGGAGTGCATTCCAGAAAGTTACCCAGGTCCTCAACAAGTCCATCCTGCACATGTAGATGCTCAGTGGCTTTCTCCTGATTAGGCTGAGATGTGCCGCAGGCAGGGGTGTGTTTATAGCTGCCAGCGAACAAGGCAATGCAAGATGCTCTCTGTCACCAAAGCCCAGTCATGCTCAAGGAAAAGCTTTTCAAAGTGTTTTTTTTTTAAAGTGAAAAACGTGTAAGACAGCCCAGTGGCCTGAGAGCCCACCCAAAGACCTGCAGTTCAGTCTTCAGTCCTGGGGTGCCATCTCGATCTTCAATTCTCATAATGTCAATAAAACTATAGCATTTCACTTGACCACCTAGAGAATTAATGTTGTGGTGCGGTATGAAAATAGTCATTAGAATTCTTCTTGTTGTTCAAAGTGAAATTTACCATTCCATGCACATCAATAAAGTCAAAATACCAGGTGTTGTGCCTGGGCACCTCTTTACCCTGTCTAGGCATCGTAGAATACTCGTGTGCTTGAAAATCTTAGCTTGGAGTTTGAGATCTGTTGTGACTGTTCTCACTGGATGTACTGTTTATGCGTCTTAAGTTCGATAATTTCTTCCTACTTCTCTTTCATTACTTATGCCCTTGTGTCTGATTTTGAAGCACTTCCTACAGTATAGAAATGGGATTGATGCCAATCACTATCAGGACAAACATTGCTCCTGTGTCCCCACAGTAGATCCTAAAAAACAGCCAAGTTTTCAGCTCCTTCCTAAACATGCCATGGTTAGGCTGGAATCGAAGTGTGGACGGCATCTTGTTCCATAGCTTGGCCGCACAGAAGGACAAGGAGCGTCCCCCACCTTGCCTTCTGGATTTTTGGAACACAGACAAAACGCAGCGTGGTAGATCTAAGCGTTCTAGTAGGTGAGTAGCTAGAAAACTGTTTCTGTATCTCCCCGGAGATTCCTCTGTGGAGGGCATTATGTACCAAACAGAGGGATTTAAAATCGACCCTTTACTGTACCGGAAGCCAATGTAAGGACCTAATGGCATCCAACGTAGGGCGGCTCTTAGGAATATTCATAAGCAGTCTGGCTGCAGCATTTTGCAACGATTGCAGCTTTCTGCTCTGCGCTTTGTCAATTCCTATGAAAAGCGCGTTGCAGTAATCAATCTTAAAAAGAAAAATTGCCACTACAACATTCTTTTGGAATGCCTGAGAAATGAACGGAAATATTTTTCTGAGTACTTTCAGGAGGAAAAAGCAGAAAGAGGTCAGCTGATTTACCTGGGCTGAAAGTTTGAGTTGATCGTCAAGGATCACACCCAGATTCCTGACCTTGGTGACCGGGCATGGGCACTCCCCCGTATCTGTTGGCTACCAACTGTTGTTCTCGGAACTCAAGAAGTGAAAAGGAGGCTCTTATGTGTAGGGGCAGGTCATTCCACGCTTTAGGAGCGATGTAGGAAAAGGCTCAACCACCAGTTATGGTATTCCGTGTGCATGGGATTTGTGCAAGTAGGAGTCCGGATGAGCAGAGATGTCTGGAAGGTTTATAAAGGCATATGCAATTGTTGAGGTATGCCGAGCCAGTGTTATGTAGTGCCTTGAAAGTGTGGGTGAGGAGTTTAAATTATGCTTGTTTGTAAATGAAGAGCCAGTGGAGCTCCTTCAGGTGTGGTGTTGTGTGGAGTGTGATGTGGGAGGTTGTTAGTGATTCGGGCTGCCAAGTTCTGAATGGTCTGCAGCCTTCTGGTGAGGTTTTTTGTTGTTGATCCCAGCATAGAGGGTGTTAATGTAGTAAGCTTGCTTGTGATCAGGGCATGCATGACTGTTACTGGGTGCTGATTAGGAGCCATTTGAAAAATGTTCTTAGCATCTTCATTGTATGGAGCATGAGGCAGTGAGGGGATTGACTTGGCGGTCATGTCGAGATTGCTGTTGATTATGATCCTGAGGTTTTTTGGTGTGGTGTTTGGCGTCAGTCCTAGTTCTGTTGGCTACCGGGTAGATTCCCACTATGATGTGCTTTCTCCAAGATCAAGATTTCGGTCTTGTTGATGTTCATCTTTAGATAGTTATTCTTCATTTAGTGGGCCATTTCAGGCATGCAGGCATTGAACTTGATCTGGATACTGCATGTTGTTGGCGTAGGAGAGGGTGGTGATGTGAGAACCGATGATGCTGATTAATGGGATTATATATGCATTGAAGAGGGTCGAGCTCGGGGAGGATCCTTGCGGAACTCCCCATATGAGATCGCGTGTGTCCGATGTGTATGGTGCCAGGCTGACTGACTGGGTCTTTTCAGTCTAGAATCAGAAGATCCATTTTTGTGCAGTTACTTCGATTCGGATGTCATGTTGGAGTTGGGTGAGGATGGGAGACTGTAAAAATGCTGCCGAGAGATCCAGGAGGATGAGTGTGGATGTCTTCCGTGGCAGTTTCTGTGCTGTGGTTGAGTCTGAAACTAGACTGAGTGGTGTTGATTAGCTGGTGGTTGTTGGTCTGTCAATGATTTTCTCTGAAACCTTGGCCAGCAATGGTAGCAAGGAGATCGGTCTATAAGCGAGCATTGAAGGGTCCGCAAAAGGTTTTTTCAGCAATGAAAGTACAGTTGCGTGTTTTCAAGTATCTGGGAAGGTCATGGAAAAGGTGAAGGCATTCATAATGTGTGTGAGCCACGCGGTGTGAGCATTACAGTCCCCTGGAGTAGGAGTGATGGGGGCAGGTGTCCGATGGGGGCCCCTGAGTATACAGACGTCTTGGTGGTGTTACTTTCTTTTGGAGTGATAATGAGCCTTGTGGTTTTTTAGATAAGAAGTGGGTCCGGTTGCGGGCTCAAGTTGCTGTAAATAGTGGTGATCTTGAAGAATTGAGATAGATTATTACAGAGGTCCTGAAGGTGGTGATCGAGTTGGAGGTGGGCTATGTTCAGGTGAAATCTTTCACAATGGCTAAGATTTCTTTGCTTCTGTTGGTTCGGTCATCGATGCAGAGCGGGGCATTTGGTGTAAGCAGATCATTTGGTGGTAGTGTCTTAGGGCTTATTTGAATGTGCTCCTGTCTACATTGTCCTGGCTAATTCTCCTGCGGCGTTTCATCAGTCCTGTTTACCAACTGGCCTGGGCTCTGGATCTTGCTGTATTGCTGTATTGCTGTGTTTGAGGGAGGCTAGGGAGTTGGCACTGTAGGTGATCCATTTGTAGAAATTCTTTATGGCTGTGAAGAGCCTGTTTGGGTGTTTGGGTCAGTGGATGTTGAGAGCTATGTTCCAGTCCTTGTCAGTGACACTGTTCTAGTTTCAGCAGGCTGTCTGGCAGTAGTGCGTGTGAGTAGGACCAAGACGGGGGATGCTGAACTTGACGAGGACATGGTCTGAATAGGGGACTGGTGTGGTCTCATAGACTCTGATGTTGTTGGAGTTGGTGAAACTAGGGTCCATGAGATGCATGCGACGTGGGTAGGTCCTTTTACACGTTGAATGAGGCTCCAGCTTCGATGGTCTTCAATGAGTGAACTTGCATGGAGGTCAGTGTGCTCTTCCAGGTGGAGGTTTGTCTCTGAGTAGGATGTATTTAGTAGGATTGAGAGGTAGTGGTGCAACGAAGTCTGTGATGGTGTCGATGCAGTTGGTACACACTCTTGATGGTCTGTAGATGAGTACCACTTAGGGTGATCTTGTCAGAACCCCACAAGTCTCACCTGTTTACTTGTGGAGATATCTCGCAGGGACAACGTGAGCAACCTCCTCCGTCCCCCTCCCTAACTGATCCCATGTAGAGTGTCCAGACCTAGGCAAGGATGGGACCAGGGGAAGCTGTCGGAGGAAGGGTAGGGATGTCATCAAGGAAGACCGGATGGTGGTTCTACCATTCATAGGACCCCTGCTGGGAGTCGCCAGCTAAATAGTGATAAGCAAACAATTAACACCCTTTCTCCCTAGGTCATGAACACACACACCCCAATCATGAAAGACAACTGATTGAACACAAGAACTACAGTCACCTGAATAGTAGCTGCTTGGTCCTGATAGAAGGCCTTCCAGGTTTAGCCGAGGATGACTTGGTAGGGATGACTTCCTCAAGGTAGATGCCAGTACTTCCAAGGGTAAAGTAAACAGTAGACAGAACGCGATCACGCTTCCCTGTGCGAGTTGCTGTTCTGGACCATAAGGCGCTCCTGCGCTATTCCTGACAGCGGAAAGGAATGGATGAATCACGACCACGCTTCCCTGTGCGTGACGTGTAGAGGTACACCAAAGAAATGCGCTCCTGCGCCGAGAAAAACAAGGAAAGCCGCGTCCACGCTATCCCAGCGTGACACGGTATGCAAGGGTAAGGCTCTTCTGCGCCACGAACAACAAAAGAGATCAGCCGTGTCCACGCTGTCCCAGCGTGACACGGTATGCAGGGGTAAGGAGCTCCTGCACCACAAACAACAAAGAGATCAGCCGTGTCCACGCTGTCCCAGCGTGACACGGTATGCTGCAGCAAGACGCTCCTGCGCCTGGATCAAACAAGTCGTGTCCACGCTGGTCCTAGCGTGACGCGGCGGGTCTTGGGCGAGCAAGGTGCTCCTGTGGCAGAGATCTGAGTTTCTCACTGGTCCGGAGGTGACCGGAAACAGGGAGCAGTACAGCAGCACCGGCAAAGAAGGCTGTACTAGAGGCGCCAACGGGTCAGTGCACCGCTGCTATATGCGGGCCACCCGGAAGTGCTCTCGGTGTCCAGAAGCACTTCCTGTTCAGAGAGCTATAGCGCTAACTCGCCTGGCGGCGCGCTGCTTCTGTAACCGAAACCCATCACAGACACATCGGAACCCCGGGCAGAACCATGACAGATCTTAGCTGTGATGTGGAACTTGAACGACAGGTGTTCCATGTTGGAGGATGATGTGTTGTTCCATTTTGGAGGATGATGTTTTGTTCCATGTTTGAGGATGATGTATCAGTGAATGTGGTGCAGCTGATGGTGTTCTTGTGGTTGATTGTAATGACACCTCCCGGCTTGTGAAGTCTGTCCTTCCTGGTAATGATGCAGGCTGTAAGGGGGCCGGGGTGAGGGCTGTGGCAATGTCAGTTGCTGATGCAGGGTTGAACCAGGTTTCTATGAAGAAAAGGAGGTCAGGGGCATTGTCGTGCAGCAGGTTCCAGATCTTTGTGGTGTGTTTTATGAGTGAGCAGTTGTTGAGGACCATGCATGTTACTGTGGAGTGTTGTGTGGGTGTGTGCTGGACTGTGAGAGTGTGGGCTTGCAGTGAATAGTAGGTGTGGGTAAGTGCATGAAACGCCATCTGTGTTGTGTGGCTCAGCGAGACAGCAGTGTGAGGAGCAGTAGCCGAGGTTGAGGGTTACACCGTGTTAGCTGCGGGAGGAGGGAGGAGCAGGGTTCCTGGCACTAGGTGTTGTTCAGGTGGAGATAGTTTGCCTTTGGAGCACCTCTGCACGTGTCCACGCTTTGGCATCCATTAAGTAGGTCCTGGAAGAGAAGAGAAGAGAAGTGAAGTGAAGTGATGTCACTTCCTATGCAGATGGATGATGGGAATGAGTCTTCCTGCTTGGTTCTTCTTTTAAAGACAGTTTTGACAGGAAATCCAGTAATTTCCCTTTCTTTGGAGATGGGTAATGGAAAATCATATGCGTCCTCCTGCTCACATTCTCCCTTGCCCCTCTGTATTACTTTGTCCTTCAATCTGCCCCTTACCTAAAAAGCCTAGTGGCCACATGACCGGTATGAAAAAACTACAGTGGTAAATCGGAGTTTTCTGTTCCTCTGAACTTAACTGCTTCATGGCTGTAACCTGCAATTTGCTCATTTTTTGAGCCTTCAAACATTTTTAACACGTGCAAATTTTCAGCGATATTAATACTATGAAATAAAAACTGTTCCTATGCAAAAGACTTTCGGCTACCACAGTAGTTTCTTAGTTTGATTTACGGACCGAGGCAGGAGTACTCTCCTTTTTGTAAACTCGCTCTATCTACACTTACCCGGACCAGATTAATTGTCCGATTGATATGTTATTCATGTAATATGTCAGAATTCTGAAGGATATATACCGCACATGAAATATACTTTTTTACACCCATGTTGTTTGGGACCACATATAGGTTTGACCTGGAATGTGGTGAATTTGTCTACTGAGATTTGTGCTTGCCCTGAGGAAGTAGTCTGGTGATTTGCCCCGAGACAAAATACGTGTCGGCTATTGGCTTCATTTGGTGATGTTATCTATACCAACTTTACTACCAAGGAGCTATGTGCAATACATCTACAAATGTAAAAAGAATAAAGGAAATAAGAAAATAAAGAAGATAACTTTTGAAGAATACTTTGAATCCAGAAACTTTATTGGACTGACATTTTGATATGATCTAACTTTGAATGTCAATTTGTCCTCTGCTCGGGAACGATATTTTGTTTAGTGCTTATCCACTGTGTACTTTTGTGACAGAAGATTGACAGAGGATTGTTGGAACGTGGTTGGCCGTTTCCATTTTGTTCCCTGGAGCAACCCTGAAGATATTTGGTTGTGTTATATGAATATTGGTTTTGCGCAGAGTGTATCCTAGCCACGCTTCTCCGTTGATTATCACAGTAGTTTCTTAGGTTCCGGCGTTGTGAACCACGCACACTGATGGTTTTGCTCCTTTGATTTGTGAGGTTGATTCAGTTCCTTGGAGCAGCCGGAAGTGACGAGCCAGCCACGTATATAGTCAGTGCTTGCTGCATTCCCTGAAGTGAGACTCGAGTCCCTCATCTCGTGGCTGTGGTCTCTCAGGGATACGTTCCAGACACATGCACACTCCGCTTTCCATGTTCTCTGGTTGCTGCCTCTTACTTCATTCATCGTTGGTGTAATAAGCCTGTTGTGGACACAAACCCAAGTAAAGACCCCAGGCGTGAGTAACAGGTAGCGGGGAACGTTGAGGTGTAGGGTTCCCCTCCATGGCTGGACCCCAGTGGTGTGCGGAGCTGCATTATCACTGCAGCTCGTGGGCTCACTCCTTGTTTGTATGTATTGTTTCATACCATGCTTCTACCGTTTCTAAATTAGTTTTCTCTTTTTGAGTGCTTAGTCTGTAGAGAGGTCCGATATTCGCAAGTACCACTTCTTGCCATACCTTTGGCAATCGACATTATCTCATAAAAACCTGGCAGGAAACGCGATGGCGGCGTTAAAGACACCTTAGCACCCTCCGGAAGCCTGGGATGGGCGCAAGCTGTCGTGTTTCCTGAAATGCAGGACTTCGCCATCGCAGAGAAATAATATTAAAAAGCCCGGAACAACGTGTGTGCTCCCAATGACGTACCCTCGTACGTGCATGCGTGTGTAGCTACATTTGTTAGTGAATTCAGGATAACTGGTTCGCACAGCCTTACTCCCCACAGCCTTTTATTGCCATTCCGTTGTAATACTCAAACTTTTTTTTTGGCTTAGATCCATCACTACAGAGCAGGTAATTAACAGCTATTAATACCCGCATTAAAGTGCTATAAAGCGTAATATCAGATATTGCAGCCTAAAGTGATGGAAAGTTGCACTGCAATCTATGCAAGGGAGAACATTTACGAAGTGGTCAGTTAATAATGAAGCATACTGCACCCATTCAGCCACTTTGCAATGCATGGACCAAGATGAGTCTTGATATTGTATTAGGTCCACGGTCCCTTTGGAGTTGATGAAAAAAATGTTGTAAAAAAATTAATGCATGGGAGGAGATTGCAAAACCCGCACACAAATAAACGGTCTGTGTTTGTTTTTGGGCCATTGAGAAGTTGTGCAAGGATAACAATGATGTTAAATGGGACCATTATATGGAAACAGAGCAGTATTTTAGACTGGGAGTGGTTCTAACGAAAATGTTCTGAGAAAAAGACCATGATGGCCCTAAAGGTTTAGTATGTCAGTGCCGATACTGGCTTTACATAATAAGTTGACATTGCTTTTTCTCTGAGCTCTTAATCTGAGGCCCATCGCTGAGTTGGGGTATATTTCTTCGCTTTGTACAATGGATTTCAGGCGGTCTTTTGTGCAGACCTCTAAGCTTGTAAGGTAAAGAGTCTGTAAGGTCTCAATTCCACAATTAAACTGAATTTTTAGTAATATCATTTTCCAATCTGAGTAAATATATACAGTAACACTCTGACAATAAGCAGCTCCTTCTGCACCTCCGATGTGAGGACTTAGGCACACTTCTTTCCCTCCGCCATATCCCCTGGATATCCATCAACGATTTAACACTTCCTTCTGGCAAAGTCCGAGATACAGCACAGTGAAGAGGATTCCTCGCTCTGGAATTCTGCCTATTGCCGGACTCTACCAGTCTCCATCTGACCCAAGTCTTCCGCTTTCTGGAAAGTTTGGTTGGACCTTATTTGTCTTCAGTGTTCTCGGATAGTGCTCATCTTATCCTGTTAGTTTGGTCATAGAGAAATCAGACATGTTTTACATTTGTTCCATAATGTCTTATGACTGCCAGATTTCTTCTGTTGCCGGAACTTGTTTCAGGGTATTAAAGATGCTCTGTAAAATCTTGCGGCTCCTTCCTGGCTCTACAAGGAAGACTGTAGTCCGGTCTCTTCTGGTGTCCCGACTGGACTACTGTAATGTACTTTACCTGGGGGCCTGTAAGAGTGGGATGGAAATGCTCCAAAGGGGGCAAATTCTGCTACCCGATGCTACTGAATATTCCCAGACACTCTTCCATGGGCACAGCTCTTTCTCCGCTTCACTGGCTCCCCATCAAGGACTGGTTTATAATTCTACATAATGATAACTTGATTGGCCCTACAGTGAGGGAATGTTCAGGGACCTCCGAACATTGGCATTTATGCTCAATTCATCACAGCACAAAAAAACAGGCTCTGGCATTAATGAAGTTAGAAAACCATCTTTATTCCATCAAAAACTGTAGGGGTAGCTCAGTGAGTTGAACACTCACTGCTGGAAAAATAGTGATTGGCAGATGATGAGATTGAATCTCAGCATGGCCAACTTAGCCAAACTTCCTCCCGACGGTCGGTAATGGGTACCATTTATATTGGGAAATAGTAACAACTAATACCTACAGTGCTTAGAAACAGCAGTATTGCAATATTAAGCGCTATATAAAAACAAGATGTTATTTTCTTTCTGTACATTCTTTTCATTTCTTTTTGACATCATGTTTATCTTGAGAGAACTAGTGAACACATCGAGGTAAATTACAGTGTTATGCTAATTTCAGTGTTAACATAACTTTCTACTGTTTAGACTCTTATTTACATGCATTTTTTAAAAGTGGTCCCAATTTGTGAACTGGTTTTTACCCAAGGCATTGGTATTTTACAAACCAACATTTTTAGAAATAGGTGGGTTCACAAAAAACCGAATTGTAGTGGGTAACAGTTTTACCTAATTCATGAATATTAATGAGGTAGGTTGCATATTGCAATCCACTACTATTTGGTGCCATCATGCGGACGATGGCCTGCTGGGGCCAGCAGGCCACTAGAGCAAATATTTTTTTAACTAATCTCGTTTTTCTTAAAGGAAAATTAACCTTTCCCATTTGCTAATGAGTTACTACCTCGTTTGAGGTGTCAGTAAATTATCTATAAATTGTGATGCAATTATGGTCGTAAACCATGGATGCAAACCTGAAAGGATGGCACGGACGCTGTAAACGCGCCCCTTCCAATTTACGATCGGGCATGTACTTTGAATCTATTTTGCAATTTGGTAACGTGTTATCGAATTGGAATTTGAGTTTACATAACTAAAGCTATTTTGCTTTTGCTAAATTTCCAATTTTGTGATTGGGAGACTTTTGCAACTGCAAAATAGCTTTGTACAAAGGGCCAGGGTTAAGTGATGGCTACATTTTCATTTACTTTCAATCTACAAGAAAATGCTGCCTATAACTTTTCGCACTTGATGCTCTCATGTGTTGATAGCCTGCATTCTTCTGCCTATTCTGAAGCCCCTTGAAACCAAAAGTCCACCTGCTGTTTTAAAGTTAATGGAGGAACCCATTTGAATACCCCAGACATTGAACCTGATGTTTGAATTTAGGTTGTCTAAGCTGTGTAATATGCTCTGTGCAACATCTGCAGCTTAGGCTCAACACTGTTTTGTGTTTGCAGTGCACCAGACAAATATGTTTTGAAAGGCTGCGCTTTAACTGAACTATTCTTTCCCCTAGTATTATAGAAGCACTAGTGTAGTCTATCGAAGGGTGGTTTTTAAGTTAAAGTTAACCAGATCGCTAACAACTTCTTGGACACATTCTGAAAGCTTCCCTTGGAATTTATTTTTCCAATTGCTTACGATTAGCTTTGTGTTTTCTAACTCCTATTTGCTTGTTTTCTGTTTGCTGGTCTTTCTTGGGTTAGGCTGTCAAGATTGAGCTCTCCCTCCCGTGGAGCATAACCTGTTAAAAGTATTATCCAGTAATTAATCTTTCATAGACTTACGTGCTTGAATATTCCCGTCGTCATAGTTGGAGCCCCAATGTACTTTAAGCAGTACTACACGGAGTAAATATATATGTATGTGTGTGTGTGTGTGTGTGTGTGTGTGTGTGTGTGTGTGTGTGTGTGTATATATATATATATATATATATATATATATCGGTCGCATTCCAATCTCCTCGTTATGGGGACAATAATCCAACACTCCGTAGAGGTTTTTCTTCTCTCAACTTTATTGGTGAGTTGATGGCATCTACGCGTTTCGGCTCCCTCATGCAGCCTTGATCACGATGCAGTTTGTGTGTGTAGATATATTAAGGATATATATTGTTTTTCTTATTGGATTACATATATTTTAACCTTTTGTTTAATAGTTTATTGAACTGTTCTATTCTCAGAGCGGAAGTGTTCCTGCCTTAAACACTTGCTTTTGATTATTTTGTGAATCTATGAAACAATCAATACTGGAGTAAAAAAGTAAGTTACTTACCTGTATACTGTGTTTCTCTAGTGTTGATATCTTTCATAGATTTACATGTGGCCTCCCCAGCTCCCTATTTAGACTGGCCACTTTATACCTCATGATGACTACTCTTTTATTCACACTTGTGCTCGAAATCTGGGGTATGGTCTCTCTGCTGGGGATAGTGGTCACAGGGCTTGGACCTCATGAGCATAAGTTTGGGTCTTTTATAAAGATGAGTGTTGGTTAACAAATTTTTATTTCTTTCGCTATGTTTTGTAATGTACTCAATTTAGTACTGCTTAAAGTACAATGGGCTCCCACCATAGGGAAGAGGTGTGGTGCAGCGGCCAGTGCGCCTGACTCCGGACCACGGGGGCTCGCGGTTCGATCCCCAGTGCCGGTGGCAGGTAAGCCCAGCACCATGTGACTCTGGGCAATAGCTTGCTTAATCTTCCCGACGGCCCCCAGCGCCGGGACACCTCTTTGGAGGTAGCTGTGCGCTTTACAAATGCTGTATTTCATGACGACGGGGAAGATTGAGGCATGTGAATCCATGAAAGAGATCAATACTGGAGAACCCCAGTGATTGGATAAGTTACTTTTTTTTTCTTCCACAAGGGCTCGATGTCTGTACACAGCCCTTTAAATCTTGTTCTTATCTTGTCACATTTGCTATGCATTCAAAGATAGCGATCAAATGTCAGGCTCGGTCTTCCGCGGGAGCTTGGTGTTTACTTTTCTTTCTCTGACTTCAAAGTGGGAGGATTTAAGTGACAATCTTGTAATGAAAGGAAAGGCCGTTTTTTCTAGCACACAAGAAAATTTAAATGTTTGTTAATTAACTGTGCAGATATTTATGATTAAATCATATTTAGAAAAGGACAAATGAAGCACTTTGTTTTTATATGGTCAAAACAAATCGATACAATAGGTGATGGCATTTCCACACGTTATTGGTGCGCTGTATACTTCTAACAGTACAACTGCATGCCTGTGCAAATGTAATGGTCATTTCAATTGAAAATGTGTTGTCTGTAATGGCAGAGTGCTACCACACCATGCGTATTTCATACTGTGTCACTCAACTCTACCCTACCCTACCCCACTCCACTCAATGCACCTCCACTCTACGATATGCCACTCCATTCTGCGATGCTCCACAATGCACTCTGTGCTACTCAACTCTACAACATGCCACTCTGACATCCCCTCTATGCCCCTCCCACTCTACACTCTCCCACTCTGCACTCTCCCACTCTGCACTCTCCCTCTCTGCACTCTCCCTCTCTGCACTCTCCCTCTCTGCACTCTCCCTCTCTGCACTCTCCCTCTCTGCACTCTCCCTCTCTGCACTCTCCCTCTCTGCACTCTCCCTCTCTGCACTCTCCCTCTCTGCACTCTCCCTCTCTGCACTCTCCCTCTCTGCACTCTCCCTCTCTGCACTCTCCCTCTCTGCACTCTCCCTCTCTGCACTCTCCCACTCTACACTCTCCCACTCTACACTCTCCCACTCTACACTCTCCCACTCACCACTTCCCCACTCTGTGCCTCCCATTCTGCTCTACGACATTGTACTCCACTCCACAACACCCTATTCCACTCTACGACACTCTGCTCAACTTTACTCCCCTACAGTCCACTCTACTACCTCCATGACACTCTGCCACTCCATTCTATGACACTATACTCCACCATATGCCCCTCCACTCTCCCCATGACACACTATACTCTCCCCATGGCACACTATACTCCACTCTATGATAATCTGCTTTACTCTACACCACAAGATTCTACTCAACTGTACACAACTTCCTCAATGTCACTCCGCTCGACCCCACTCTACTGCCAATGCCGGTTAGAAGTACTACAGTTTTCCAGGACCATTGATGAGCTAGCTACCTTACAATCTACAACTTAGCCACATATCCTTATTCCGATAGAAAGCTCTGGGACCTGATTAAAAACAAGACAACTTAAAAAGGGCTTTAAATTATCCTTGCCAATTCTTCAGCGTAGACATTAGTTTCTGCTGTCAGTGCAAATGCAAAATGCTTGACTTTTAAGTCTCAGTAAACAACAGGATAAAACCCATATAACCAGTTGAGACCTGGGTTAGTATAATAACATACGACAATGTCTCAACAGGTATTAATGTGGAAATTATTTGTACATGGTTAAGTAATTTCGTAGAGAATAGAAGAGAAAAACCAAGGTTTGATTATCGCGGTCTGTAATCCTGAAGAAGTATAAGAATAAATTCAGACAGCAATAATATGGTTACTCTGTCTGTGCAATCGATATAAAGTAGACACATAGTGCTCGTGAAAAATGTGAATGGCGCATGTGAGGCACGTGGCAGAGTGAAAATGACAGCGAGGGGACATTACTTTAATATGGTACAAAACTTGAATACTGGAGGAAACTATTTTACAGAAGCGTGTTAAGTGCCAGAGGCTGCAAATACGCTGAATTGTGTCAACGGCATTTCGACTTGTATTACGTCCGCTCATCACTTTAACATGCTGTTGAAGAAAATAGAAGGAAAAAGAGAAAAATAAAAGTGAGGCCCAAAGTAAATTGATATTCAGTGAATGAATTCTATTACCAGTTGCAAATAGCTACCTAGGTGCAGTCTGTTCGCCTTTGAAAAGGGAGACAATTAACAAGGCTTATGTTACAAACTGCATCTGAAAGGGGGCACAATTGGGAGGTTGGAGTGCAAAATTTCAAAGAAGGGCACCAACTTGCATGTGTGTAGGTTAGGTACTGGAAAATGTGATCCGATGTGAGAAAATTGACCTCCCCCTAAGGCAAGAGGTCAGTCTTTCATTTGGAATCCAAGAGTGGAAAGACCCTAGAGCCTACTCATCGGTTACACTATGGAACACAACCTGTAATAGGTGAATGAGAATTGGAGCAATCTGCATGGAGGTGGCACGTGAATGTACCGTATATGGAGTGTGGCTAGTTACTCACTACTTGAATAAATGAGGCAATACATGGGGGTGGTTGATCCAGCGCTAAAGGGAAGATATGGGAGGTTGAGCATATAAGGCCGCGCTGGCTAATGCTTGCGGTGATAAAAACGACCTGTCTACTTGATTGACGTGAGAAACAGATCTGTCCTGCATTACTAGTGCCCATGCTCTGGGACTGGGGTGATCCCGCTGGGACTCAAGCTACGTAACCCCCCAGCCATTTTTCCACAAGACCCAAGGTTTTGTTAAAGCTTTAGTCACCTTGTGACCACATGCTCCAGTCACTGGATGGTACTTGGTATCGACACTGCTTTAGAACACAGCCGAAAAGAGCTAGAAGAGATTGCAGAGTTAGAAAAACGAATTCTTGACATCAACACCATTACTGATGCAAGTAATTTACTAGAACATATTCACACTACAATAGCTACATTCAGCACCTTTGAGCAGAACAAAAAACAATTAACAAGATCCAAAAAGATATCTAGAATTACAGTAACGAGAGAACTTACCCATACTTACAAGACGACTTATACAGCACTACTTACCAACCCCCCCAAGACATGACACTTGGGCAGATAAAAGGATGACCAGTCGGTGATTTTTTTCTGATTCCTCAAACACCTAAGCGCAGATGGTAATCTGACCCAGCTGGGGGTACCAGCTCCAACCCAAACCACAACAGACCACAATCTTCCCCCTACCCACCCGTTTTTTATGGAGAGACCTCGGTTGGGGAATGGGCAGGGTAAACTACCACTGCGACTACCCAGGGGAACGACAGACCCGCTGGAAGTTCTATCAATCTTATGCTTGTTTATGACTAAAGGCCATGATAATCAACCCTTGGTATTTCTCTTCTTTTTTTCTACGTAATGACTTTACCTTGTGCAAAGAATTTCTATATTAATACCTGTTGCGACATTGTCGTATGATTTTTAAGTCTGGCTTGGTGGTGCAGTGGTCTCTTTAACCTATAGTTACTGATTCTTTAAAATATACTTAGTATGACCTTTGGCTCCATCTAGATGGGTATTTCGCGTTCGCTTTATGCCATTGACTGCATGGTGTATCATACTGCCTACTAAGAAGTGCCTGCTTTGCCATTAATAAGGGACTATTTTACATCTCAGAAGCACACATTAAATTATTTATTTATAGATGCATTCGATACAGAATTTGCTTTGTGGATTTTCAGTGCTTCAGGCTTATTATAGCCTTATAGCCCACCGTAGAGGGCTATACCGACTATTAAAGGCCCTCTCCAGCGTTAAAGGCCCCGAGCCGAAGGCCTTTAACTAGGGAGAGGGATTTTAATAGCGGTATAGCTCATCTACGAAGGGCTATAAGGCTATTAGAACATTCTGTCACTAGAGGACAGAATGTTCTAACAAAAAAAACATAGCCTTTTGGGAGCGTGAGGGGATTGGAATCCCCTCAGGTTCCCTGAAGCCTTTGTTCACAGCCAGAGCTGTGAACAAAGATACATTGGAATGTTGGAGCTCCAGCCTTATACCAGCCATTATAAGCCCGGAGCACTCCATTGTTTTCAATGGAGCTCCCTACATTCCAATGTTCTAATAAATGTTATAATTAGTACCCAAATGCAAGCTCAACCTATTGGTTAATAAGCTCAGTACAAGCAGGTCATAGCTTGAGATAACCAGGCGGAAAAAATGAAGCAGCAGTTTCAAAGCCAATGGGTATGGCATTTTGTCAGGGGAAGCGTTCAAGAATACTTGGGTGACCTGGTGCGTACAGCTGTCCTAGACTGAAAATCCCATAATGACACCACATCTTGGCCTAGAACATTATGGATACTGGCAGGAGGGCCCTCTTCCTGAGAAGACTATGGAGTCAGAAGATACAGTTTGTATTGTAAGTGGTGAACTTGAAGAGAATATGAAGCAACATTTTGCGTAGTCGATATTGTTCCTGTTGTATTGTCATTGCACTTCGCAACACTATAGAACTTTTGCTCTGTTGCATTCATTTCACAACAAGCACAGGCTGTATTGGTCTTTCCTTCCTGGCCTGGGTCTGCAGTGTAGGAATGTTGTATTCTTTGGGCGCATCTGTCGAGCGGATTCGGGACTGCCATGTTTTTGTGGTGTTCGGATCGTTTGATATGTATGTATATATAATTACTGCCATGAAAAAGTCAGTGGCGTGACGAAACACGTGTCGGCTGTACTTTGTTGACTGGCTGTTTTCCACCAATTGAAAATACAAGCTTCTATGAAAAAAACAACAGGCTGTATGTGAAGTAAATAGCAGAGATGTAAATTGAGGGAACACAGGTAAAATGCACATGTAAGAAGTACACATGTAGTACTGGAAAAAGCTATTCAAACTGCAGATGAGTCAAAAAAAGCAGTAACGTGATGCATGGTAAGCAAAAATGCAAGTATGGAAGCTACTGAAACGCTGAGGTGGTCTGAGTATTTTACGGCTTACACAGTGCCCGAGGAGTTTATAATTCGGAGGATGTTGAATACGCATGAAACTACACTCCATTGATGGAAATAATTATGCAAATGAGAATATATTTTTTGTACAGTGCTTCGTACCAAACCTCTCCTGTTTGTAAGCGTTGTAAACAAAAAGTGTTAATATTACCCAGTTTATTGGTACTCAATTTACTGACCCCGGAAGCGTGGCGGGCTGAGCCAGTTTTATCGTGATTAGAACTTGCGACATGCGTGACACTGCTGGTATCAGCAGCGAGCATTTACCCACTGAGCCGTTTTACCAACATTAAGTCTTGGTGATAGGTGTTACTAAGCAAAAGAGAATGTTTGCAGGTGAAATCCAAAGAGTTTAAGGCGTGAAATCCCACTGCGTCCTTGTGGAACTGTCTGTACCACCCACCATTCTATGGGTCTGCCAGGAGCCACACTCTCCTCCAACTATGCGGTTAGTAGATATGGAGGCTGCTGTTCCCACCCAGAGGTATTCAATGCCTGGAGAGTAAGGTATATATCCACCTAGAGCGAAGCAGGACATACGTGGATATTGTTGCCTGTCACCTGCTGCAAGCTTCCCTGCTACCCGCACGCTCCATTATGGATACATGGATTCAATCAAGGGCAGCCGATTCATAGGATTGTTATAAATAAATAAATAAGTGGAGTAAAATAGAGCCTACCAGGTGCTCTATGAATACCACTAGAAGAGCGTGTGGGCCATGTTGAGATTTCACTCTGTTCATCACCACCCCCTTTTCTGAATCATTTTGTCCACCATAAGCGTGGAAGGGTATACTCAGATGTGAGTCCCTTGCTCATTACACCATCAGGATTCAAGCAAGCCGGGCCGACGACGCCTGAAATGGCAGAAACCGGTCCCCGGAAGCTTGTTTCCTTCCCAGTATAAGAATTGGCTTGGTAGTTTGGTTTGCCCTGTTCCCATCATGCACTGGGACAGGAACAGACTAATTTGCATATAGCCAAGTTCTGAGCTGGGATGGTGCAGTGAGCTAAAAAACGGTGATGGATCAAGCCCTGATCTTTGGACTGGGTAAGAGTGGTCTGCTTAATTCAGGCACTCTGTTCATCACCACCCCCTTTTCTGAGAGATTTCAGCAAAATAACCATATTTTTGTTTGGTAACTCACATTTTTGTGCTGTCCTTTAAGCTGCAATGTATACAACAATTGATGGATGGAATGCTTTAATTAATCTCAGCCACTGGTGTTCACTCGGGCTGCATCCCAATCCATCGTTATTTTGCACACCATGGCAACTTAGTTTTGGCCCAGTCATATTAAAGTTATTCTTGATCCGGCTCCAGTGGGGACAGTCCAGCCCGAGCTGCCAGGCCACGGTCTCCCTGAACCAGAATACAAGCGACCGAGGAGTGGTGTCGCCCTGGCTGTGGCTCATGAGCCGGGTATCACTTGGTTCCAGTGACACAGTGTGCGGGTCCTTTAAAGAACACATGATCTTCTAGAGGAACCAGTCCTCTCTGGTGAGGATGTGTAGAGGTTGTACACTGATGATTATAAATATCAACCTGACAGAAACAGTTATTTTTGAAACTCGGTCAAAGGGCAGAGCGGCCTATTCAGTGTGTTTAAAAACCTCAAGCGAGCTAATACCACAAGCCTTCCTTTTTTTTTAGCAGCATCCTAGGTTAAAGGGACACTCCAGATGGTATGAGCCATTGACCATTAGAAACCAATGGCCCAATCCTGTGGTCAGTCTTTATTACTGTGATTACTGTGTACTTCATTGTTGTCTTTGGACTGAAAAGAGCACTACAGTGTATCTTCTGCCGCTAGCAGGAGTGTAGGATCGGGGACACTTTTTGCTGGTTGTGGTCAGAGGATGTCCCCCTCCAGCTCAGTAATAACCTGTAAATGGGGTTGGCTCCAGACACCTGTGCTTTACGTAGAATGGATTCATCTGACGTTCATAGTTGGGTCCTCTGGGGAGCAGATGAGAGGCAGTGATTGTCTTCATTGACCTACCCTTACATTTTTTTTTTTTTTAATAAAAATTGATTCAAGGTGACCCCAGAGCGCATTCATTACTACCATGTGCATTCAGTGTTGCAAACAGCACCGAATTGCTGGGGAGTAAGGTATGCGATATTTGGAAACCTCTTCAGATAGACTGTGCTTCCACTGGGCCATTCCTTTGATGAAAGATGTGACAGTCGGGCTACGGATATTCTCTTTCCAACCCTGAAAACACTATTTACTTCTGCTTCGGACAGAGGCAAGTTTATGCGTGTTTCTAGGATGGGAAAGGTATGGGAGAAGCCACAAATGTAGGAGTGTCTGAGTGTTCACCTGCTTGTTCAGGGCACCCCATGCAGAAGCACCCTGTAGTTTGCACCTATCCCAAAACTTATGAAAAGCACACATTTACCATCCTAGTAGATTCACTGCATTACGCAAGTGCGTCTTAAGAACATTAACTGCAACGAATGCGGATTCTGTGCATCTAGTTCTGAAATGTACATTTGCAGCTTTTTTCTACATAACCAAATTCTCCTCAGGTTCTCCGAATGCTTTGTGACTCTAAGCTATTAAGTGTAAAACACAGGTGAAGGTGTATGGCTGAACTTCAATGCGAGGCAGCCAGGTAACGTAGGTGCAGCCTCAATGCTCACAGTCCATCAAGCCACACCTTCCCTTTCATCATGCACCCCAGATACGACTAGCGTTTGCTGCTGGTACGGGAAGCACAGACTCCGCGACCTGTGAGTAGAATCTAAACTTTGATTAGTGCATAGTCGTCATCTTCAAGTTTCTTGGGGATTTTTCTGTCTCCTCACGCAGGGGCTGTGAGACGATTATAACCTCCTAATATAATTCACTGTCCCATGTTCTGACTTACAAGCTGAATAGCGCTTTGATGCCTATTAGGGCCTGTTCTTTGCACTAGAGCCCATATTTAATTGTGCAGTGTTGATTAATGAAGTTAATGTAAAATAACAGTTGCGTCCAGTGGTAAACTGCCGGAAACTCAAAACATTGTACATTCAAAGAAAATATTTGGGAAAATTATGAACTTTTCCTTTAATTGTCATGTTCGGTACAAAAAATGGCTTTATTTTACAAAACGATATCTCTTTTACTTAACTGGGTGGGAAGGTTACACAGATGCGGAAATGCAAGACTGAAGATAAAAAGGTGAGTTTGGGAAAGTTGGCCCAATTTAAGGCGGTGTGAAGTTGAACATACCTGTGATTACAAGAATGAGTATGTATTCGGTGCACTAGCTGCCTGCAGTCTCTCGGGAGAGCTGGTGGGGAAGGTTGGTTCATCAAGCTGGCGGAAGTGCACATGTAGATCTTCACTGCGCTGTAAGGAGAGCGGTAAGGCCTTCAAGGAGTCTGGTATGCTAGTCCTGCTTTCTGTTCAGTGGTGCACTTCTTATGGCCTTGCCAGAGCCAAAGGTGAGATAAAGCAGATTACACAGATGATTTGACAGTTGTAGGGCCAGAGATGAGAGCGGGTCTGATTTTGTTAGTCGCACAGGCAGTCGTAAGCCTGAGCATCTGGGGCTTGCCTGGTTACGCTCTGCCTCTGTGCAGGAGTTCTTTCCTTGGACTATGGGTCCAGATGTAGTGTGAACTCACCCAAGGTCCAGCACCAGATGATATGTATTCCAGGTCCTTACTGTCCAATCGGGTGGGCTTCCAGCTTGGGTTATATCATCACTTGCTGCCTTTGGTTCCCCCACAAGTTAACCCATTACTGATCCAAATAAACCTCCAACATAATTTTGTCCAGACATACTGGTGTGATCTCGGCCATTTACTTGTTGACTTTTCCTTTGCATGCATTTGTTCCGTGTAATTGTGTGTCTCTGTCTCTGTCTCTGTGTCTCTCTCTCTCTCTCTCTCTCGTATATATCTATGCAATGCCTCAAAGCCTCAGAGATACAATGGCGGCTCCTCCTTTAAGAGATACAATGGCGGCTCCTCCTTTAAGGCGGAGGAGCGTCTCCTCACTGCATTAAAGCAGTGCAATGCAAAAAGTAAAATGATAACTTCTGTTATTATCATTTTATCTTTTGTATTCCGGTTGCCCCAGGTTAGGGCGGGGCTGGGGTCCTGTGATGTCAGGGAGGATGAGGAATGACTGGTGCTGCAGCTAAAGTGACATTATTGTTTGGCCGGCCGTCTCGGACCAGCCAAACAGTCATGCCCACTTTGCATGTTCCCCAAGAGGCTGCATTACAGCTTGGGTGGAGAACATGCCCAGGCTCCCTTTCCCTCTCTGAGTGCCGAATCATGGCACTCAGACTAATCACAGCGCTACTATCAGCAGTGTCGTGATTGGTCATGGGAGTCTGGAAGCCTGGGTGCTTCCTGTTCATGCGAAGAGAGGCAGCAACGGCGAACAGTAGGTAAGTTTACTTTTTTGTTTTCCTAAACCCCCCCGCCCCCTCCCCCCACCCACCCTCCACCAAACCCTGCCACTAAACCCTGCCACTGTCCCCTACCAGCCGCCACTGCGGAGATATGAGCAGTCAACTGCTGCTCCAACACCCTACCTTTTGCCAGGCACAACTTCCTGACCCAATTGAGATTAGAAAAAAAACATGATTCTTCTTCTACGTCCGCATCTAGACTATCCTTGGCTTTAATGATTAGAACTCGCCCCTTCCTTTTGACTAGCCCCCAAGTAGCTTGTTGTTTGTCTTCATGCCTAGCATGTATTTTTAGCTGAAGAATAAGCCACTCTATAGACGTAATCTTAAGAAGCGCATTCATGTTCTTTTCAGCTACGTTAAGTAGCCCTTCTTACTAGTCTTTCTGCCAAGCAAGGGTAATACGACAATTCCCAGCTGATACCATAAAGATGCTTTGCTCAGTGTGTTCCTTGCACAGAAGGCAGCATCCTAATCAAGTGTAATTCAATTTGTATTATAAATGCATTCCAGTGAAAAATCATTTTCACAGGCCAATGTGATTTATTAGTTGAAAGTAATTTGAAGCATATCTCTGGAGGAAGAGTTTCAACTCTGTTTATGGCAAGCATGAATGGGGTTTAGCAGCCTTAGTTCAGTTAATAAGAACTGTGTTTTCTGCGTCTCAGTAGGGAACTTTATAAAACCACAGCACAAAGATGACGGAAGACGTGTTATTTAATCCCAGATCAGGAAGCATGGTGTTCTTTGAGGTTACGTTTTAATTGTAGAGTTATATCTGTGTAGCGTCTTAGTGGGCTTCTGCTTGTGCACTGTCAGACAGAGAAAGATGAATCGCATATAGTAGTATTCAATCCTTGAGATCCTGCAAGAAAAAATGCTGCAGGTGAATCGATTGTTGATCTTTTTCATGTCCTAGTTCTTGGCCAAACGGAGAAAGTGATCAACCTACAGACAAGTAGATCACGTATTAGTGTTCGTTTTGTTCTGTTGACTGTCTGTGCGTTGAAAGTTGATTTTAACTAAATGAAAATGAATCCTTGATACCAAACCGTTATGTAATCAGATTTCAGGCGTCCCTCATAAGCAAGCAACCTCGCCTTGACTGTGATGCAAACCTGGTTGCCAGCTTGTTCAGGACATGTGCAGCAAATTGACTTATGAGAAGCGTTATTGTCAAAGATCACAACTTACAAAATCTAACCATAGTGGAAGAATTCTCCAAGAGCGAATACAGGAGGGACCGCCAACTCTTTTTCTATTTTATCTTTAATTGCGTCTGCTGACCTCAGCCATGTGCTCGTATGATTTTGCTTTCTCGAATATTTTGCTGATTTAGAGGTCCCTCTAAAGTTGGATGGACAAAATATCCTTGTGGTGGACTTAAACTAACCCCTGTCTCCAAACCAACACTACCTGGATGTATGTATCCTAACAGACCTAAACCAAACCAACAATGAACAGCGAGAATAATGAGCACCTCTGTACAGAACAAGTGACCCACGCCCCTGCTGCGGGGGCGCTTGTCTGGAACCTTGCTTTCTCCTTGGTGAGAAAACGTCCAATTGCTCAGCAGTCTGCCTTATCTTGTTTCACCCACAGTATTGTAGGCAGGTCACTTCCTTGGGTATGTCTAGTCAATGGCATTGATCTGTACGTGCCCTGCCTGAGCTGGAAGCTGGAGGTGCATCCGTGGTATCATAAAGCTGCAATTCATATTCCAGTCTGTAGTAATCTGGGAATACATACGTAAAACATATATACTTGGATCTAGAGGCTGACCACACGTTGGGCTTCACATACCTATTGCAACAGCCCAACATCGGTACCCTGTGGTCAGCCCTCGATCATCTAACTCTTAATGGCAACAGGCAGGTGGGCTCTGAGAGATCACTCTGTTCTGATCATCTCTCTTTGGAGAGATCCGCAACAGTGACGAGCATCGAAGTTTTAAAATACGCTTTCGATCCAGTAATGGTTGGGTGCAGGCGCACACACCGCACTGAGGCCACTTTAGTCAGGGCAATTTATTTCCAGAAGTCTTTGGCCTTTCTTCAGAGTGTCCTCATCATGCCATTTGGGATGGAAACATGAGTTTCTCCCCAAAATGCCATTACTGCGTGCAGTAAGTCCGTGGTAGCGAGATCACTGGTAATTAGGGTCTTGCTGTGTTAGCTATAGGTACAATTGACCAAACCTCGCTTAAATTGACACACTGAAGCTCGTTTCTGTTGTTAGTAGAGCTGCACCAGGTATAGTTTGTGTTTACCTTCATTGTTATTGATTTGACAAAGAAAATACTTGGGGGAAGAACTTGTCCTTTTATACCCGTGATGCGTTCTAGTTACTCATACTAAGAGCCAGTTGGAGCGACTAAAGAGACAAATCCTGCCATTTGTTAGCAACATGAAATAATATATGGATCATTCAAATAAAAACAAAATATCCTGATGCTATGTACTGAAATTTGAGAAGAATCATAGATTTGAGTGTGCCCCCAACTTATTTTCTTCATATGGAAAATGATTGTCCATAAGTAGAAATCCCTCCCCTTTGTCCGACCACCCCCCCACTCCACTCACGTAATTTGTAGGAACTATGATATTTTTCTCACTGATTTTGAACAGTTAGGTAAACATTGTATCACGAAGTATAGGGGCGCTAGTTTGGTGCAAAAAAGTATTTAGAATCTTGTGTTGTCCGTATTTAAATGGCGGATAAACGGCCATTCGTGAAGTGACGCTGTACAAATCGTATTCAGTATGTTATCGTCCACTGCAGACGAGAGTCTGGTGTTTGTTTTTTAGTGAATAGAGCCACGAATTTCTAGGTTTTTGCCATTTTGCTATTAGTCATCAGCCCACGCCCACTCCCCCTCTCTACCCCCCCATTCCCACCCTCCCCCATTTCTTTCCCATAGAAATAGCACTCACCCACCCTAAACCCAACAACCTCCAACAATTCACAGATAGGGTTGGGCACATTTTGAGTACAGCAAACATGTTGTAACTCGTGCTGGCTTTGTGTGGAGACCATCTTCTGGAAATCCCCGCTGCCCATTGGAGGGGAGGAAGCCTTTGTCCTAGAACGTTGTCATCTCTCTAAGGCAGAGGTCTTCAAACTTTTGGATGCCGGGACCCCCTGTCAACACTTTCAGGCGTAAGGACCCCCTCCTAACAAAAATTACTAAACCTCTAGGCAGGGCTTCTGGAATTATGAGGCAGGTGAGGACCAAATTATGCGACAGGCTTGACTAAATTGCGTGAGTAGAAAATGTAAGTAATGTTCTGTGATGCTGCGTATTTTGGGATAGCATTGCTTTATTATTTTGAAATTTTTTAAACACAGTAACACTTAGGAAATATTTTACCCCATCAGTACCAGTTAATAACCAAAATACAGCAATTAACATCAGAAAGATGTCTAGTCAACCTTTGTGAAGGGCCTCCTACTCCACAGGAATACGCGCTGCCACATTAGAAGCTCACCTGGCCATCGCCGGGAGCAGCAAGGGTCCCTCCAAACCCTGGCGGTCTTGTGCAGAGTTGAGCAGTTTACCCATGCACCTTTCCTCTCACCCTCTTCTTTCCATCCCTCTCTTCTCTCCTCTCTCAACTCCGGATCCCTCTCTCACATTGCAGGCAGATGGTTATTAGCCCCAGGACACCTTTTGGTAACAGTAGTGCACTACAAATGTAAATAATAGACCGAAGCAGGGGGTCCACTAGACCCGAACTTGGGGTGGGGGGGGTTTAACACTCTCAGCCAGGGCTGGCCACAGCACTGGTCGCACACGGTTCAAGTCTTTCCACCTTCTCCATGAATTCCCTCACTACCACTCACCAACAATACACCTCATCTCTCTATAGCACCTGTCTGACAAACATTTCATTTTTTTATAGCGCTACTCATAGTTTACTCACAGTCAGTTCTGTGTTGTGCATGGTACATCTTCTTTGTACCAGGCACTTTAACCTTCTGCACTGTGTGGGTGACAAGAGTGCCCATGTGACTGCATGGTGAGCAATGCAACAGTGTGAGAGTAGGGTAAAAGGAGTGACTACAGGGTGAGTGAGGTGACCATATAAATTTGGGTTCGGCTATAAGTGCAGAGTGGGACAAATTAGTGCATGGTTCGTGATGGCCTTGTTTGAGTGAGCTACAGATTGAGCAGTGAGGGGGGTGACAGGTGAGTGAAGTGTCACATGAGTGCAGGGTGAGAAGTGTGCTCATGTGACTGCAGGGTGAGGTACAGAGTGAACAATGCAAGCGCATTTTTAGTGCAGAGTGATCACTGTGAGAGCAGGGTGAGCGGGTGAATGTTGTGAGTGCATGGTGATCAGTGTGAGCGCATTGTGATCAGTGTGAGTGCATTATGATCACTGTGAGTGCAGGGTGAGTGGGTGAATGTTGTGAGTGCATGGCGATCAGTGTGAGTGCATGGCGATCAGTGTGAGTGCATGGCGATCAGTGTGAGTGCATGGCGATCAGTGTGAGTGCATGGCGATCAGTGTGAGTGCATGGCGATCAGTGTGAGTGCAGGGTGAGCGGGTGAATGGTGTGAGTGCATGGTGATCAGCGTGAGTGCATTGTGATCACTGTGAGTGCAGGGTGAGTGGGTGAATGTTGTGAGTGCATGGCGATCAGTGCGAGTGCATGGCGATCAGTGCGAGTGCATGGCGATGGCTGCGAGTGCATGGCGATGGCTGCGAGTGCATGGCGATGGCTGCGAGTGCATGGCGATGGCTGCGAGTGCATGGCGATGGCTGCGAGTGCATGGCGATGGCTGCGAGTGCATGGCGATGGCTGCGAGTGCATGGCGATGGCTGCGAGTGTATTGTGATCGATGGAAGTGCAGGGCGAGCGTGAAAGTGAAGGCGAGAATGAGAAGTGAGTTGTCTGAAAGCAGGGTGCATTCCCAGAAACTTGAAGCGTAGGGTTTCAGATAGAAGTTAAACTATTGCTATAATGGCATTAATCAGGGATCGAGGGTGGAGGAAATAAATAATGTGCTGATCCTGCAACAAACTTCCAGTCTTATGATTAAGGTTACCAGCTCATTATTTTGATGGCCGAGAAATAAGCAGTCATCTAAAGCTGTATTGTTAGCACTTATCTGTGAATACTTAGAACAGCAAATATAAATGAAAAGCACTTTTAATTGTGTTCTAGGGATGCCTCCATGACCCATGACTGATAATTAAAGAGAACAAAGACAGAAAAGTCACATAACTAATTAATACATACTTTTTTATTAATCACTCTATTTAGTGTCAAGAGCAGGTCTCTGCATGCTCTTTAAACAACACGCAGCAGGCATGTTTCTTTTGGCAATCCAACTTTATATTCCTTTTCATTAATGCATTCTCACACTACAACAGTAAGTATACAAATGTAAGGAATAGTCAGAGTGGGGACCCAGGGGGTACTGGACCCATAAAAAACTAAGCCTTGGTAACCAGTTAACAAAGGCATGTAAATTTGCTAATGGTCTTTAAAGACATGTGAAAAACTCGGGCGTGCTGGAGATAAGACTCCAGACACTGCCCAGCCGAGCCCCCAGCAGCGCGAGCTGCACTGCAGCAGCCCGGGCTGAGACACAGGACGGGGGAGGAGGGAAGCTGAAGCCAGGGTAGAAGTGTGACTGTAAATGCGCGACCCCCTTCACATCACACCACGCGCCACCCCCCTTCTCCCCCCCCCCCCCGGGTCGTGCCCCACAGTTTGAAGACCGCTGGAGAGCATCAAAGCGGCTACCGTCCACTGACTTTGTTTTGTTTTCAAATTAGCTCCGATCCAGCACACCACTGTCCAGAGTGACCACAAAGCTGAGTGAGCATTAATTCAATCATTAAGTTTGGCTTTTGTACAGTGCAGTCACAATATCCGCTCAGATGATCCATACTTGCAAACATATGCATACGGAGCAGCACACCTCGCACACACCAGCCGACTAACAAGCGCCCAGTCACGGGACCCACATACAAACCCAGGCAGAAACTTAGGTTGGTTGCTCTCGTAGATGTTGTGCTGCCCTGTAGGCCATCTTGTAGTACTGGAAACTGCACTGGAAAGGGGAGGAGGAGATAAGCAGAAGGGGAATGAAGAATTTGCTTTGTCACTGATCTTACCAAAAACTGAGCAGTAGTCAACCTCGGGGGTTGGGTGTCTGGTTGGCAGAAAGGATGCAGGCGAGGGAAGAAGGTGTAAATCCAGATTGGAACAAGCAGTATGGGATTGGGTCATCATAACATTTAGTTAGTATTAGGTGAGCCAGTGATAGCGTGGTACCATTGCCTACTAACCCACCCACTGAGGCGGACGGATACAGACGGAAAACTGAAATGCATCCAAAACACAAGTATAGTCTGGCGGGATGGAGACCGGAAGATGAACCGGCTAGTAAAATGATGGCAAAACAAATGAACACAGCTATTAAGCCTGCTTGATGTTCAGACTAGGCCTCGGCGAAGTTTGCGGAGTTCCGCTATGCGGAACTTTGCAAAGTGACCAAAAAACTGTGCGTGCTACGCAGAGTATCGCTAGTGGTGGAGCGCGTTACATCGCGCCTGAGTGCTGATTTTTAGCGCCGGCTGTTTTATAGCGCGAACGGCACCATGTCCAGCGCAAGAGGGCACCACTTCGTTCTGCCGCTCGAGTAGATGTTCTTCTCGACTGGCCGCTTCCTCAACGCAAATGGAAGATTTCTTGACCCGAGCAGTAGCGAGATACCGCCCGCGTTGATAAATCTCGCCGGGAGCTGGTCTAGAGTAAGATTTTCCATTCTTGCGAGGAAATAAGAACACCATGCTCTACGCAGAGCCTGATGTGGGAAAAACTCTCCACACTCCTCGAGCGGAGCGTAATTTTACGCCCGGACCTAATTTATACCCATTGCCAACGAAATTATATTTTGCATGGAGGAAAGTTTGGGAATGATGCTTTTATCAATCATCTTGTCTCTCCTTGAAGAAATCCCTTCTACTGGGTGAATGAAAACTCCTGTCTTAATGCCCCTTCTGTCAGTGGCCTCTGTGAAATGCTCTCCTGTTGGTTACATTCCTGTGCTCTGTGCGTGCCCATTCCATTTGTGGTCGTTGTGCTGTAGTTAGTCTTATTCAATACTGCAATTCAGTACTTTGATTTCTTTGGTTCTAACATAGGAAATATTTAGGGTAGCTAGATCGCTCCATCTACACTTTACGTTGTTTAAACGGTTTTGGACTTTCCCTTTTACCAATTGTTGTCAGAAAATCAATCCATCCGGATTTATAAAGCGCAGCGAGTCACCCGTGAGGGTCTCAAGGCGCTGGAGTTGCTAGCTGCAATCGTTTATTGAAGCAAAAGAAGACTACAAATCCCAGAACAAAAACATGGTTCCCAGACTGGCGCAAGCTAGCTGACGGTTTGCTTTTTTAGGTCTCGCCTGTCGATGCGCATGCGCATCGAGCTTGCGAGACTATTGCGGCTTAACCACTCTTTAACTAACTTGCAAGGAATCGTGGCGATTCCTTGCAGTGCCCGTGACTTTTAAGCTCAATGCGCATGTGCATTGAGCTTAAAAGCGCGTGCACATCAGTTCCCTCAGCCGCACTCCAGGCCCCTGCTGTTTTCACACCCTCTCCCCGCTCCGCCCCCTCCCCTGCCCGCCGTGTCGCAGATCACCGAATCTTGTTTATCTACTTTGAAGCGCACGGCCGCTAGGCCGTGCCTCCCCTACTCTCCTCCCCCCTCCTCCTCCTACTCTCCTCCCCTGCCTGCCGTGTCGCACCTCTCCCCTCTCCCCGCTCCGCCCCTCCCCTGCCCGCCGTGTCGCAGATCACAGAAGCTTGTCCTGTCATGTTTTTCGAGTCGGAAGTGAAACGGAGGCAATAGGATTTATAGATTTCCACAAGAAGACGGGAAGTAAGTCCTGCGCCTGGGAAGCTTGCAATGTATTTTTCAAGTGCTCGCTTGCATAGCAAATGTCTTCTTTACTCGAACGTTTTTTAGCCATTGTCTAACATTAAATCACCTATTTATTCTGTAATGGTTTGTGAATACGCGTGTAAGTGAATAACAGATGGCTTGTTTCCTTTTGTAACGTATCGTTTGTTACCTCTGTTTTTTTTCCCGTGGCCGCCTCAGTTTCATTTTTTCCGTGCTATCTCACAAGCGCGGCCGCTCACTTTTATTTTCTTCCCGCAGGATTGGTCTGTGCATATAAAAGTAGGGCTGGTGCTGCTTTGAGCCAAGTGGCACAGGAGGTGGGGTGGGCAATCCCAGTTAAAGTCAGCATGCCAACCTAGTACCAGCACAGCTAATGTCAAGGCACTCAAGAAGATAAGGGCCCGCTTCCCAGCGTCATGCAGTGTCCATGGGTACAGCAGCACAAGCAGCCCCAACAGCACCTACGTCAGGCCCCTCGGGCAGTTTGTACTAGAGGGTAGAAGCACAGCGCGTCCGAATGCTCCACACTTGGCTCCCACCACCCTTATCGCACCACCCCGCAGCTTCATGGGGGATGGCAGGGGTGTCACGGCACCACAGGGCATCACAGTCCATGGCCCACTAGATCACCACTCTGCAGTTTGCAGCCGGGAATCGGCTCCACCTCCTCACCCCCCAGCACCGGATGTCAGCAGCTTAGCGCCAGCAGCCTTGCCTCTCGGGCCGTAGCCTAACTCCCAGCCATTGTAGATGGGGCCCCCAGACCTGCCACAATGCTGTTCGCAGTGGTGCCTTCTCCTTCAGGCACAGCAGGGCAGTCAGGAAGCACGGGAAGGGACTCTGCGGGCACACAGCAGGGCTCATCATAGAATAATCACCGGATAAACGGGGCAAATAGCATAGCTCACTTAGAGCACTCCCGCCATGATGGCTGCTCAAGCCACGACCCCCAACCTCCCTCATATTTAATTGTATTCATGTGTAGTGTTATTTAACCTACAGGATTTGGGGATTATGCACTATGGTTTTCCTTACATGAGGTTATTGTATTCATGTGTACTGTTCTTTGATACACAGGATTGTGTTATTATGTGCTACTGTTTTCCTATGTGGTGTTTTTCCTTGCAAGGTTTTTCCCCAAAATCTGATTTAACGCCTCAGAGGCCGGATGAGCTGAGGGCTCAGACAGTTTTCAGGACTCTGTTGGTTTCGTGGATGTTGTTAATCTCCTGAGTTTTATTTTTGACATTTTGCTACGATGGAGGTGCTCCAATTCACAATTTCTTTCCATGAATTCATCCTGTACCACAAGAGACAACAAGCACTGCCGTTGCCAATAGGTCTCGCAGTAGGAAAGTTGGAGCTATTGCAAATAACAATGCCTTTTATTTTTGTTTTCTTTTTAAAAAATTAAAGGGCTTTGTCATTTACAAAACCAATAGCTCCAACTTTCCTACTGCGAGACCTATTGGCAACGCCAGTGCTTGTTTGTTTTTGCTGCTGTCCAGCAAAAAACTGCGGCCTAGCATTCCACAGCAAGATTAAAACCGAAACGGAGGGGTGAGTTCTTTTGTTGTGCTAAGCTATGCCGTGGGCATGCGAGATCTGTTTTCCATGCTGTTTCTTTTACACAAATTGAATGTTCTTGGCACTTAGCAAGAACATGAAAACATATCATATCAACCATTATACACAAAATCTTACACCATCCTCAACTGTTTGCTTCCGTTAATTTTTCTCCTGACAATTAAACAAATAAAAACGAGGCTGTTGCCATCTGCCAGAAGGTGTTAATGCGGATCATAGTGTTATCATTAAAGTGGTGTTTGTGGAAGGTGCGCTTTGTTTCTATAATCGCCGAAGGTGAATACAGCTACAATTGCCTTAGCATGTGAGGAGGCTAAATTCCATTTCTGAGCCAAGAGGCTTGCATTGCTCTCCCAACCAATCACAAGACAGTTCTTTCTGTAGATCAACCCCCTAAACCCTTCATGTATATTTTATGTAATTATTTGCCAATAACACCATCAATTGAAATCTAATAATTGTTTGTTTTTTAGTTTTTCTGCTTGAGCTAAGGAAACACCCTTCCAATGTACATTTTCACCTTGAAATATTGACAACAATGTATTTCTCGTTGAAGCTTTATTAGTCAGCATATTTAAACAGCAGTTTAATGTTTGTGCTCTTATATAATTCATGTATTACTTCCTTAAATAGTAACAAGTACATTCTTAAGGGGATACTGGAAAGAAACCAATCAAAGATCTAAATGTGTAGCAAACGCGCATTTCATGTAACTGGAAGGCGGAGTGACATTTGCGCAGAGCGGATTGCTCTTAAATGATAGTAAATTTTTTTACACCATAACTTTTGGCCCTATTACTTCATGCAAGGCAGACGACCTGGCAGGATCTTGCTTGCTATTGGCAGGTCTATGGTCCAATGTTTGATGGGTTTAAGCGTTTTTCATATAGCGCTATGAAATGCAGAAGGGGTGACAGAGCGCTTTGCAACATCGGGGTGCAGTTTGTGAAACAGGATAGCTATATCAGTAAAATCACAATAAAATATATATAGTTATAGTCGGAGGAGGATGTAAGTGAAGAACAGTCACAAACCTGTCCGAGTCCTACACGCTGGGTGAGCTTAGCTTAGATTTAAAGGTCTGACGCGATGGTGCAAGTCCCATACAATTTAGGGAAGGATTCCAGGTTGCCTGCAATGTTACAGAGCACCTTAGATCAATGCACACAGTGTATGTTCTTACTAAGAGGACCATGACACATCAGTAGATTAATAACAGAATACGTAGACCAGTGAGTAGCGTTCACAGAGACGTGATAGGGTTGGTAGGTACACCAACAGCCCCGAGGGTGGAGAGAACCTCCTTTAGCTTGCTTCTGGGGCTCCTCCGTGATCTTCCAGTGATCACTTATTTGCTGGCTCTTGATGCAAGTAAGAATGTTTGGGCACTCCTCTGCTGCACGTAATCATTATCTAACTTTTTGTAACCTTTTTTTAAACCATTTAGCTTCAGACATAAGCAAAGCTTATATTATTATATTGCGTATGGGGTCAGTGAGTTTTTCTGGCTTCTGCCGCTTCTTTAAGCCCTTTGTAGGTATATCATTACTCACCAACACCTTACTGTCCCCTACAATTCATTTTATCACCTGCCCTTCACTACAAGCTAGTGCTCCTCGACCAAGTAGGTGCCACCTCCCTGGGCTTGTTGAAATAGTCACCACTTATGGGTAGGGTTCCCGGTTATATGGTATTTATTTTTAAGAAATTTACTCTGTATTTATCCATGTTTATTGTTTGTCATTTTATCTGTTTTTATCCTCGTTTATTTTGTTCACGAGTGAAAGTAAGGTGGTTCTGGGGGTGTATTTCCTCACGTATTTAAACAGACCATGCACACTTGCACTTGGTTGCTAGAGCGTTAAATATATCTATATGGGCATAAAATGAAGAATTTGGTATGGTACTCCTCTGAAAACTTTAAAACGTAGTGCGTGAGTTTCAAAAGGCTTTTCATGCATTGATTGAGGCTCTTTCTGATTTGTTAATTGAATGAAGTCAAATGAAAACAGATGATGCTGGTCCAGTTATGAGATTGAAACAAAATTAAACAACATTGGTTATTCCTACCTCCGAGAAAGCCTGTATCCCTTATCACAGATACTTCTATTTCGAATATTCTGCATTTGCTGAACTTTTCTTCAACAACATTCGTGATGCCCGTCTTTTAGCTTGCAAAAAATATATGGTTGCTGATAGGGCGTGCGTATCGGCACTGAATAGAATCACGTCAGATAACTTTATATAAATGTACACCCTACCAGGTTTTGCATACAAAAGCTCATTTGACTGCTCAGTTTCTAAAAAAAAACCAAAAACAAAAAAAAAACCCTTTTTTTGTGTTCTTTGTGAACACAGCTGAGCAAAGAAAACCCTTCTTTAAAGTGGTTGAAGTAATTGTGCCATTCCATAACACTGGGATTTGGAAATGACAGGTGTTTGTATTATTTACCTCATGGTACTTGTTGCCTTTCCCTAGTCGTGGATAAAAAACCAAGTCTGCCATACTTGAATGAGAATCTTGTGATTGTCAGTCCTAAATAATCTCTTGAAACAGACCTTGCTTTTACCATCCATACTGCTGTGTATGGTTGAGCTGTGAGACTTGCTGCCCCAGCTACGGCCTGCTTGAAACAATGTGCATTAATGTAAGTTTGCAGTAACCCACTTGTGCTTCTTACAAGCCCTTGCAGATGACATTCAGAGGCAGCGGAAAGGCCAGAGGGGCTGAGGAGGTGAGCACCCCAAAGTGTCCATCCCAGTTTAATTGCAACAATTTAAAACGCGTCATTCCTTTCAAAACGAGGTGCCCTGGGGCCACTCTAAACTCAACTTGTCGCACAGCTTCACTCCCCTTCAGGCCATGACCATTCATGATATGGGTGCCAGCTGAGTGAAAAGAAGTGCATATGGGCCCCACTGGCACATTTAAGCTTAATTCCTGCCGTTACCTTATTTTACAGTGCTCCTTAGACTTAGACTTGTACAGATAATTCCTCCCAAACGTCTTTTGTGCCCGCTGCTCGTAATTAAGCAACATAGGCAGGTGGAATGTTGTTCAGTATTTTTCACTTTCTATACATAAATATATACAAATTGCATCCCCTCTGTAATTTAGGTGTACAAAACCATATAAATGGAAAATAGGTAACCTTACCTGTAGGTATCCTGTACTCACTTGCTGGATGGTAGGCCCAGCCGGATTATCATGCATCTTTAATGGGTTGTTTTTATGTATACACATTGAAAACGTACCTTAATAAGCCTTCTCATTTTCTGCTCCACTATACTTCTTCTCCCTACATTCATCACACTACCGGCGCCTGACGTCATGAGACTACATAGGCTCCATAGGGCAGTGGCGGCTGGTGAGGTTTGTGAGTGGTGTGGCTGGGTTTGTTCGGGGGTGGGGGAGAAGACACGTTATGTCAGTCCCACAGCCTAACGTTTCCTTATGGCAAGTTAAGACCTCATGATTCCACTTAGGGGTGGTACCAAACTACTACAAAAGCCCAGTAGGTGTATATTTTCCAGCATATGAGGGCCACTCCAGAAAGCAAAATGCGTTTTAACAAGTCACACTGAAAGTTCTCGTGTCATTCATGGGCAGACCTGCCTGCTTTCTAGCCTTAGTGACTGATGTCAGCAGCGAGCAGTTAACTTGCTGTCACTGAGGTATAGCATGATCGAAACAGTCAGACACTAGCTGTAAGCCGTAGGAACAGTCAGAGTGCATCCCTGGAATCACAGCATCTTAATTTTTCATTCCCACACAAGGGGAGCCCTCTGAAGGCAGTTGGCTCCAATGCGCCTTAATCCCACTTGATGAGACGGGCTCACCTCGACCACTTGATGAAGCAGCCACACCCTGACCTCAGATTTGTTAGACCACAGTGCACTCTGTGATCTGGATCTTCAAGATGTACAGAGAGACTCCCTCACCCTCAAGGGAATTATTAAACTACTTTCTAAAAGTCAGGAAAATGCAATAGTTAGAAACAACTCTCTGTCTTGTGCTGCTGTGCCTGTTTCCACCTAGGAATTAATTTTATGACAGACAAACAAATATTGAACTCCACATTTGTAACTGCAATGCTTCTGTCAGTTAAGGAGGATGTATTTGATTTAGTAGCTTTGTATGAAAAGTAGTTATTTTTCCAATGACAAACTCTGATGCTTTGTAGCTTGAATGAATCAACTGCAAAAACAGATCTAAAAAATGTTTGTTTTGAGCTATCAAAAACATTCCTGTTTTGGCACGAAGGCCTCAGTTTTGTATGGAATTCGTAACACAGGCGATGAACAATACAGCACGCTCTCTGGTAAACTTGATCTCTCTGCTGCGGTCTATTCAGGCATCTGGTCAGATGTATTCACTCTGTCCATACCCCTTGAGTTTACAGGCAGAAATGCAATGACAGAGATCAGGATTCTTGTCCTGTCTGGAGATCGAACATACACACTATAGAAAACATTTATTAGAATAAAATCATAGTATGGAATGCAACACCTTTCCACACAAGCCTGCGACCCCCAATAAAAACGCACACATTCCTATTTCCAATTCAAGCAAATAACGAAACACAATTAATGATTTGGATCACTAACGCCCCTAAGTGCAAATGGGCAGAGCACAGCTGGCTTTTTTTATTTACCTCATCTGGCTGCTGAACTGGAGGGAAGTTGCCTTCAAGCCAGGCCAGGTCATGCGACTCCTCTGTTTTTTTTATGTAAACAAACCATCATTCACAGATCCCAGTTGCAGTCTATACATTGTGAAGTTTTTTCTTTATCTAAACTTCGACCCTTTTTACTACCATACTGTTTGAGGCACGGACCTCTCTCTTTGAACAACCCTATCTGTAAATCGAAATAGGTTTCTGTTCATAAGCATTAATTATATCACTAAATGAAGGATGGTGTCGATTTTTTTATTCATCTCTGAGATCCTGTGTGGTATTGTGTTGCGTAAAGACCAGTTCAGTGTTAACAACAACAAGCAATAAAACTTCAAAGGAACCAGGGCCATTGTACACCTCACCAGGTCCTCTGCCCCTATTGTCCCTCCTCTAATGCAGTGGTCGAAGTGGGGGAAAAAAAGTAGGGGAACTGTGGGTGGAGAATCAGGGGGCGGGAATAACCGAATATCAATCAATCAATCATGGTCATTTATATAGCGCACTACTTACCCGGAGGGTCTCAAGGCGCTTGGGGGGGGGGGGGGGTGCTGCTACTGCTCGAACAGCCAGGTCTTGAGCTTCTTCCTGAAGGAGAGGTGGTCTTGGGTCAGGCGCAGGTCGGTCGGGAGGGAGTTCCAGGTCTTGGCGGCCAGGTGGGAGAAGGACCTTCCTCCTGTTGTCGATCTTCGGATGCGGGGGACGGCGGCGAGGGCGTGACTGGCTGATCGGAGGTGGCGTTTGGGAGCGTAGAAGTTGATGCGGTTGTTGAGGTAGCTCTGGCCTTGGTCGTGTGGGGCTTTGTGTGCGTGGGTGAGGAGACGGAAGGTGATTCTCTTGTTGACGGGGAGCCAGTGCAGGTCTCTCAGATGTCCGGAGATGTGGCTGCGTCGGGGGATGTCGAGGATGAGTCTGGCTGAGGCGTTCTGGATCCGCTGGAGTCTCTTCTGGAGCTTGGCGGTGGTTCCGGCGTAGAGGGCGTTGCCGTAGTCCAGTCGGCTGGTGACGAGGGCCTGGGTGACCGTCTTCCTGGTCTCGGTGGGGATCCACCGGAAGATCTTTCGTAGCATGCGCAGGATGTTGAAGCATGACGAGGAGACGGCGTTGACTTGTCTGGTCATGGAGAGGGAGGAGTCCAGGATGAAGCCCAGGTTGCGTGCGTGGTCTGTCGGTGTGGGTGCGGTGCCCAGGGCGGGGGGCCACCAGGAGTCGTCCCAGGCGGAGGGCGAGGAGCCCAGGATGAGGACTTCCGTCTTGTCTGAGTTCAGTTTCAGGCGGCTGGTCGTCATCCATTCGGCTACATCTTTCATCCCTTCGTGAAGGAATATTGAATCAGTGGGCGGAGTCAGGGGCGTGGCTAGAAATATCAAAACATACCAATTTTTAGTACGTTTAGCATTTCACTGACCAGTTGCAGCTTATAACGTTATTTAATTAAAACAATGGATAAACATGTTTGAGGTTTAATTCAGGAAAAAGCAAACACTAACCAGGAACAACATGTTACCTTAATGCTTTTACTCAATGTTCAGAAATCCATGATTATTTTTTGTCTCAAACATTGAGGAGATGAATACAGGGCTCCTCCTGTACACGTGTTATGCAGGGCTCAGAAGAGAAAGGAACTCTTTAGGAGAATCTATACTCACGGAAACCCACAAAGGCTCCTTCATATTCATGTCGCCAGCTAGCTGCTCAATCGTAATATAGCAAAAAGAACAACTGAATGCAGAGCAATATCATACATTCACCCCAGTACAGAGATCTGGGCCTAAATCCATTGTTTCTTTGCTCACCATGCCATACCTGTTTGGACCCAGCCATATGCAAATCAGTCTAGATTCTGCACCCAATAGGAACAGTCCTGCCCCCTCCCTTCTCCTGCCCCCGTCACCGCTCCTGCCCCCGTCACCGCTCCTGCCCCCGTCACCGCTCCTGCCCCCGTCACCGCTCCTGCCCCCGTCACCGCTCCTGCCCCCGTCACTTCTCCTGCCCCCGTCACTTCTCCTGCCCCCGTCACTTCTCCTGCCCCCGGCCGGACTGGCTACCGGGCAGTTAGGAATGCTGCCGAGCTGCTGCCTGATTTTACTGCAGTGGAGGCAGATTTCGTCCATGGAGACCTGCGTGTGCTGCGAAATCCTGAAAGCAAAACCAATTTCGTTTAGCTCACGCAGGTCCCCGTTATCAATCACCCCCCAGCTCAGCAGCATTCCTAATTGCCCAGTAGCCAGTCCGGCCCTGCTTCTGTCCCATCACTTCTCCTGTCCCCGTCACTTCTCCTGTCCCCTTCACTTCTCCTGTCCCCTTCACTTCTCCTTCTCCTGTCCCTTCACTTCTCCTGTCCCTTCACTTCTCCTGCCCCGTCACCTCCCCTGCCCCGTCACCTCCCCTGCCCCGTCACCTCCCCTGCCCCGTCACCTCCCCTGCCCCATCACCTCCCCTGCCCCATCACCTCCCCTGCCCCGTCACCTCCCCTGCCCCGTCACCTCCCCTGCCCCGTCAATTCTACTGCCCTGACACCTCTCCTGCCCTAGTACCTCTCCTTTCCTGTCGCCTCTTCTGTCCGGTCACTGTGGTCACTGCTCCTGCCCAGTTCACTTCACTCCGTGTACAACATTGACCAAGGTGTCAAGTATCCCACAGTACTCTGCTTGGGGAAAGCTCCTCACTAATCAACTCCGATCTCAGGGGCACTTGATATGTTAAAGGCAGAGGGCGGGCGCATTGTCATTCTAAAGGGGCTAATCTGCCTCAATCGGAATGACAATGGCCTGCCCTCGGCCTGCGCCAGCTCAGGAGGGGGGCGGGGGCTGCTGCAGCCTCTGGACTTCAACAGAGAAGTGCGAGCAGCCCCTGGAAGCGGAAAGAAAAAAGTTATCATTTTAAAGTTGGACTATTCTTGCCGTCCCGGGACGCTTTTTTGAAAGCAAGAAGTAGGGGAACGGACTGAACAATTTTTTAGAAGTAGGGGCACGCCGTGCCCTTCCGTCCCCGCCCACTTCTATCACTGCCCTAATGACAAACACCCAGGGGGTCTACTAAAACCATATGCTCGGCAACGGCAATAAAACTCTGACATCTTCCAACGGAAAGTGCTAGCACATTACCCCATACTACTAATACAGCACATCTGCAAGGTTCCCTTCAGACACAGGGTACAAACCTGGTAGTGCGCAAGCAGCACCTTGTCCTTTGAACCCCCACCGACCGTCATCACCAGCACGAGTCTAGCTGGTCTCAGTGGCCTGACACTGGCAGTAATTCATGTGCCTCTCTGAACAGACACATGCTGCTAGGCCCGGAATGAAAATGGCTTCTAGGATTAAATATTATGCGGCGGAAAGCAGACTCAAGTCGAGTCTGCGCAGTATCATACAGTCCTGCCTGCAGCCTTTACCACACCCTTTCCAGCTCGTCACAGGGTGGGTCATATGAAGAGCTGGGAAAGGATTTGGTGAAAATGCAACCCCTTTCTGATTGACGTGGAGGCTTAGCGCTACAGGGCTTGTGTCTCCAACGCCCGGGGCTAACTTCACCACCACGTCATCAGGGGGTGGGGACTGGCCTTTGATGCAAGGTCTTTGCCGAGCTGATGACCTCACACGCCTCAGGGCGGAGAGATTTTCAGCCCGGCAAATACTCTCTACATGAGAGCAACGTCATTTTAGAGAAAGCACTGTGACGGAAGTGACAGTCTGGCAGACAGTGCAAAAGATAAGGCCCCAATTCAAGTAAGTTTGTATGTGTGCATATATGTATTTTTATACAACGAAAACCGCAGATTTAGCACTGCACATTGCTTTCCTTTTTATGGTGAAAGTAAAGGGGGCGGAGCCCCGACGCCCTAGCACAGAAACCGCCACTGCCATATGGTAATGTGGCATAGTCATTGGCTATTTTTAGGTCTTGCCTACCAGACAACACAAACTATTTGTATGTGAAAAGATCTTGTATCAGCTTACAGCGGGCTTAGAGCTGTCCGTTTCTTACCATTAGTTGGCTTTGTCACCCACATTTACTTGCTTTTTATTTGTTAGCTTGTGTGGGCTTTCCTTCCTTTTCTTGTGTTTTGATTCACACCATCGCTTGCCCCCACGTGGACCTTGGCCTCTTACTTGTCTTTCCAATGCTTACTTTTTCAAGCACTACTTTTTTGTTTTTAGTTAAGCACTCCAGGAGAGTGAATGTGTTTTCCAGCTGTCTCCCTTACGCACTTCTCTCCCTCCCTGCCCCACGATTCGTGTTGCTCTCTTTCACCTGTGTGTTTATCCTCTGTCCTCCTCCATCATGCGCTTTTTCACCTTACTTTTTTTCCACCCACGCCACCCAGCTCCACTTTGCTGTCTCACCTGTTAGCTTCTCTTCCCTCCCCCGCGCTCCACATTGCTGTATCCATGGTTGTGTACATCTCTTGCTCTACGCTCTGTGCTACTTTCAGTGGCCTCTGCGTTCCTTCCTCCCACCTCCATTCTCCATATCGCTTTCGACTTCCTGTTGGTCGGCTACTTCCCACTACCCATACCCTTTATGTTGCTTTCCCTCACCCCGGCTCTTTGTTGCTTCCCCTCCTCCTTCTTATCCAACTTTGAACAATAAATAAAAAGAAAAATATGGCCAAATCCTTTTGTAGTCATTTATGTGTAATGTAATGAGTGTTGGGAATGCTGTACAACATTGCTAAATACCATTTCCAAAGCCAATAGGTCCCAAAGGCGAGACCTATTGGCTTTGCCAATACGGCCACATAAATCCTGTGTCCATTTATTAATAGAGTGCTATTTAAATGTCTACTTTCATTTACCTACATATGTCAACACACATATCCTCATGCATATATATATAAGCACATGTATCTAGAACATTTTGGAAATGACAAATGTTGCAGTTTGCTCCCAAAGTCTCGTTGTTATGCGTCAAGTTGGGCTGTTTTACTGAAAGTCGCTATGAAGTGTAAAGAGGCGGCTGGCAGCCAAGAGATGCGTGTGTGCTTTGTTTGGACGTCTGGTCCTAGAGTTGAGGTAATATCAGCATCTACGATGGTACTATTTACATTGAACTTCACATCTGTAAAGAGCGTGTCAATTTACTCTATAGTTCTAGGTGTTTGCTCTAGAAAGAGGTCGTTGTATACTGTTGGTAATTATGTTGGGTTTGGGGAGGTTTCCCAGTTCCTGTCAGACATTGGCTGGAGTTGGTGTTAATTTTTATTGAGGCAAGCACACAGAACCCTTAGCACAATTGTAACCCGTGAGATGCAGGTTTTATGGCTTGAGCTTCCCTTCTGATTATCCATTAAACCATGTGTTTGTTGACTCAGTAAACCTCAGCTGACACATGTTTTCTTGTAGGGAGTTGGCTGATCCTTTAAAGCCTAGCTGAGGTCATGGAGTGTTACTTTATTCTAGTTTACTCATGCATAACAGTCTCTGGGTTATACTGTACAAACATCTTCAACACAGATTATAGATCTTTTTTAAAGTCTGCTAGCCGCGAAGCCTGCTCATTCGTGACACCCATAGATAGGACAGAAGTGTTGGCACTTATTGCTCCAGCCAGCTCAAATGTAATGAAAAGACTCGAAAGTTTGACTCCTTTCCATTATGAGCTTTGGGCTATTCATGCCAGAGGGATTGTCAGGAGGTTTCTGCACATGCTAAATCCTCGCAGGTTTCCAAGCTGTGTAGTTTTGTTAGTTATACTTTTTGAACGCTGTAATGTCAAACTATTTTGTGATTGACAAGAATCCATAAGATAGTATATTAGCATTGCCAATGATAAAAGAGCAAGGCCTTTCCTAAAAGGAAGACACCTGTACTCAAGATGCAGTCTAAGAGGGAGTAAGTTTCTCATTCTGGCTGCCGTAGTCGAGAAAGTCCTGCCTTCAACTTCTACGTAACACGCGAGAAGACCAACTAAGAGTTCCTGTTGCTGTGATCTTAATGAGTGACGAGAGACACCGCTCTTGAATTTTGCAGCCAAAAATAGGAGTTAGCAAGGAAAGAAATCATTGTAAATTGTAACCAGCAATTTAAACGAAATAAAAAAATTTTTGACTGGCACCTCGGGCAGGCCTCACAGTTTCGTAGACTCATGGTTTCCTATCAATTTTGCCACTTAATTTTGAAGTTATATCATATTGGCAATCAGCTTTTGTGGCACATTGAGGTAGCTACTGTTGCCTAGCGGCATTGAACTCAATGAACTTTTCTGATTAATATCCTCTCCATTGTATGCCTTGGCATTCAGTACCTCCTTTCTGCCAGACGTGAAGGACTCCAGTGCCTCATCAGGGGTGGTAACCATTAAACCAAAGCAAATACAATACAACATAATATATACACCCCTTGGTCCGTAGTAATACCATAACATTCAGCAGTTTGGCAGTCATTTGTAGTTGATGCTGACTGCATAATAATTTACTTCTGCGTCTTGAATCTCTAATACACCCATAAAACAAAACCGCTACAGGTCATGTCCATGACCAATGTTCCCTCTAATTTTTTTCCTCTGTGTGCGGCAGTGGAGGGTCTCTGTGCGCTGCAACCATGGCTATGTGCGCCAGGAACCAGACCGTGCGTGTCTGCGGCGCCAAATGGCACTCAAAACGTTTACTTTAAAAAGTGAAACGATGGTGCATTTTCACACATACAGAGCCAAAATAAGGGTCTCAAAGGCAGTTTGCAAATTTATTGTATTACCTGTATTTTCATTGTTGTGTCTCTGACTGCTGTTGTCTGTCTTCCCCGCTGCCTGTACGTGGTCCGTGCCCCTTTTTCTTCCCTCTGTTCCCCTTGCTGTCCCTGTGCTCTCTCTGCCCGGTCTTTCCTTCTGTACCCCTCGCTGCCCGTGTCTCTGCCCAGTTTTCCCTTCTGTTCCCCTCACTGCCCCGTGCCTCTCTGCCCGTTCTGCCTTCTGTTCTTAGCTGCCCCTATATTTATGTATTCTGTATTTTGCCTCTGTGCCATTAGTTTTTTTGTGCCCTTCTGCCCTCTCTGCCACTCTTTTTTGTGACCTTCTGCCCTCTGTCCCACTCGTTTTTGTGACCTTCTGCCTTATCCACTTTGTTTTCCCCTCGTTTTTTGTGCCTTTCTGCCCTCTGTTCCACTTCGCTGTCCCCTCGTTTTTTGCCTTTCTACCCTCTGTCCCACTCGTTTTTGTGCCTGTCTGCCATCTGTCCCACTCGTTTTTGTGCCCTTCTGCCCTTTGTCCCACTCTTATTTGTGCCTTTCTGCCCTCTGTCTCACTCGTTTTTGTGCCTTTCTGCCATCTGTCCCACTCGTTTTTGTGCCCTTCTGCCCTCTGTCCCACTTGTTTTTGTGCCCTTCTACCATCTGTCCCACTCGTTTTTGTGCCCTTCTGCTCCACTCGTTTTTGTGCCCTTCTGCCCCACTCGTTTTTGTGCCTTCTGCCCTCCTCGTTTTTTCCTTGTTTTTGTGCCCCTTTTGCCTTTTGTTCCACTCGTTTTTGTGCCCTTCTGCCATCTGTCCCACTCGTTTTTGTGTCCTTCTGCCCTCTGCCCCACTCGTTTTTGTGCCTTTCTGCCATCTGTCCCACTTGTTTTTGTGCCCTTCTGCCCTCTGTCCCACTCGTTTTTGTGCCCTTCTGCCCTCTGCCCCACTCGTTTTTGTGCCTTTCTGCCCTCTGTTCCACTTCGCTGTCCCCTCGTTTTTTGCCTTTCTACCCTCTGTCCCACTCGTTTTTGTGCCTTTCTACCCTCTGTCCCACTCGTTTTTGTGCCTTTCTGCCATCTGTCCCACTCGTTTTTGTGCCCTTCTGCCCTCTGTCCCACTCTTATTTGTGCCTTTCTGCCCTCTGTCTCACTCGTTTTTGTGCCTTAATGCCATCTGTCCCACTCGTTTTTGTGCCCTTCTGCCCTCTGTCCCACTTGTTTTTGTGCCCTTCTACCATCTGTCCCACTCGTTTTTGTGCCCTTCTGCCCCACTCGTTTTTGTGCCCTTCTGCCCCACTCGTTTTTGTGCCTTCTGCCCTCCTCGTTTTTTTCCTTGTTTTTGTGCCCCTTTTGCCTTTTGTTTCACTCGTTTTTGTGCCCTTCTGCCATCTGTCCCACTCGTTTTTGTGTCCTTCTGCCATCTGTCCCACTTGGTTTTGTGCCCTTCTGCCCGCTGTCCCACTCGTTTTTGTGCCCTTCTGCCCTTTACCCCACTCATTTTTGTGCCCTTCTGCCCTCTGCCCCACTCGTTTTTCTGCCTTTCTGCCATCTGTCCCAGTCGTTTTTGTGCCCTTCTGCCCTCTGTCCCACTCGTTTTTTGTTTTTTTTGTTTTATGCCCCTCTTGCCTTCTGTTCCGCTCGTTTACCCAGCCGCTGTGCCCCCTGCTGCCCTGCCCTCCTGACTGCCCACTGTGGCCTTTTGTTTAAATATTGCTGTTAATCGGAGCCCCTTCACGGGCTCCGATTAACATCAATACTTAAACAAAAAGCCACAGTCTGCCCAGTGCTTTAATAACAAAAGCGTAGACACTTTCCAGACACAGCGTGTACTTTAGCACACGCTGTGTTTGGAAACTGTCTCTACGCTTTTGTTATTAAAGCGCGGGGCAGACTGTGGCTTTTTGTTCAAGTATTGATGTTAATCGGAGCCCGTGAAGGGGCTCCAATTAACAGCAATATTTAAACAAAAGGCCACAGTCTGCCCCACGCTCTCACATAGCCACCAGCCCCCCCGCTTCCTTACCTACACTCGTCATGTTCCCGCCGCTCGCTTCTTCAAAGCGGCCGGCGGCACGACTCTGTCACGCGACGTCCTGTGTGCGCGCTCCTAGCGAGTTGGTGCGCGGTCATGTAAGGGGAGGTGTGCGCGCGCCCCAGAGGGAACGGTGTCCATGACTCAGTAGTGTGCCAGTCCACTACACAGTACTGTGCCAGTCGATAGAAGTAGACTTCACAACACCACTGAGCAGGCCTGAAATAACTGACCAGATCTGCCAATTGCCACTGGCCAAAAGAGAACTCTTAATTATTCCCTCATTGCTGGTCCCAACATTGTTATACAATGACTACTTCTTTACATCTCACAATAACAATCAAATATAAGATGATAATACCAACGTTAATTCCAAGATCTCTCCATCATGTCCCCCTCAAACCTATCGCTACTCAGGACCATAAACCTTAAACAAAATATCTCCAAATGGGCATCATGGTGCAGTAACCAGCCATGTTGGCTATGATCACAAGAAATACCATAAATGGACCTGCAGCGCTGTGCGCAGCTGCCAGCTTACTGAAAACCATGAAACGCGTGCCTCTCTTTCACAGTTCTTTATCCATCATACTGCTAAGTGCTGCATCCCAGAACACAATAATCACACCTTGGTGATAATCATGCATGCCATAGAAACACTTCCCACACATGATCAGCAAAATCAACACACTTCCAACCAAACACCCTATACGGTGTAACATCCTACCTTGTATGCAAGTGCTTCATCACCACCATAGAGGTAGTAAACTAAATTATATAAATGTTCCTATACAGTAATAAACAATGAAATGCCTTGATCGATGCCCGATTGCTTGCCAAACTGAAACTAGTTGTCCCGTTCAGTTACTGAAAGAGGACTCGATGTGGAGCTCATAAAATGAACACCATATTTGAGGACTCGGTTTCCATTGTTGTAGAGCTTTCTTATGGTCTTAGGGCGTGATCTCAGTATTCAGAGTTCCTTGGTGAGACTGTTATATACAAATACTCAGCTGTTGTGTGGAAGCCCTGGTCTTTTGAGTAGCACTCTGAAGGTCTTCTTGACCTAAACCTCTGGTCCGTTTTCCCCTACAAAGGCCAGATGTCAATAGTGGACCGTCACCAGGCTCCAAGTATCTTTTTTAAACTTCTAAACCATTCAAGCGCTCTCTGCTCAGATCTGGATGCCTATGACCCTTGTTTCTGCCCCGAACATCTGCTTGTTTTCCACGGTGTCCGTCCTTGATGGCCTTTCTTGATACAATGGGATTCTCGGACACCATCTATTACTTTGTTTTGCCTGTTTTTAGTATGCCTAAAATTATAGTGGTGCTCTGCTTATACTCTTTGTAGGTTTCAGCATTCCTAACTGCTCTGTTATTTACTGCTCACCTCTCACAAGCTTTATGCCAGGAACTCCTTTCATGTCCTTTCTTTAATTCTTTTTTTGTTTCTTTTTTGTTCAGAAGCTCTAGGCTTGGCATACCCGTGGGGTTCCTATTGTTCTTTATTTCTTCTTTATTTTATTTAGTCCGCTTCAGGATAAGGAAATCTAGAAACATAAATGGCTTCCCTGATGTTTAAGTGATTCAGTTGGTCTTCTGAGGTAATGTTTACACTGCTGGACTGTCTGCTAAGCCTGTTTCTTCATTTTGCATTCCTCCTGTATAAGGCCATCTAGCTTTGCAGTGTTTTCCCATTTCCTTACTGTATCCTGAGTTCATGCAAAGTGCACTAGTTTATCCTCCCCCCTCATTTGGTGGCAGCTGTGGTGGTCCTTTCTGATTTAGAGTGGCTTACCAATAGGGCCGTGACCACCAAATCATTCATCTATGGTTGGGGCTGATCTCCACTGTCTAGCTGAGCCTCTGCCATTTTGTGTGTTATAACTTTCAATTTCACTAAATGTTGGCTCAGTCAGGAGTGAACCTAGGGAGGAAGAGAGCCTCCCCTGACCAGTGCTCCATCTATTCCTCTTCTGCCCACAGGCAATGGGGGAATTCAGCTTTATCTGGAGGAAACCTTTCCAGCTGATCTGAAAGCACTTATGTGAGCAAGCAATCCAACACTTCCAGACCCACTCTGCCTCCCATCCTTCTCAGGTTTCCCATCATGGTGACAACGGCTTTCTTCATGTTGTCATCTATTCCCCACACTTCCAGTCTTCCTGATTGAGTCCCTTCCCAACCTAAAGATGCTACTGTACCTGCCATGGGAACTGACCAAGAGTAACTCGTCAAAGTGTGGCAGCATCTATAAAGGACAGCCACCCGCTTTCTCTTTCTGCTGCCAGGCATCCTTTGAGCTATAGCGGTACCGTCCTATCGACCCCGGCTCCTCTCTTGTTCTGACCTATAGAAACCCCATCTTTCAAACAAAGAAATCCTTTTACCAAGTTACTTAACCCTTGCAAGAAGCTGGCATACAAACCACCCTCTAGTCAGCAGTTATTATATGTACTTTTATTATATCTTTCAGTTAAGAGTTAAATTATTATACCTTTATTAACTATATACATCCACCCTACTGCCCCAAGCAAGGAATGATCTAGCGATGCAAGAGACTGCAAGATCAACATTTTTGGGTATTACTCAACTCCCTGTTGAGTAATACCCATAGTCATTCGCATCTTTTGAGTGCATGCATTAGACTTTCAAAAATACCTGCACCATTGTTATTTACGTATAATTGCATATCTGCATTCTTAAAAATGTTAAGAGTTTTCTGCTCTATATGTAAGGACAACATTTTGTGTATACAGCGTGAAATCTTATCACTGAAGAGTATTGGAATCAGTTACTACCTCATTGGCTAAAAATATTTCCACCGCTAGAATGTAGCGGCTATTAACGAACTGTTAAGCATACTAGGGATCACCTCACCTTAATCCTAGACCCCACGCCACCCATGTATTTCCAAATGACTTCCACTTTACATCCGTTTAGATAGCACAGAAGTGATGGCTGGGATTGTTTGAATCAATCTGAAACCCGGATCTTTACTGTGGGCACATTTCTTTCCATAGTTCTTTAGGTAGTCTGTGTCATTACAGACCAGAAGCAACCATATTAAAAGCACCCTCCCAAATGGGACAAACCACCCTAAACTGGTAGGCAATTATTTTCTTCCTAATGGGAACATCAGCGACTTACCTTGGAATTGGCACGTTCAGGTGCAATCTTTTCTTGTTTTCCTGAAGTTTGCGAAGTACAAAGCCATATTTACATACACATATATATACCAGTGGGCAGAAATAGACTAAGCATGAACTGAAGGTTTAACAACAACTGAAGGCACAATAAGGGGGGGGGCTCCTGGTTCATGTGTCATATGTTAAATGAGGCGATAAGTTGCATAGAAGCAGGGTCTGGTAAGAGTGGTCCGTCATTCGGAAACCTGGTCAGTGTCTTACCTTCAGCGCATACCTGCACGCTTTGCAATATCTGCCACAAGCCGTGAAGCTTAAGGATTGCATATGTTCAGTCTTGTCTTAAAGAGCCGCGAAGCTGGTGGGTTTAATGTTGTGAATGTGTTCATCGCTTACCTGGAGCCCAAAAACCTAGATATGGGATGAGGGGTTGTTTGTTAGTTGTATTGTTTGCTTAAAGTTTTCCTTTAACTGCAAATGAGAGATTATTGAATCCAATCATATTTATCAGAAAAACGGACAGGGAGAAATTCATATGTGAACTTTAGGTGGGCCAGATATGTGCCTAGCCCGAACCATGTCTAACCCCAGTCCCTAGTCCTTCTTGTTGGCTTGGTCTCATTTTGTGGAAGACGTCTGTTCTCGTAGTCCTGTAAAGCCTCGACATCCTCTTCTCTCGTTCGACACCGAAGCCTGCTCTAAAGACCCATCTTCTTAAATACTTTACTGCAGCGTGTGTAAACATGGATGTTTAAATATGTCAATATAATCATGTATTCTATTGACACTCGTTAACCAGTCCCAGTCTCACCGTCCTGGTTGTTATCCACCCAGTTTATTTTGGAGCTGTGTGGGGCAGATTCCTTGTCGAAGTGCTCTCGCTTCTGTTATTCAGATTCGTGCATAAATGGGTAGATGACCTCAAACTGTGCTAAACTGAAAAGAGCTTGTGGCGCGCTTCGACGGCAGCACAACCTGTTTTTAAGTCTCCTCAGTTGTTGCATTTGCTTTCCACGTACTGTTTGTGATGCCACGGAGAGGATTATTGGAGCTCTCTGTTTCTGACATCACTTTTAGTGAAATGTAAACAGATTAACTGCCGGCCAGGGTGGAGCATGGATTTCTTGTCAGGGTAGCCTTACTCTAAAACACTTATTACTTGGGCTTTGGTTGGGCGAGCGTGTTTGAGCAGGCGCTGCCCCACCACGTGGCTCCCACTCCAGGTAGACTGAGTTTGTGTACACAGGCTGTAGCAAGTAGGTAACCAACCTCACCGCCTCTAGAGAGGCCAAGATAAGCCTCTCCATGATAAAGGTACATTTATTTTAGATGTTGTTTTGGCATCTGCCTTTCTGCCAATGCTTAATTTGTAAAAATCAAAAACAATATGTGTGATAAGTCAGACTGTTCGAGGCCACCAAAGCTTTAAGAATGATTTAAGTGACTGGTATTGTTTGTTAATTCAATATACTTTAAAAACAACTAACTGTTTTTCTACTTAACTTTAAATTGCACAAACAGCGCCACCATGAGGCAGCTGTCATAAGTGCAGGTTGCTGCAATGAAGTGTCTGTGCTGGGCACCGGAAACCACTGGCTCAAATGAAGCACTCACTGCTTTCTGCACAATAAAAACATGCAGCCCTATGATTAGGAGTAGAATCCGGATAACAAGTTGTGCATAAAATAACCAAGAACATGGAACACAAACCTTTAAATACATATTTTTTTCTTCTTTTGCTGGTGTCCTAGGGGTCATTAGGCCTCCATACCAGAATAGCAGCCGGCATGCATAGTTTCTATTTGCATCTGGATGGTCAGAGTTCTATTTGTATCAAGGCTGCTCTTCACCCTTTTGTGGATGCTTAATTCCTCAAGTAGGCTCCTCTACCATTTCTTTCATGGGCTTTACAAATACTTGCATTTGTAAGGGACTAGTTATGCTTCCACGCTTCCTGTGTCAGAGTTCTTTCGTGGGAATTTGCGATCCACCGAGTAGACTATCACTATTTTAAGTGTGAATGTTTGTATTTTCATGCTTCATTAGGCAATACATGGGTTTGGTTTTCACTTTACAGTCTACCACTGTACAGTCCTTCTCTGGTGGCCATTTGTCAGAACCGGATCAGGGGCACAGGGCAAGCAGGGGCTACTGGACCACAGCTGTTGTGCTTGAGGCTGTTTACTGCTGCTGTCTTGGGCTCTCACCAAGTGTGGCTCGCAAACTGAACACCACATGCACCCAAAGACTTCGCTGTCAGGGTAGTGGGGCAAGCAGTTCAAAGTGTGAGAGCGTGTGTCCGTGTGTCTGTGTGTGCGTGTGTGTGTGTCTGTCAAATAGCCAATAATGATTTTCAATCCAGTGCTCATCATTTAATTAAAAATAATAGTAAAAAAAAAGTAAGTACTTTACAATACCAACATTCATTATCACACAAAGGACTGGGCATAGGTTTCTATAGCAGGTACTGCAGGGAAAGTAGCAAAAATGTATCACGCTTAGTATACTGTGTTTTGGTTAAGCAGACTTCCGTCTTGGTGGCCTGTAGGCTAGCCCTCCAATTCTCCCTTAACTGGCACCCCCCACTGTCTCATTTCATAAAGCCAAAACAGTCCTAGGGTCTGGTGAGCACCAGTGAAGGTTTTATTAGTTAACCAGAGCTTAGTGGCAGTGAGGTCCCCAGCATGAGGCCCTCGCTAGGGAGTCTGTGTATGCAATGGCTCGGCCTTCCTCCGCTGTTGTCTGTGGAGATCATGAAAGGTCAGATGTTGCGGGGGCCAGTAGGGGAACATGCCCAAAGCAAAGGCTCCCCTTAGATACAAGTGAAGAGTCCACCCTCTGCCGCTGGTGAATCTCTGGTCTTCGGTAATCCTCAGCTTGCTGGTTCATGCAGGGCATTGGTTGTGGGTCATAGTCTTTTGAGACCGCGGTTGTGGTTATTCTCGCTTGCTCTCTTCTTGCCCTTGATTGGCGCGCACACCGGTTATGGTTTAAGCAGCCATCAGGAGGCAGGGAGACCCACTCTAGCACTCCAGTCATCGCCTGCAAAGCTCCCATTCTGAACTGTTTATTCCATTCGGCCACAGTGGCTGACCTTCTCTGGTCTGTCTCCTCCTCAAGGGGTACCTTCCTCTCCCCTTTCTCAGCAGGACAGGCAGCCCAATACTGGACCAATACTGCCCTGCTGCTATTCCAGCAGCTCCTTAAACACTTTACAGGTATTGTTTCCTTGACTTTGGGAGACCGACTGTCAGCTGAACCAGTGCTGGATCTCAGGCATTCCTTTGGTACTCTCCACCTCTTCGGTTCGGGAAGGTTGAGTCGACTATTGGGGTCCTGGAACGAGTCCAAAGCAGTTTGCACTCTTAGGATATCTCTTCTTTTCAGGGCAGACTTAGTCTTTGCTTAAGATGATGGTTTTCATAGAAGTTATTGAAGCTTACTGTCTGAAACTGGAGAACCCAAATCATGAGCACAATCCTCCTTGAGTACCTTGCACCTTTCAGAGTAGCGCCACTGGGAGAGTCAAAGAGATTAGCCCGGTATGGATGATGCCCTCCGCACATCAGAGGAGATCGCGGTCCCCACCTCCCCGCTCCCTCTTTGTGAAGCCAAATGGTGGTGTACAGGAAGATAATCAGCAGATCTCTTCTAAAAACATCTTTTTCAAACATTTTTATTGAATTTCAAGAGAACCAAAAATACATTCATGGTCTCAGTGGTGAATATCCTGCAAAGATTTTCTGCCTCCCAACACCCTCTCCAGTCACTTCAGTCTCATACCTTCATATGAAGCCAACTACGCACAAGGAAACCTTTTGAAGCCCTACAAGTAACCTGAAGCAGTGGTAAGCTGCCGCCTGGTGTGAATTACATGGCGAATTACATGGTGTAGCTGGTTAATAGATGCAACCAGAATGTTACCTAGTGGAAAATAAACAATACTTAAAGAAGCCCAGGTCATGTATTTCTCCTTCCTGTGTTTTTTCAGTTTAAACTATTGTCATTGTGTCCTTTCTGGTGCCCAGCGATTGTCCAGAGGTAATACAGTCTCAGGGCAAGGAGATCCTTCTAGATGTATTGTCAAGGCCATTTTGCCCCCATGCAAGGGTTCCCTACTGCTCCAGCGGCATTGTCATGCTGTTCTCCGCTGATCCTTTCATGAATTCAAACATCAGATTCCCCCTTTGTCCTTTCTGCTTGTCTCCATATGCATGACACACCCATTCCTCCACATTCAGGGTCTCCGCCTTCAGGCTTGCCACTTTAGCATCGCTGCTCTCCACATTTCTTTTTTTATGTTTGAAAGCTTTATTGAAATAAAATTGTCAATACAGTAAGGTGACATCAGCAGGACAAAATGAGAAAGGGGGTATTCATGAGAGAAATAGAACGAAGGCAGCTGGTGTCACAATGAAAAGCAAAAGCATTTTACATTTTTAAGGGGGGGGAGGGAGGGGTGGGGAGGGGAAATAAAGACAATGTAAATACAGTTAAGAATAAAATAGAATCAAGCAAATGAAGCAATGGCAATAAAGTACAGTAAGTGCACGATCTATCTTAAAACTATATGGAATCAGAACACTATCGAAACATGAATAAAGAAGAGAAAAACAAAACTACATTAGTGAAATCTAAAGTTTGAATCTACAAGTAGGAGTACAAACTGCTCAAGGAGGTTTAAAATTGTCAGAGGAGAGGGGAGTGTATTTCATGTTTGCGGATTTATCCAAGTATAGGGTAAGAGGCAACCAATAGAGTTCAACATTGCGAGAAGGATTGCAGGAGGATGCAAAGGCAACATCTAGTCTATGAGAGTGACAGAGTAGGTTCCACCAGCAAATTATGGAGAGTTTGCCTCCAATTGGAAATCTTTGACCAATCTGTTGGAGTGCAAGGGCTAGCATAAGGTCGAAAAGACCACGTGAATGTAGGGGGAGGTCAAAAGACTCCGAAAGGCTACCCAAAAAAACCAAAGAAGCAGAAAAAGGAATAGAGATACTAAAGATACGAGAAATGCGAGACCATATCTGTGTCCAGAAAAGTCGGACGGGAGGACAGAGAAAGAAAAGATGAAAGAGGTCAGCATTGGGAGCGTTACATGACCAGCAGTTGGCAGTAGAAGAAGAGAGAAAATGAGAGAGAGAAAGGGGAGAAAGGTAGAGTCTGTGGTAGAAGAAAAATAAGGATTGAGTGAGAGAGGCAGTACGGGAGGTCTTCAAGGATTTAGCCCATAGTTTGTCCCAAAGAGAGATCGGCCACGAGCAACCTAAGTCCTTTTCCCAAGAAAGTTCCAATTTTAATTTGGAACGAGCAGGATCAGGAGCTGAGAAGTATCGGTACATAAGAGAAGCCTTAGGAATAGTAGAGAGAATGGTAAGTAAAGAGGAGGACAAAGAGGGTGCTACCTCCGATGTTAGAGTAGTATCGGTCAAGAACGGTGTCCATGAGGATGTAGTATTTCTTTGCAAACGAGGGAGGGCAGTGAAATTGGGCTTGAAATTGAGGGAAGGATCGAGGAGAAGTACCATCAAAGAGATGATGAACCCATATGATACCCTTCAGTCTCCACGAAGCCCAAGCAACAGGTCTATTTCGTATTAGAATGAGTGCGTTATACCAAATGGGTAACAATAAAAAGGATTCACGGGAGACAGAGATTGTGGATACCAAGGGCCGCAAGAGAGAAGAAGTGTGTTTGAATAATGGGGATTAAGGCATGGAGCTTTAGCGGTGAAGCGAATGACATCATGAAAAGAATAAGGAGACAATAAGTCTCGTTCAACAGAAAGCCAAAGGGGAGAAAAAGGGGCCATGTCTTGCGATAACCAGCGGGAAGCTTGACGAAGAGAAAAAGACTTGATAAAGACGGAAATCTGGAAAATTAACCCCACCATTCGACTTAGATTTACGAAGAGCTGAAAGAGATATACAAGCCTTCTTCTGCTTCCAAAGAAACTTAGACAAAACAGACTCAATACGACGGAAATAAAGAGCTGGGATATGTATTGGGAGCATGGAAAGTAAATAAATCAAGATCGGAGCAATCATCATCTTAACCGAGTCAAGACGACCCCACCAGGAAAGGAATAGGGGATTCCAAGACGAGAGCAAGGAGTCAATTCTAGAAATGACTGCATTCATGTTAAGTTGGATAGAGGATGAAATAGAGTTAGAGAAGAAAACGCCAAGATATTTTATTTTCTTACTATTCCAAGTAAAGCCAGTAGGAGCAAATAAATGTGGAAGGCAGAATTTAGTGATAGGAAGAATCTCCGTCTTATCCGAATTTATTTTATATCCAGACACCAGGGAGAATTTGTCAAATTCATCTAATAGGGAAGGAATAGAGGTAAGTGGATCTGAAATGAATAAAAGTATGTCATCCGCATAAGCCGATAGTTTGAGTTGATGATCACCGTACGGAAAACCCGAAATGGAAGAATTATTACGAATAGAGGATATGAAGGGTTCAAGTGCTAAAATAAAAAGAAGAGGGGAAAGAGGACAGCCCTGACGTACTCCTCGTTTAAGTGTGAAAGGGGGGGTAAGTTGACCATTGACAAGGACTGATGCTTTAGGCATAGAATATATTAAAGAAATGTAGGAAATAAATTTCGGACCGAAGCCATGCCATTTCAGTGAAGCCAACAAAAAGGACCAATCAACCCAAATAAGGCTTTTTCAGCATCAACCGAGATAGCTGCAAGAGGAATAGAAAGAGAGGGGGCTTTATTTAGAACATTGAGGAGGAGTCTGGAGTTGTCTGAGGTAAGTCGGCCTTTGACAAAACCACATTGTTCTTTCCCAATGAGGTGTGGCATGAGTGGATCAATACGAAGAGCTAATAATTTTGCAAAGATTTTATAATCCACATTAACTAAAGATTTTGGCCGATAATTCTTACAGAATTTAGGATCCCGTCCTTCTTTAGGGATAAGGCATATGGTAGCATCTTGAAAGGAACCCTGAGCCAGACCAGCGGAACAAAAAGACTGAAAAAGAAAAAGAAGTTTGGGCAAAAGAAGATCAGAAAAGTGTAAGTAAAATTCAACTGGAAAGCCAACAGGCCCTGGAGTTTTGCCCTTGGTTAGAGAAGACAAAGCAGTGGATAACTCAGGAAGGGTAAGATCTGTATCAATGTCCGAGAAATTAAGTTGGGAAGTATCTGGTTTAGGCAAATTGTCAAAATATGATTGGAGGAGATCTGGGGTTGGGGGATTCTCAGGAGAGTACAAAGACTCATAAAAGGATTGAAACTGCTCCAGAATTTCTTTATCAGTGTGTAAAAGGACATTGGAAGGGGAGTAGATAGAGTCTATAAGAGTTCGTTCTTTACGCGATTTTAGATAGTTAGCAAGCAGTTTGCCCGATTTGTTACGGCCTCCATAATACCGTGCGCTACTCCGAAGGAGGAAGGAAGAGGCTGAATCCGTGGTAAGTTTGTTAAATGCAATTTTGGCTTGAAGAAGTTCAGAAGACATATGGTTCGGAGAAGAAGTATAAAAGTGGTGTTCTAATGACTTGATATGTGCGAGAGCAACCTTACGTTTTTGGAGAAAGTTTTTCTTTTTTTTTGAGACAAAATCCATAATAAAACCGCGGGCTGTGGCCTTGAAGGAGTCCCAAAGAATATGGGGAGAAATATCAGGATCAGAGTTAAGCTGGAAGAATTCAGAGGTGAAAGAGCGAAAAGAGGAAGAAAAAAGAGGATCTGTGAGTAGAGAAGAGTTAAAGCGCCAACGAGAAGATTTAGAGGTAGGAGGAAGAAGATCAAATTCAGTGATAATAGGGGCATGATCAGAGATGACAATAGGTTCAATAGATGAAGAGAGAAGAGTTTGAGATAAAGAGGAAGAAAGAAAGATATAATCTAAGCGAGAGAAAGAGGCATGAGGGGGAGAGAAGAAAGAAAAATCTATAGTATCCGGATGGGTGAGCCTCCATGGATCCACAAGATGGACCTGTGTGATAGTATCAAGAAACTGTTTATGGGGTTTGTGAGGGGTGAAACGAACAAAGGACTTACGGTCTAAAAAGGGGTCAATGATCTGATTACAATCTCCGCCCAACAGGAAGGAATCATCTTTATGTTGGACACATTTTGCAGTACTCATGGGCCAGAAAGAGGAATCAAAGCATGTAGGACCATAAACATTGAACAAAGTAATTGGAATGGCATTAATAAGCAATTTGGCTAAAATCCAACGACCCTCATCATCTTTTTCCTCAAGAATTACATTTGAGACGTTTGTGGATCAAAATAGCAACACCATTCTTTTTATGAGAAGCTGGAGAAAACAAGACAGTGCCAACCCATAATCTTTTTAGTTTCAACGATTCAATATCTGAAAGATGGGTTTCTTGAATAAGAACAATATCAGGATTATAAGAGGAGAGGTGGGAAAGTACTCTCTGCCGCTTAATAGGATGGTTAAATCCTTTCACATTCCATGAAACAACTTTGAAGATTGAAACATATTAAACTGTTCAAAATTGAAAAGTGCAAAAACATACTGTACAAGCAATAAGCCAAACATTAACGAATTAGGAAATAAGCCAATCATTAAATGAGTAGAAGGAAGAACAGGGGAAAGTAGAAGAAGAAAGGGAGAAAGGAGAAGGAATAGGGAAGAGGGAAGGGAAAAGAATATAGGAAAGGAAAAAGGGCCTGTGAATGAAAGAGAAGAAGGAAAAGAGAGGATGCATAGAAGACAGTACAAATCCATAAGGATGACTGCAAGAAACATACCTGAAGGGGAGGGTACACAAAGGGAGATGGAGAAGTGGTGATGCGTAAGAAGACGGGTAAACTAGGATCAGAAGCACGACCGCACCGAAACCTCACAGAATTACAAGGGATGATACATGGTGAGGGGGATAACTGAGACATATCTGTATAGGGGGAGAAAGAAAGAAAGAAAAACAATTAATTAGGAACATATGACAAATATACTGTTTACTATAAGACAAGACATAAGTAATGCAAGAATCCAATATAGAGGAGTACAATCGAGAACAAGTTCAATAACATAGAATACATAGAAAGAGAAAAATATAGGGAAAACAGGCAAAGACCGTTCAAAGAGTAGAACCGTGACCATAAGTCAAGATTGATAACAGTATTTATCAGCCACTATTTGAAGGCGAGGAGTCCATTCCATCGTGGTTGTGTAGAAGAAGGAAATTCCGGAGTTCGCCAGGCTCTTGAAAAGACCAAGACTTGTTTTGATGAGTAACTCTGAAGGTACAGGGGTGGAATAAGCCATATCGGGCCCCTAGAGAGCGCAAAGAGGGCAGAAGAGCCAGGAATTCCTTACGTCTAGATGCGGTGGCATTAGAGACATCTTGGGATATGTAGACACGTTGACCCTGCCAAGATAATTGTCTTTTGGCTCTAGCCGCAGAGAGAATGGATAGCAAATCTGTGAATTTCAAAAACAGGATGATAACACCACGAGGTTTCGTAGAGGTGGACGAACGAGATCCCAGTCTGTGGGCCCTTTGAATGCTGATGGACGTGGAAGATGGCATGTCCAATAATTTCGGAAGGAAGGATGTAAAGAAAGTGACTGGATCATCACCCTCAAGAGTTTCCGGCAAACCATAAACGCGAAGGTTGTTCCTTCTATTTCGATTTTCCAAATCCTCTGTGTGGTGTTGTAAAGCTAGGACAGTCTTTTCTAGAGACTCAATACGTTGCGTGTTGGAGTGGACCTCCGGAATTTGTTGTTCTATTGAGGAAATGCGAGTGTCCATGACCTCCCACTTGTCCTTCAAAAGTTGCATGTCCCTGCTGGTTTCCTCAATGAAAGGACGCAACGCACGGATCTCTTCTAGAATTAAGTCAATGGAAGACGAAGGAGGAGAATCTGGTGTAGGAGAGTTCTGCTTTAGCCTTTTGCTAGACGACGCAGAAGGTGAGGTCTTGTTTGATGGCTGGTTGCCTGAAGAGGAGCGTTGCGTAGAGGAGGTCGCCATCTTGATAGACTGTGAGGGGGTACTCAAATTAGAGGAACGCACAGGACTATTTGTAGAGGGAATGAACACAAATTTGGGTTTCCTCAGCTTCACCATAGGAGGGATCAGGTGAATAAGAGCACAATTAGCAAGGGAATTGATGTAGAACTCCGCACAGTGAAGATTAGAGGATTCGAGGCACCATTAACTTAATGGTTGTGGTTCTGGTACTGTGAAAGTTCCGTTTAGAATGAACTGTATATAGCCTATAATAAGTCGCTACAGGTCAATTCAGTTGCGGCTGATATGTACTATACCAGTATCACAGTCGCAGGTTCCCTTTATTCCTTTGTGCTTGTGTGGTATAAAAACCGATTTGAAATTACCTGGCCGAGAGTTTTTATCTTGACATCAAACGACAAAATCCCAAATGAGTATCATGAATTAGGTCAGGTGTTTGACAGTGTTGGTTGTGTTGTGCTAATAATTCCATGCTAGAGCTCATAAATGAGGGTAGAAATACTTTAATTGAAAAGTATGTATCCTTCAAGAAAAGGAGGTGCAATAGCATGAAAAAACGGGCCACTTGAATTCATTCCAACCAACAGTAAAACGTTACTGGGAGCGAAGAAGAGATATTATTTGGACATAGTAGTTAGATGTGTGCTTAACCGCTGTTCCAAAATGACAGTACCACAGCTATGTCGCGGAAAAAAGTCCGTACATTCTTTAGAAGTACATATCGTGCAGAGAACCTGGCAACCTTAGAGCATGGTAAAGGAAATTACCGGCATGAAGTATGAGGCAGTAGACACCACAGCAGAAGTGAAAGTGTGGAGGGCAGCAAGTCCGCAAAAAGGAGCCGCGGTTATCAGATCAGCCGCAGTAAAACTAAAATGGCGGCTGCAGCAACATCGAGTCAGAGATATGCCCCAACGTGAAGCAGGGCACTGAGAACCATAAAGATAGCCCCAAAAGCTCACCTCGAAGGTCCACTGGATGTCTGTAGCTGAGAATGTGAGGAAAGCGGCATTAGAAAACCGGAATGGAAAAGTCCGTCGGAAGACCGCCAATGCTGAGGCACGTCACAAAATGGCGGGTCCCGGCATCGAAAAACCTGACATCCGATCCAAAATCCTCACAACAAGTTAGACAAAGCTGCCATGAGGCTCCAGCTGTTCACGGCATGTTCCGATTCCAAAATCTGGCGAGCTGTCCCAGATATGGTCCCCTGCACCGCAAGAAAATCACCAGGAGGTAATTCGGCACGGAGGAGCTCCTCACCTAGCCGTCCATCTTGCGCGGCACCTAAGCCACGCCCCCCTGCTCTCCACATTTCAATTGCAGGAACTCTTTCTACCTTCCACTGCTTGGGTATACCCTTTTTAGTAAGTCTTTTAATTTTGTTAGGCTCCCTGAAAAAGACAAATACTATCTTCAAGACCAATAAGCATGTTTCCCCTGAAATCAGATTCCCCACCCCCATAGTTTCTTCCAGTCTATTAGTTACTGCTGCCCAGTACTCCGCCATCACTGGACAGCTCCACCACATATGCATAAAGTCTGCGTCCTCAGTCCTGCAATGAAGGCACTTTGCGGTAGGAAAGTTTGACGGTTTGATGATCATGATGATGATTGTGATCACCATCGTCGCCACTGCAGCCACCAACACCACGACAACCCCCCCGCGAAATGGCAACTTGCTGTTTGGGGACGAAACATGTTTTCACAAAAAATTAAGGAAAAGCTGTTGCCTTTGTGAAAATTATAGACTTCTGTTTGGGGAAATTTGAGATCATTAATACAAACTCAAAATTGGGATATCATGGTCAAATGGTTGTATTATTTGAAACTAGCAAGAATGTGTTTCAGACAAAATTACTGCTTTTATGAAACATACTTGTAGTTGGCATTTGAGGGATAATTTCTGCTGAGATATGAAGGCTTATTGCTTTTAACACTTGCTCAAATCGCATGGTACAAAAGTACATTTAATGTGGTTTTATTTCATGACTTGTGTTGTGTGGAGGTATTTCATCCTATATATTGATAAGGCTTTTCAACTAGTGCTGTCGGAGACATGAGCATGTACAATTGGTGTAACTTGTCTGATCCTGTAAGATTAATGTAGTTGGACAGTGGCAGTGGTTTATTGACCAGTTACATTTGTCTAGCTCATGAGTATCCAAGCCTGCAATTGTGATATTAGTATTAATTTTGATTTTTGCACTTTCTTCATTTCAAGTAGAGAGTCTGATATAACACATAGGACTAAGCATATACACTGAAGGGGCAGAATGGACAAATTAATAAAGGAAGATGCACCATACATTTTGAAAAACGATAAGCCGTGTGAGATTGCAAAACGAGTTTGTAACTGCCTCTAGTACACTTAACTCTTTAGAGAATTCGAGGGGACTTAAGCTGAAACCTCTACCATTTTGCCACCATTTGTTACTACGTTTTTCTGTCGAAGATTAGTCTACAACAATCCTGGGAATTGTAAGACTTGCCTAGCACACCACAAAAGTGTTCGACTATTCAGTTAAGGGCCTCTGGGATTTTAGCCAATTTGTCTGCAAATTGTTCTGTACAATGCAATTGATTTCAGCCTGTTTTTTTCAAATATTTTGTTAACGGGACGTGCCCTCAACCCACAATCAATCCTCAGACAACGGTTTGGTTTGCACACTTCCCTCACACGCAAATTGTATCTAAAACCGGTTTTTAAGTCAAACCAGTTTCAAACCTCATCAGCTACCAATGAACAACATATTAGATGGTGCATTTTAAGGATCTATACTTGCTGTATTGTTAGAATCAAAGCGTGATATTTTATGAGGATTCATTATTTTGATATAGTTATAGTCGACACACATGAATACCTGAACGTTATCGTTTTCCCAGTCCGGGGTCTGTCGTTTAGATTTATGTCTCTGCTGAAGGACTGTTCTGAGCTGATTATCTTGATGAAGCTCCACAAAAGTAGCCTCTTTGTTTTCTCTGCTCTTTGATAGTATTGAAGCCTGTTGTCTTTCACTAAGAGGGCTTTGAACTGGTATTTTATACTCTCTAGTTCGTTTAACTTAAGAAAAATGAAACCCCATGACAATGATGTTAAGTGGGATAAAGAATGTGAGAATTAACTTAATATTCATAGAAGAGCCTAAAGCTATTCTACCTTTCAACCCCTTAAATGAACTAAAAGCCTTCTGTCGGCACGTATGATAAATGCAGTATTCATTGTTGCACGATAGTGATTATAAATAAATGCATCAACTATTGCACGCAGATAGCACCATGTAGGCAAATGAAGGAAATGCATGATATAGAGACATGTAAGGCAAAATATATTACACACTCCGGGATGTCAGTGCAGGGTCCGGCCGTAGCATGTTAGCTGGAATTTACTTGAGGGACTAGTAGGCATTTCCCTCTTCAAGGGTAGGCAATGGGCCTGTCCTGTGCTCCAGATCAGAAAAACGGTCTTCTATCTCTACCATTCCATAATGTTGCCCTCATTTTGTTCCAAGATGTTCGTTCATGTGATCTGGAATGCGTGTTTGGTGTGACCACCCACATGCTTTGGGTCTCAGTCTTCCACACATCCTGGTTATGTGTTCATGATTGTTAAATAAAAAAAATAAAAAACGATTCCACAGAAAATTATTGTAGATTTAGTCAGGGCAGGGGTGCACATGTTTAAAACCATGCAGATTACATTCTTAATACTATTGCTCAATTTTAAGATATCGTATTACTCTCAAATCATGAGTTGTAGGCCTGCTTTTACCAGTTTTCATTTGGAGCCAAGCCCACACTTTATTTTGAAGGCCATCCATTGACTTTTGTATTGCGAGATTATCAACAGTAACAATAACTATGTTACTGTTAACCGCATTAAACACTTAAGTCCTCCTATAGTTCATTTCAATCAGCTCATTACTGTATTTAATAAGTGAATTTATTTGGTAAATGGTCATTCAGCATTTGGTATTTCCCTGAAATCTTAGTGTCTTGGTGGGTGGGGCATTTTTGGTATTTGGTATATTTCCCACTGGACTTCTTGCTGAATGTGCAATGCTGGTGCACGTGATAGGTTTAGTCTGCACAGCACTTGTGTTGTGCCTGCAAAATCTCTTGTAAATTAAAACAAAATCTTAAAAGGAGCTTACAGCTTTCCCATGACTTACCATTTATTTGCTTACTTGCCACTCTCATTTACTTGCTATCCATTAGTTATTGCGTGCGATTTCCTGTTGGTTTCCCTTCATCTTTCCTGATGTGTTTGTGTTTTCGTTGGAGCATGCACAAGGTACCTCTTCCTTTTGAAGTCACCAGCCGCTGCTTTTGTTGCTGGAGCTACTTTTTTCTTTATTAACAGGCAAGTTTTGCCACTGAATGTTTTTTTTTTTTGTAGCTGTGCTTCTTCACTCAATCATTTTTAGGTCTCGCCTGGTGTTAACCGCGCGCATAACGCCGTGCGAGGGCCTTTTGGAATCAATACAGATTCCAGATGTGCACATGGACGGACAGAAGATGTGCATGCGGGGACTCGATGTTCACTCGCGGCGTGAGACGGACGTACTATTTGTCGTGCGCGCACCACTCGAGGGACGCTGCAGTGCGCGCACCACTCGCGGGACGCTGCAGCTGCATTCGCGGCCGCGCTTGTTTTGTGAAGCATCCCTCTTTTCAGATCCGTCTGTGTTTTTAACCCATCCGTTTAATCTGATCTCAGAGCACTAGAAATTTCTTTAAAGTTGTTCCAACAATTAAGAAAACCGTAGCTTGTGGGTAATGCTCCTCTCTCTGAGTTCTCACGTCTGCCACACGGGGTTGATTTTGTGCCGTGCTTAGTCGCAGCCACAACTACTAGAGCCGTCCAGCAGATAATATTAATTATACATGTTTTTCTGGGGCTATGTAATAATCTTACACTTTGTACCCACTTTCCTTACAGTTTTGGTTATGTCCAATAAAGTTTATCAGCACATGAAGGAGTTCACCTATCGACAGCCGCCCAGTCCCGCCAGGGAGCCCGGGACACCGAAGGCATGTTCATAAGCTTAACCCCCCCCCCCCCCCCATCCCCCATCACCCAGCAGCCCTGCTCTGTTCCGGCGGGGCGATGCATGACGCCCTATGAATGTTTCATATCTTCATTTTGTTGGCTCTGTAACGGTATCCCCTGCCAGCAAGCCCTAGGCCTGCAGATGGGCTCCCCAGCCGAGGACCTCTCCGCCTGCAGGTGTGGGTAGCTGGGGGCTGTCCCGTTCTGCTCCCCTCCACGTGGTGGGGCACTGATGGTGCATAGGTGCTAACGCCTCTACAAGCTATTCCGGTTCCATCCTCTTCCTGCCCCTCTTGGGGAGCCCCCGGGCTTGTGTAAACTGGCCAATGCGTTAGAGCGGGTCCTACCCTTCTTCACCTGCTGATGGACCCGGAAGCCAGCTCCACCTGCAACACCGATTGACACTCCCTTGTCCATGGAAAGAGCCCCTTGGACCGTGTCGGCGCCGCATTTCATCAGTTCCACTGGGGCCTTGTGAAGGTGTTGCCTGTCAGAGCTCAGATCAGAGGAGCTTTACAGAAAGGGCCCCACTATGACTGTGGAAAGACAAGCTTTTGATTTTCTTTGGACCAACTTCGAGAATCCTTAAGAGTAGAATTACTTCTCTAGGGACATTCGGAGCAGCCCCAGGCACGCGCATAGTTGCAGAAAGAGCCCGGATTTGCTACCAAGAGAGAGGGCCCGTGTCATGCTGAGGCATACACAGACTCATCTAGTACCTGGTGAGATTTCTCTGTCTAGCCGCAGCGCTTCTCCTACAGTCAGAGCATGCCTGTGAGTTCTTGCTTCGGAGGCGATGTGGGATCATTTGTAAACATGTCCTAACCGGATCGGCGAACCCTGGAACCTACAGGGCTTCTAAGGGATGGAAGGCCCCCGGCACCTTCTTTCAGGGCTGGGCCACCAGGAGCACGTTCAGGGGTGACGTTTCCTCCTCACATGTACCCTGTTTAGCAACAAGGAATCCTTCTAAAAGAGGGAACCTGAAGTTATTTTGAAGAAATTACTGGTCAATTTTCAGGCAAGCTTCCTAATGTTGGGACCTTTCTTCCAAAGGTGTTAAGGGGTGCCTTTTATGATTTTGCATTAATATGGAAGGCATGTGGCGTACAGGGTTGTATCCAAATCTAATCTGCATGTATGTGCATGTGTCTTCGCCTATGCTTTCTCGTCTGTCCTCTCTGTGTGTGTTCATCTGTATGTGTGAATGCCAGGCTGCTTCTCTGATTGCTTGTGCGCCTACCTCTGTGAATGCCTGCTGTCTTTTTGTCTGCGTGTCTGTCCATATATTTATTTATTTATTTATTTATTTATTTATTTATTACAAGATTTATAATGCGCATGGCTGCCTCAGCAACGAGGCGTCCCAGCGCAACCAGAAGCCTAATCAGAGCAGGAGAGCATAGCAAGCAAGGGATATCCGAGTGGGGAACAGCCAGGTCTTCAGGGACTTGCGCAATGGCAAAAGATTGGGAATGGCACAAATGCATACTGGAAGAGAATTCCGCAGTTTGGCCGCCAAGAGGCCAAACGACCGGCCCCCAGCCCTTGCTTTCCTGACACGAGGGACACAGACTAGACCTTGATTAGTCGATCGTAAGGCTCTGCTAGACAGGTAAGGCTTCAATAGGCCCAGTAGCCCCTCTGGGGCTTGAAACCTCAAGATTTTGTGCGCAATACAGAGCACCTTGAACTGGATGCGAGCTTAGATTGGCATGCAATGCAGCTTCACAAGAACTTGGGCCACAGAGTGCGATTTTAGGGAGAGCCACCAACATGCGTGCGGCTGCATTCTGGACCCTCTGCAAGCGTTTGATGCTAGCTTTGTTAGCACCAAGATATAAGACATTGCCATAGTCTAGCCTTGCCAGGATGGAAACCTGCAAGATGGTCTGACGTACTCCGGGAGGGAAGAAGCCAAGCAAGGGTCTCAACCCTCTCAGAAGCCCAAAACAGACAGCAGCTACGGCTTTTGTCTGCTTATCGAATGTTAGACCGGTATCGAACCAGACGCCCAAGTTCTTCACCGTCTCCTTTGGTACCGGTGCGAGCTTTAAATGTGCGGGCCACCATTTCTCTGACCAGAGTCCCTGGTCCTTCCCATACAACAAGATCTTGGACTTGCTGGCATTTAATTGAAGGTAATTAACCTTCATCCAAGCCGAGACAGCTGTTAGATCCTCCTTAAAATTTTCCAGATTGGTCCTACATTTTTTGGAGAAGGCAATTACCAACTGGGTGTCGTCGGCGTACGACACCAAGGTCAGCCCTCTGTCTCTGGCCAATTGCGCCAAAGGTCCCACATACAAATTGAACAGAAGGGGGCTCAAGATGGAGCCTTGAGGAACCCCTCTACCCAGAGCATGTACATGCGAGTAGAACGGCGGCACGGACACTTGGAACAATCGTTCAGCCAGAAAGGACCGAACCCATTCCAAAGCAGTATCCCTAATACCAATCGCCCAAAGACGATGGAGGAGAATCTAATGGGACACCGTATCGAATGTGGCACTTAGGTCCAATAGGATCAAGGCCGCTGAGTCCTCTGCATCCAACCCACTCCGAATCGATTCCGTGACCGCCAAAAGGGCAGATTCTGTGCTATGGCGGGGGCGGAACCCATGTTGAGATGGATCGAAGATGTTATGCTCATCAATGTAGTTGGATAGGATGGCATTTACGTGGGCCTCTACCACTTTCGCCATAAACGAGAGCTGTGATATTGGGCGATAGTTGCCTGGGTCCTCAGGGTCTAGAGATGGCTTTTTCAACAGTGGAATAATCTTAGCATGCTTCCACGCCCCGGGAACGGAGGCTGACTTCAGCGAAAGGTTAACCAGTTCTAAGGCCCCTGGGGAGATAAGAGGTAGAATCTGACGGAAGTGACTTGCTGCCAGCAGGTCAGCTGGCGAACCAGATTTGATCTTAGCGCTTATAATCTGGAATTCTTCCAGCGACAACAATGGCAGGGACACCATACCATTATTCGTCGCATTAGCTGGCCCTGCTAACTCAACGTTATCCTTAAGGGTAGCCCCAGAAGAAAGATTTTGATAGATCTGATCCACTTTTCCCACAAAGTGAAGTGCTAAGTTCTCGCACTTCTGATTAGAAACGACTGGGGAAGCCCTAGCCTGACCAGCGGTCTTCATATTTTTCAGCAGTTTAAAGATGGTTTTAGTAGGGTTAGAGCTTATCAGGATTTGGTCAGTTACAAATTCTGCCCGGGTTTTACGGATAAGCTTATGATAATCCTTTACTGCCTTACGGTATACAACTTTGGCCGATGGTTCATAAGAGGGACGCCATGCGCGTTCCAACTTCTTGCATCCCTTTTTTGCATGCGTTAGAAGGTCAGAAAACCAAGGATTAGAAAATCCGCGGCCCTTTCCTCCCCGCTTGGCCGGGATGCAGCTATCCAGGCCGGCTATCAGCCAGTCCTGAAAGCACACCTGCGCTTCCTCGATGTCAGAAGGAAGCTGAGATCTAAATTCCGCTAATCGCTTAGCAAGCTCCTCCTGCTCAAGCTTATGCCATGGCCGTTTTGCCACAGCAGCCGTGCGGAGCACATCAGCTCTACTCTGCCACCGTAGAGAAAATGGAATGACTGAATGGTCAGTCCACGTTAGCGGGACTGGGGGGGGGATGTTTAGGCAGGCAAGGTTGGAAAAAATGGGGTCAAGCAAATGCCCAGCCACATGTGTGCTCTTTGAGACTAATTGGGGCAGCTGAAATGCTTCTAAATCAGCCAAGAAATGAGAAATCTTTACCTTATCCTCCAATTCGAGGTGCAAATTAAGGTCCCCTACAATAGTAAAATTGGCCGCTTTACTAGCCATGCGACCAATTTTGTTTGCTAGATCTTCACAGAAGTTTCCTGACGGACCGGGGGGTCTATAAATTAAAAGGCCAGACATAGTCTGGTTATAGCTCAACCTTAATTTAAAGAGAGCACTCTCGCAACCCGCGATGTCTTCCTTTACTAAAGTAACCCTGACTGTTGCCTTGGCAATTACCGCAATGCCCCCCCCCCCCTCTGCTCCCCTCTCTATTGACATGATATATCATGTATCCATCAGGAAGGGCAAGCCCTGGCTCCGCCACCGTGTCCTCGGTTAGCCAGGTTTCTGTAAGAAATATTGCATCCGGGACCTCGGCCATTAAAAGATCAAACACATCCGCATGATGGCTCACCAAAGAGCGGCAATTTAGACTGAGAAAATTAAATGTAGTGTACTGAGATGGGCGGGTGGCATGCACTTCCGAGTTAACTCTGAAGCTACAGTGCTTACACTCAAAATAAGGCTCTTGAAAGGCCCATGGTGGTGATAAGCATCTAGTGGCCAGTCCCAAAAGGTCGTTGCGGGTGTACCGGAGTGGCTCGCCCTTTGAAAATGCAGGGGTCCTGGCGTCTGGCGCGGTCTCGGCACGGACGGGCGCAGACGGGCTTGCGTTGGGCGCCTTAGTGTGGACATTTATAGGATCCCCGGGTGTCAGCCAGGTGATTCCCTAGCCACTAGCCAGCTACCTCGCCCGATCCTCCTCACCCAAGATGGCGCCCAAAGTCCCCTCCTTGCCCCGACCAGTAGCTCCAAGTGATGACCAGAGGGCAACAACTGTAACAAGGCGGCACGGTGACAAAGGTAATTAAAATTCAGTCCCCCAACGAATCACAATAAGTAATATAAAATTTTCGAACAGAAAATACAGGTCTGTTTAAAATAAGCTGTCTATGCTCCCGGCTCACGCCTCAGGACTCTGTATGTGTATCGGAGCCGAAGTATCTTCCACCAGATCAGTGCCATAAAAAGATGCCCCTCTTTACCTCTTCCCTGGAGGGCATGTGAAGCATTTTCACGCATAAACCCCCCTGTGCCTTTCTTCTGCGCGAGGACCCTTGATGGAGGCTTGGGGTTGGCACACGTGTCCCTGGGGGTCGGTCACTTAAGCTGTTTTCTACTTCTGTAATAGCTCAGCCGACATTAGGACCCCTTTGTCACGTTTATGTGATAAATGTCAGTGAGGCACAAGCTCCAGGAGATTGTTGCACTGGTCACCGCTCTGGTGAAATGTAGGTAAACCAGCTTTAAAAATGCAATTTGTCTCTCCTTTCATTAAGTTAAAGCCATTTGCTTTGCTATACAATACCATTAGCAAAGCAAATGACTTTAAGTTAATGAAAGGCGAGACCTGTTGCATTTTAAATGCTTCATTGGTTAATGTGGACTTTTGTTGCGAGGATATGGTATAAAGAGTCAGACTTTGAAAATGGGAAAGCAGTTAAAGTTTCAGCAGCCATTTAACAATTTGTGATTGTTCGCACATTACTTCACGTCTGTTGATTTCAAATGCAGTTTGTGCCACTGCCTTTGTGCTTCTGCTTTTTTTTTATTATTAACTGTTTCTTCTCTCGCTGAGTTCGTTAATTTTTCCAGTTCGTTTGTTCATTTTTGAAATGCAGTGCGTGTGATTTCATTGTGGAGACCGTTCCATTTGAATTAATATGAAAGCACAATGAATCCATAATTGAAATAACAAATCAAGATAATTTTACTAGGGTGATAACTACAATGAACCTATTCAATTGTGAATTTCATTTGTCTGGGTGTTAACTTATATTTAGCTGTTGCATTTATTTATACTACCTCAACCTCCAGGACTGCTACAAATAATCTTTTTATTAAACTATTTGGCAACTATTACATATCTCCCCAAACCATTCCGTACATCCTACTGTTCTATATAGTACGGTAGGGGTAATTGAGTTTGGAGGACATTTTTTTTTTTTTTAATTATATTTTATTGCAGAGTTATAAACAGTAGGAAAAAGTAAACAGCCAGTGCACTCGTGGGCCCCCCCCAGCCAATAACAGTTCACAGTTGTACACAGCCTTTTAGCCCGCATCCCGGAGGCCGGGCGGCGTATCAGATCGCTCTAGAGGAGCACAGCACAGTGTACGTCCCATTGGAACCCTGGCATAAGGTCGTCCTACGCATCTGCTTTTACCCCCCCACCCACAACAACACCATTCCCGTCAGCCATCCCCGCAATATCAACACAATAGCCCCCATTGGGACCTGTTCTAGGCTATTCGGCCTTCGTGACAGGCCGTCCCATCCACCCAGTCCGCCCGCCGCTCAATACCCCTTGTCCCAGTGGACCCAGGCCTCCCTCAGCAATCCTCCAATGGCTTCCGGCCCCCCCAAACCCCTCTACAACTAACCCCCCAACACCCCCCCCCCCTTGGCAACTGCTAAGGTGTGTGTTCCACTCAACTGAACTGGACGGTTCCATTACAGTGCACATTGACATATTACTGTGTTCGCCCCGTGGTGTCCATCGGCTTAGTCCTCGCCGTCCCCATCCTCAACCAAAGCATCACGCAGAGCCTGTACCACTAACTCCCATGCACGCGCCGCATCCAGAGCCTTCTCATTCCCTAACTTCACAGCCTGCTTCATCCGGAGCACGCTCTCGCAGTCAGACCATCGCAGCAACTCATTCTTCCATCTACGCAGTGAGGGACCCCCCCTGGCCTTCCAGTGCCACGATATTTCCCTTTGAGCCAATATCAGCCCCAGATCTATGAATTTACTGGTCACCTTGGTGTGCTTAGTATGCGGGAACCAGAGCAACAGACACGTCGCCATGTCGAACTCCACCTCTCTGTCAGTCACTTCATTCAGGAGTTCCCCTACCTCTGCCCAATAAGTCCCTAGTCGTGGACACCCCCAAAACAAATGGTCCATGTCCGCCCCAAGGGACGAGCACCGGGGGCAACAGGCATCCAGCACCCGAAAGTGCCGCTGTAATTTCTCTGGAGTCAGGTATGCCCTGTGGAGCACATAAAAATGGACCTGCTGAAAGCGCGCGTTCCTGGTGCCCTTCCACGTGCGTCGCAGGATATGGCCCCATGCCGTGTCCGGTATGGGCCGGCCAACGCTCCCCTCCCATTTAGCCTTGAGCCCATGGAGTGGTTCCAGCCCGTCGTTCAGCATCCTATTATGGAGGCACGTCACAGCTTTGAACGTACCAGCCGCCATCACCACATATTGGCATGCCATAGTCGTCGCCGGTTCCAGGAGCCCCCCTTTCCAGTGCTTCTGCATGGCAGCCACTACAGCCGCGTGTAGGAGGAAGCCCCCCTCAGGCAGTCCGAACTGGTCCCGGAGCACATCGAACGGTGCCAACGCCCCATCGACATACAAGTCACCCACCACCTGCAATCCCGCGTCCTCCCAATCTATCAACGGGGACCAATCCCCTCCGTGCGGCAAAGCCGTCAACATCCCGATCGGAATCTCCGGGGCATAAGGCCGCGACGCCTTCGCTCTCCGGAGGCTCCTCTGCCAGCACAGTCGGAGCGTCCGCTCCTCCATGGTGAGGGCCCGTAAGTCGAGCCGTTGCTGCATAACGATGTACGACAGCACGTGGCGCTGTATCCCCCGTCCCCGGTCCTCCTCCGGCCCCCTGAATACCCTGGCCACGTTCTGCGTAAGGACCTGCAATTGCGCCGCTAAATAATACAGCTCCAGGTCGGGCACGGCCATGCCCCCCTCCAACTTGGGGCGAAGTAGCGTGCTTAAGGCTATCCTGCGACGGCCATGCCCCCACAGAAAGCCAATAAACATCGACCGCAGTTCCCTAAACACCCCCTGGGGAATCCAGACAGGGAGCGTTCGGAAATAATAAAGGAAGCGGGGGAGCGCCACCATCTTCAACAATGCTATCCTGCCCAGTACAGTCAGCGGGAGGGTCGACCAGAAAGACAAGCTGCCCCGCAGGGACCGGACACAACGGCCAATGTTACCCTCTAAAAGGTCATTAGCCGAATGATAAATGCGGACACCCAAGTAGGTGATGCAAGAGGGTTCCCACTCCACCCCCAGATCGTCGCTAGGGGCTGGCGATCCCGCCCTCAGCGGAAACACACAGGTCTTCGCCCAGTTGACCTTAAGGCCCGACAGTCGGCCAAACTCAGACAACAGATCCATCGCTCCAACCAGGGCCCCCGAAGTGTCAGCTAGGTACAGGAGCAGGTCATCCGCATAGAGCGATATATAATGCCATCGCCCATCACTCACGATTCCCGCGTAACGGTCGCCGGACCTCGCATGAACCGCCAAGGGTTCCATCGCCAGGGCAAACAACAGAGGGGAGAGAGAGCATCCCTGTCGTGTACCTCTGCCCACCGGATACGCGGCAGATATCATGCCGCCCAACCGAACTCTCGCCGTCGCCGAGTCATACAAGACCCTCGTCCACCTCCGAAACCCATCTCCCATGCCAAACCGCTCCAGCACTCCATCCAAGAAAGGCCATTCCAAACTATCGAAGGCCTTCTCGATATCCACGGACAGAACCGCCGGCAATCCTTCCTCGCCCAAGATGGCGTCCATTAGTCCCACCAGGCGGCGGATATTCATCGCCGTGCTCCTCGCGGGTATAAACCCGGCCTGATCCCTGTGCACCAGACCCGTCATGTGCGGTGCCAGTCTAGTGGCTAAGATGCGACTCAGGATCTTGTAGTCCACCGTCAGCATGGACAGCGGACGATACGACCTCACGTCCGCGGCATCCCGGCCAGGCTTGAGGAGTGGCACTATCAAGGCCTCCCGCATGGAGGCAGGCAATGTCCCCTTCTCGAAGGCCTCCGTATACACCACCAGCAACCTGGGTGCCAGAGCGTCTACATAGTGCTGGTAAAACTCGATTGGGAATCCATCCACCCCGGGTGTCTTGTTACGGGCCATATGCTTGATAGCCGCCCGAATTTCCGTCAGCGTGACCGGGCTACCCAGGTCCTTCGCGTCATCCTCGTTCAATACCGGAAGCGGCCTCCCCCCCAGGTACTCCGCAATGTCCCAAACCCCCGCTCCCAGCGGACTCCGGTACAATTCCTCATAGTAACCCCGAAAGCGGTCCAATACAGCTACCTGAGAGTACACCATCTCACCCCGCGCGTCAATAATGCTGAGGATCGGGCAACCCCTCAGTTCCGGGCTAGCTAGTCTGGCTAAGAGGGTACCCACCTTGTCCCGACCTGCGTGTGCCCTAATAATGTACTGCCTATAATCATAGCATCGCAAACGTTCCGTCTCCGCGGCCACCGTTTCCTTCGCTTCCAATAACTGGGCCTGTAAACCCGGCCTGGTTGGCCTACGGCGCTCCAGGTCCCTCAAAGCGTCTTCCGCTCTTATTAAGTCATTCAGCACAGTCGTTCGAGCATTCGAAAACCTGCCCAGGCACACCCCTCGCACCACCACTTTCATTGCATCCCATTCAGCAGACCTGCTCGTCGCCGTTCCTTCATTCACACCGAAGTAACTATCAATGCCCTGCCGGACCGCATCATCGAACACAGAATCCTCTAGCGTCTCCGGGCGAAGCCGCCATGTTGGTATTGCGGAGCGCTCCCTCTGCCACTGTATATGCACCAATAGGGGGTTATGATCGGAAATTGTCCTAGCAAGGTACTCAGCATGGGTAATTAATGGGGCTAGGGAGCTCCCGCAAAGCACCGAATCAATCCTAACATGTAAATCATGTAGTGCGGAATAAAAGGAGTAATCCCTGGTTCCCTTGTGTCCCTCCCTCCAGACATCCAGCAACCCCCATCGTTCCTGCCAGTCCTTCCTGTGTGCTGCCAGCCTGCGTACAGGAGAGTCCACAAGGGGGGGATGGGACCTATCCAGAGCCACATCCGTAATCGAATTGAAGTCCCCCCCTAGAACTATCGGACCCGCCAGGAAAGAGGCCAAGGACCCCGAGAGGCCATCAAAGAATCGGCCTTGGTCAGTGTTCGGTGCATAAACACAACAGAAAACTACATCCCGTCCATACAGTCTCCCCTCCACCGCTACAAACCTGCCCTCCGGGTCTATGACCTGATTCAGCACCTGAAAGGGTATCCCCGCCCTCACCCAAATCAAGACCCCCCTGGCATACGCTGAATAAGTGGTACCAAAAACCTGGCCCCTCCATCTCTTCTGCAAGGCAGCGCACTCTTTCTTGGTGAGGTGAGTCTCCTGGAGCAGAGCTACCTGAACCCCCCTGCGTACCAGGTATGCGTGTACTTTGTGACGTTTCACCATAGTCCGCAGCCCCCGGACATTCCACGTTAGGCATTTCAAATTAGGTAATGTCCCCATACCAAGTCCGTACAGTCCGAATTAAGCTCCAGTGGTTCATAACCCCCCCAATGCAGTTGCCCCCCCCCAAACAACCCCAAAACTGAAACATTCCCCAAACCCCACTCCCCAGGACAGAGCACACGAACCCAACGGCCGCCCCCATCCAAACCATGATCTAACTTCTCGCACACTTACCCTGTGGTCTCCACCACAGTCGGCCTTAAGGGCCTAGGGGGGGTGAGTCGCCTCCGACCCCAGCCAGCGGAGCCCGCGTCCCGCCCTTCATCCCCTCTGATACACTCAGCACCCCCATCCGGCAACCCGCCCTCCAGCAACAGGATATCACCCTACCATGAAGTCCTGATCCAGGCCAAAGTCTATCTTAACCACAGAAAATCTCGTCCGAGGTCTGTGGGGTCACTGTCGGCCCCTTCTGGCTCTCCGCCTCCGAAAGTTCCCCTCCGGTTCTGCTACCTTCTCCTCCCGAGTCCGTTTCAGCCCGTTCACTGGTCTGCTGCGACCCCGTAATGGCCGCCGTCGCTGCAAGTGCATCCCTCTTCTCCGCCGCCATTTGAGCCTCCCGTTTCTCCCGCTGGCGCCTGTTGCGGGACCTGATGCGTTGTGACTGCCGCACCCGGGGCCGCTTGGGCTGGTCTCGCCTACTCTGGTGCGTCCCGTCCGTCCCCGCTCTGTACGATTCAAGCCAGTGCCATGCCTCATCCGGAGTGTGGAAAAAGTGTGTGGTGCCATCCATGATAATCCGCAGCTTGGCCGGGTAGAGCAAGGAGTACTGAATGCCTTCCTCCCTGAGCTCCTTCTTCACAGCAAGGAACGATGCCCTGCCCTTCTGGACCGCCTGCGTGTAGTCCGGAAAAATCGTTACCTTGCTGTTCTCCACCCCATAAGGGCCCGACATCCTGGCCCGCTGGATGAGAAGGTCTCGGTCTTTGTAGTGGAGGAGCCGTACCACCATTGGTCGGGGGGGGCGGCCAAGCCCCGGCGGGCGAGCGGGCACCCGGTGAGCCCGCTCCAGAGTGAAAAATGGAGTAAGCCCCTCCGGCGCCACCACAGTGCGGAACCAGTTCTCCATGTAGGCCACCGCATCCTCCCCCTCAATCCGTTCCGGCAGGCCTACGACCCGCACGTTGTTCCGCCTATTGCGGCCTTCGGCATCCTCCACCCTCCGCTCTAGAGTGTCCAGTCGGGCCAAAATGTCTGCGATCCTGTGCTCCGCTGTCACCACCGAGGGCTTCAGGTCCAGTAACAGTTGGTCATGATCCTTGACCCGATCTGCCAGCTTCGTGTGGTCCGCGCGGAGCAGCCCCAGGCCCGTTGCCACCTGGGCAATATCGTTGTGCAACGCCTCCTTGGTGGAGGTGATCGCCTCAAGGATGGCATCCAAACGTCGGTTCAGTCGCTGTTCCTGGTCAAGCTCCGGGGAGGGACTCTCATTCAGCCAGGACGATGTCGCCGAGTCCCCCTCGCGGCTCCCGGGCATCGGCCCTCCGGTCGCCGCCATGTCAGGGTGCTGCGTCACAAGTCCAGCCACCCGTACTACGGGTGCTCCCGTGAGCTCGTGCCGAGTGCCGGGTACCGGGCAATGTAGTGCTACCGCCAATGGACTCAGGAGCAATGACCAGGCGGATGAACCCAATTCCGCCCCCCCCGCTGGATCCGTGGGGGTAGGACGAGTCGTGGGACGGTGGTCGACGAGAACCCTCGATCTCCTGGGTGAATCGGGCAGCGTCCCCCGGTCTCCAGGCTTCACGCCGCCAATCTCAGTGCGTCGGGCAGCCGGGCACAAGGTCCCCTCCGCTTGGCGACAGTCGAACTCAGGGCTGAAGTTCGGGACCGTCCGACCTCCACGCCGCCATTTTCTTCACACCCCGATCCACACCTCGGCCGCCCCTTCCTCGATCTTCGCGGGGCCAGCAGTCCCCCAGCGAGTCACCGAGCACGTCCAACTATCTCCTCAACCTTCAGAGGGCAGGACCGTCATCTCCGGGTCGCCTCGGGTCCCGAAAAACAGGAGAATTAGCGGGAATCCGCGCGGAGCTGCGAGCTCACGCCGCCATCCCGATCGGCGTCCAAGCCACGCCCCCGAGTTTGGAGGACATAACCCATTATCAGCAAAATATGAATTCAAAAGGTAAGCAACCGTATATATTTCTAAATTAATATGTACAGTTTAGTAGTGTGCGTGTAATATACTTTTCTGTTTTCAAAGAAAAAGCACACACTGGACAATTTATTGAGCCGTATTATTTTATGCCCACTATTATAAATTACTTGCCACAGCACCTCCTCTGAGTACACCTTACAATGCTCTGCTTTGCTGCCCTAAAAAAGTCAAGTGCTACAATGGGGTGCTTTGTTCTCAGTAAGGAAAAGTTGTGGAACTGTTACATGTGCAGACCTCACATCCTGCACAACTAATAACACAATTTCTTCCATGTATTGCATATATTACTATTGGCTATGTCGATCTTTGTAAAATATGTTGCACAGCAGCACAGGCTGTGGTGCAAAAATAGCTAAAAATCTTTTATAAAGCCAATCGATGTTACATATGCGAAACCAATTGGCTTTGCCAATGTGTGTTAACAGGGTGGTTACGAAGCTAGCCTTATCTAGAGGAGTAATATGTCTGTGCTATTTTTAATGGGATTTTCTTAGAATCAACCTGCTGTTACTCCTCAGCCACTACACAAGAGCTTCCATGTTTTAACACATGCTTATTTTATCTACTTTTTCTGCCTTTTTCCTTTGATATTGGTACTTTCCTCCCGCTATGAAGCCAGTCAGTAGCCCCTGCACTATTGGTTTAAATTATAGGGAGATGGAATCTGTGACTGGTCTGTTACTTTTATTCTGTCCCGTGTGCTTGCTCAGTTTAGAAAATATATATATATTTTTTTATCAACAGTTTTGCAATTAAATCACATTACATCTCGTTATACTTATGTGAGCGACAGTAGTATTGCTGTTCAGTAGTAGGACATACATCATTCACTCTGTGTGCTTGCTCAGTTAGCCATGGATCTTGTCACTACATTTTCCTGTGTTGGAGTTATACATTCCAAATATGCATTGATCTCATTGTGGAATATATTATTGTTACCCAGATGGTAGAGTTGTTTAACAGGGCTACAGGCTTTGAGGTAGCTGTAACTCCCATTTTTGTGTTTACATTGCCTATCTCCCGATGGCCCTCTGCCTTCTGTTCCAGTCTGATTTAGAGTGCTGGCTATCCATAGTTTTCAGTTGTCAATCTCTTTTCTTGTCAGGCTAACTGTTTTTGGCTTCTCACTCCTTCAGAGGGGACATCTGTCAGAAGCAGAGGTTTCTTCTGTTTGGTAGGAATCCTTCCTCTGTGCTTCAAATGGCGACAACCTGATCGTCCAATAAGGCATGTCGTCTCTTCCAGTGCAAACTGCTGGTGTTAATTTCTACCTTTCTGATCTCAAGCAGTTCCCTCATCTTCCCTTCTCTGCTGTCAAACATTGCCTGGGGGTGTTGGAGTGAAAGTTGAATCGGCCCATTCTAAGCTTTTGGTTTTACCTTTATTTTCACCCTCATTATCCATTATTGTGTTTTAACTGCCTTCATCTTGTGAGTTGCTACTAGGTCACCCGCCTTCTCCTGTAGGGCAAAACTCATCTGGGTTGAAGAGGGTGACTGAATTGCCTTCTCCTAGTCAACAACGTAGATTGGTGCTGTGAAATCAGTGGGCAGAAACTCCCTCTGTACATCTCTGGTGCCCTTTTTTGGTCCATTTGCATCAGGCCCCAGGTGAACGAATGTAGCTTTTGGGTTTGGTCAGGGGAGGTTTTCATGGGGGCTTGTAGGTACTTTATTGGTCTATTTCCCTTTCATTTGCTTGTTGCTGAAGCTGGGGCTCTGGATGATAGTGCAGTAGAGTAATCTGTGGTATAATGAACACATGTTATTAAGAAATGGATGTGACAATTGAAGAGAGGCAATGGTGTTCAGTTTGCCAATTTTGCCCATTTGAACCCCTTCCGCATGCCAGGACAGTATTCTGTATTGCATTGGTAGTAACAGGAGTAAGAACTGTAAAACGGGGCAGGGGCTGCTGGGTGAATGCTAAGTGGGTGCTAGACATCATCAGGAGGCCAGTTTGACTTCCGCCTACGGCACCCTTTAGACCTTCCACCTTACAAAATATTAAGTCTTATTCTCAGCAGTCTCTTGCTGTAAAGTAGGAATCCACATGAGGAGCATGCTACCGCCTTGCTGCCAGCTGTACAGCAGCTAGCAGTCTATACTGTCTTGCATGGTCTCACTGAGGGGTACAGCAGGACTCCATCAGTCCTCCACATCAGATGCGGGCACTTGAAGGACCCATGTGGCCGCTACTGCTAATCCAGCAGGACAGCACACCAAGAGAATGCCAGAGGGCACCGGCAAAGGGCTGCCATCTGCATCAACATGGCTGGCTTGTCCACATGCCCTATAGAAGAACGTCAGTCGGCCCCTTCAGTAAAGCACCATCCCAGTTCCAAGGATTCAAACTCACTCTCCCCATACAGATAGTTTGGTTTAAGGCTTGAGTCCTGCAGGTGTAGAGGTTTTAGCTAGAACTCCGCATAATTAAATTCAAAACCGTTAACTAGATAAGAGTACAGGACCATTCTAAAAGTAATCAGAATGCCTTTCTGGTTACTGCTTTTGTTTAGATGCAGCAGTCGAAATGTGAATGTGTGTGTATACTTGTAATGCGCACTGCCGCCCCATCTCGGGGCATCCTGGCGCTGTATACCGCTGTGGAACCCATCCTGGCTTTTCCCTGTGAGATGCCCCCTCCAGGGCACCCCCAAGGTGAAGCCAGGCATCACAGTGCTGTTTAGGGCCGTTGTGGAGATTAAGCAAGCTATTGCCCAGAGTTGCAGAGTGGGACCCATGATTAGAGTAGGCACCGAGGCGAGAATTATCGAGTCCGCGGACTTTGAGCCCAAGACCCTGCCTCATCGGGAATTAAACCCTGGTCCCAGGCCTGCCCTCTGCTTCAGGGTCTGCCGCTTTTAACCAGTGATCCACACTTCTCCACTTGAACAGGTGTGGAATAGTGTCTGGGTCAGAGTGCACTATTTGCCAGCAACAAGATAAATAATCGAAAAGCTGTGTGTGCTATTTTGTTTTAAAAGGTTTGGTCTGGAATTTCCAACACCTTCAATATTATTCTTTGTCTTGGGCATATTGCCATTACATGCAACATTGGTTGGAACTCCTGGTGCTCAGGGCATGTCTTTTTTGTCCAGTTGTTGTTGCCTTGTCCATCTTTCTTTCCATCCTTTGTACTAGATTCCTTGTAGTAGCTCCACTGGCTACCAATCCGTAGTTGTTCTCTGAGATCCCTAGGGCCACTGCCTGGCCTTAGCTGCCTGGTCCCATTATGGGGTCTGGCTCAGCAGTGGCACTAAAGGGAACCTTTCTCACTGCGGGCTTTGTGCTGAGCAGCAGTCCATGCAGTCGTTTAAGCTCCAATTAACAGTAATGGCCTCTGTGATGTGATAAATCTGCTCAAGATCTCAATGTCCGTGACCTTCCATCCCCTTGGATTACTTTCAACTATTTACATGACTTTAAGGACATTTATGTAATCACTGTTTATACATTTGTCAAGCTCGTTTATTTCCCTGATAAATCACCGATCCTTTAGATGTGCTTTCAATGTGTTCTTAACTGAGAGAATAAGACATCTAGCAGAAAAAAGGAATTGTCGTAGGCAGGACTGGCTTTGGGCTGGTGGCGACAACATTTTTTGGTGGTGACAACCTTTTTTAGCGGCCTCCTCAAATTCTCTCACTACCGCCAGGCAAAAGTGCCCCTCATCTCTCCATAGCCCCTCTCTCACATACGTTTAATTTGTTTTAAAGTGCTGGTAGAGACTAGCTTTACTATTCCACTCCGCTATCCACATAAAATACAGATCTGTTCCTTGCCACAGGCATATTAATTCTATGGGCTACTTTATGGGGAGTCAAAACTGCCACTAGATAAAACTCCAATCTCTGTCTCTAGCTGGAACGTGCATCACAAAAGTTATCTTGACATTTTTTATTTCTGTCTGAAAGCTGGACCAACCAGGAACTCTGCAGCAGGTGCTTTTAAATCGTAAGTTAATGCTAAACACACTGCCCCCCACTGATGTCCGTGCCCGCCGCCCCCCACACCCTCACCCTTCCACTTCCAGCGCCCAGTGCAGCCGCACCTGTCACACAGCCCTAATGCCGGCGCAGTTTGCAGGTAGTAATTCTTTCAGTGCTGAGGATGTGTTTTCCGCACCTCCTCAAGTTCCTTCTGTGGTACACTGGGTCGAAGGGAAGGGGTAGAAAAGGGCCCCTGTCCCTTCACGCAATGCTTAAAATGGCAAAATAGAAGTGCAAGTACTCCATAACCAGAGTACCTGCTTGTTTCCGAGAAGTGCCGGTGATCTCCAATTAAAAGTATTACTTCACTCTTGAGAAGTGCCGTACTCTCCGTCTCAAAATAAAAAAGTGCAGGTACTCCGTACTGGACAGTACCGGCCCAATTAAAGCACTGCCTACACGGGTGACATGTGAGTATGCCCAGCTAGCCGCGTGCTCCCCAGGGCCTGTGCTGTGTTTCATGGCCTCTGCCGGAAGTTGACAGGATACTGATCTTGAATAGTAAATTGAACGCTTCCGTGAGTATCATCAATCTTTACATCTGAACACTGCGGGAAACATGTGTCCTTCTGGTTCTGTGTCATTGCAAAAGTAGGTTACAAAAAAAGAAACCGTTTATTATGGACGAAAAGTGAATTTGGTCTGTTGTGCAAATAAAGGTTATTTTTGGATGCTCAGTCAAGAAGAGTCTGATGAAACTACAAATCTGGCCTTGGCTTCATGTGAGTCTTCGTTTTCACTTTCCCATGGTCTTGCAACTCTTACGCACTCCTTCATGACAAACCTCTGAAGTATCCATCCGTCAAAATAGATGTAATGATCAAATTCACATTCACATTCACAGTGCTACAGCACTACATTTTCAGAGTGCCTGTAACTTTTATCGTCTTGGGAAAAGCTGAAATGCATTGCTGTATTGGTATTCACCTGCATTTGAAATAGGGGGTAACATTAAATAAATATCCAGGCTAGTTAACGAGCAAGTGCCTCCTGGCAGTAGAGTGGACTTACACGCTGCTTGCATATAGGTAGTGTTGGGCTGCAGGAGCAAAGGTACATGCATTTCTTGGCAGACTGTTTAACTTTGTGGGGTGCAAAAGGGAATCCCGAGGTGTGTTTGGGGGGGCCCATCGGCTGCTTTCAAGGCCAGGTGAGTAAAAGGATTCTCAGCCCCTGTACTCATGCAAGGAGCTCTGAAGGTGCGCCTGGCTGACAGGGCTTCATTTGTTAAAATAAAGTGCCAGGGCCCTCGTCAGGAGGCCACTGCAACTTGCACACTCCATTGACCCTGCTAGTAGTACCAGCACTACTGCTAACCAGCTCACTCATACACGTGTGACTATTCAGACTGTTTCAGGCCCCCAAAGCTGTGAGAATGGCTTGGGCAGCAGGTATTAGTCATTTTTAATGTATATTGAATTAGTAAACAACGTTTTTTGTGCTCATCTCGAAAGTAGACAAACAATGCCACCGTGTGCCAGACTGTATAAGTGCCGGTGTTGACAATTAAGTGCGGGTGAGGAGCGCCTAAAACCACCAGCCCAAATTAAGTGCTGGGCACACAGCATCCTTAATAGGCTTATTTATACACCATCATCTACTGCTGCAAAAGAACGATCCCGGGCACTGCCCCTGAGCTAGAAGTATTGGAGTATTTCACGAGTTTTTCGTGAGAGCTACCCATAACACAAAAGACAGACTTTACTACATAATACATATTTTGTATTTAATGTATTTGCCGTTTTATGTAGCACAGACGTGGCTAAATGGTACTAAAGCAATTTACAATAGAGCTGGTACATATAAGCGATCGCTCAACAAACCAGTTATGACTTGTAAGAACAGAGAAAAGACCTTTAGTCAAACAGAGAGGATACATCACTGAGGACGTCGGCTGCTGAACTGAAATATCTCTGCAATAAGAGGATTTCTCAGTTCTTTGTGGGAGGTGATCTGATTTGTTGTAGTGCGTAAGCCTGATGGGAAGGTGTTACAATCATTGTCACACTGCAGAAGAGGCCTGATTCATATAGCATTTGTGCTTGAATGTTGGCGGCTTCAGGAAAAATAATTTGGTATTCATCAAACTGCTTTTTAGGCAGCAGAGACAATTGTGCCAAAAATGCAGCACTATTTTTCAAACAAAGTTTTGGGTGAGAGAGCTCCCAGCTCTCCTGGAGTAGCATAAGACTGACGTGTGCAGTGAGGAGCTGGTTTAAATAGAATAGCTTTTTATGGTTGCTTTTAGCTACGTGTCCTCCTTTGTGTCTTAAATCAAAAGGCCTCCTTTCTGCTTTACTGTTGGTAGCCAGATGCCTGATATGCTTGTGTGAAAGAAATTTAAGGGGTTTGGGTTTGTGTGTTGTGTTTTTATGTGTTCAAGTGGTTTTAGGTTTAAATACAGACAGATTTAGCGGGTTGGAAGAATCCATGTAACCTTTGCTTCTAAAATGTTCATTACGAATATCCAGCAAAAGTAGTCTTTGAGTCTGCCCACTTCCTCCGTGGCCTTCCTGTGTTTCTTGTGGTTTGTTCTTCCATAAATAGGCCTTCGGTCCTTCTTTTTGGTGATGGATATCAACCAATCCTTGTGTTGGAATTCAGAAGCGAGATGATGTGTATCTTCTAACTGAGTCAATGTATTTTCTATGATGTACTTACTTTGCTGACACAAACAACAACATTTCAACTGTAGTTTATGGCTTTTTTTGTCCAGTAACTTCTTGCTGTTTGGATGCCACCTTAGCAGGACTTGTTTCCAGATATCTATAGAGCTGTGACCCACGACCCTGCAGGACCCTGTGTGCATCCATTTGTAGTGTTACATGAGGCATATGGCTGCATGTGCAGCCGGTAACAGCACTGCCAACAACGCTCAAAACCACACGATGGATAAGAGGTGGAAAGTGAACGTAGATGGAGCAGTTTTCAACATCTGAAAACAGTGCCTTCCCCTTTAAGCATCTCGTTTGTAAAATAAACTACCACACGGTATTCTAGGCTTCTTTGAAAAATATACAAGTAACAAGGGGTTTTGATATTTTATTCTTATTACATACTGTTATTATCACATGTTTTACACTGAAAACATCTGATTAAAAAAAATACATCTGACTAATCACATTGGATTAAACTGGTGTCTTTCTACTAATGGAGTTATTAGCACCATATAATATTTTTTAGGCTTTGCTATTTTACTCCATTTGTGGCCGTCAGAGGGGGAGATGTTTTGTTAGTACTCCAATGAAACAACATTTCTTACTAGAAAAAAATAGATCTTAAGATTTGTACTACCTTTTCTCTCTGGCCTGAAGATTTGTCTGAATAACATAAACATGATCATTTTAAGTGATAATTCCGCAGTATGGAATTGTATAGTTGTTTTTCCACATTTTTAAAATAGACGCCCGTATATAGACGATATCAAGTGGCCAGTCAAGACCTTCAGCGTCTGCCGAGGCGCTAGAAAACCTTCCACAGTGACCATAATTCACTGATCAATGATTACAAATGGATCTAGAAGAAAAAGAGCTCACTTATATTCTTTTTTGCATAAAGTTTCTTGGCTAGACTTGAGTTTTGCATACATTTATATTATATTGTATTGTAATTATATACCACCTACTACCCACGAAGAGGCAATGAAGTGCTTTAACACAGGTAGCAGGGTAGGGTAAACTCAGTGGTGCTAAGGCGTACAATGAGCCTACGCATTGGGTTGCTACAGGCCCATATTCTCTGTAATCAGGCCATGTAGAATTAGAGGTGACATTTCCTACTAACAATTCCTGCTGTAGAAACTCATTCTCACAGTGTCCAGTATCAAGGGAAAAACTGAAGGAAGTGTTGGAGAATAGTGGAAAGTTGAATGCAATACAGAAGCCTCAGAGGTTCATCCACAAGTTACTTTCTAGGTCTCACCTAGTCAGCGCTTGCACAGCTGTCTCTTCAAGACCTGCTGTATTCAGGATATGTGCATAAAACTCTGCCCATTTTCCGCCCATCTTTTTAATTGGCTCTAGTCCCTGTCCTTTGTAAATGGTGGCTTTTCATTGGTCAATAGGCTTAATAGTCCCTCCTTAATATCACTAAGTCTCTTCTTGTAACCTGCCATGAGGACACTCCCTGTTACACGTGTTGTTACTCCCTAGGTTTTAATTACAGCCTCAAGGCACTATTTTCTTAAAAGGCTTCAGCTAGGCTGGCAGTGGTTACTTCGCTCACGAGAACAACTCACATTTATATGATAGTCTATAAATTTCCCTTTACCAGCTCCAGACAGAGTACAACCTAATCCGAAATTAATGTAATATTTCTTTTGTCACATTTCAAAGCAAGTAATTGTAGATATGGACATAGCTATTTGAATGTACTCGTAGTACTGTTTTGCATCCAATGCATTATGGGTAGGGTAGATTTACCTTATCTTCTGCAGGGTGCAGTACCATATGTGACCAAAAGAGGTCCGCAGTGCTGGTGCCTTGCTCACTTGGGACCTCTAGGAGCAGCTTGCGGTACGGCACCGAGACATGCAGTGCTGGTGCTTTGCTTACTAGGGACCTGTAGGAGTAGCTAGCGGTACTGCACCGAGACATCCAATGCTGGTGCCTTGCTCCCTAGGGACCTCTAGGAGCAGCTTGCGGTACTGCACTGAAACATACAATGCTGGTTCCTGGCTCACTAAGCAAGCATTTGCAATGCACTAGGTCCCGCATTAATGAAAGTAGGAGCTATTGGCGATGCATTATTATTTGCAACACCAGCTACTCAACCAATCAGTAGTGCGAGACCTTTTGCATTGCAAATGCCTGTTTTCACATTACAGTTGGGCACGCTCTACTACTGAACATTTTTATGTCTGGGGCAGTCCGCATTTAAGTCTTCATATTTATTGTGTTTTTCAACAGAAGATTTCCATGCTAAGTTTTCATCCTTTTCCCCCACATGTTGGGGATGGTAAAGGATCAGGGGATTCTCTAGGAGAAGATGTAGAAAAAGTCCAAATATTTCAATTTCTGTTTTTGCAAAAATTAGGATTAAAGTTGTATGCAAGAAAGTGTATGGTTATTTTTTCTGAAAAAGCAGTCAGCAAAAGGTTTGCTGGGCTAGAATCGCCATCTTTCCAATTTTCAGGAAAAAGCAGTTATTAAAAAAGAAGCAATAATAATTGTTTTCTACCACATTCTTTTCATTTTCTAAGTGGTAGTCTATTTTTCCTATTTTTTGTGGTGCATACCTGCTTGCAGTTTGTGGTAGAAATAGGTGTGAAATCTATGTGTGAATCCAGAAAGATGAACATTTCTCAAAAGTTGACCAAGCTCTGGATTCATGAGTTACAAACCGTTCTGTCAGGTGAACGAAATCTCCTCAAGGAGAATTGTCAAATAACGTTTTTAAATAAATAGTAAAAGGGCCTATCCATGATCCCTCAAGCGTGTGTGAAACGTTTCCCACTCAAAAAGCGCAAATCTTTAAAGAAAAATGATTTATAGAAACTACTGACACAACCCAACCTTTAACTTGTTTTAAATATATTATTTTTCATATATCAAAACATGTATATCCATCTCTTTTCATATTTCTCTTTTCAACAAACTGTCCAGAGAGCATAAAAACAATACATCAAATTAATATATACATAGTGAAAATCACAAATCTTCCGGTGATAACATACACACGAGACCTTGAAACCACAAATCAAAATGTCCAAAAATGTTTTGTTCAGTGTATCCTTGGATCTTCTTTACATATTCCAAGGATAGCTGACATAGCACATAACGTAATGTCATCAATGTTTCGACCGTGTGATCAAGTGTTATTCACTACACATAATGGTGGGCCTTCCTCAGGACTATTACAGACCAAAAGGCAGCCTTAAATGTAGTCAAAGAAAGACACATTTGGCGTGTCCATAACGGTATCCATTAGTTATGTAACATGACATTCCATGCCCCAGCTGAGGTTCACTCGATGTGCGGACGGGGTTATTATTACCATCCTTCAATGGAAGTCCTCTTGGCCTATTCGTGGCTTCATTTAACATAAACAGCGGCAGCTCCTGTCTTGTCTGCTGTCTTCCTGTGTGTGTAAATCACTTTTCTTTAAAGAGTTGTGCTTTTAGAGTAGGAGAAGTTTCACACATTCTTGAGGGATCGTTTATATGCCCTTTTAATGTTTAATGAAAAACATTATTTTACAATTCTCCTTGAGGATATTTCGTTCACCGACAGAACTTTTTGTAGCTCATAACTGCATACCCAGGTTCTGAGGGACACTGGGTGACCCCCTTATATTTAATGGCAAACTCTTGATTCAGCAAGGGTTCATTTGTGTAGATTTCTCATAGTTTTCCCATAAAACCTAATCGTTGAGAAAACATTAAAAAAAAATCTAATCATGTAAAGTCTCATACAAATGAGAGGATGCACTCATCCCCTTTTTACATGTATCAGTGGACTCTTTGGTATAGTAAAACCACTTTCTTCAGGATTAAGTGTTCTTAACAACACATGATCTTCTAGAAAATGTCTAAATCAATTTAAGGGGTATTTCTGTCCACCTCAGTATCATTTTCCTTGTAATTTATCTAATGTTCCATGTTCGAAAACGGTGCTACTGTCATAGACTTCAGTTCCATGGAGAAGGACCCTCATTTGGGCCAGTCGCCTTTCATCTTACTAAAAATGGCCCTACTGGACTACAACCACTAACAAGCATTTACAATGCAATGGTCTCGGCAATATTATAGGTAGAGCTGTTGGTATTTTTTTTTTTTTTTATTAACCCTAAATAAATGGCATTGTAATTTCTGTTGGCATTAGCGTAATATTTTGGATATGTGTTACCTATTGCAAAAAGCAACATACATACCCGTATGAAGAATTTCGTGCACAGTAGTGCACACGGCTGCAGGGAAACGCCACGAGCCATGTTGGACCTAACAAAGAGAGAAAAAACATTACATTAGTAAAATGGAAAAGATAGCTTACCTCAAACTGCTAAAGAGCCGCGTTTCGGAACCACTCCGTGCACAGAGGTGCACATCGCTACAGGGAGATGCCACGGGCCACGTTGGACCTAGAAAAAAGAGAATAAACATAAGATTAGCAAAAACAAACAAAATGGCTTACCTCTAAACAAAAACAACAACAACATACATACCCGTCTGAAGAACTTCGTGCACAGTAGTGCACATGGCTGCAGGGAGACGCCACGAGCCATGTTGGACCTAAAAAACAGAGAAACAACATTACATTAGTAAAATGTAAAAGATCGCTTACTGCAAAAGAGCCGCGTTTCGGAACCACTCCGTGCACAGAGGTGCACATCGCTACAGGGAGATGCCACGGGCCACGTTGGACCTAGAAAAAAGAGAATAAACATAAGATTAGCAAAAACAAACAAAATGGCTTACCTCTAAACAAAAACAACAGCAACATACATACCCGTCTGAAGAACTTCGTGCACAGTAGTGCACACGGCTGCAAGGAGACGCCACGAGCCATGTTGGACCTAACAAAGCGAGAAAACACATTACATTAGTAAAATGGAAAAGATAGCTTACCTCAAACTGCTAAAGAGCCGCGTTTCGGAACTACTCCGTGCACAGCGGTGCACATTGCTGCAGGAAGACGCCACGGGCCACGTTGGACCTAGAAAAGAGAGAATAAACATAAGATTAGCAAAAACAAACAAAATGGCTTACCTCTAAAGGAAAACAACAACATACATACCCGTTTGAAGAACTTCGTGCAGAGTAGTGCACAAGGCTGCAGGGAGACGCCTCGAGCCATGTTGGACCTAGAAAAGAGAAAAAACATTACATTAGTAAAATGGAAAAGATAGCTTACCTCAAACTGCAAACAAGCATACATACCGTCGGAAGAGGTACTCAGCGACTTCTTGGAGAGACGATCAGCGCTAAATGGCATTTACAATACGACGGCCATTTTCGGACTTGGGGGCGTGGTTTTGAAGTTCTGAGTGACAGACAATGTTACTGTCTTAAGAACATCCAAACTTACGCCAACAAATCCGAAAAAGACTGGGTTAAATCGGAGTAACGCATCTCTCCTCCAATGGCTGGCCTCCGTTTAGGAAGCCAGCCAATGGAGGAGAGACGGGGCAGGGAGGAGGGTTCTAAAGCCCTACTACAAAACATTAATTCTCCGACCCCAGACTGCGCAAGCGCAGCCTTTAGGTCCTCGACCTAAAAAGCGATCCCTAGGAAATCTGTAATAGTTCAAGTAGTCGTCCCTATTCCATGGCTATTTTTTCTTCTGGAGGGAAAAAGTGCCGCAGGACTCTGTAAGTGTGCACTTCTTAATTGCTCTTAGTCACAACAGCTAGACAGCAGCTCATATTTCCATATCCACAATATGTGAGTAGTGCCCTACAATATTTATTATTTATTTATTTTAGGCTTACATAGCGCTGAACTCGACTCCCGAAGGAGTATCTCTGCGCTTTGTATGCCCTGCAGGTACAGATAAAGTGCTTGTCAAAATGAAGACAGAGATAGAATCAAAACAGAAAGGTCTTCAGCATTTTCCTAAGGCTATGTGGTTGGTACACTGTCTGAGGGTAGGGGGTAGTTTGTTCCAGAGGGTGGGACCTAAAAACGAAAGAGCACTTCCACCCAGTCTTTATTTATCCTCTGAAATGGACATTTTTGATGGCTTGCGCTTGACAACTCACACAAGCATTAGTGAATCAATTTACTGAGTGATCCCAGTAGTCCTATAGCCCCCCGAACAAGTCCACTGTGAGTGCAACCAAATTTCCATAACCCTATAAATAGGTCTACGAAAATGGCACAGAGCTCCTCTAAATATTCATTTGCAAGAATAATGTTTTTATTTTCTACATGACATTTGCTGTGCTGAATTGACTTTTAGAATGGACAGCGTCTAACCTGAAATGTTACTGCTACTAATCAAATTATTTTAAACCTCAGTTGATTGTCTGTAATTGAATGGAGCCAATTCCGCTACAGCTAACCACGTATTTTTTTTAGCCTAGATCTTTGAAATCCAAGTACTCGCCGTCTACTTTGAGCCCTTATTCACACAGTATGCAGTGTTAATTAAACTAATTAGTATCTTCAGACAGAAGCACCCAAGACACAGTCACTGCATAAATGAACCTTATTCACGCTTATATGCAGATCGCGCTGTTACATTTTGAGATTCATTGTCCTGAAAATTGATGGCTGAATATTTTGACTTTTCAAACTAGGCAGAATAGTCAAGTGCAGCACAACTGTCCTTCCCATCAGGGACATTCCATTAGCAGTGGCATTGCTGTCCTTGTGCGCCTCAGCTAATGAGCGGACACGCCCCAAAGACCAACGTCTGTTAAAGTCTTTGGGAATATGGCTTTCTCAGAGCAGGTAATTGATTTCAAATGATGGATCAGCGAGCTTGTGCAGAGCCCTTCTGTTCAGTTTTAAATGAGATAGCCTCTATTCTTCCAGCTACACTAGCACAAGCTTTGACTTTTTTAGTAGTTTCCGCTAAAAGAAATGAAATGTTGCATTTCATCCAGCATGCTTCTATAGTATCACTCAAGCCCTCTTTACTGCAAGTACTTACTTTAGACTGTTCATATCAACAGTGTCTTGTGCAACCCTAGTAGCCTTGGCATCCACTAGCTAAACGATTTTATAATGTATTTTGATTGTAAATGTATCCGGAATAGTTTTGCCCTATTTTTTCTGTATTTTTTGTACTTTTCATTTGTTATATTGCTTGCCTGAGTGCTGTGTCTCTGTTGCTTCTTTGTTTAGTTTTGGAATACTTTCAGCTCAGTATTACAATGGTATTGCAATAACATAGGGTAATGCATCATATGACAAAATGCTTTCCATTTACCTTTTCTGGGAAAGAGTACATCTGTTGGTAGGGCATACTAATGCAAGGTGTGACAAATTAAATTGTATATATTTTTCCAACTTATTTAGCAATTTGAGCTTGCCAGAAATATGATTTGATTCACTTGACTGTTGTCTAGATGGTGGCCCTGACCAGTAAAGATCTAAGTGCTTGTATGTACTGGCTGACGAAAAGGCTTCAATGAGAAACAACAAACTCCACCCCCAAATCTCCTCCCAATCATTCAGTTAATGTATGGCACAGTCGCCTCCCTCAACTCCTCTTCCAGGCTCCTAGTTACATCTTTGCTGATCCAAAATGGAGACTGGAAGTTAATGGTGAGAAGCTGTTGGCAGAAAAAGCTATAAAGTGTTGTCAATCTGCATAAGACGTTTTATGCAGATTGACAAACTACATAAAATTCAAACTGTTCTCCCTTCGGTCATTAACAGTTTGCAGAATGTAACTTATCACTATGCCCACTTTGGTTCCCTCCCTCCAGTTCTGGGATAATCAAGCAGACTTATTACAACCATTATCCGTTTTTAGATCCAATGAGTGTGTCCAGATTCTGGCTTTATTTAGCCTTCTAACTCTTTGATCAACTATGGTTGTGGTGGGCGGTGACCTGTACAACCTGCACTTCTAGAAGGACACCAATGAAAAGACTGCAAAGCCTATTGAACCATGCAGATGATGCAAGGGCAGATGGTAAGATAACAGGTGCCACCATCATGACAACAGTCAAGTGAACTCCCCTTTTGTATTTGGCATTGCACATCTTTGCTCATGACCCATTCTAATCTGCATGCTGTGTTATTTGACTTTGAATGCAGTGTAATGCATCAAACATGATTTGTACCTGTTTTTGAATGCATTGTGTTTAATGTACCACGATTCACACCTAATTTCTGGTTCAACATTAAGAAGTTTCCATCTTGACATGTACTATTCAATTTTACAAAGTGACACATTTGTTAAAAATTTCAGCCACAACTCCCCTGCTTCTGGGAAAATCAAAATAAATGTTCTTAGTATGGCTTAAGAATATTAATTAGGGCTACCGAAACACCACTGACCCAAGAGCGCATATATCGCTACATCTACCCGAACTGTACTCGAGATTTGGGACGGCGTAGCCACAAAGAAAGGTTTTACATTCTTCCCCTCACCTAACCAGGGCTGGACTGGCCATAGCAGGCACCTCGCATTTCCCCTGTGGGCCGCCAGGGTGGGAGCCAGTTTTGGGCCCCCGGGGGGCCTTTTTGTTACAGGATCGGTTTTGCAGTATAGCTGCAATATCGGCCCCTGTAACAAAATCGGCTGAAACCGGCCCTGGCAAACAGCTTGGCCGCACCCCCCAATCTTCGGGGGGACCGGCCGAGCTCTTTGCCAAGGTCTGTTTTGGTTCCCAGTCGGTCCCTGCACCTAACACCCCCTTTCTCAGCAACTCGGACTTCTGTCTGGTGCTCGACCCTAGGGCATTCGGAGCTTGTTTGAGAGGAGACTGTAGGACACTTAGCGACCTACTTCAGGGTCCCCATGTCAAATCATTTGAGCAATGCAAACAATAATTCCGAATCCAGGAAACTGCTTGCCTCCAATACTGTCAGTCCTGAAACTAGCCCTCCACCCCCCAATAGACAGGCAGCAATGTGATCGCTCACTCCATTCGAGAGGCTGGTCCCCTCCTTTGAAGGCACCAAATGTCTAATCTCACGTACCCGCGCCACAATAGAGGAATCCAAACAGGCCCGGACTGGCCGTTGCAGGCACCGGGCAATTCCCCGGTCGGCCGCATGGGTGGGGGCCGGTTTTGGGCCCCAGGGGGCCGTTTTTGTTACAGGGCCGTTTTTGCAGCATAGCTGCAAAAGCGGCCCTGTAACAAAATCGGACGAAAACCGGCCCTGGCAAAGAGTGCGGTCGCACCCCCAGGGTAGAGGGGGGGCCGGCTGAGCACTTTGCCAGGGCCGATTTCGGTTCCCAGCCCGGCCCTGAATCCAAACCTTGCACCAGCCATGCATACCAATCCCCGCTGGGAGATCTGGGCCACATATTCGCAAACAAACAGTGAGACGAACTGTGGAGTTCCCCAAAACACACAAACGCATTCCCCGTAGAGAATCAATCCGCTCTAAAAGTAATACTCCAATGGTACCTGACCTCTTATAGATTGTTCCGCATGTATCACAACACTCCTAAGACATGCTTACACTGCCACAAGGACACAAGCACATTCCTAATCATTTGGCGGCCCTGCTCCATGATTCAAAGCTATCAGAAAGAAATTCTTGGGCATGTTGAAGGCATCCTTGGATACCACCTTCCGACCAACCCCGCCACCTTGATCCTGGGCATGAAACCACCTAAACTTTAGGGTATGATACACTCTGTCTGGGCCCTAAAGAGTCATTTGACTGTGCGGCCAAACCACTCCTGGTGCTAAATTGGAAAACAAACACACACTCACCTCTCTTCTTGTCCTCCCTCCTTTCTTCTTCTCCTCCACCTCCTCCTCCTCCTCCTCCTCTCTTCTTCTCTTCTATCCTCTCTTCTTCTCCTTCTCCTCCTCCTCTCTTCTCCTCCTCCTCTCCTTCTTCTCTCCTCTTCTCCTCTCTCCTCTCTTCTTCTTCTCCTCCTCTCTCCTCTTCTTCTCCTCTTCTCCTCTCCTTCTCCTCTTCTCCTCTCTTCTTCTTCTCCTCTTCTCCTCTCTCCTTTTCCTCCTCATCTCCTCCCTTGGTTTCACAAACCATAGCAGATCTTGTAAATGGAACACCTATCCCTTAAGCTTTCCCACATAGAAAAGAGATTCAGTTACCTCTGGTGCCCATTGATCGCTTACCTTTCTAAACTGGAACTCACATGTTTACTGTTTCTACAATGCTATGTTGCAATATGAGCTTGCATAAAACTTATGTTTGTTAAACATTCAAGAAATAAATAAAAAATAAAAAATCTTTATTACATCTAGACGTGTTAAGTGGACCACACAGATCGAGATTAATTGTCATACTTACTATTTTTTACTTCATCCTCCATTAACCGTTCTTTGCTAAGGGTAATGAGTTTCTTTTTCACACCTCTACCTTCACATGATGTGACTAACAAAGCACTGCATCACCCCCTTAAATGATACTTTATAGCACAGAGCTTTGTGGGTGGTTATATGTTTGCAGCCGCTGTGATCTTTTGATCCAATCTCCCTAAACACAAATGAAGTACTCGAGTGGACCGCCTTGGCTCTTCCAGGAAGACATGTTCTAATAGACCTGTTCAGCTCTATAATTGATTTGGCCATTTCTTATGTTGAGCCTGAAGGTTCTCGACCTCCACCTTCTCCAACAATGTGAACAGCGCCTATCTGTCTCGACTGTTGTGTCAATTCTCCAAAATACTACCTTCATAACGGTCATTTGTGAAGCATCATAAGGACATTTATGATGTTATACCATTACGCAAAGCTGTTTCCTTATTCCTGACAGAAATGTGGTTCCACAAGGCTTCAGTCCCTGATATTTCAGCAACCAACCCGCATGGTTATCGTCTCTTGGGGTTGAACAGAACTGGCAAATGTGGGGGAGGCCTTGCTTTCATTGTCCACAGCTATATTGACTGACACATGTATTCTAACCCGTCACTTGCCTCCTATAAGGTATTGATATTCTCACTGACATTTTCTTCTACCTTTTCTTCATTAGGAGCTCTGGTTTATAGGCCACCCAGTCTGTAAGGTAACTTTATCACAAGTTATTTGACGATCTCACCCGTTTATTGCTAAGACCACATCATTAGGCGGTATGAATTTACGTTTCAATTTCCCTCGTAAATGTGATGCCACCACCTTCTGGGACGCGGCAGAAACCTTTGGTTTGCTGTTACAGTTTAATAGTCCCACTCATTCTAGAAGACTCTTAGTGAACCCCATATTTCCCAACCTGTATTCAATTAGAGTTGACCATCCTGCCTCCCCCTTATTTGGTCAATTCACCTTGCTGTACCTTTCTTGATTTTCAACCCTGCTTCCTCCATACACAATTCTCGTTCTCAAGCCCCCAGTCTCTCAAGAGTGGGGTCTAAGGATACTGCTAACAATCTTAGTGCCTCTCTGCCACTCCCTCCCCGTCTCCCCCTTCTACTCTCAATATACGACCTTTGCAGCACATAGGCAAAGCCGCAGGATACTATTGTAATTCTGCTACAGAGCATTAACCTGTTTCTTGACTGAGCTTTTTCTTCAGCAGCTGTTCATTGCTGAAAATGTATTTATAACGTTCTCGAACACCATAGGTTTCTAGGCAATATGATACTGTGATTGCGTCACTGTAGTGGCCACTATTGTTTATATGCTGCTAAGCAGTATCGATAAATAGTAACCGGGATACCAGACATGCAGTAAAATGAAGGTCTAAACTTGCAGGCTGGAGGACAGCACACAATCTCAACGTGAGTGTTAGTTTCAGTGTTAACTTATTTGGGAGAGGAAATCTTCAAGTACAATCGAGAACTTTCAGGGGGCATTTTTACACCATCCTCCTTTCCATACATCACTTAACGCACACTGCAAATTTCTGAGGCCGCCTTCATTTTTGTGACCAGTGACCATATCAGGTGACCGTCATGATGCAACTTGATGTGATGGGGCAATTCACACAGACAGGAGAAGTTGGTTATCGGAGTACTCACAATCACCTCAGTAGAGACTCGCTAGCGAAAAGGAGCCTGGTTGTAGGGAGGCAATTAGTTCCAGTGCATCATGTTGGGTCCAGAAAGGTGAACTTGCATCGCATATGATTCCCAGTAGCCGGGGGGAAGAGAAGGTAGAGAATGGGTGTACCATTATAAGGGCGTGGATTGAGGGGAATAGTATGAGACCCACTAAGGCCACATTTTTAGGCCGATGTTACTTTGTAAGCCAGAAAGTGTCCCATTTTGTATAATTGAAGATGACAAGATGGTGATGGAGTTTGTACACCGGTCACAGTCCATGTTACTCTGAACCCGGCTTCTCCATCAAGTAGCTCGCAAGCTCATAGTGGCTCTCTAGCAGACGGTGAGTAGCTATCCTGTATGCAGCCCAACCTGCTAAATTCGAAACTTTTGCTAGGTAGAATTAATATGTGAGTACCAAAAGTGAAAAGCATATATTTGAGATGGGTATGTTTATATTTTCAGCATCTGTAAGCTGATATTTGTAGTAAAAAGGTTGACTTGGGTGCCAGGTGGTAGTCATTGCAGCTATTGGTGTTATGTATTACCCATGTAGAGGCATTCCCAATAGATAAAACCTGTTTTCATTACTTCTGGCAACCTTGCTTGATGCTCTGAAGTAACCACTGCTGCCAGCCTTGCTTGGGGTGGCCACTGTTAGCTTGGCTGGTGCGGTCACTATTACAAGACTAATAATATCAGTAGCTTGTGATGACTTTCATTCAACAGAAGTAGCTCTTATTACAGAAAAGGTTGGAGACCCCTTCTGTGAACTATTCGGCAATGGTGGGTACTGAACGTCCCCTTCAGTGGCGTCAAATGCATAGTTTGAATTTGCCTTAGGATGCCATGGCCCCTACTAGGCCAGGCGTAACATGGAGCAGTCCCAGTTTGAAATGATTCAGTCACATATTGGCAGCCGCTAACTCTACCCACATTCCTTTCCAATATTCAGATTGGGTGGGCAGTGTACAGAATGTGGACCGATGCACAGTTGGAGGCGTCATATCCCCAGCAGGTAGGCGTACAACTTGTCATGTGTGTGGCATCCAGTACGTATTGGGGAGAGTTTAAAAAAAATGGGAGTTTCAGTTTAGCTTCCTGTAAAAATTTATATCATGGGTGTCCTACAATGTTGTCCAGGCTTCCTCCGTGCATTGCCTACTTAATGTTGTTTGCAAGAAGGTTATAGTGCTGATAAGGCCTATCTGAAAGAAGGAAAATCAATAAGAACTGCTTATAAACCTGACACCACTCCCCAGCTTAAACCTCTACTCCTGATGCGGTTTAAGATGAAAGTCTGCCAGCACCATGACTTGACCACCAAACTTGCCAGTTGGTGATATTGCAGCAGCATATATCCAGCCAGCCCAATTCTACCCTTAATGACTTGTAAGTGGGTGATCTCTTTCAGTTCTAAGGACTTCCACTGGAAACCTGTACCTTCATAGGGTTTTCTGTATGGTAACGGAGGCTCTTATGATTAGATTGAGAAGCACTAGTTATCATTTAAAACATATTTCCAAACAGTGGAGCGACAAAGAAGGCTTTGATAGGCCGTGATTCCAGATCCAAAGTAGGGAACTGGCGTCTACTCCACGAACTGCCTCCATCTGGCGTCTACTCCATGAACTGCCTCCATCTGGAGGCAGTTCGTGGAGTAGACGCCAGTTCGCTACTTTGGATCTGGAATCACGGCCTATCAAAGCCTTTTTTTGTCTCTCCACTGTTTGGAAATATGTTTTAAATGATAACTAGTTTGTGATATGGGAGGCCTGAACTTTTACTGAAGTTGGCGATTAAACACGGTAACATTAAGCACAGCGAATTACACGCAATACTGTGCGAATACACGCTACAAAATAGTAAGGATAACTGTTCTCTTGGGTCTATATTTGACCCTGCAGAAACACCTGCTTAATTTATTGGGGTGATTCGCATGGACTATTAGAAATTTTACTGTGTTTTGAAGAATATTGTATCTAACTTCCAGGACGCATGGATAGGATCTTGAAATTCCCTTAATAAATCATTGGTTATCATCCTAGCTGTGAAACTAGACCACGAGTAATAGCCAAGTTACAATATTCCGTCTTTTGGAATTGAATAAGCCTTGAGAAAGTCACATTACGTGACGAAACACGTGTCGGCTGTTGTCTTTTGTGGACCAAGAAGAAGAGGACTCAAAGACTATCAACATTCATTTATGATATTTCTTGTCCTCTGTTGGTCTTTGCTTATGAACTTTGTTTCAAAACCGTATGTTCTTGTAAAATGTCAATGATTTGCACATTGCCTGGTATATAAACTCTTTGTGAGAACCAAAAATTGTGGATTGCCAGTGATATTTGATTCAATATACTCAATGTCTTCTTTTGAATACATTTTGACACATAAAGTTACTTTTGAGTGCCGGGATATTTGTATATCAAGAACCTGTTACTCCCCACATAAGGCCTGGGGCTTTTTCCAAGGCTAAAAATATGCATATGCTTTATGAAGTCGTACATTCTTTTTTTTGTTTTGTTTTTTGAAAACTTTGTTTATTGGTGGTTTTGTAACAAAAGAGAACAAGACAGAACACCCATTACGACATTACAGTGGCTGGGGTATAAGGTTTGTGGGTTATCATCTAAGTGGAATTAGGAATTATAGCAAAGCAAAGCACATTGGTTCATCCGGAGCATCAACAGTGCGGCAACAGGCAGGTTCTATACCATGATCAGGGGTGGAACAGTGGCATCAATACATAGGAGGTAAGCGAGAGGGTAAAATACAGTACATCAAGGGGTTGACAGATACGTGTAATTATGCATGAGCAAAACAACAAGAGTCAATAACAAAGCGGTAGGGAAGCATAGGAATACAAGCATTCGTAATGCATTTCAATAGCAATAATAGCATAGGCAGAGCAGGACCATTAGGTGACTGAAGTTACTATACCAGATTATCATTACCATCCTCAGTGGGGTCCCTCCCCGGCTCGTCATCACGAGCCAGCTGGGCTTGAAGATAGGTAACCAGGGGTCCCCAAATGTCTCTCGGCCTGCTAGACATTGGGAGCAGGTCAGCAAAAGTCGTGTGTTGGTCCTGACTATGTGTCATATCAGCAAGCCATTCTTTGAAATTTGGGGCCCTGCATACCCCATCTGCAAGCTATGCGCCTTTTTGCAAGAAGGAGTGCAATATCTACAAATTTTCTGTATTGCGAGGGAATTTGCGGTGTGTATCCCAACAGCATTAGTAGTGGGTCAGGTGGTATGGATGACCCGATCATGGATACTAGGGCAGTGTGTACTTGTTGCCAGTAGGTCTGTATAGATGGGCAGTCCCAGGCAAGATGCAAGAAGTCAGTATGTTTTGCGCGGCAACGGTCGCAGCGGTCTGTGTCAGATAAGTGAAACCTATATTTTTTCATGAGGGTATAATGCAAGCGCTGGAGGTATTTGTAATGAATTATTTTGAGCCTACAGCTCGCCGATATACTTGCCGTAAGAGTACAGCAATATAACCATTGGTCATCTGTGATATCAATAGCTAGTTCGGTAGCCCAGCGCGTCCTCGCTGAGGCCGCCGGCGACGGGCAGCACGCTCTTATGTGACGGTACATTCCCGAGACCAAATGAGAGCCATCATGCGAGCTCAGTAGGAAGTGAAGCGGGGGCGTAGTAGCAGGTTCTGTAGGGAAGTCAGGAAGTATAGCGCGCATGCCTTGGCGGAGTCGCAAATAGTAAAACACCTCGAGAGGGGTACGGGCATTCTCTTTGAAGAACGCATCAGCAGTTTTAAAGCGACCCGCAGAGAAGAGGTCACCCCAGCAAGTCATTTTCAGGGCCGCACAAAGTTTTTGAAATCCTTTCTCCTGCAGGAGTTCAAGCTCAGGGTGATATGTCAATGGTAGTAGGGAGGAATACAATAGTTCGCAGTGCAGCCGTTTAGCCAGTCGACGTCACGCATCAATAGTACATGTGACCGACGTATGAGGTGTCGTTATGGCCGAGGGCTGGCAGTGAAGGAGGCCACTCAAGGGCAGGGGATTGGCAATCCAGTCCTCCACTGCCAACTGAGGCATAAAGGGAGTAGGGAGAAGCCAGTGGTATGCATAGTGCGCCTGCGCGCATAGATAATAGGCTTCGAAATCTGGGAGGTCAAACCCCCCTTTATCATATGGTAGTATCAACATTGACCATTTAAGCCGCGGGCCCTTATCTCCCCAGAAAAGGCGGCAGAGCTCTGATTTCAGTGTCTTGAAGAAATAGGCTCCCAGGTAAAAGGGGATATTAAGAAAAAGATAGAGAAAGCGCTGGAGCACCACCATTTTGACAAGAGACGCCCTTCCTGCCATGGAAATGGGAAGGGAGATCCAGCGGTCCACCAGGGTAGTAAGTTTGGTCACAGCCACGCCATAATTTGAGCGAAGAATCTCATCTTTGTCGCGTGAGATCTGTATGCCCAGGTATCGAAGGTCAGACCTACACCGCTCCAGAGGGTAATCCAGGGGAAAGTCGGGTACGGCATCTGTGAGCGGAAAAAACTGGGATTTCGTCCAGTTGATCTGTAACCCCGACATTCTTCCAAAGACCACAAATTCTCTGAGCAGGGGATTCAGGTTGTGTACTGGGTCCTTGACGAATAAAGTCATATCATCTGCATATAATGACACATCAATCTGGCGCTGAAGGCAGCGAATCGCACCTTCGCCATGAAGCTGACGGAGCCGGCAAGCAAGGGGTTCAATGGCGATCGCAAATAACAGGGGGGACAGTGGGCATCCCTGTCGGGTGCCCCTGGAGATGTTGAGCGGCGTGGAGCGGTGTCCGTTGATCAGGACTCTCGCAGTGGGTTGAGTATATAGTAATTGGACCCAGGAAATGAATATGGTGGGGAACCCCATGCGGGTCAAGACAGGGAACAAATAGGGCCACTCGACAGAGTCAAACGCTTTTGTGGCGTCTAAAAAGATCGCCGCGACAGGGAGGTCAGGGTGAACTGTATGAAGCAGGGAGTAAAGCGTTATTATGTGAAGTGGAGCGGCCTGGAACAATGCCAGATTGGTCGGGCAAAACTATCCGGGTCATAAGGAGAGACAATCTGGTGGCCAGAACTTTGGCCAAGATTTTTACATCACAATTTAAGAGTGATAGGGGACGATATGAGTCACAGGATGTGGGGTTTTTGCCGGGTTTCAATAAGGAGGTGATGACGACCTCGCGCATGGAGCATGGGAGGATGCCATCCCCGAAGGATTCCTCGAACACCTCTCGGAGGACCGGGGCCATGACGTCTACATAGGTCTTGTAGAATTCAGCGGGAAGACCGTCCAGTCCGGGCGCCTTCCCGTTTTGAAGCGACATAATTGCATCTCTGACTTCGTCCAGTTCGAAAGGAGCGGCAAGGAATTGCCTGTCTACATCGCTCAGCCAGCATAGGGCCAGTTCGCTTAGAAAGTCATCGTATTGGATATCAGGAGTAGTGACTGTGGTATATAGTGTGCGATAGTGGGATACAAAGGCGTCCATCAAGTCATCTGAATCCCTGATAGTATGACCCTGGTGATTAACCACTTCAATGATAGTATTATCAACGCGCGGCATCCCTGTCAGTATGGCTAACGCTTTGCCAGGCCTATCTCCCTCTCAGTATTTCCTCGCTTGCCAGTGTTTACCCCTAAACCTAGTCTCCCTGTTTGCTTCTTCTTCATATTGTGTAAGCTTATCCCTGAATGCAGCTTGTGCGGCAGTGGTATCGCCCTCCACCATCCGCGCCTCCAACTCCCTCAACTCGCCCTCGAGCTTCCGGATCGTGCATTGTATGTCACGCAATACCCCAAAGCTCTTAGACATGCAGTGACCCCTGATAGTGACTTTAAATGCCTCCCAAATAACTTCAATAGATGCAACAGATCCCTTGTTCCTTGAGAAGAAAGCAATGATTTCATCCTCCAGCTCAACACGGAAGACCTCGTCTAGCAGGGCCGCCGGTTGTAGGCGCCAACGTGGTCTAGGGCTATCCCAGCCGGGAACCAATAAAGTCAGCAGAACCGGGCTATGGTCCGAGTATGTTCTCGGGAGATGAGTCGCATTAGTCACTCCAGGCAGCGTTCCTCTGGTCAGAAAAAAATAATCTAGACGCGCCCATGTACCAGTCAGTGATGTGAAGTGGGTGCCCTCCATATGGTCAGGGTGTAGCTGTCGCCAGGCGTCCAACAGGTTACCTTCCGAGAGCACACCTTCTAACGCCTCTCTTGATCTGGGTTTGTAAGTTGTCGCTCTATCAGCTCTATCCAATTGAGGCACTAACGCTATGTTGAAATCACCCCCCCAAATGATATGGCGGGACCCTACATCTAGAATTTTACCCCATAGTGTGGTAAAGAAACAAGGTACATCAAGATTAGGGGCATAGCAGTTAACCAAGGTGACTGTATCGCGGCCTAGCCGCCCCCAGAGTAACACATAGCAGCCTTCCACATCCGCCAGCTCACCACATACCTGAAAAGGAACAGTGCGTTTAATCAGTATAACAACACCTCTTGCATATGAGGAATATGAGGAGAAGGACCGGGTAGCGGCCCATTTACAGCCAAAAGTAGGGCGCCCCCGTGGAGCTACGTGTGTTTCCTGCAACATAGCAATTTGTACCTGATGGCGATCTAAATATGCTATAACATTTCTACATTTTTTGGCATCGTTGAGCCCTCGGACGTTCTAAGACAAGCATTTCAATTGTGCAGCAGATCCAATACTAGCCATAACCCAGACACAATCGGAGAGAAATGTTTTTTCGCAGCGGGTTCCAAAGTCGCAGCAGCTTATGCATTAGAACATGGAACGCTTCTACCATCCAGTCAAATGCCGTTTTCAACAAAACAACCGTCCCCGTAACTGGTCCCACCCCTCCACCCATTACTGCATCCCAATCATGCCAGCAGCCTTTCAGTCCCTCGCCCACCCACCTCCCGCTCCCCCAGAACTCCCACAACTGGACTTGAATAGCGGGGTACTCCCGTAGGGGGAACATCAGCAAAGGCGCGCAGCCACCCCCCTTCCCGATAGCCTTAATGTACGGTAGCCTACTTTTTTTTGATGATTCATAAAACCTTAGCTCTGTCTTTAAAGATTTTCCAAAAGATTGCCTTCTTTGAGTTCCTTCAAATAATAATATTTAACATTGGATTTCCTCACAACATTCTGTGTGTTCCTCTTTAAAATGGATTCTGTTGCTCATTCTCATCTTCAGAGAGTTACACGCGCCGGTTTTCCAGGGGTTAAATTTTAAGGGTAAACTGCATGTCTGATACTGTGTGGATTCTTTGTGCCATATTTGCAAAGTAAGAAAGTATTTTAAATTCCCATCTCTATTGACAAGAAGTCTAGCTTCTAGGGCTTTTTGGATAGCATGTACCTGGGCAGATGACAGCCACTGTAGTGTCAACATGCAGTGTTATATAGAATTCCTAAATAAATAGTGTCCCATTACTAAAGTTGCCAGAAAGTATGGAGTCTTGTCCATGTTGCATTCTGGCACATTGCCACATGCCTCAACAAATATGCTCTGGCAGGTAAATGCAAATAATCATGTGTGGAATTAAAATGACAGACATTTCCCAACATGTATTACAGACTTTTCCCAACATGTATTACAGACTTTCAGATGTGCATAATATGTTATGTTTGAGTTGTTGCACATCCCGAGATTTTAAAATATTTATGGCTTATTGGGATTGTTTGTGGGGGGCCTGCTACCGTGGTGTCTTGAATCCTGTGCTGCAATATTCTCTCTCCTTCCCTTCCGAACTGCCCTCTTTTTTGAGTGTGAAAATGTAATGTCCATTGCCACTCTGTATCCTGGAACCCTAAGTGTTGCTACCATCTGAAGAAGTCACCTGGCTGCGGCTTTGCTGCGCGTCATCCTTGCTTATTAATTACAGTCAGTTCAATAATCCTTTATTTCAAAATCTGAACATAACTGGTTTCCCAGTTCAGCAGCGCTTAATTATTTCAGTTTTTTCTGTGATATTAGTGCTTGACTTTAGATCGGAATCCTTAATTTCAAATATATTAAGCCGGGAGGCTTTCATGAGCTCTGCGTACACATTTAATGGCGAAGCCGCCAAGAGCGTGTGAATGAGGCTAAAGATGCCAATAACGGCGCTAAAAACTGGAAATGTGAATAATCAGATTGGGAATTAAGAAAACCTTTGCAACGATACCAGGATCAGCGGAAGAGTCAAGCGAGCATCACTAGACGAAGCTTGGGACCCCACAGACCTGTAGTGCAGAGAGGATTGGGAACTGAAGCGGCTAGTCCTTCTCGGAAGGTAACTTCTATGTAACATGGCCCGGCTACCCACCAGAAAGTCCTTGTTTCCATGTTCAGCACAGACTGGAGAGTACTGCAGAAGAGGTCTAGGAGGCCAGGGTTGACCATAGACCACTCAGCCAACAGCCAGCTCTCACGGCTGGTCATCTGCTGCTTTCCCACCTCTCCTAGAAGGCTGCCCGGCTTCAGTGCTCTCCTTCTGCAGTAAGACTGCCGCCTAGCCCCTTCTTTCAGCCCCCTTCTTGCGAGCCTCTTATTCCATTTACATTATCTTGCCATTATTTCATTCTTTCTCCCACCCATGCCTGTGTACCCAGCTGCAGATCACAGGTACCCTACCACAGGGCAAGGTTATGGCAGACCCCATTCCCACAACTGGGCACCCAAGGGTAGGCTGCCCTCTTTCATACACATCGATTTCCCATTCTGTGTGACGGACGTGTACAGGGTTCGCTTTATTGTGAGGTGGGTGAAGAGTTAGCCGAGTCAATGTTACCAGTCTTTAATAAAGCACCGAGAGCCGGGTCTGGTGCATCACGAGGCGGCCGTGTGAGAAAACGCCTCAAGTAACACCTTCTGCTGGCCAAAAATGCGAGTGCACTTTTATCATGAGCAGCCTCAACACAACGCCTGAAACACTTCATTATCTAAGGTCAATGTTACTCACAAGTATAACTGAGCATGATGAAAGGCTGGGAAGGGGAAGGAACATCCGTTCAGGATTTTAACCTATGACGTATACATTGCACGCGGTTCACTGCAGAAGGTGCATGAAGCCACTAAGCTACCCTAACGTCTTCGATACCAGAGCACAGATGTGGTTAAATTCATACGGACAGTATTTCTTTACTGTGCCAGCGCACTCATCCGTACCAAATATTAACAGCGCTATCCATCTCTTTCCAGGGAACAGGGAGGCACCCCATTTATTCTTAGATGCTTCAAGAACAAGGGACACCAACTCTGCTTCGATATTTAGATTTAGCAACTCGAGACTTATGATTTTTATCTGACCACAGCAGCATTATATGACTGAACAAATCACCTCAACTCCCTGTTACTGTAAGGGTAGATATGGTAAAATTTACAATTAGTTCCTACTAAGCCTAAATCCCATGTGATAAATCCTTCTGCTCTCGGTTCGGGCCTTCTTTATTAGTCTCTGGTGCACATTTTATTGTATGTGCTGGGAACAGCTGGTTCTATCAAGAAACCAAAACACCAGAGAAACAAACCATTTCATGTTAAATGGATTGCATGCTGGATAAAACTATCTAGCTACGTGCTATAAATTACTTTATTATATTTTAAGATACACAGAACCTGTTTAGGGTTTCTTTTTCAGGTGCTTTTCTAGGCTGCTCTGCAGAAACAGCTCTTCTGTAGAGGGATGCTCCTCACAGCAGAGTAGTCTCTAGCCTGGAGTACCCACAACAGAGGCACAAAGAGGTGTGAACTTTGAATAATAAGGCAATCTAGTCGGAGTACCCAGAGAGATATCCTAACATCATCTAAAGGAGAACAATGTCATTGCTCTATCGAAATAAGCGTTGACTAATATCCACTTCATTAGGGAAGGAAATGTGCTTTAATGATTACGTCATTGAATGCGGGAACAAACTTTCAGTTGAGGTTTTGAGAACGAAACGCGCACTCGGAAGACTAATTTGGGCTTTTAACTCCAGTCCAAAAATTCGGCCTGTCAGAAGTTTTGTGGAGAACCACACATCATGTGGCATAGATGGATGGATGGATGGATGGATGTGTGTGTGTGTGTGTGTGTGTGTGTTGTTTCTGTAATTGCATCCAGATATATAACACAACAAGTAACATTACACCTAAACTAGCCTGGATTATTGGCTTTGTCATTGGTTGTTAGTTGCATAAGATAAATAACTACCAGCTATGGATTTATTGTATAGAATATTAAAAAGCATTCAGTTTTGAAATTATGAGACTGGAAGAACTATAAGGGATCTCTTCGAAGATGCATCAAAGGCAGTGAAGGGTGGTACTGCTGCAGAGTTAAACATGTCACCCTGAGGGTGAGGGCAAAAATGGAGAGCCCAATGGGGACCCGTCTCAGCACCAGCTTTTTAGAATTGTCGGGGCTGAGCACCGGCAAGACCCAAATTACTTAAAGCCCTGGCCCTGAAACCTAAAATCAGAGTCTGTGTCATATGACCCCTACTTCACCTCCCTTGCGAAGGCCCTGCTGCGATATTTGGTAAAGTGACACAGTCCCCAAAATAGACCAGTCGGCCTATGTACTATTCTAGCTCCAGACCTAGAATATTTTGGGATAAATTGAAAGTTCCACAAATAGGATAAAACGGGACTAAAATGTTCCACTGTAGCCTCTCGCCATATCGGATGTATTGCTGCCCTGAGGACAAAAAAAATTCATGAATGCTAGTAGCTGCTCCGAGGGCGCCGCTCAAGACAAAAAAAATCTATGAATACTAGTAGCTGGAGGCCAGAGTTCAAATCTCGGCTTCCTCACTACACCAAATGTGCGATGGTGAGAAGACCCCTTTGTATCCATATTTCAGTAACTGTCAGCCTTGGGAGAGCTTAGAACCCGGTTAACCTAGTGATTGACCACATTTGCTAAAATGTAAGCGAACTGGAAAAAATGTAGGCGCAGGGTCCCAGCCTTCCAGCGTGTACAGGGAAGCGTTGCTTATGCGAATCACCCGGCCAGTGCATTGATCAATCCAACTCGCCCCGTGGTGTATCGTGTTACGCCACAGAATCAATAGTAGTGTTTTATACTGCGGGAAACCCTCGAGCGGACACAGAGTTGAAACTACTTGAATGAACACTACATCGCCGAGCCTTGGTTCACTCTGCAAAGCTGGGCGGCTGCTTTTATTTATTGGCACGTGTAGTTAGTCCAGCTTTTAAAAACGGATCGAACGCCAGTTTTCCTTAGCAGAGCATGCGGCATTGGGCTGGACATCCTTAAAAGGTATATGATGTGTCAGGAACACGGATATTGCTTCCGGCCGCCCATCGTTGTCGCGTCTGGTCAGTTTGTGCCTGTGTTTTCGGTGACGGATTCTGTGACGACGGCAGAATGGCGGCGTCTCTCGGAGCCGCGGCTGTGCAGGGTGCTGAGGAGAAGCGTGGCGCCGTCGGGAGGGCGGCTACAAGTGGATGCGCCCGCCGACCACACGCAGCCGGAACAGAGGCTAATACTGCAGAAGCTGCAAGCAGGCAGAGTCTGGCTGTGTGTTTAAATTCAGCAATATTTGATATTCAGACAGCACCACTTTTAGTTTTTCTCGTTTTGCGCGCGGCTTGTGTGGGCCAGTCATGAGGGACCGAGGCTTCAAATGGGAACGCTGCTCTTACGCTGCTCTTACAGTTTGGCTGATGTCCTGGGCTTACCTATGGATAGGCCCGGGGTCCCAAAACCATGAGGTGACGCGCCCACCTAGTGCTCGAAGGGCTGGTTTGACAAGTCGGTGTGTGGCCGTTTGCTGGCCTGTTTTATGGAATGGTGGCCAGTTTGTTTTCTGTTTATTTCCCTAATATTAGCACACACATAGCCTACATCGAGCAGAGATATATGCAGTTTCCCATACCTTTAAAACGCATATGCACCATCTTTACAAGTTCGGACCCTTTTTTAGCGTTCTAATTCACGATTGGGGCCACTTTTATTATGGTGCTCAGGCCTGTTTTCTGCCCTACTCCGACCCAGCTGTTGGGGTCATGTTTGTGTAATGGCTCATCTGTTTGTATGTGTGGTGGTGATGGGCGGAGGGGGGGGGGAGGGGAGGAGGTTACATAGTGGTTCCCCCGTGTTAAAAAGTTTGTTCCACAGCTGCGAACTTGGAAATCCAGGTTGATTATGAGGTCTCCTAGCCTCTAGCATAAAGAAGCACACGACAGTTTACTCAGGCTGATGCTAGGTCCCTCTTTTACATTTGACAAATGGATGGACATTGTCATGTAGTTATTTTTAGTTACATCACATCAGGGCATTTTTCTTTTTTGGTATTTGTGGTGTAAGCAGCCGGTGGTCTCGAACACTGTTGAAGGGGCCTTACAGTTTATGGTATAAAGAAGGAACACAAAATAGTATATCTGTTGTGTGTTTGATCACTAGGGTAAGGGCGAGAATTTATGTGCTGTTCATGTGGCCTTCAGGCAGGGACAATTGACACCCTGCAAGGGATGATGCAGGTTACCACTCAACGATGATGCAATTCATAGCTGGATTTGAGACTTGGTGTTAGGCTTACTTCTATTTGACCAACAGCCCCCTCATAAGTATAAAACATCGATTTGTGAGCAACTTTGAATTTGTAGAATAGTGGCATTGTATTCACTAAAAAGGTTTCATCTTCATCGTTTTGCAATCTCAAGTTTCAATGAGGAACAAAAAGTGATGGATGGCTTCAGTTAGTCTCAGCAACTGGGAATTACTCTAGGCCACATCACAATTCATTTCCCCCCTCATTGTGTTATTCTCGATAGTTCCCAGCGATATGCTAATCCGTCTGAATATATAAAATGTGAAATTGTTTTAATCTGAGGTTTGACCACGATTATCCGTAAACTGTGTGGTTAACAAGTTCATGCTTTAGAAACCTGCTACTTCTCCAATCATTTGTTGACTGTCTGTCTTTAACCACGTACAGCGCTCCTCTGTTTTTTGATTTAGTTTTGTTTACAAATAGCACATATATACAAGCAAATAAAGTGTTAAGCGTAATATAGCATAGTTTAATAAAGAAAATATTTGCTGAACAGAAGACTAAAGTGACTGCTCAGTATCTTAATTTGAGTCGATGGTTGCCTGTGGGACCCACTGGCACTCATTTTTGGGGACCGACATTTATTTTTCCACATCAGACATTCAGCAAGAGAGCGAAAAACACACAAAGTGGAAAACGGAAAACGGAAGACGAGAGACTGAAAACCTGTTTCAAAGGGAGAAAGCAGGAACCTGCAAAAGAGAGCTGAAGAGGCAGTAATTGTCTGGTAGTGGATTAAAGAGGCATGAGGTGGATTTAAAACTCAGCCGTAGTATTTGTCACGCTAAGCTAGTGCATATGTGTGTGCGTGCAGAGGCTTACTTGTTTCCCTGGTAATGCAACGTCCAGAACCTATTCTGTGACTTGGAGGGGCGCATCAAGCGTGCCCCAACATAATCTGTCAACGTTCATGATGGAACTGTATGGTACAACATGGGTTAGAATCCAGTTGAAGTGTCTAAACCAATATTCGCACCTGATGAAATTAGTGGATGGTTTCAAAAGGTTGTCCATTTGACACAATGATTTTCTCTTGCATATTTAGAAGCTCCGTAACGTGTTAGTCATTGTCGTTTACGCCATAGAAAGAGTTATGTGCTTCAGTATCCTTTCATTTTTGGACCTATTCACAACTGGCCTTCAGTGGAAACTCAGTCAGCTGTCGAGCTCACCTTGACTTTTACCACCTGAAAATGAATATTGCTAAACATACTGTTATGATTTTATACAAACAGCGGGCAAAGCAGAACGCAGATGGTGATATAATAGCCTCTGCTAGAGGTAGTGCATTGATGAAAACCTCTGGGTCTAGTGTTTTCTCGCAACATACCATTGTGTGTGCTTACCTGGAAACAAAGGAGTTTGTTAATGGTGGTGAGAAGAGGTCTGGCCGCCTTTCATGTGTCTATGGTTGATGTAGACACATGGTCATTAAAAGTTCTATGAGGTGAAATCCCTCCATGTCCTAATATATGGCACTGTGTCGAATACCCCTCGGTACATCTCAATAGGTAATACGCTGGAGAACAAAACTGGAAGCGTTTTTAGCATTGTGGTTGGGGGATGCCCATAGAAGGCATATGTCATTCTCTTTCGAGCTTACGCTTACATTTCGAGAACCTATTGCCATCTTTCCGTGACCTTCTGTGAGTTCTCTCTGAGCGAGAGAACCTGCAGAGATTAATGTTTAATAAAGAACATTTTTGATGTCTCACAATTTATTAATTTTGTTTTGAGAAATGTAGCACTTAAGAGGAGGTACGGGATTGTCCCTGACTTTAAATGAAAGAACGGTTGAAAGTTGAGGTGGAGCAACAGCGCTTTAAGGCACACTTGTCCCACTGTTCGGCGATCAGGCACCCGGCTCGATCTGCCGGGCAGCAATGCCAGGATCTCCGCAGTTTTATTTTGGGCCTAATGTGGAGGCTGAAGTCAGGCTCACTCAGATGAAGATGGAAGGATGCGAATTGAGCATAATGTGCAGCACAGGCTATGGCCATTTAAAAAATATATATATTTCAGGATTTGCCTCCTGCTTTCATTGATTGCTCACATTTACGTATCGTTTAAGTTTATAAAACCCGTGTCTTTTGAAAAGCAGGTAAAATTTGCGCGAGCTGCAAGCTCTATTTTTTCATAGCAATAATGTCGACATTGTAGTTTGTTTCATTTTTAAACTCGTTTTTATATTTCTAGTGCATTGTATTTTTAGCATCTTATTTCAATGGTTGCCAGACTTCTGTGTTGGCGCAGGTCGTATTATTAATTATCGTTTAATTGTTGTTATTAATAAACATTTTTTGATTGATTGAGCCACCTCCCACTTTTACAAATTAAAGCAAAGCATCATTGTATTATTTCTCCATGTGATCTCGCCCTTGTGCCAATGTGTATATCTTCAGCATGAATACCCACACATAAGCTTGCAAGGACAGGCAGTACCGATGGAATAAGTTCCCCGCTGCGTCCCCCACGACCTGTGCGGTTGGAAAAAGGCTTTACGACACACAAGGAATATGAACAGAAAGTAAATTTGTAGGGGGTGGTTTGAAACAAGACGTCATTATCTTTCAGAAGCTTCGGCAGTATAAATGTCTACATGATCCCCCCCAATCCCCTACCTACACTTGACACTCCTTGCCCAGATGGTCTCTGTAGTGCTCTAGTGTTTCTGCCCCAGCAGATAGCAGGAAGCACATCCACACTTTGTATTACTCTATGGCCAGGTTTGGCCAGAGAGCTTAAATAAACGGGCCGGGGTCGCTCGAGACTTCCGGTCCATATCACCAGAGCACTGTGTGGACCTCCCTTAATTATGCCAGCCGGCCTGCGTAAGCTGCAGCGCGATTATGCACCAGCTCCCCACACTGGCGACGAGGGTGGGATATATCAACCCACACCCCCTGCAGCTGACCCCGTTGGACGGCGACTGGTGAATGCTCTGCAAGAAAACAGGATGCGCCTTACTTGTCGGGCAGCCGCTCTGTGAATGCGGGAGATGAGCACCTGTATCAGCGAGGCCGGTAAGCGGAGCACAGCGACAAACGACAGCACAGGCCACCCAGAAGCAGCAGGGGAAGAGCGTGTACCGCGCAAGAAAACCACCATCAAATTGGAGCGCTCCGCGGCCCACTGAAGTGACAAAGAGGCGTGCATGCGCATTACCGATTCAGCGTGACGCCAGCAACACGTGGCAGGTGCGAAGGGAGCTGAACACTCGACGGAGCTGAGCGGGGAAGCCTTCCTCCAGACGATAGTCAGACTAAGTAGTCACCTTCCTGCAGAGGGAGTCAGCATAGATAAACAAGCAGTGGCAAAAGCAAGGGTGACCCCCAGGAACAGACGAGCAGTGGCAAAAGCATGGATCACCCCCAAGAGCAAACAAGCAGAGGCAAAAACAACACCACTCGAGAAACAGTGGCAAAGGCAAAGGGGACAGAAACAATATAAGGAGCACTAGCAACAAGCACTAGTGCAGAACCAGCAACAAGCCACGCCAGAGAATACTGTCAACACGAGACCACACTATGTCAAATCAGCCAAACCCAAATGCAGCGCAGCCGCAGGCAGTGGCTCCTGCCCAACCGCCACCTCCGCCAGCGCACTCACAGATCCAAGCGCTACCGCCCTTCAGTGAACTCATTGAACCATCGACTGCTGCCTCACGGTAGGCACACTGGGTTGGGCGCCTAAACAACTACTTCATCGCGACTAGAGAAACAGACGGAGCAGTAAAGAGGGCGCTACTTATACACTTCGGAGGGGACGAAATCTACAAGTTGTTTGCACACCTCCCAAACACCGGTGCGACAAACAACTATGATGCAGCAGTCAGGGCTCTGAATGCTCATTTCGACCCGCAACTCAACCCTCACTACGAACGGTTCAAGTTCAGGCAGTCTAGACAGAGAGGGAAAGAGACAATGGACGCTTTTCATGCTAGGCTCCGGGAACTAGAGAGCACATGCCCAGGGGATGATCAAGCGAAGGAGGTCACGGCACAGCTAATCCAAGGGTGCCGCAACAAGAGTCTGAGGACACTTATACTCCGTCAACCACGCATTACCCTGGATGAGATTCTGCTTCTTGCGCGGTCGCACAAACTCACGGATATTCGCGCAACGGCGATGGAGGCCGCCCTCAATCAACTGAGACACGAGCACCCACGTGAAAACAGAACGAGTGGACGCCATCCGCAAACCAACACGGAGCAGACGAGGACGATGGCCCGGCAGGACAACGCGACATGCCCCATGTGGGTCTTGTGGCAAGGAGGAACAAACTCTGACGGGTGCCCCGACCGAGGCAAGACATGTTCAAAATGTGGCATCCCTAATCATTTCAAGTGTCTGTCGGGGAGGATTCCGAGGCAGAAGCACCGCAGGGAAGAAATCAATGGCAGGGTGGGTGAGGCACCTATCGCTGGATGAGCCGACGAAGTCACGATCAACTAAAGCACCGTCCCGCATCTATCAACGCCTAGATGACTCATCGACTGATGAGGAAGGGGAATGCTACTTCGTATCCTTCGCGAGTGACCTCAAGCGCCGAAGGAGGCTGCAGCCGAAATGTAGCATTGAGATAGACAGGTCATCGGTGACCGGCCTAATTGACACGGGAGCCACAGTCAACGTGATGGGCATCCAGCACTACAAAAGCCTGAAACCCCGGCCACAGCTCACACCGTCCAAGATCTGAATTCTGACATATGGCAGCCAGAAACCATTACCCCTCCGAGGGAAGATGACGGTTCAGGTGAAGGCAGAAGACAAAGAAGGGAAGACGACGTTCCACGTCGTAGACAGGGAGGCAGACCTGGTAGGAAGCCACACAGCGGAAGACCTTCAGCTAATAGCATTCGCAAATGCCGTAAAGATGCTCCAGACAGAGGACATCCTAGAGCTATTCCCGCAACTTTTCGAAGGATTAGGAACCATCAAGAAGCAACCAGTTAAGCTCCACATCGATAGAGCCGTGCAGCCAGTAGCACTACAACACCGGCGGATTCCATTTCATCTGAGACAGTTGGTGGAACAGGAACTGTTAAAATTAGAGCAGCAAGGCGTAATAGAAAAGGTGTCAGGCCCCACGCCATGGGTGTCGCCCATGGTGATTGCTGGAAAACCGAAGCAGCCAGGCAAAATTAGAATCTGCATAGACATGTGGATGTCGAATAGAGCCATCAAGCGAGAAAGGCACCTCACACCGACAGTGGACGATATCCTGGCTGACCTGTATGCTTCGCAATGGTTTTCCAAACTAGATCTAAATGCCGGCTATCACCATCTCAGACTAGCTGAAGAAAGCAGATATATTACGACATTCTCAACCCACCTCGGTCTCTGCCGGTATAAGAGGCTCTACTTCGGCATCTCGTCAGCCGCCGAAATATTCCAGAACACTGTTAAGGAAATACTGTCGGCCTCCAAGGCGTGCTCAACGTGAGCGATGATATTTTAATTCACTCTAAAACAGTCGAGGAACACCATCGGCGCCTCAGGGCCACGTTGCAACGGCTGGCGGAACATGGAGTAACTCTCCACAAGGAGAAGTGTCTGTTCTTCCATCGATCTCTTCGGCTACTGATTCAGCTCTGACGTAGTCAAAGTGGACCCCAGAAAGTCACAAGCAATCCAGGGCGCCCCTGCTCCGACAACGGGTTCTGAAGTCAGAAGTTTTCTGGGGATGGCGACTTACTGTGCAAGGTTCATCCCGAATCTGGCATCCGTCGCCGAGCCACTCCGCAACCTCACGAAGAAGGAGACTCAGTGGAAATGGACTACGGTAGAGAGCAAGGCATTTGAGCAAATCAAATCAGCGCTGCTAGACAGCACCACGATGGCCTACTTTGACACCTCCAAACACACCGAGATACTAGTCGACGCCAGCCCAGTCGGCCTAGGAGCACTACTCACACAAGAAACTGAGCCAGGCACATGGGCCCCGCTAGCGTTTGCGAGCAAAGCCCTCACCGCAACGGAGTCCCGATACTCGCAGATTGAAAGAGAAGCGCTCGCCGTAAAGTGGGCGTGTAACCACTTTCACCTCTATGTAAGCGGTCACCCCTTCCGGATGGTGACTGATCATCAGCCTCTCATCCCTTTATTCAAATGAACAGCGCCACATCCACCTCCCAGAATCGAGCGGTGGGCGATACAGGTGCAACAGTACCAGATGGACTTAGGAAATCCGCTGGGTTTTTAGCTCCTGGGCGATATACTATCACGCCACCCTGCCCAAAGATGTGAGTTGGACGCTGATCAGGAGTTAAAGACTGAGGATTTCGTAAACATGGTGTCCCAATGGGCATGCCCATGGGCCATGTCAGTCGATATGATCAAGACACACCTTGACGCCGACCCCATCTGAACGAGAGTTGCGCATGCACTAACCAGCGGTTTGTGGGAAGGATTCCTCAAAAACGTCCAAGGTTGGAGCGAGACGGAGAGGAACCGGCTGGCGCAGTTCTGGAGAGTTCATGATGAGCTCAGCATTGCTGAAAATGGTATCATCCTGAGAGGGTCGAGAGTCGTCATTCCCTTGGAGCTACAAGAGCAAGCCACGATCCTTGCTCTTGAAGGCCACCAAGGCACGAAACGGATGAGATCAAGAATGAGGGAGAAGGTGTGGTTCCCTAGTTTTGAGGAGAGCGTCGACACCGTAGTTCGCAACTGTAGGTCCTGCCAACTAACCAGCACTTCAGAAAACCCAGCACCCGTCATCACGGAAGACCCAGCGCAGTCACCATGGGCATGGGTGAGCCTGGACTTCGGGAGTTTCCCCGATGGGAGAATCACCGTTGTTTTGATCGACAGCTATACCAAGTATCCAATAGTAGAAATTGCCCCATCAACAAGCTTCACAAATGTACAACCTATCCTAGACAAATCATTTGCACTATTAGGCATACCGCAGGTAATCAAAACAGACAATGGGCCGCCATTTCAGGGCAGCGAATTCAGAGAATTCGTAGGAGACCGAGGAATCGAGCACCACCGGATCACGCCACAATGGCCCCAAGCAAATGGGGAGGTCGAGCGGTTCATGAGGACCATCAATAAGGTGCTGCGCATTGCAATGGCGGAAGAGAAAGACCCAGAGATCGCTCTCCAAAACTTTCTACGGGAATACCGGAGCACCCCACACTGCACCACGCAACGTTCGCCGTGGTCCCTCATGCTGGCTGGCCGCGGCGGGACATGCTGCCCATGGCGGACACCTGGGTCGCTGAGCCGTACGACCCACAGGCCACCCAAGAAAGAAGACGCACCAACAACGACAGAGCCAGTCAACGGCAGAGGGCTCGATCCCGGATGCTAACCCCAGGGAACTCCGTACTAATACGTGCAAGGCGGCCTGGCGGAAAGTTCTGTACGCCCTACGAGTCAGGGTCGTGGACTGTGAAGTCAACAAAGGGCGCGACTGTCACCGCCGAGAGGAACGGAGAGGTGGTCACGCGTAATGTGTCCTGGTTCAAGCAAGTACCACCATTAGCCGGAGCATCATCTCCATCCGGAGACATGCCATCAAATGACGACCCCGATCTGACTGTCCCGGATGCTGGTGTCAGCGAATCTCAGTTAGGCAGCCCGGTACAGCCGGAAACCCGAGCGGGGGAACAGGCGCAATGCCGCAGTGTGGTAATTGTCAACGACCATGTCACCTCAGGCCGAATCCTTGGCCCAGCCAGAGACTTGCTGATTTCATGTGCTAAGTATTGTAAAGTTTAAGTTGTTAACAAAGGACGTATTTGGGATGGGATGTAGCAATCTAGTGTTTCTGCCCCAGGGCAGCTAGCAGGAAGCACATCCAGACTTTGTATCATTCTCTGACCTGGCGTGGCCAGAGAACTTAAATAAACGGGGCGGGGTCGCTCGAGACTTCCGGTCCATATCACCAGAGCACTGTGTGGACCTCCCTTGATTATGCCAGCCGGACCGCATAAGCTGCAGCGCGATTAGGCACCAGCCCCCTACAGTCTGTAGATGGTGACTCGTCGTAAGTCGCTCACTCGTCTTCAGCTTTCACTATGCCGTATCATCAATGTTTCTTCCCTGCATTATTCACAGGCCACGATACTGTGCTGTTGAATTCAGTTTTGCAGCTGACTGCATGTATTCTAAAAACAATTTATGTTCTGCTTAGATATTACCACACAATTCTCTCCTTATGTACATTCTATCTAATTCTAAATTCTTTAGGTCCAGTCGGCTTTACAGGTCATTCGAAAAAGGCAAGTTTTGCAAAAAAGAAAAGAACCTAGAAAAGGAGGTTGGACAACTATTTGAAAACCAATCTTTAAGTTTTGGAAAAACACAACTCCATTCGGGGCACTGGCAAACCGTATGATATTTAGGTAACCATGATAATACTATCCATAAAAATTCAGACACTTTTATCACAAAGTATATGAAGGAAGGTTAGCCTGAGACTCAATTTTCTGGTTCACTTGTTTGGACAGAGAGAAAAGGTCAACGCGTTTCGAACCCCTATTGAACCTTGGGCGGGGTTCGCCTCAGGACCTGGAACACACGAGAGCTTGTGTGAAGTATCTTGTACGACGATGTCTGTGCCACTTTTACTTGAGGTGATTTTAGTAGAAATTATTTTGCCATTTCTCAAAATGTGGAGTGGAGGCTCACATGGAATGTCTTCAAAGCCGCGTTTTTTAGCTGGTGGAGATGACGCTTTTTTCATTAAATGATCTTTTAAAAGTAATTTCTGTTGTGGGTTAGATCCTCTTGTGTGCCTGTGTTTGGCAAAAAAAAAAAAACTTTTGGTAAAATTGTCGTTTGAATCTGCAGTAAGTGATTTTAGAAAAGCCGTTTGTTCAGTGAGCGCCGCCCACATCTCCTAGCAATATGGTGTCGCCGCTTCCTGATTTGGTCGAAGGGCGGCCTGCTTGTGACGGCAACGGCGTGCGCGTAAAGTGGTGATGCGTGATCAGTCCTGATTGTTTCGTCAGTGGCTTGATTGTCAATAACTGCTGATATCGGGTAATTATGCACGTTTAAAGTCACAACAGAAAGAACATTGCCTCATTCTCATTCCATTTAGTATGACCTCTTATTTCCACTTATCCCACATGGCACACTACTAACCTTGCACTCTTTTGAAACTGTTCGACTTGGCATCCTGGGCGTCATTTACCCACAGATTTTTTTTGCCCTCAACCCTTCTGTTTTGCTGACTTTGTTTGTGCTGGCATAAGGATTCTGAGTGCTTTACCACTGCTAACCAGTGCTTAAGTGCTTGTGTTCGATTCTTAAAATATGGTAAAACTGGCTTACACCCAAATGGCATATTTAATAAACTTGTAAGTCCCTAATTCAGTGGCACTAACTGTGCCCAGGGCCTGTAAATTAAATGCTGATAGTGGGTCTGCAGCACTGATTATTACACCCATTTAAGTAGTCCTTTAAGCATGTCTCAGCTCTGCCATTGCAGCCTTTGTGTGCAGTTTTAAACTGCCATTTCGACCTGGCAAAAGATTGCCCTGCCCAAACTTTCCTTTCTAATACACATAGGTCACCCCTGGAGTAGCCTCTGGACAGCCCAGAGAGCTAATTATGTTACATTTTGCATGTCTTGGTAGAGAAAAACTCTCACATTTGTTTTTCACTACTACAAGGAGTGCCTCTCCCATATGATTAAATTGGAGTTATCTTGTTACATTTAATACGCTGTAACTTCTAAATTGGAACAGATAATCAGATCATGTTTGGTTTCTTTCGAATTGTAATGAAGGATCCACTTTTACAGTGAGGTTGTATTTTTGGTTGCAATTTTGAAAATTAAACTTTTGGAAAGTTTCAGTGGGAGTCAATGAGAAAGTACAATTTAGAAAGTAAGTTAATTGCATGTAATTTATTTACTTTCTAAATTGTACTTTCTAATTTACTCCCATTTAAACATTGTTGTATGATATTGTACTCACACAGGTCTCACTGGGGTTACAGGTTTTTTTGTTTAATACTTTAGAAAGTTGGCATTTTCCTGCCTTAACAATTTAATGCATGCAGCTTGTCCCTGGGTCTCAAGACCGGGTGTAGTTGGTAGTTAGACTTTGTGTATTCCTTCTAGAAAGCCACATACAATAGAAAGCTTAGTTATGCCTGGATGGGCCATTACTGGCAGGATGAGGGGAAAGAGCTATGCACAGTAATACTTACACTTGACTAGGCTGTGCTCTGCCTCCACTCAAAGAGCTGCATACTCCTTGCAGTTAGTCTGGAGACAGGGCAGGGGAGGCAGGAAACTTGTGTATTTCAAAGGGAAACCTCTATAAGAAGCTTCTCCCACTTCAAAGGTGGCGCCTAGTATAAATATTGGCCCTCGGACAACGGTTCTCTAGTACCCTTCTGGACCTTTGGAGACTTTGTCAGGAAGAAGGACTGCTGTGATCCTGAAAGGTCCTCCACTCTGCTGGACTGATACCCAATTGCACTACTGCCTTGCTGGATTGAAGTCTTCCTGGATTGCTGCCCTCATGCCTGAGTCAGAGGGATTTGGACCTCCACCTGAACTCAGGACTCCCAGAATGTCTCCAAGGGCTAGTCCACAGGCCTCCTGTACAGAGTCGCAGGGACATAACAGGCTCCCACCTCCAAGAGACAGTCCCCAGATCCAGCTGGAGCCAGCCCTTGACCCCCCCCCCCCCAAGTGTTGCTTCTCAGGTTCTGGACTCTTGGTGTGGACTCGTAGAGGCTGAGTTGCAGTTTCGCGGCTGTTCGCAAATGTGCCTGTTGGTCCTGAAACATTGTCACTCGCACCGTCCGCCAAGACAAAGTTCCGTCTGCCCAATCCTTTTCGCGACAGTATCAGCCAGTTGCTGGGAGCGCCACCAGGAAGCTTGAGTCGGATCATTTCCGATGACAACAGGATCTTTGCGCTACAGGGATAGATGTCTGTGATGCCTGGTCTGCTCTTCATGCTACATTGACGACTGTCCACCACGCCTCCTTGCGGCCCCCTCCACAGCGACTCTTTGCACTTGACTGAGAAGATAACTTCCCAGCGGGACGAACATTGGCCCTGTATCCGACCTGCTCTCTATTGTGATCCGTGAGCAGCACTTTGGGCTTTTTGGCATGATTTTCTCTTGAATCTTTAAAACTACTTAACTTTAGTTCTACTCATTGCATTTTTTCGTTTTGGTCTCAAATAAGTATTACATTTTGATTTATGTTTCTAAATTGGTATGTGAATTTTGTTGTGCTTTCACTTTATTACTCTTTGTGTGCCGTATAAATACTTTACATATTGCCTCCAAGTTAAGCCCAACTGCGCTGTGTTAAGGTACCAGAGGGTTGAGCACAGGTTAATTTAGAGTTTGCACTCCAAGGTAGTCTCAAATTATTCCAATCCGTTTATGAGTTTGATACCATATGCTTTGAGCCTGATATCAGGTGGTTAAAAATTCACCTCTCCACATTAAGGTGACAGTTTATCTTCAATAAGTGTATAACGAGCTCCAGAACATTGTAGACCATATTCACCAATCCCTCTAATTTGAATAGCACAATTGACTATCCACTATCCTGTAATTCACAGAATTGCAAAGTGAAAACCTACTAAACTCCCTCATCTTCTGTACAACATTCACTCAGTCATCCATATCTTCCCATTCCACTGCACCCTGTGAGGTTCCTTGCCACATTCCTTTGCTTTCATGCTCCACACAAATTTGACCTAGTAGAGAACACACTGGCAAGTGAACAAAAAGCCCACAACTGAAACACCTTCTCAATCCTCATTTGAATTTTCTTACTGATTCCTTAAAATTCACCCATGTCCTTGAAATGAGATCTGTTTTTTTTTAAATCACCAATCACACTAACTTCACTCTCTTTGACTTTATTCAGAGATATCTCCTTTAATACCGAGGGAGTAATTTTAGTCTCAGTATGCTGTTTAAGTAGCCTATTGCAACATTCAGTTGTCAGGCATCAGCAGCTTCTGTGCCTTCTTATTATTTGTCCTCTGCACTATTTGGTCCTTTAACATCTCATCATGAAATCCACTATAGTTGCAGGCGAGGTTCTGAGAGCAGTTGTCTAGCTGTCCACGTGTCTCAAGGAAGTTGCCCCCTGCTCAGAAACCTACGTCTTTCCAGTACTTAATTTGTTCTCATTTGACGTAATATTTGTTCAGTTTATTAATCAAAAGTTCATACTCATCCATTTCTACTTGATCATCTTCCTGTTCCACAGGAGGAGGTAAATGTTTCAGAATGTGTTGATCCCCTGCTCCTAGACAATGTTTCAACATAGGTAGTAATCTTTTTCTGTAAAACTCTCCCCACCTACCACTTCCACACTGGAAACACCTTTCCATTCTTTCCAAACAAGTGAAGGATGGCTGCGGCTATTTAAACATAATGGGGGAGCTCTCACTTCTTTCATACTGTGAACGCTGAGGGAGATGATGACTAGACTTATTTTTCGTTATTGAGATAGCATGGTTTACAATAACGGTAACCTCGGCTTCATCCTAGACTCCTCCCTCTCGATGACCAGACAAGTCAACGCCGTCTCATCATCTTGCTTCAACATCCTACGAATGCTCAAAAACATCTTCAGTTGGATCCCCACCGAAACAAGTAAGACAGTCACCCACGCACTAGTCACAAGCCGATTGGATTACGGCAACACCCTTTACGCCGGAACCACAGCCAAACTACAGAAAAAACTCCAACGCATCCAAAACGCCTCAGCCAGGCTCATTTTGGACATCCCTCGGCAAGCTCACATTTCCGACCACCTGAAAGACCTCCATTGGCTCCCTGTCAGCAAGAGAATAACGTTCCGTCTCCTCACCCACGCACACAAAGCCCTCTACGACCTATGACCCGAATGCCTCAACACACGTCTATCCTTCTAAACCCCCTCCCGCCAACTACGATAGTCCAATCAAGCCCTCGCCGCAATCCCGCGCATCCACAGATCCACCATGGGGGGGGAAGATCCTTCTCCTACTTAGCTGCTAAAACCTGGAATTCTCTCCCCACCCACCTCCGCCTCACTCAGAACCACCTCTCTTTCAGAAAGCAACTAAAAACCTGGATATTCGATAAGTAAATTCACCTCCCTCCCTCAAGCGCCTTGAGACCCTCTGGGTGAGTAGTGCGCTATACAAATTTCTGAACTTGAACTTGAACAGTACCATTGCAGCGTTTGTACTGTAACAGTGGAGTTCACAGACAGTTATTATGATAACAGGTCAACAGAATAGTGTTTCTACTCAATCTAGCCTCGCCACATAATTTAATTGGTTGTATGCCAATATGTCAGTATGTGATGGCCAAACCACTACTATATGTAGAAAGTCAACTTATTTGCATGCTACCCAGCACAGATGCATTTATAGTGAGCCGTGCCGCTTCACGCTGGTCAGTGGTGATGTCTCTCGGTAACGAATGGGCCAGGCACCACACAAACACACATTCTTTCATATTTCCGTCTCCTTTGTGACATATAGTTTTATAAACAAAATATCCCTTGAGGAAATATTTATATTACAAATAGGTTCTAACAAGTATTCATGGTCCCAGGTGTGATCCAGACAGTGCAAGAAATAAAATTATATTCAAGGATGTATTCAAATATAAATGTTTTTTACTTCATTTATATTGTATTTCATTCATTATGCGTGACATCCACTTTTTTAACAGTATATACACAATATACAAACAGCAACACTGTCACTACCAGCACAATCCCATCCGATTCTACAATTGTGTCAGGGGATTGGTGGCGGTGTAAACACCCTTTCACCTCAAATAATATGGTCCACAAACGTAACAGCCCATATACTCCGAACTTCTAATTTTCAAATCACAATATAAAAAGGTTTAAATCATGATCTTCAAAGGAAATAAGGGTGTGTTGTCAACGTTTCGGTCTTTCATGGCCACAGGGGTCCGCAAGACCATCCTCCGGACTCTGCGTTGCACAGAAGATGACTCCTGTGAGTACTTGCTTCCTTCTCAGTAAGTTTCAGTGAGATTCCAAAGATTCTAGTAATTAGTTATCGATTCCAAGGAAATAATCTCTTTCAAAATACTTTTATCCAACAACGGCGTCCAACTACTCCATATGGCCCGCACACACTTTTGTGATCGGTTGGCACACTGTTATGGCTCCTGGCTCCTCTATCGTTCGCGGAGCAGTAGACTGTGTACATCTCAACCAACAACCCAACAAAATCAGCAACAGAGCTCGCCCACCACCCATGTACACTTCTGCTCTTGGATCCAGTGAACATTATTCCACTTAGAGCGAGGCATACTGTGGCCCAGTTCACACAGCATACCTCTTTATGATTCAATCCTGTCATCCGCAGCTACACACTCCACCCAGTGCCCACATTGAAGTGTTCTCTATCCTACAGAAAAACTAGTCCCCAGTGAAGCATACAGCCACAGTATTATGTGAAACAAAGGACTTGATTACAGTTTGACTTTACAGGAAAGGTACTGACTACCCCCTAACCATCACGCGTCATCAATAAAGAAAACAGTTTGCAGTAGTCTTGTTCCGTTTATCTAGCCGCAGTTTCAAAGGCCATTTCCCATTTTATTTGCTAATTCTGTTTCAATGTCACAAAATGAAGCAGATAAAGTAGGTTAAAAATCAAAAGGTGATCTATCCAATCTGCTCGCTAAGGCTCCTGCCGCACCACTAGAATGTTTCCAGACACTACAAAATCTAAGACATTTCCACCTTCTGTGGATATGTGTGCAACACAATGCTTAATTTGAGGTGGTGGTATCTGGTGCTCAGCACTGCCACTTAATTATCAACTCCAGCGCTTTTCATGAGTACCAGTTAACACCTTCGCTGCGGCGGCAATTCCGCCGCAGCGCTAGGGGGGAGGGGGCCGCGCGGCGCTCCCATGCTCGTGATGGAACCGCTCCGTCACGAGCCTCGGGCGCGCTGTGCTTGTGCCGGAGCGGTTCCATCACGGCCCGCCCGCTCAATAGAACGTGCCGCGCAGGCGCGCTTAGCGGGCCGTGACGGAACCGCTCCGTCACCAGCACAGCGCGACCGAGGCTGGTGACGGAGCGGTTCCGTCACCAGCATGGAAGTGGTTAAGGACACAATAATTTATGGTAGGCACAGGGAGATTAAATGATTCGCCCAGAATCACAGGATGTTGAGCCAATGCCTAAGTCAAACAAAGATAGGTCTGCAACGTCTCCTGCATGAACTGGCAGATTACACAAAACTCAATCTTCTCGAAATCAAGAGCCAGAAAACAAGATCATGATACTGACCCGTCGACGTAATACTCTGCCGGTTTTTGTCATAGACAATAAAAAATTGGAAGTGGTGGGCAATTACAAGTATTTGGGAATACAATTGGACAGTCGCCTCAACTTTTCCCTGCACTTCGATGTCATCGAAAAAAAAGGAATAGCCCTGTTACATGCGTTTAATAGCATCTCCAAACAGCTAAAGGGCCCGTTTTTTAATCCACTTCTGATAGTCATCAAAGCCAAGCTGTTACCCACAATAGGCTATGGCAGTGTGTTACATCATGGCAGAAGTGCACAGCTTCTAGACCGAATCCAAACTAGAGTCTACAAGCGGGTTTTTAGCGTACCGTCCAATGCATCACCTGCGCAGGTCCGACTGGAGTTCGGCCTGAAATCCCAGGAACTGCAAAAAAAGTATGAGACCATTAAATTCTGGTACGATATTTGGATGAACAGGGAAACAGGAATCAACCAAGCCACGTGGGATGCAATGCAAAATAATTCCATCTCTCAGTACGCCAAGTATCTAAAACTATCCCTCGACACTACTGAACTTACTTCCTTGTGGCAAACTAAGCTACCGGTATCATCATTCAAGCTAGCGATTAAAAAGGCTGCAAACAGGCATTCGCTGATCAATGACAAGTCAATCCTTAGTCACCGATCACATTCCTGGATGATAATTCAATCGTACAAAGTGCTCAAACCGGCAGCTTACCTTGGTTTTTCCTTTTCCTCATATGTCAAAACGAAATACCTTAATTTAAGGATGGGTAATCTGCCGACAAACGCAGACAAACCAGATTGGAGGAAACCAGACACCAAGGAGTGTGATTTATGTGGCGATGCAAAACAAGACTTTATCCACCTACTCTGCATCTGTCCTGCACTGGATCAGGAACGACGGTACTGGTTAAAGACAAAGTTAATTGAATACAGAGTACGTACCTGCCGCTCCGCCTTCATACAAGTCTTGTGTACAGCGGATCCACAATTAATCTGCAGATCAGTCAAACTTGTCACGAACTTTGAGAACAAAAGGGATACTATCATGCAAGTTTGAAAAAGAAAAAAAACTATGAAGATAAAGATTATGCTGCTAATTTTAGAGTAAATAAGATTTAGTTCCCTCTTTTTAATGTCACGCAAGTCTTCCACCTCCCGCTTGTTCTTTGGTAGTCAACGGAAGATGAGTTCCACTCACCATTCCTCAACAAGTAAATGGACAATATAAAATTGAATTGAATTGACTTGGCACTTGACGTCCCTTGTATGTAATCTTTTTTTTTTAATGTTTCTAAATTTAAACCATGGATGCTCGTTGATCATTCATTTTAAACCGCTGCTCCTTTTTCTACTTTTTGTAATGGTTTTAACTAACTATACAATAAAGCTTATTCATTCATTCATTCATTCAGCCAATGCCAAGACTCAAACCTGGTTTCTCAGCTCCGAAGTCAGCAGTTCTGCCCATTACACCATATCCTCGACCCACTTTTATGGTTAGTAGCTGGTTCTGTTTTAGGCGGCACTAACCGGAGAAATGGGCTGATGCGAGAGCCCCAGCACTTATTTTTTTCAAAATGAATCCCTAGTGCAACAAATTTGTGTCAAATAATTCTTCATAAAAAATTAGGTGAAAGCTGAATGCTCTAACAAGTGGGATCATCGTAGTGTGAATTAAAATCTCTCGCAAATTATTACTGTAGGTTTCCTTTTAAAGCAGTGTGCATATTAGCATCCCCAGATAAAGTTAGGTAGACAACTCTTTGTGGTGTGCCCTGATGGGTGAGGATCAGGGAATTGGGGAGAAATCCTATGGACCAAAGCCTGGACTGGGGGGGGACCAAGACTGTGTCTGCCCTGCGATAAGAGCCTGTCGTACGGGCATTGCATGGAGTTCAGGAAAGGCTGTGTTGAGATTTGAGCTCAGTAGTGCCATAGCGGGGATGTGCAGTGACTGAAACCAGCTATTCCTGCTGGTGAACTGATTACTTCCATCATGGTAAGTAAGGGCTGCAGGGTGGCAGTTTATTGTCTTTTTCTCAGGATTTGTTACTAGTCACTATGACTCCATGTCCTTGAGGTAGGTGTAATTTTTTCCTGTGGATGGATGGGGGACTCTGGATATGTCCTCCTCACAGATAGGCAAGTCAGTGTTGCTTGGTCACTATGCCAGTTTACCAGTTTCTTCTTTCCATTTTCCATACCTTTATAGTTGGCCATGTTCTCCTGCCTCCCCAGTTTGTGACTGAGTTCTCTTGGGAATGATTCCCTGCTGTTGAATGAGTTTGCCACACTTTTTCAGTCCCAGGGTATGTAATAATTGAAACATAACCTAAGCAATCAGGGCAGAAATTTGAGACCCCCCCTTGGATTTGCTTATGTTTTGGGAAAACCTAGCCCTTTAAACTGATGGGCTTCTCATGACCCCCTTATTCTAACCTCCGTCTCTGCTGATCAACCAGTATCTGCCACTGCGTTCTATGGTAAAACCGTTCCACCCAAGCATTTAAGAGTTATCCCATGACTGACCAGGAGGGGATCGCTTCTATCCAGCCGAGTCAAGTGTTTTGGCTCCGTCTGCGACCCTGGCTGTGGTTTGGCAGCCCTCAACTTGCCAGGACTACTTCTTCCCCCACTGCCACTATCCATAAGTGTATCAATATTTCTTCTCGAGCTGTCTGTCAACCTGGTGGAAGGAATTCTATTCTGGTCATGGCCATTACAGTTTGTGTGCTTCCTACAAATACATAATTTATATTGCTTCCCTATTTTTAGCCCTTTGCAGATTGTAGAACAATTACAGAACACAACTGCAAATTGCTATGCTTGCTGAGATTACAGCGGATTCAACATTTCTTCGATAATCTGCTACTTATACAATGGTTCTGTGGCAGGGAGGGTTAGTTGCTGGTGGTGTTCAATGTGGATTGGCTGATTTTGTTTGTATTGTTGCAGCGAGAACGGTTTTTAGCGCTATTTACATGTGGGCGTTTTATTGTAACATACGAGCAACTTCACAGATGTAGCAAGCGCATCAATGCAAGAAATGTGTCATTTTAGTCCATGAAATAATATATTTGTAATTTTAGTGCTCTGGCTAAAAAGGGATCAGCATAAATTAAATGGGAGTGTTTTGAAAGTGTACTATATTAGTTAAAAACAAACATTAGCAAAGCCAATATGCCTCACTTATTCAAGAGCTAATGGGCATGCCAATATGTTTCAGCCATGTTGTACACCTGCATGGCTAAATGTTAGTGGCATACTGGAGAGGGCATAGAGGGGAGTGTCGTAGAGTGTTGTAGAGCGGCATGGAGAGGAGTGTCGGAGAGTAGAGTAGTGTATAGTGGTGTGGAGTGGGATGGCGTTGAGTGTCATGGAGTGAAGTAGAGTAGTGTGGCATAGAGTAGGGTGGCCTAGAGTGGAGTATGCATTTATACAGAATTAGACAAAAGTGTGTATTATTTGTGCTTTCCTAATTCTTATATCTATTCTGAAATATTTGCACACTTCATTTACAGACGTACATTTTGTTGTGTTAGAAAAAAACCGTTCCTTTCACACCCCCAGATTGTCAGATAAATCCTCTCGATTTGAAGTCTGAGAAAAATAAGTATGCACCTAGCTCCCCTCAGAAGACAGTCTTACATTTGACCGCTGTCTTTGAATGCACAGTAAATATGACAAGATCAGAATAAAATGTAGACACCTGTTTATAGAAAACGAGCATTCCTGGAAGAATACAGTAAACAGGCTAAACAGGCTATGCTCCAGAACAATGCTTAACAGCCTATAACGAATAAAGCCAGCAAATAGATAGTATGCAAATGTGAGTTGCAATCACTAAGCCATTGGTAAGTGGAATGCATTCTTATGTCGGCTTGCAGAATGTCCTCAAGAAGTCTTTAGCAACTAGACTACTGCACTGTCTGGTAGGCTTCGACCTAAAAAAAATAGCTATGACATTTTAAAGATCCAACAGGAAGTGAGAGCCAGAAATCCACATTTGGTTTCTTATCGAGTGATGTTGTTTGACGTGCCTGAGAAACGTTCAGCCTTTCTGGCTTTTTTTTTGTCCACTGCATTATATATGATATTCAAGAAGGGCCTGCGTATCGTCTTGACAGTTATCATCAATATTTACTGGCAGTCTAGTATTCATGTGACATAATGTGTGGTAACTTTGTAAGTAGTCTCCGGGAGCTCTGTATATTCATTTGTTAAGTGTACTGTAAAAACCGTATGTTTGTTCACTTGACAGTGGCTCTTGATTTTATATACATTTTCGCTTTGATAAGTCACTTTCAGAACAGAGTTACATTAAGCACTCTGTCAGCAGTATCTTGCTTCGACTTCTAATTAAACAACATATTATGTATGACCTACTTTAGATATGCAGGCGACAGTTCTACCAGAGAGATCTGGTGACAGCATCAACAGCAAATGTTGCTTCAGAGTTTGCAAAGGGCTGTCCCCGGGGACCTGAACCGCCATTCCATTCATCTAGTATATGTACTTCACCTCCGCTACATCCTTCTGCTCTGCGGTGCAATCTCCCCAGCATCCTTACATAGCTGCCATGCTAGACTCTTTTACTAGTAGCTTATAGACGGGGAGGAGGGGTGTTGATCTCTTACCCCCACGTCCCCCTTCCTGATTAGGAGCAATATATATATATATATATATATCATCATATCAAGTTGTTGCCAACCCTCTCTTAACATTATTGACAATGTGATGTTGGTGATGGACTCATAAAGTTGCCAGTGCTCTGCTGTGGCTTACGGCTATCATGTTTACTCAATGAGATGCCAAACATTGAAGGCCAGGTCGCACCTTTCCAGTGTGAGCAACCTGTGCTGCCTGTGCATCACTGGTATAACCAGGAACGGGTCCTGAGGTAGCATAAGTGCAGTGCATAACTCGAAAGGTGACTATGCTCTCTGCAAGACTTTAAGTTTGAGATGCTGGTGAAACTACACTAACGAGTGACGGGGACACTCAAGGGAAAAATAATTACTTATGCAATTTCCATTAAAAAGCAGCAGAGCTACCCACGCCTATTTTCTGCAACTGTACCGAGCCACTTGACCCATGTATATTGAAGTTACTTTTCCCTCGTCTAACTCTGATGCCTTGAGCTTGGTGAACCTTTATCTGAGCACTTAAAAACAACACCACATTCTAGGGTCGTAAGCTCAGTTGACTGTAACCTTTTTTTTCATTCAATCTTCTGTTCACTATAAGATTCATGTCCTAATCCAGATAACTCTTGTGAGACCCCCAAGGGTCTGCCGCTCCCCCCTTTAGGGTTCCTTCCAAGGGTCCAGGACTGGGGTGATATCACTTGGGGGGCAGAACTCACAGCAGGCAGCGCCTAGGTGCTGGGTTAAGAATGGTTTGAGCCATTTATGTCCCTAAGGCTATGATCAGGGACATCAATTAAGAATATAGGCTTAGAGCTCCAAGTTACTTCAATGGGAAATTGATATGGTGGAGTTTGCACACATTGACGGAAATTGTTTTGCGGTGGGCAGAAGGACGCTCATGTTACCCGTATGATCACTGATGCATCTTCTGCAAACAGTCATGACACTCTGTGATGTTACAGGCTTAGGCCTAAACTGTAATGATTCTATGTGTAATCTGACATATAGTTGAAATTATGACGCTGAATTTCTGGTGTACAGTAGGAGTCAAGTAATCTGTTTGGTTATAACGATTATGGAAAGTACACTGTAGTTTAAAATCTTTCCATTATCACAATGTATGCAATGCTAATTTTTCTGTTCTCGCCATGCCATTGGGTTTGTGTTGTCCGTATGTGCAACCGATGAATGAATGTCAAGTCAATACTTCAAATGCTTGTCTTGACCGGGCTGCCGTGACCTTCATTCATGCATGTCGCAGCCTTTCATAGTCCTAACTTATAATCACTCAGTAATTGTGTATCTCGAAGGCACGACAGGGTTCCAGCAGCTGGTAGTGGTTCTGCCCCATTACCTTTAGTTGTTTACAACTGTAAAAGGCTCCCTTGCCTCTACTCCGGGGACTTCGACGTCAGCAGCTACAGTCTCATCATCAGTCTGTTCAGAACTACTTTAATATGGTGCACAAAGCATTTCTTTAACGTTAAGTGCTGCTTTTATACTAATCAGACATAGAAACCTATGCCCCGTCAACAATCAGTGTTCTCAAAGTGCATTTGTAGAATGTTACTACCTAAAATGTATAGAGACCTTTGTTCTATGACACTTCCTTCTGTCAATCTTACGTTCTAATTTACAAGGAACTAAACCTGTCAGTCACACCCACCCCCGCTCTATATATAGGTGTACTATTGAAGCTCGTTCTGCTTACAAAACTGCATGTCTCACTTATAAGCCCTTACAGAATAATACACGCTTTACTTTACTCAAACAATTACAGTTGTCGAAAAAAAAAAAACTTTAAGAAGCCTGTTTCCGAAAAGACCTACGCCCTCAATTGCACCTTCTAAAGGTAGTGCCACAGAGTACGATGTGCTTTTCCTACAGACTTACTCTGTTGATTTAACATTTTGAAACCAGGCCTTGGGACCATTTACTAAATCCGACGTAACGCATTCCAAGCTTTAATTCCTCACTGAACGTGTATGTACCTCTTTCTTCCCTTAATGCTGTAGACCTCTGACTCGATTCGCTACATACAGTCCATGCTGCATTACTACCGGACTTGCTTTGTTTATGGTCTATTCCAAAACGTGGAGTATCAGTCTGACGTGTATTATTTGTTTAAGATGGATAAAGGATTCTCACCCTGTCTATAATGCATTCTCTTTTGTGTTGTCTATGTTGTATCTATCCCTATTTTTCGTTTGGGGTTAGCTATGACCTTTTGGTCTTAGAAAAAGTATACGTGTAATATACGCACTTACAAGGCTTTCAGCCAGCCCTCTTCATTGGACTATCATTGTCATTTTTCTTTTGCCTGTTTCAACAACATGGCACATAAGATTAGCCCACTCCAGAGAGATGGCATTATTCACTTTTACAAAGAGCCCATCCACACACAAAGACCCTCATTACGGTGAGAGTCAGAAAGCCTCCGACCACAGATCGGAGGCTTTCAGAGTATCAAAGTGGTTTCAGTTTCGATCGCCGTATTACAATACAGGCGGTCAGAAGTGAAACCGGCCGTCATTCCGGCTGGGTCCCAGTGGGTTCAAGGAAGCCCATCGGCCACTCGGAGGCCTGCTCGTAATCCCTATGGACAGCGTTTCTGCTGTAGGGATTACGATCTTGGTTTCCGACAGGCTTTCCATGTCGGGCATTCCAACATGGAAAACCTGTCGGAAAGTGACAATGGGGGGACCCAAGGAGGGTCCCCTTCACCCTGAAGCCTCCAGTTGGTGGTCGAGGGGGCACCTATGGTGCCTCTCTGTTAATCCCGGCAGCATATGGCAGACAACCTGAGGTGCCTACCACGCGGTGTAGGGATGAACAGATTCTCCCATTTCTCTATGGGAGTTTGTGTTATGGCTGATTTACGGCTGCAGCACAAGCTTCCGTAGACAAATGGGAGTATGCAACTGCACCATGTGCGGTCGCATTGTAATCGTCGTGTCGGGACAGCCGTCCTGAGACCTCAACGGTGTCCCCGACATCTTAATTTGGCCCAAAGTTGTTCCCTTAAGTGCTAGGGACTAATATGGCAATGTATTTTTTGTGAGACCCAAAAAGGTTTTTGCTTTGAGCTAATGATTTTGTTTAGTCTATTGAACACCTGGTAGATTCACCAACAATAAAGGATAGCTAAACCATGAAAAAAACAATCCTTGGCAAGGCCAAATGGCAGGCACCCGGCAACGACCTGTTAGTGTTGCCGCTGCTTGCATATATTCAGCTACTACACAGTAATATTTTTGTCAAATGAACCAACTATTGTCTATATTCTTTTACATTGTGCTACTGTACTTTGATAATTTTTAAATGTAGTGTTAAACTACTGAATAGTATAGGAAATAAACTAACTTGCATGTAACAAAAAAGCTGAATTCTGCTCGTGGTGGTAAATAAACAATAACTGAGAATAAAAATCATGAGCAGTTGTCTGATGTATAGCGAGGGAGTACAGTATAAAACTAATAGTGTAGCGTGGGATAGAAATTGCTTTTAAGCAGCAGTGTGAACAAAGAATTTTGTAAATTGGCTTTTGAGTTGTAAATGAGTGTGTCCCAGGTGGATGACACCTTGTGTCAACACCCTCTAGGAGAGATGAAAGTCCGACGATGGGATGGGGTCCCGACTTTGTAAGCTGTTCAAAATTGACCAATCCAGAAAAGCCCTGAGCAACAAATGGCAGTAAGCTTCTTACCCTGACGGTTGCAGCCACGGCTTGCTCTGCCTCAGATTTCCAGCCAGTTTCAAAGCTCAGTTCGTAGTTTTCTGTTGTTTCACAAACCATTCGCGGCTTTTTTAGTCACTGACTAGATGTAAAGAAAAAAGCACTTTTTAACACAAAATATACACTGATTGTACAATCACTGCGAGGCAGGTACGTGTATAGCTATAGCTGCTTGACTCAGGGGTACCGTCGCGACCTTAAAATAAAACCGACATACCGCTGGTGGCCTGGAAGAACGGGCTGGACTTTTGTATGGGGCTTGAACTACCGGTCTATGTGGCTGGGGGCTGCCCTCGGAAACACTTTAAGATCTGGAAACGATGGGCGGATTACAGGGGTCTGGAGTTGGACCCTCCACAGGGGGAGGCAGCCCTTCCAACTCTGTGAAAGATTGAACTGTACGACATCACGAACAGTAACTGTGTGTACATAGCGTATATTGTTTATCACCTATAGGTGCTGAACCAAGCAGGCGGCAGTGATCGTGGGGGGGGGGGAGGGTGGTTGTTGTGTACTTTCCTTATTCTCTTATCATTTTACTGTAAATCACTGAGGTAGCTATTAGGACGATGATGATGGCGATTGACTCTGGGTTACAGAGCTTTGCATACATATGTATCTTCAGTCAATAAAATTTGTTTAAAAATAAAAAATAAAACCGACTGTAGTTTATGTCCGTTTGGTGAAAAACAGTAATGTAGTCTGTGACAATAACTGTCGGAGGTTACACTCTAAGCAGATTTACTGGGATGACAAGCTGTGGAAGAAAGTCAACAGAAAGAAGGCCATTTTAGTAGATGCCATTTTGTGAAAGTCAGCGACTTATCTCTGCTCAAACACATTGCAAGTGTTAGTAAAAAGGTTATATGTGGGGATACCTTCGAAAGGTGTTTCTATTGATGTTAGTGTGAACACCTTTAGTGATGTCCTAGTGTTTGCAACAGTGCTGTCATTTATGGTGACCTTTGAGAAGTCATCGGTGATGCCATGAGCTGCATGCCAATACGACACGAGTAAATTTCTTTACATTTTGTTGCCTTACGCTTTTAAAGAAAATACAACTATTCAGTGGTCATATGAGTACATATTTGTGTTATTGTCTTAGGCTATATTTAAAATAAAAGCAATCTTTTGTTGAACCTAAACAAGCTACCATTAAAGTATGCTGTTACACATTATAGAGGCATTCGAAGTTTGGGTAGGTAGGAAATGTGCTTCTCTGTTTCATTTAATTGCTTAGGTCGGTTTCACTCAAGCCGGGGGTATGTCCAGAGCTCTTCATTGACTTACACCGACTATATTATTTAGCAATATGTGTACATTCACCAAGATTTATTGGGTGGATTCTTAAAGCAGGAGCAGTGACAAGTGTGTCTGAAGGGTTCTTGAAAACCAGGTGTATGCTCTATATTTAAGTGATAAAAACAACAGCAACACCCGAATGGTGTGGGGTTGATTCATTACTTTGACATATCCATTATCTGGAGTTCAACAGAGCTCTAGTAAACATGGCGTTTGTTTGAATAAGGCACTTCAGGGTGGTATTTCCTTACAATCCGGTCATTAGGTCATGACTTACAAGTGTTTTTCTTGAAAGGCATTTGTTGGGATGGAAATGTCTGCTGCTTGGCATACTGGTGTGCTCCCAAATGCATGTTCATCTGGTGTCTTGACTTTTATTTTTGCCCTGATGTCACCCTAATCTAGCATGTTCACAGAACTCTATGCCTGTCCCTGAATATGGGAGTTCCAGGACCTGTCCTGTGACCTGGAGAATCTCATGAGGCGTGCCCTCTTATTGGACAAATGAGAGAGGACTTCTGTCCCTGTCCCAAGTGTAAAGCATAAAGGGGGAGGGGGCAGGAGAGGGCTAGAGTGTTTTTAGTTGGATTGTGTGACCAGATTTTTTTTATATCCAAGTCATCAAGAGTTGCCTACTGGCCCTCTCGTGCAAAGGTCCGCTGTTATGTGAATTCCCAGAACCTTTTTCTGATATCCTGTCAAGTATATCACGTCATATCACGTCAAGTATGTGTAGTGTGCGTGAAGACTCTTTGTGTATGAGTCCAAGTAGTAAAGTCCGTGCGATTCGTTGTGGATGTCCCTGGTTTGGCATGGCACAAGACAGAAGATGACTGCTTCCATGTACAATAGTAATGTATTGCCTGTATCATTGTGGCTGGAGGGTGGAGATTCAGGCACTGATTTTTAGCCCATATGGAACATCTGCCAAAAAGTGGCAAATGTCCTGTCCACCCTACTGTGTGTATAAGGCTTATATACAGTGTACTTGGAGTTGGCAGGCATCCCCCACTTTTTGGGGCAGGTCACGTGTCTGCTAAACTCTAAATAAGGCCATTCGTATCCATTGCAGATCAGTCACAGAATTTCGTGTTGCGGTTTTTCATTTGTCCCATCTACATGTGTTTTAGGGTTGTTAGGTTTTGTCAACTTTCTTAATCCTAACAATCACACTTCACGAATTAAGAAAATTGATTTCTATGATAGGCAAATGATATAGATAGTAGCACCACCGTTAACAACCCTTATTTCTTTTCTTGTCAGCGGACGGACCCACAGCTCCTTGCCCAGTTTTACTACGCCGATGAAGAACTAAATCAAGTTGCCGCAGAGCTGGACAGCTTGGATGGGAGGAAAGACCCTCAAAGATGCACACTCCTGGTCAACCAGTTCCGTTCTTGTCAGGTAATGAAGGTCTCGCAATGTAATCTGAGAGGACTCATGGCTTTTGTCATACTTTTCAAATGTAGCAGGAACTGCCCTTTCTGTGGAGTTTATATTCAATGCTTCAAATCCAGGATTAGCGTTGTTTTTCTCCTGAGGTGTATCTTTGTGGACTGTGAGTGCTGAAAACCACCGTGGTGCTGAAGCAAAATAATCTACACCAAGCTTGATGAGAGGACTGGGTAATTTATCAGTCGGTGAACTGATATGTCAAGGGAAAAGAATGACTTCATTTAAAAGCAAGTGCCTATGACTGGCCGAGCTCCAAATGGTGGAAGGGCACCCTGAGCGGATCTGTGGGCTCTTCTGTTCAATACAGATAATGCCTGCCTTGGCAGATAATATGGGGCTATGAGATGTTTGAGGAATGTGAAAGGTTCTCTTTAAATACCCCAAGTACCTATTTGGTAAAAAACAGAACCTCTGTATATTTGTCAAGGGCACTTTTGCCACAGCGAGCTCTTTTATTGAGGGAGAAAAGGAAAATCTGATGAGATTGAAGAGCTGATAGAAGTTAGAGCACATTTTAAATAAAGTGGCGACTCAAGTCACGTTTCTTGACCTAATCGATTCCTGGTTTGTGGGTAACATTAACTAAAGTTTACATTTCATAAGCATCTTTCTTTTTGGAACCTGGTGCTCTGACCTATGTTATCCAAGGAGCCTTTCTGGAAGAGACTGCTAGTAAGGGTACAGGATGGCTGGTTATTTGATTTCATGTAACCTATTTCTATTTAGAATTTGCAGTTGCAGTATCAGGAAAGCAAAGAAATGGCCCCTTCATAAAACTGCGCGTAATAAATGTAAAAATGTGAGCAGAGATTTACTTCTCCACTTGAATGTATTTTATATTCACCAGCATTGCAGTTGTATGCCTGGAAAGCTGCGCCAGGCACTGGTTTCCAGGCGTGCCTCATGGAAGGGAATGTGAGGTGACATGGCTTCGGCCTATGATTACTAGTGTGTGGGGCACTCATAGCATAGATGATATGATCTGTATCATGTTCCCTATACTTGTTTGTTTTTTTGATAAAAAAATATTAACTAAGTCCTAGAGTTTGCTCTGAGTTGGTAAAAGGGTTTTACTTTTTTAAGTTAGCTACTTTACTGTATAATTGAAATGAAATGGGGAGTTCATTTTCAGCTGTTCAGTTCCTCCGAATTCTATCTCCAATTTCTGACAGCCTCTCAAGCCTTATCAAGAAATGAGTTAGCTGTATTTATGTAACACGTGGGAGGTTTGTCAAGGTTACCCTGGGATATTTGAGCTTTTACATCTCTTATTTGCAAATGTGTCACATCCTGCCTCTTTTATAGTAGTTACTGTTCCTCCCTCATAGAAAGCCTCCACTTCTCCCAGTATCTTGGAGAGGGTTTGAATTAGGCCCCTAGTGAAGATGGTATGAGCTTCATCACCAGAGCAAACAACAAGGGTGAGAGCGGGCAACCCTGCATGGTGCCCCTCTCAATTGGAAATGGGTCTGAGAGCACATTTACTCTGACCTGAACCCATGGGGCAGCATACAGGGTCTCATGTAAAGCCGGGCAGTATTATTTGATTTAGGTAACAAGGCGCCACATAGAATAATTACACAAATTATTTTAAACAACCCAATATTTGACGGTGCTACAAGGTGAGGAGAACCACCCCACTCCTCAGGATAGGCCTCAGCCTTTTAGAACAAATGACACTCTTTAGCACACGGATCACTTTTAAAGTAACATAGGTATGTAACGTATTTTACAAATTCAAACATAAATAATGCGCAAGAGATTAATCTTCCTTCTTCTTTGTTGGTCACTTTATTGTGTTCAAGCCTTCCCAGATAATTGTCTACAGCCAACACGTGTTTCATCGCAAACGGGAGGTCGTCCCGCGACTTTCTCAAGGCTGTGTGATTTAGAAAAAGACACAAAAAAGACCAGTATATATATTGGAAAAAACAGTCCCATTGATAACAAACAGCTCATACTATATCAGTATCGGGAAAATCCCCATCCAAGTGTATCTCATGCTTGTGGTGGGATAAAAAAAATCAACACAAAAAAACAAACCTCACAATAACACAGAAAGTACCTCTGTGAAACAGTAGGTCGAATAGCGAAGGAGAGACCTAGTAAGTGCACTTAGGGTCGTTGGTGCCAGCAAAACTCTCCCTTACTAAAGGAAGTGAGACCTATCAGTTGTTAGAGTGATCGTGAAACGTGTGAGTCATAAAGGGGACTAAGGGTCATATTAAAAGATATCTAGAGCGTGCACTGAATAAGTAAATAAAAATAGTGATGTGAGTAAGTGAAACTTAGACACTAAGAGCAAGTCTTATTTGAGGTTCCATAAATACCCATCTCCTGCGTGAGAACTGATTCTGTAAAAAAGCAGAAAGATTTGTCAATCCATAATTTGATATTCAATATTTGAGATTTGCTTTAAAACTAGTGCCATTAAAGAGGACCTACTTTTTATGCAGTGATAATTCCAAACCGCAATGGGTTTCTGGTGTGGTAGCGTCTCCAATTCCGAACAGATTTCACTGGTTTCTACTTCTTCCAGCAACAATCCTCTCAGTGCTGCAAAAATATGAAATCACTAAATAATGCTTATTTGGAATCGTATTTCCTACTTAAGTCACTGATAATTACTAGCAACAATGTCCTTACTTTTCTTCATTAAGTGGGCTACAGAATAACTGAATCGTTGTTTAAAGATTATAATCTGCTAAATGAACATGCAGATTGACACATCAATCTGTATGATGTATCCTAATCCTAAAGCCATGCCAGTGAAAATCCATGCAGTATCCGGTCTATTTGTAATAAATACCAGCATATTTGAGCCATAGTTACCAAAATCTGCCTTGTCATGCTATGTGTAGGGAAACATATTGTAAGCCTCATAATCTTAAATTAACGTCTTATCGCAACCATGTGTTGGTGGTTGAAAACCGACGGTTTAGGTTGAATATTAAACATTCTGAACCCTACATCTTGTTAATGTTAGAACAAGTGGTGACACATTAAATTACACACTCTCTCTAATGTGCCTAAGTACGAGGCTCAAGGACAACAACTGGCTATAGTATGCCCCCTTAAGAACAATATATTTAAAAGTTGCCATAAAGATTTGTAACAATGTTACTGTTATCACAAACTCAACATTAAAAGATTCTACAAATTCCCGTTTCGCGCTACCACCTCAACATTAACATTAATTCTTACCTTGTTCCACTCTTAAGAGAATCCTCTCCGACGCCACCATGTATCTTCGATGCCGAGTACGCTCGTACGAAGAAGTTTCCCAAACTAGTTTAAATACCAGAAGTGTAAACCGTGTGTTCACGTTGTTTGAGAATTCTCTCCATACGCTCACAGCGTGAACAGAGAGGAAGGACTTGGCGTTGTAATATAACTTGGCGGCCATCTTCCAATCTGAAGAGACCTACATGCTTGCCTATATTGTAAATACTGAATTCCCTTATTCATAGAAAAAACTAAATTAATAGCCCGTAGCTGTTTATCGCGAGTAACAATTTCCTAATAAATGAAGTTAGATATTATTACAAAAAAACACTGTTTCAAATATCCAACTTTCGCTAGGTTGTCCTCTGAAAATCTCAAAAAGAGGCTCAACGATTAATCTTTGTGAGCTCAGAGCCTTATTAAAGCGTCTCTCCTCTCATAAATTTAGTGGACTATTTCATTGCAATATTCTGCGGTATAGTGGTGAAATAACCGTGAATAGACTATTTCTAACTTATCTCTCCATCCATTAGAGTCAGTACAATAGTATTGAAACTGACATTTATCTGCATAATCAGTATTAAAAAAATGTGAAGTTAATATAAACAATATGAATCAGCAAAATGTTAGGAAGGTTGAAAACACTTACAAAAAAAATATTTCCAATTATTACTTTTAGAATTTAACAGTCTCTTTTGATTATTATAAAATAATGCTTAAGTTATTGAAGCATGGTCTCATTTCTCATTATTAAGTTAGAGCTATACTTGGAATACAATGGCATGTTAGCTGGTCTCTACAGTCACACATATGTTTAAAACCCCTAAGTATGTTCTGTCTCTGTTTCTTCTCCCTGGGGTCTGTGTGTGTACTGTTCCTGTTTGCTACTTTATTTGCCACAGAATCATTTGCCCAGGAAATAATGCAGTTCCTGGTCGATGTTCAAACCCTGTTGTACACTGCTCAATTTTAAAATCCATTGTGCTTCTCTCCGCCTTAGTGCAAGTTGCCTATTTCCTCCCCTCGGGTGTCTAGGGACATGCTTTATTCCATAGAACTCTATACATCTGTTTGTTGTTTGGGCGTAACAGATTGACATGTGCCCAGCCAGAGGGTATCTCATGTCCCCCTGCTTGACTGCTCTCATGTGCTCCATGATCCTTTCTCGGAGTGTTCTAATCGTGCTTCCGATGTATATTCTTTTGCATTTACATTCAATTGCATAAACCACAAATTTGGTGAGGCAATTGATATTAGTGTGGATTTTGTATTTTCTTCCTCCTGGTCCCTCAAAATCCATCTTCCTCCCACATGCCTATTTGCATGTGCTGCATTTTCCACAACTGTAAAAACTCAATGTGTGTTTGCTCAGCCAATTTCCTGTTTTCTCTGGTTTTGGGTAGCTGGGACTCCGGATGCTCCTGAGAGATACCCCTCTTCTGTATGTGATGTTAGGTTTGTCAGTGATAAATTCTCTAAGAGAATTGTATGTTTTTAGCAAATGCCAGTGTCTGTTTAGACTCTGACTTAACACTCCCAACCAGTTGTTGTACCCAGTGATCATTCTAATCTTTTGGTCTATACATCTGTTTTGATTTATCTTTCAGTGTGTCTGTCCGTTTGATTTTGTCTGTTCTTTGTTTTGTTTTGTTAGTAGTTTCTTGTCATACATTGTATTCTCTAATATAGTACACCTTTCTTGCATGTTTGAAATTCCTCCTCTCTGCTACAGTTACGTCGTACAATGGGTAAGTCCCCCGTAAGGGATTGAATGTATCTGGTGAAAGGGATGTGCACTAAATGCATGTAATAGAGAATTACATGCTGTGGCTTTACAATAGTCTGTTGTGTATTTGGTTGTCATGTATATAAAATTCCACATCTAGGAAGGAGATTTTGGTTTTACTTTGTTCCATGGTGAACCATATGTTGTGCTCATTGTCATTGAGGTACTCGAGGAACCCCATCAGTTTCGTCTGGGTGCCGTCCAGATCCTAATGTAGTCGTCTATATATCTGCCCCAGAACAATATTGAGTCATTCCATTTAGAGCCCAATGAGCCCCAGATTCTCATCTCCTTGAACCAACCCATGAATAGGTTGGCATACGAGCGAGAGAACCTGGAGCCCATTGCAACTCCCTGTCTTTGCCTATACCAATGGTCTTTGAAGAGGAACATATTATTGTCCAGAATCAGCTCCACCATCTCAATTAGCATCTCGGTGTGATTCCAGGAGCTGGCTGCCCTTATGTTCATCATACAGGGTCTCCACATGTCCCTGAAATCTGGACTTGAAATTCATTTTCCGTAGAACTCTAAGCATAAAAGTTAAGTGAACCATATGAAAGGCCTACTCTATATCAAGAAGTAAAATACCACAATCATCTGCTAATTTGTTCTTGTGCACCAAAATTACATTTAGCCGCCGTAAGCAATGTCGAGTATTGCTCTTGGGTATAAAACGGTTCTGATTTTTTTCGAATTAAATTACAGATCACTACCTTCAACATAGTTCCTAGAAGCTTAACCATAATTGTAGTTTCAACATTATTAGGAGAGATGGGGGCGATATGCACATCATTCCTCTGGGGCTTATTTGGTTTCAGTATAACTGAAATTGTTGCACCACAGAGATCTTGCAGAGATATTTTAATATTACAGGCTGCCTCAATAGAGCTCGCAGTTGAGTAGCCAGGAGTGAGGCATACCGCTTAAAAAAGGAAGCTCACTCCTATTCGGCCATGTTTTTTGCCAGTAGGCATAGATATAAATGCCTGTTGGATCTCTTCTTAAGCTATTAGACATAGTTGTGCTGCTTCGCATTGGATAAAGCAGATTAGGAGATCGTTCAGTATTGGATTTTTGATTTCCAAACTGGGATAAGTATGCCGCTCATATAGGCGCTAGTAGTCTACCGGAAAAAGCGTTACTGAAGGTAGATACCTTGTTCTACAATACCAATGAGATGTGGATAGCTTCAGCAATGAAACTCACACTTTGAGGCCAAATGCCAGGCCGGAGCTGTCACAACTTCAGTAACCTCGACTCGGAGGCTGCACCACTCAGCTACTCCCATTACCTCCTCTGGGTCCACATTCTCTTCGACGATTTTCTGACCTCAGTCACTTGGGACCTCTGGGGGCACTCCTCGCCTCACAGGTCTGCCGGGGCACCACCCTTTCCAACCCAGCTCTGGGTTGAACCTTGCAGGTCAATTGTCAGCAATCCACTTCACCAATCCAAATTGTTCACTCACTAGTGCTTCGACTCGACCAGCCAGATTTGCATTTTCCGATGTTGGTTAACACTGTGCTGTAGCCTCACCATCAAACGCTCCTCATTTCAACTCCCTCATCCACTGCTACCCAATGGAGTGTATGGGGCACACCTGCTGCTCTGATGTACTCAGGATGTCGCTCCCCAAATCGAGCCCCCCCATCAAAAATCAGATTTTTTTAAATCTAGAACATTTTATTGAGCACAGGGTTAAATATTGAACTCCAATGTTTGGTTGTCCGCAGTAAAGAATAGCAAACTGTCCAATCATGTATTATAAATAAATTTTTTATAAATACGTTCTTTGCTGTGCTAAGAATTATATTTGTCTGTAGAAGCAAGGGTTTGAAGATCCTCCCTGCAGTGTTCATCTAACAGTGAACCATATCGGCAATTGAAGTGCTCAGATTTCGTTTAACTTTCATGGAGAGGATACGGATTAATCTATGGGTAATGATGAAGGTAGCTCTCTCCTTGGTGCTTTCATTATCTAAATACATTCGCCTGACTGGAGACTAATGAGCTGTTGAGAAGGGAGGCCAGAATCCTACTGTGCCACTCACTGGATACAATCTACACCAATGAACGGTGATAATCCATGAATTATGAAAATAATTAATTCACGCGTACTGTATAGTTAAAGTAGAGGTTGTGAAACTAATGCAGTTTGAAGGTGGTTAACTTTAAAATGTATTTGACATGTTATGCTTTGAAATAATTAATTGTATTATAGTTTATCATTTGTTTTCCTTGTAGGTGTGATTTGTGCGCCTCTTAGCTGGATACTGTATCTTTTGTATGTTCCTTTGCTGCATTACCGATGTTAGTGGCTTGTCGTGTTCAGTACCAAGTACCATTGTTCAGTACCAAGCTGTTTTAGTGATAGCTGTATCTTAAATCCCGGCAAAATGTTTACAAATGAATACTGTGGACTAAAACATAACCCGTTCGCTGCTGCCGTCGGCCGTTGGACGTCGCGCGAGCTACCTCCCTGGTGCTGCGCACGTCCAACGGCCGACGCGGCCGCACCCGTTTTTTCGAACGTTCAGCACTGGCGCTGAACGTTCGAAGCAGCAAACGTGTTAAAGCCCTCTACTGGCGCTGAAAGTTCGAAGCAGCAAACGGGTTAAAGCCCTCAAGTGGGAGCAATAAATAATAATAATAATAATATTGCAAGGAAGTGAACTCCAAATTTAATCAGCTGTTTGCAGTCTTGCCTAGCTGTAGAGTTGCCCTTTAAAGTGAGATGAATGTCAATGAATGTGTGAAATGATTAGCATAGTTCCACTGTTAGTAGTTCACAAGTGATGGCGAGTTGCCAGGTGCTGCTGGGTAAAGTAGACATTTTGGAATAAGACTGTGGTTGTGTTGTCATGAATTTGTGCAGACGTGTTGTACAAGTATGTTAAAGAAGTGATGGATGGAATACTTGAATTAATCTCAGCCACTGGTAGTCACTCCCAATCCATCATTATTTTGCACACTATGTCACCTCAGTTTGGACCCAGCTATATGCACATCAGTGTTGATCCTGCTCCAATAGAATCAGTCCAGCTTGAACAGCCAAGCCAGGTCCTCCCTGAACCAGAACACAAGCAATCCAGGATCGGTTTCGCCCTAGTTACGGGCTCGTCAACTGGCTACAGCTTCGTATAAGTGACACAGTCACTACGGTCTTGGGTTGCCTGTGCTGTTAACTTAAGTACGTATACAAAACAGTGAGAGATTGAATGCTTGAATTAATCACAGCCTCTGGTAATCACTCTGGGCTTCATCCCAATCCATCATTATTTTGCACACCATGCCAGCTCAGGTAGGACCCAGCTATATGCACATCAGTCTTAATCCTGCTCCAGTAGGAACAGTCCAGTCCAGTCGGACTGCCTTGCTTACTATTGGTCAGCACCTCCTCCTCGCCACTGTCTTTCTCCCGGACTTCGAGTCCATTCGTTATCCTGCCATCCTGCATGGGAGCCTGGACCAAGTAATGCTTCCGGTAGCCAGAGGCCTTCCATTACAGGTTCCTGCAGTACAGGCACTCCTTTTTTACTTTTCAACATGCACACTTTGAGTGCTTGTCTCTTCAGTCCCTCTCACCCGCGCTTAAAGTAAAAAAAGAGGGCAAAGGAGTTTACAAAATAAAACAAAGTGCAGCATCCCACTCGCATGTGTTGATCCCAGAGAGCGGCGATGGGCAGGCTTTGTGTAGAAGAAAGTGGAGCTGCCAGCCGGTCAACTCCATCTTCATTTATTCACCATACACCCGGGAAGGGGGCTGCATACTTACACACCAAGGACGCTCCCGACTCGCACTTCAAATAACTTTTGTGACTGTTTTCTCTGTTTTTTAAGGCTGGATCCGTGCCTCGCCGACTCAACCAAAGTGTTAGACTTTGTGCCCTACTCCTCTGAGACTTTTGATACTTACAAACTAACTGCTCCAAGGCCAAGGTCTCAGAACCGCCCGAGAGCCCCCTGCCTCCAAGCAATGTGCACTGTTTGCAGGATAGGCACCAACTCACCGGCAGCGCACCCCAGCCTGCAAATCTACAAGTACACGTGTCGATGGTCCCCGGCAGCAGGAACAGGGGCACCCAGGCGCTGAACAACAGCAGAAAAAAACATTGGGAAAGCCAGTAGAGTTTGTTTATTCAAAATCTATTGGCTATGACATTTTTCTCCAAATAACACTTTTTCCTTCACTAATCTTTTGTGCTCCTCAAGGTTTTATTATCGGAAAGAAAGACAAAAATACCTATCCAATATGTTTGGGTGCAAGTCTTATTTGCAGATCTAAAAAATTAGGTGGTCTAATAATAATAATATTATGTTGTTTTTGATGTAGCCCTTCAGACCACATTTCTTCTGCATGCCTGTCAAGTATCACGCATCAAACGTGACGCTAACGCATTTCAGTGCGGTGTTCCGCATCACCGCACTGAAATGCATTGTCACGCATTTTAAGGCGACCATCTCACTCTGCTTTATCAGCGCTGAAACTGTGTAAGCCGGCTGCCAGTGCGTGCGCCTGCGCCTGTGACATCTGTGCGCCGCTCTGCTGCTTTCCGCAGACTTGCCGGCCCGGGCGCTGCCACCAGCAGGCTCGGAAACAGTTAATGATGACCGTGTACATTGTCTGCTTCAATGTATCGCACTATTCTGCTCCGTGCTGGCTCCATTGACATTTCCGGCGCCCGCAGCGCAGCTGTCAGTTAGTGAGTTATTACTCACTATCAGGCCCCTCCCTACCCCCTCTTAGAGGCTGGGCTCTTGTGGGCGGGCCGCCCACGTCACATGTGAGTGAGCGGCAGTTATGTTTTCTTGGCAGCAGTTAGCGTTAGGCAGCTAACTCAGTCGCACTGTTAGTAGTGTTGTGCCCCGATTCGTTGGTGCCTTTGATCATGCAGCATGCCGAGCGAGTCCGCCGGACCTCACCCAACCGACTGTGTGTGCGGCAGCTGGCTTTCATGCCACCCGTGAGTCCCTGCATCGGTGCCAGAGAAGTCGTGGCGGCTGGCCCTTAATACTGTGGTGGCTTGCTCTGAGTGCGTGTCACTCATGGACAGTTATTTATCATTCTTTAGGATAATATTTTTTAATTCATAGCGTCGTGACTGTTATCTACAGTTGAGCCTGCTCAATAAGTGCGCTGGACGGGCTAAAGGCCGCGGGCTGGGCTGCACATTTATTTACTATATTTAGGGGCATTAGACTTCACTAATTAATGGCGTCCAACTTACGAGCTGGGGCACACAAGGGAGTAAAGGTGAATCTGGAAGCGAGCGGACAGCAACCAGGGAAAACATGAAAAGCCTTTTTCTGAGCACTGTCATTGAAACAGCCTGTTGCAGAAGGTACAAGGCCAAGAAAATCACAAGCAGGCCGGCGCGTCAGACCCCTACCACCACACTGTAGCTGCAGCCCATGTCCCACCCACCCAGACTGGCCTGGCCAAAAACACTTTGTCAGCCTTGCTGCAGTGATTAGAGAAGCACATATCATGAGATCCGTTTCAATAACATTAAGTTAAAACCAACGTTAGTGGAGCGGAATTCTTCGTGTGCCCAGGAGTTTTCATGCGACTAATACAAATGTCAAGATAGCTCTGGTGAATGATGGAGTCCTGGGGCAAGAGCAGCTTTTATTGAGTGACCGTTTTCCCAAAAGAATATGAACCACGCTTTTGCTCAAAACTCTATTTCATGAGGATTAGCTGTGAGTTACTGATTTTTATTTAGTTTGTGCCCTTCCATTTCTAGTAGTTTGAAGCAGTTTTAAGATATTCCTAAAGTTTCTTGTTCCTCAAATTGGTGTAATTTCTGATATTTATATGTTTTCCTTGTGGTTATTGCTTGATTTTTCTCCCGAGAAAGTGTCATTCTTAGTCGTTGAATGTCACTCATATTTACAGTAAAATTATGAAAATGTCACCCATAAGCAATCTGAAACCTTGGCAACTATGCTTGTGTTTCCAAGCACTAGAGCAGGTGTTACTATTACTCCGTTTAATGGAGCTTAGTTTAACTCAGAAACATGGAATCCCGAGTCTTTCTTGCCAGCATTCAAACTAGTGACCTTTATATCAATGCAGAGGGTAGCGATATCTCAGGATTTCCTATGTCATTAGACATAAGTGTTAGAAAGGCTCTTTTTGTATACAACTTCCTGCTTGTTCTTCTTTATCCATTGTTATTTCAAAATTATAGCTCGTACCTTGTAATCACACAACCTCTTTTATTCTCATCTGATTTCTCTCGTACTATTTTCCTTTTTAATTTTTTTTAATGAATATCTAGTTAATCAAACGTGTGTTTCTACTAATTCAAACGTTATAATATTTGACGGGACGGTGAATGCTGCAATGGGGAATGCTCATGTTTTATTCCTGCAACTTATTGTGCATCTATGAGTTTAATTTTGAATTCTGTCCCTTTACAATTGTAGCCAGTGTCCCTTTGGCAGGAAATCTTTAAACAAATATGTACATTCTTCCATAAAATTAAAAATATCCACAAATTCAACTTTTTGACAATACACAGGAAATGTATTGTTACATTCCCTGGGAGTTAAGAGGATCAAGCCAACTTGAAAACAAATTTCCGAACAGACCTATTGAACAGAGTTCCTGTATGGCCTGTGACAAAAGCTACCCGGCTTCTAATTATGGACATAGAACAAAGCACATTGGAGCAGCGACAGACTAGGTCTGTCTCTTGGTTAATGGTCTTACTACTCTGGAAGGTCTTGAATTGTCATCTCAGGTTGGCCGTTGGTCAAGTCAATCCATCTACTTGCTCTTTATGGAACAGATCTAAACTGCTTTTACATGACACCTAGGATGTTTAGTGTGTTCATTCTAGCTTATTTACAGTTTACGTTAAAAAACGTATACTAATAAATATAATAAACGTAAACTGCATGCATATTCAAAAGTTTTTAAAAAATCAGTTACTTGTCTACGCATGGTATGCGATTCTGGGCGCTTCAAGTAATCATGTGATCAGATGGGAAGGGACAGGACAGGTTCTGCAAATAAATTTAGATGTGCGTTCAACTAGGACATTCTCTGATCATTTAAAGCACTGACCAGGGTCAGACATAACTTTTCCACGCCTGCAGACCCTGCCCCACCCACATCTATCATCACCCTTGCGGCATCTGATACACGCTAGAATGTACAAGGCATATCTTAGTACACAGTGATCCAAATACTTCAGACAATGCCTTGCCTACTCTTACCGCTTATTTTTCTGTACTATTGTGTGTTTAGTTGCGATTTGTTTTTTCAAAACGGGCAAATAGGAAGCAGTCTTGCCTGTTAATATATTTGATAGCTGATGCATATTTTCAAGCTTTCAGAGCACATAGGCCCCTTAATAAGGCTGTATTAATATTGTTATATTATTATATTATTTCTGCACACGTACAGTATTTCAAAACATGCTGGGTGTCCCAAATGCAACACACACTCAATATATTCTTCAATATACATGAATTCAATACATATCAGTAGTAGTATTGTTGCTATCATGGCATTTATTTGACATGTACCCCAAAATTAAATTTAAGTGCATTTTCTCACACAAACTACAATTGTATAGCCGTTTTGTACAAAGTAGGGAGGTAGGGTATTTTATCATACATATAGAAGTGCTCCCCAACCTTTTTAGAACTGCAACCCAATTTTAAGAATGACATACTCTCTCAACCTGCCTAGTTTTATTTGGACATGAGGAGGCAGTGATTATTTTAATGTGTTAACAACATTTGTTTGTAAATGTCACAATCTTGACCACGTCATTCGATATCGGACTGTGACCAAGATACTGATCTGTTCATAAAAAAATGTGCAAATTGACCGATAGCATCTGTACACTAAAATTACAAGGGTTCTGCAAATTCTTGGTGTTCAAAACAGTAATTCTTGCAAATTTGAGAAACCCTTCTGGGTAAGGTCTCATATCTGTGTTACCATATGTATATCTATCTATATCCTCACATGTGTGATGTATCTTATCTATCTATCTATCTATCTATCTATATATATTCACTGAAAAAACCATAGGTTTTAGGGACGTTATAGTTAATTGGACATTTCACTCATACAAAACCATAGAAATTCCGCCGTTATAGTTAGTTGAGCTAACTATAACTCGCGCCCCCGCAATGCACTGCTGATGATGTCACATATTACATCATTCATTACATGGTCAGTGACATCACTGATGACATCACTGATGACATCATCCAGTGACTGTGTGTTTCTGTAAAGTTTAAATGTGTTTTATATATATATATATATTGGCCAAGTTGTATTGAAGAATGAGTGGGTGTATAAGTGTCTGGACGGAGGATTTAGTAGGTGCGTGACTGACTGTATAAGTGAGTGATTAAATGTGTCTTACTGAATGTATGGGTTAGTGACTAAACTGTGTGAATGTCTGTATCAGACTGTCTATTGCTGTGTAAGCTGCTGCATTGGTTGGTGAGTAGCTACATGAGTGTCTATATTGGTTATTGATTGGTTGAGTGAGTATTTGTATGGGTGCCTGTGTGTGTGTGGGTGGGTGGGAGGTGTGTGACTGTGCATAGATGTCCGAGTGCTTCATTCACTGGGTGTATGGGTTCAAGAGTGCATGTGGAAACAGCTGTATGGGTGGGTGAGTTTGTGTATGGGTGTGTTGTTGAGTGAAGGGATATCTCAGTGCTACATGTCCAAGTAACTACATATGTAAAACACAGTGCATGTGAGAGTTGGAGTATATAAATGACTATACGTGAGAGTCAGTGATTGTGAGAGTGGCTGTATGGATCAGTGTGTACTTGTATCAGTGATTGTATAAGAGAGTAAGTATATGTTAGTATCTGTATGAATAAGTGAGGTTGTGTGGGTATAACTGTAGCGGTGTGTGAGTGTTTGTATAGGTGTATGAGTGCCTATATTAGTGGTGTATTGATGAGTCACTGCATGTATGAGTAACTGTATGGGTGAATGAGTGGATGTGTGTGTAGACCTATGAATCAGTTAGTGCATACGTAGTAACTGGTATTGGTGTCTCTGTTTCGAAAATGGTAGTCTGTATTTTAGAGTGGGTGTATCAAAGGTTTTATTAAGGTACGTGGAGGTGCATCAAATTTTCACGTGGATGCTGACATCAGCGATGTCATCCGTGATGTCACTGACCATGTCATGAATGATGTAATATGTGACTTCATCAGCAGTGCATTGCGGGGGCGCGAGTTATAGTTGACTCAACTAACTATAACGGCGGAATTTCTATGGTTTTGTATGAGAGAAATGTCCAATTAACTAGAACGTCCCTGAAACCTATGGTTTTTTCAGTGAATTTCAAAGTTTTTTTTAAATGCTAATTTGTAACTATAACGTCCCTGAAACCTATTTATTTATTTTGAAAGTTTTATAGAGTGCGAACCAGACCCGTGCGGATATCAGAGCGCTTTACAGGCAGTGAAAGTTATACAACACAACACCAAATACAAATATACGTGTACATAGTGTGCATACATAAAACAAACGAGAGAGGTAGTGAATTTCAGTGAATTTCAATGGTTTTTTAAATACTAATTTCTAACTATGCCTACAAAGGTAGGACATGTGAAGAAAGAGGAAGAAAGCGATACAAAAGGGGATGATGGACGGAGCGTTTGAACAAATCAAACACTCACCCCCAGTCAAATGATCTGGGTTTAATCCATCACCATTCTGTAGTTCACTCAGCCACCCCAGTTCAGACATGGCTATATGCAAATCAGTCTGACCCTGTGCCTTGTGGAAACAGTCCAGCCCGAACTGCCAAGCCATGTCTTCCCTGGACCAGAAAGAAGCATCCTGGGACCGGTTTCGGATTCATAATCCTCATCAGCCAGGCTATCTTGAATCCAGTGGCCAAGTGAACAAGGGACTCACGTCTGAGCATACCCTGCCACACTTAGGGCGAACAAAGCGATACAAAAGGGGATGATGGACGGAGCGTTTGAACAAATCAAACACTCACCCCCAGTCAAATGATCTGGGTTTAATCCATCACCATTCTTTAGTTCACTCAGCCACCCCAGTTCAGACATGGCTATATGCAAATCAGTCTGACCCTGTGCCTTGTGGGAACAGTCCAGCCCGAACTGCCAAGCCATGTCTTCCCTGGACCGGAAAGAAGCATCCTGGGACCGGTTTCGGATTCATAATCCTCATCAGCCAGGCTATCTTGAATCCAGTGGCCAAGTGAACAAGGGACTCACGTCTGAGCATACCCTGCCACACTTAGGGCGAACAAAGCGATACAAAAGGGGATGATGGACGGAGCGTTTGAACAAATCAAACACTCACCCCAGTCAAATGATCTGGGTTTAATCCATCACCATTCTTTAGTTCACTCAGCCACCCCAGTTCAGACATGGCTATATGCAAATCAGTCTGACCCTGTGCCTTGTGGGAACAGTCCAGCCCGAACTGCCAAGCCATGTCTTCCCTGGACCGAAAAGAAGCATCCTGGGACCGGTTTCGGATTCATAATCCTCATCAGCCAGGCTATCTTGAATCCAGTGGCCAAGTGAACAAGGGACTCACGTCTGAGCATACCCTGCCACACTTAGGGCGAACAAAGCGATACAAAAGGGGATGATGGACGGAGCGTTTGAACGAATCAAACACTCACCCCCAGTCAAATGATCTGGGTTTAATCCATCACCATTCTTTAGTTCACTCAGCCACCCCAGTTCAGACATGGCTATATGCAAATCAGTCTGACCCTGTGCCTTGTGGGAACAGTCCAGCCCGAACTGCCAAGCCATGTCTTCCCTGGACCGGAAAGAAGCATCCTGGGACCGGTTTCGGATTCATAATCCTCATCAGCCAGGCTATCTTGAATCCAGTGGCCAAGTGAACAAGGGACTCACGTCTGAGCATACCCTGCCACACTTAGGGCGAACAAAGCGATACAAAAGGGGATGATGGACGGAGCGTTTGAACGAATCAAACACTCACCCCCAGTCAAATGATCTGGGTTTAATCCATCACCATTCTTTAGTTCACTCAGCCACCCCAGTTCAGACATGGCTATATGCAAATCAGTCTGACCCTGTGCCTTGTGGGAACAGTCCAGCCCGAACTGCCAAGCCATGTCTTCCCTGGACCGGAAAGAAGCATTCTGGGACCGGTTTCGGATTCATAATCCTCATCAGCCAGGCTATCTTGAATCCAGTGGCCAAGTGAACAAGGGACTCACGTCTGAGCATACCCTGCCACACAAAGACGAAGAAAAGCGCAGAAAGAAGCAAGAAAAATGCTGAAAGAGTCAACAGAAGTCCAGAAAGACGAACAAAAGTGCAGGAAGAAGCAAGAGATGTGCAGAAAGAACCAACAGAGGAGCAGAAAATACTCCTGTGTCCCCACCTTTTTACTGATGGGTACTGGTCTGGTGGTAACTGGCTCTGACTAACCAGGACCGGAGCCAGTGCTATGCTTAAAGACACTTAGAGTACAGTGAAAACACCTACATACACTAGGGAACACTATGTGTTGGGGTACCCTTGTGATTAGCATGACCTCTGTTTTTGCCATGAGTTAGTGTCTGGGTCATTGCATGAGTACATAGGTACTGAGTGGATGATTAGAGTACTGCAAGGAGAGTGCATGGCAAATTTAGAAGTGTTGGGTTTTGCCAGACTGATTGCATAAGTACACACATTTCACATCAGGTCCCGTCCCCTCCCTTCACCACTGTGCAAACGCACCCTCTGGCGGGTTCTAAGTTGGAGGAATAATTCCCCTTGAATCCTGAGGCTCCCTGGGGGCCAACTATCCCATCAGGTACCTCCAGTAAGCGCCACAGACCTGCGTTGCGGAGAGGTGGTCTGGGGCCACACCCCTTTTTACACCTCTCTGCAACGGAACTCTGTGGCGCTTACTGGATGTACCTGGTGGGCTAGTTGTCCCTAGGAACCCTCGGGATTCAAGGTGACTTAATCCTCCAACTTAAAACGCGCCGAAGGGCGCATTTGCACACTTGTCACATCAGGCCACGCCCCCTCCCTGCACCACTTTGCAAACGCACCCTGTGGTGCATTGTAAATGGGGGGGATTAAGGCCCCATGAGGCCTGAGGGTCCCTGGGGGCCAACTAGCCCACCAGCTACCTCCAGTAAACGCCACAGAGCTGTGTTGCAGAGGTGTAAAAAGGGGTGTGGCCTCAACACTTCTCTGCAATGCAGCTCCCTGGCGCATACTGGAGGTACCTGGTGGGCTAGTTCGCCCCAGGGACCCTCAGGATTGTAGGGGACTTAATCCCCCAATTTACAATGTGCCAGGGGGTTCGTTTTCACACTTGCTATGTCAGGTCCTGCCCACTGTGCAAACGTGCCGAAATGAATTTAAAAAAAATCTTTTTTGGGACCCCCTGAGCAGGCCTAGGGGGTCAGGGTGTTTCTACCGAGCCCCCTTCTCTTGTTTTATACCTTTGTTTCTCTGTTTTCTAGCAATTCGCTTCTACCGAGCCACAAGATGGCTGCCAACACTTCCTGGTTTGGAGTGTTAGCAGCCAATCACAGTGAAGCTCGTGCACAGGACTTAGGCTCTGCCCAGATGTTGATACTTTTAGTTTTCTAATTTCTCAGCAACTACTGAACGGATTTAGACCATTTAAAAAAAGGTCGCTTTCTGATTCAAGCACTACCTTTGTGCCAAATTTGGGGTAATTCCGTTCAGTAGTTTCGGCTGTAGCCTTGCACAAAGTTTCCTATGGGAAATTGATTTTTTGACTCTTATTTTTTTAATTTTTCAAAACTTACTGAACGGATTTACACCATTAAAAAACAAAAGGTTGCTTTCTGAACCAAGCTCTACCTTGCTGCCAAATTTGGGGCAATTTCGTTCAGCAGTTCGGGCTGTAGCTCATCGCAAAATTTCCTCTTCAATTGTCATTAATTTGCTAACTGGTTCTTGAATGCTTGTCACACTTTTGCCTATTTTACAGGCTTTACACGATCTGCATGGTTTGAATCCTTTTCTTTGATTATCCCATTATCCGATATCAGGATCCCCTGATCCTGATATCGGTGAACTAGTAGGGAACAAACCAACTGTGACGTACCGAAAAAATGTCTCCCTCAGGGATATGTTGGTAAAAAGCCACTTTCAAGTGAAACAAAAAACAGATTGGCTTACTAATCAAAGAAAAGGATTCAAACCATGCAGATCGTGTAAAGCCTGTAAAATAGGCAAAAGTGTGACAAGCATTCAAGAACCAGGTGGCAAATTAATGACAATTGAAGAGAATATAACGTGCACATCGAAGTTTGTCACATACATGATAGAGTGCAAATGTGGTATGAAGTATATCGGAAGCACAACGTGCATGTTGAAAAATACTCAAACAGTTACAAGCAGTGAAAAATGCCAATATGGCATATGCAACAGCTAAACACATGAGTACGTGTCAAAAGGGAGACTGGAGAGCGATGTGTTTCTATGGAATAAAGATGATGCCACAAGGAGATCGAGGTGGGAACCATGTCCGAAAGCTACATCAAATTCAAGTTCAAGTTCGGGCATTTATATAGCGCACTACTCACCCAGAGGGTCTCAAGGCGCTTGGGTAGGGGGTTCATTATTTGTCGAATAGCCAGGTTTTAAGTTCTTTTCTGAAGGAAATGTGGTTCTGAGTAAGGCGGAGGTGAGTGGGGAGTGAGTTCCAGGTCTTGGCGGCAAGGAAGGAAAAGGATCTGCCACCCATGGTGGATTTTCGGATGCGCGGGACTGCGGCGAGGGCTTGGTTGGACGATCTTAGACGGCGGGTGGGTTTGTAGAAGGAAAGGCGAGTGTTGAGGCATTCGGGTCCTAGATTATGAAGGGCCTTGTGTGCGTGGGTGAGACGGCGGAAAGTAATTCTTTTGTTGACGGGAAGCCAGTGGAGGTCTTTGAGGTGTCTGGTGATGTGATCTTGGCGCGGGATGTCTAATAGGAGTCTTGCTGACGCGTTTTGAATGCGCTGGAGTTTTTTCTGTAATTTTGTTGTAATTGCGGCGTACAGTGTGTTGCCATAATCCAGACGACTCGTTACCAGTGCATGGGTGACAGTCTTTCTTGTCTCGCGGGGGATCCAGCGGAAGATCTTTTTGAGAATGCGGAGGACGTTGAAGCATGAGGACGAGACGGCGTTGACTTGTCTGGACATTGAGAGAGAGGAGTCTAGAATGAAGCCAAGGTTACGTGCATGGTCTGTGGGTGTGGGTGCTGTGCCCAGAGCGGAAGGCCACCAAGAGTCGTCCCAGGCTGAGGGGGAAGATCCTAGGATGAGCACCTCCGTTTTGTCTGAGTTGAGTTTTAGGCGGCTCTGTTTCATCCATTCGGCTACTTCTTTCATGCCTTCGTGAAGATTGGTTTTGGCGGTGTTGGGGTCTTTGGTGAGGGAAAGGATTAGCTGGGTGTCGTCGGCGTAGGAGATGATGTTGAGGTTGTGTTGACGCGCGATAGAGGCGAGAGGACTCATGTAGACGTTGAAGAGGGTGGGACTGAGTGAGGATCCTTGAGGTACGCCGCAGATGACTTCGGTGGCCTTGGAGTAGTATGGGGGAAGTCGGACTCTCTGAGTTCTCCCAGCTAGGAACGAGATAATCCAGTCCAAGGCTTTTCCTTGTATGCCTATGTTGCTGAGGCGTTGTATAAGGGTGCTGTGGCAGACTGTGTCGAAAGCGGCGGATAGGTCGAGTAGGATGAGGGCCACTGTATCTCCGTTGTCCAGGAGTGCTCGGATGTCGTCGGTCGCTGCAATGAGGGCGGTTTCGGTGCTGTGTTTGGCTCGAAATCCGGATTGAGATGGATCAAGGGAGTTGTTGGCTTCAAGGAAGGCGGCGAGTTGGCTGTTGACAGCTTTCTCAATGACTTTGGCCGGGAAAGGGAGGAGGGATATGGGTCGGTAGTTTTTCAGTTCTGAGGGGTCTGCTGTGGGTTTTTTCAGAAGGGCGTTGAGTTCGGCGTGTTTCCATATTTCTGGGAAGGTGGCAGAGTTGAGAGAGCAGTTGATGACATCGCGGAGTTGGGGTGCGATGATGGAGTCAGCTTTGTTGAAGATGTGGTGGGGACAGAGGTCAGAAGGCGAGCCAGAGTGGATTGAGTTCATGAGGCGAATGGTGTCTTCGGTGGTGATTGGGTTCCAGGCACTGAGGTTGTTAGTTGGAGGAGTGGCATTTGAAGAGGGTGGGGCGGGTTGATCACTGGGAGTATTCTTGAAGCTGTTGTGGATGTCGGCAATTTTGTTGTAGAAGAAGGAGGATAGTGCGTCGCAGAGGTCTTGGGAGGGAGTGATGTCGTTAGATGCTGCGGTGGGGTTGGTGAATTCTTTGACGATGTTGAAGAGTTCCTTGCTGTTATGGGTGTTGTTGTCGAGACGATCCTTGAATGCTGATTTCTTGGCGGATCGGATCAGTTGGTGGTGTTTGCGGGTGGCTGTCTTTAGGGAGGTCATGTTGTCTGAGGTTGGGTTTTTTCTCCAATTCTTCTCCATGGTGTGGCATAGTTTCTTGGATTTTTTAAGTTCATCATTGAACCAGGGAGCCTTTTTGCTGGTTGATTTCAACTGGTGCTTTTTCAGGGGTGCTAATTCGTCAGCACTGTGGGTAATCCATTGCCTGAGGTTGGTGGCTGCTTGGTCTGGGTCCATTGGGAGGGTGGGAGGGTTATGGTTGAGTGATGTGAGGAGTTGGTCGGTGGTGATTTTGTTCCAGTTTCTCCGGGGAATGGGTTGTGGACGGTTGTGGGTCAGGGTTGTTATGTAGTTGAAGTGAACACAGCTGTGATCCGTCCAGTGGAGAGCTGTAGTGCGATCGAAGGAGATGTGCTTGCTGGAGGTGAAGATAGGGTCGAGCGTGTGTCCGGCTGTGTGGGTGGGGGTGTCAACAAGTTGTTTGAGTCCGATATTGGCCAGGTTGTCCAGAAGGGTGGTGGTGTTGTTGTCGAGTATGTTTTCAAGGTGGTAGTTGAGGTCTCCTAGAAGAATGTAGTTCTCGGAGGCGAGGGCGTGCGGGCTGACGAAGTCTGTGATGTCATCGCTGAATTGAGAACGGGTGCCTGGAGGCCTGTAGATGAGGGTGCCTCTAAGGGTGGTCCTGGGGTCGGTGTGGATCTGGAAGTGGAGGTGTTCGGCGGTTGCAAGATTGTCGTCGGAGCTGGTTGTAATTTTGATGGTGTTTCTGTGGACGATGGCGATGCCTCCTCCAGTTTGATTGGTGCGGTCTTTTCGAATAATCTTGTAAGTGTCCGGTATGGCTATGGCGATGTCGGGAGCTGAAGAAGCTTTCATCCATGTTTCAGTGAGGAAGGCTATGTCAGGTGACGCAGTGTCGATTAGGTCCCAGAGTTCTGTTGCATGTCTGTGGACCGAGCGGGTGTTCAGTAGGATGCATTTCAGGCTGTTGGGTTCGGAGATGTGTGTGGAGGAAGTGGGTTTGGTGAGGGTTCTGAAGCAGTTGAACTTGCAGGAGAGGCAGGCGAATGGGCCGTGGGTGCGTCCTGGGGTAGCTTTGCAGCATAGTGGTGTGCGTCCGGGGTTGAGGGCGAGGAGAGTAGTGGCGTCATAACTCGTTTTGGTGGGTTGGGTGTGGCGGGGACCAGGGGGTCTGGCGCTGGACGCGGTCCAGGCGCGGACGGGCGTAGACGGGCTTACCTTTGGCGCACCTTCGGCGCGACTGGGGCAATCTCGCTGCGCGCAAGAGCATCAGTCATATATGTGGGTAGTGGAAGGGGCGGGGGTGAGGGAGGGTCAGCTGGGAGGCGGGATCGGGGCGGAGGGAGGGGCTGGAGGCACTCAAACAAAATGGCAACAACAACAATAAAAGCAAAACAGGACGAGGCTGGGGCACCACGCGCAATTAGGCACCAATCAGTGAAATTAAGCAATGCGAGCAGCGGATTGCCACGATCAAATCACAGGCACAATCAAATTCTGAGCAATGCGAGCGGTGCAATCGATAAACAAGGCGCAATGAATGTTAAGCAGGCACAAGACACGCACTAAACAATTGCAAGGCAGTGCGAGCAATGCAGATTCGAAATTGGTAGCTGTGTGGAGGAGCAGTGGGAAGTGAAGCGCTACGATACCCAAGAGAGCCAGGGAGGAGCGACTGCTACTGCAGGAGACAGGCAGGTCACAGAGCTTCACCGGACGGGTCGATCCTGTTACCAGTGGGAGGGAGGGTCAGCTGGGAGGCGGGATCGGGGCGGAGGGAGGGGCTGGAGGCACACAAACAAAATGGCAACAACAACAATAAAAGCAAAACAGGACGAGGCTGGGGCACGACGCGCAATTAGGCACCAATCAGTGAAATTAAGCAATGCGAGCAGCGGATTGCCACGATCAAATCACAGGCACAATCAAATTCTGAGCAATGCGAGCGGTGCAATCAATAAACAAGGCGCAATGAATGTTAAGCAGGCACAAGACACGCACTAAACAATTGCAAGGCAGTGCGAGCAATGCAGATTCGAAATTGGTAGCTGTGTGGAGGAGCAGTGGGAAGTGAAGCACTACGATACCCAAGAGAGCCAGGGAGGAGCGACTGCAACACGTCTGATTATAAAATTCAGGACAAAATACCCTGGTGGTATTAATAATGACGAAGAACTTTATGTTCATTTGGAATACATTTTCTCTCATTTAGGACAGTCCTCAAGAACTCTTTTGAAATCAAAATGTTGTTATAAAATGTACATTGAGAAAGTGGGTACTATACCCCAAACTACGAGATCATGACAATAGCTTCATACATGTATGGAATGTCGCTGGGTATTAAACCACAAGCTAACCAAATACTTGAGTAACATCAGTACAAATGTGTATAATACTGACAAATGGCGCAATTGTCTTTCTGTAAAAAGTGTAAAGTAGTTCAAAATTGTGATAAACTACATATCCCACAATGCCACTTAAAGGCAGATGTAGGTATATAAGTGGAAAGTAAAGAAGGACTTACTAACCGTGAAAAAAGCCTGTTGAGGCTGAAATGCTTTGGTGGGGGAGAGCTAATCAATAAAATAGGCTAAAATCATTTTGGAGTGCCGCATCATTTGTTAAAAATTGATTTTGGGTCTGGATCCGGTCCCTGGTGCAGAGCACCGGCTGTTGAGCGCCGCTGGAGCAAAGGATCACTTTGGAGGCTATATATATATATATCTATATATATATATATATATATATATATATATATATATATATATAGATATATAGATATAGCTATTACCACTACTGCTCCTTTCCCTCAGTTTATGGAAAGGAGGCACCGACACTGCTGGTTTCAATCTATTTTATTTCTTTAGCAAAGCAGTGAAAGCTGCGTTTCAGTGGTCACTTCCGCCCTGCTCACTTAGTGTCGTCGCCATCTACGTTTACAATTTATTCTCTTAAAGCTCTACGCCACCCGGCATAGAAACTGAAAAAATACTTACATTCTTTGTTTCAATCAAATTTGTTTCTCCTATACAAAGTGCACAGTGCAAAATAAAAATTCAATTAATTGAACATAAATAATTCATGAATGCATTCAAAAAATCAATGCATTCAGTGTCTGGTCGCCTTGTAACTTAGTAGTTCATTTTAACATCTCAATGATTAGTTGGTATCTTGTCCTATTTTAAACATTGCTTATAATTGTTGGATGCACAAGGCCCTCTTTCTATAGGCAATTGCCTATGGATAGCCCAATTAGGCGGACCGGTTTCTCTCAAACCCCAGTGGGTATGTATCCCAAATTCTCTTAATGAGATGCCTTGTCATTAAATCACTTGTATAGCATTAATTCACATTGAACCAATATTACTAAAAATAAACAAGCATTGAAAATGCAATAGGTCTCGCAATAGAAGAGTTTGACATTTTTCGTTTTGCAAATGGATGAGTGACACCTATAGCATTTGGAATGCAACATGTTTTGTATTTACGTGACTTATATGGCAGCTCTGGTCGTTATGCTACATCTCTAGATAGTTTTATCTTTCGCAAATGTGACACCTATTGTAACACAATATGTGTTGTGAGGGTGAGTGAGGGTGAGGGGTTGAGGGTGAGGTGTTGAGGGTGAGTGAGGGTGAGGTGTTGAGGGTGAGTGAGGGTGAGGGGTTGAGGGTGGGTGAGGGTGAGTGAGTGTGAGGGGTTGAGGGTGAGTGAGGGTGAGTGAGGTTGAGGGTGAGTGAGGGTGAGGGTGAGGCTGAGGGGTTGAGGGTGAGTGAGAGTGAGGGGTTGAGGGTGAAGGGTTGAGGGTGAAGGGTTGAGGGTGGGTGAGGGTGAGGGGTTGAGGGTGAGTGAGGGTGAGGGGTTGAGGGTGAGTGTGGGTGAGTGAGGGTGAGGGGTTGAGGGTGAGTGTGGGTGAGTGAGGGTGAGGTGTTGAGGGTGAGTGAGGGTGAGGGGTTGAGGGTGAGTGAGGGTAAGGGTGAGTGAGTGTGAGGGGTTGAGGGTGAGTGAGGGTGAGTGAGGGTGAGGGGTTGAGGGTGGGTGAGGCTGAGGGGTTGAGGGTGAGTGAGGGTGAGGGTGAGGGTGAGGGTGAGTGAGAGTGAGGGTGAGTGAGGGGTGAAGGGTTGAGGGTGGGTGAGGGTGAGGGGTTGAGGGTGAGTGAGGGTGAGGTGTTGAGGGTGAGGTGTTGAGGGTGAGTGAGGGTGAGGGGTTGAGGGTGAGTGAGGGTGAGGGTGAGTGAGTGTGAGGGGTTGAGGGTGAGTGAGGGTGAGTGAGGGTGAGGGGTTGAGGGTGAGTGAGGGTGAGTGAGGGTGAGGGGTTGAGGGTGAGTGAGGGTGAGGCTGAGGGGTTGAGGGTGAGTGAGGGTGAGTGAGGGTGAGGGTGAGTGAGAGTGAGGGTGAGTGAGGGGTTGAGGGTGAAGGGTTGAGGGTGGGTGAGGGTGAGGGGTTGAGGGTGAGTGAGGGTGAGGCGTTGAGGGGTTGAGGGTGAGTGTGGGTGAGGCGTTGAGGGTGAGTGTGGGTGAGGGTGAGTGTGGGTGAGGGTGAGTGAGGGTGAGGGTGAGTGTGGGTGAGGGTGAGTGTGGGTGAGGGTGAGGGTGAGTGAGGGAGGGTGAGGGTGAGGGTGAGTGAGGGTGAGTGAGGGTGAGTGAGGGTGAGGGGTTGAGGGTGAGTGAGGGTGAGTGAGGGTGAGGGGTTGAGGGTGAGTGAGGGTGAGGGGTTGAGGGTGAGTGAGGGTGAGGGTGGGTGGGGGTGGGTGAGGGTGGGTGGGGGTGGGTGAGGGTGGGTGAGGGGTTGAGGGTGAGTGAGGGTGAGGGGTTGAGGGTGAGTGAGGGTGAGGGGTTGAGGGTGAGTGAGGGTGAGGGTGGGTGGGGGTGGGTGAGGGTGAGTGAGGGTGAGTGTGGGTGAGTGTGGGTGAGGGTGAGTGAGGGTGAGGGTGAGTGAGGGTGAGTGAGGGTGAGTGAGGGTGAGTGAGGGTGAGTGAGGGTGAGTGAGGGTGAGTGAGGGTGAGGGGTTGAGGGTGAGTGAGGGTGAGGGGTTGAGGGTGAGTGAGGGTGAGGGTGGGTGAGGGGTTGAGGGTGAGGGTGGGTGAGGGGTTGAGGGTGAGGGTGGGTGAGGGTGGGTGAGGGTGAGGGTGGGTGAGGGTGGGTGAGGGTGAGTGAGGGTGAGGGTGAGTGAGGGTGAGGTGTTGAGGGTGAGTGAGGGTGACAGCGTTTCTTTTCAAAGGCAACCGAAGTGCAAACACAAGTGGATCCCTGCCCCTCACACGATGGTTTTTAGGGTACAAATGTACAACGACCGCCTGTGGGTCCTCGCCGGGCTTCCGAGAGGCAGGAAATACCGTTTGCATTCTTAAATTGCGAAGTTGTAGTGGGGGAGGGGGGGCGGTAAGAAAAAGGCGACCTCGAACTCCAGGTCCCAACAATCCAACACACACTCTCCGTTTAATGCAATATAATGGTGCCGAGAGACCTGGAAGGCGCGGGCCCTGCTGGCAGAGGTTGCACTGCGGCTGCGCAGCTTCAACACCTCCAAAGCACCGAAAATGACTGCTTCAATTCTACTGTGATGACTTACATGTGGTTTGGTGGCGCAGAGATTAGCGCAATTTTATGCAACGCTCCCCCCCCCCCCCCCCCCACCAAGTCCTAATAGACACTGGGGGTGAGGTCACAACACCTGGCTACCACAGAGGCCATCTTCTCTTACAACCCACCCTCCCTGCTTCCGTCATGGCCTGTAAGTGATGGCCCGGCTGGGGTTAACATTGCTTCTGGGAGGGCACAAGCGGCAGGGCAGGAGAATTCCCCAAAGGCTAAAGCAACACCTGGCCCCTAACCACAAACCGCAATTTACAGCACGGCAGGGGAGTGAGCGAGATATTGGGGCCGCATTAAAGTGGCCTGGTGGGGACTGGAAAAGAAAGTCAGTCACCGGGTCCGTTTTACAGAGGCCTAAAAAAAACGGCTCACAAATGACTCTGTGGCACCGGCCCATTGGCTGGCAGCAACCACTTGTGTAAGATTGTCCTGCGGTGAAAATGCAGGTGACCAGTTCCTCCACTCTGGCTGGATGTGTTACTATTCCCGGTGACAGAGACCCCTTGTCCGTTTTGGTGAGCCAGAAAATTCCACGACTGTGCCAACATTTTTACCTGTTTCCCCAATTTTTTTCTAAACAATAATTCTTACTATCTACCAATATTACATTTACCCAACATTATAACATAAAGTTTTAAAATCTGTGATCAGTGTACACCTTATATAAAGAACACAAAAATGTGTACACAGTGGATGTAAAGGGGCTGTGCACAGCTTTTTCGGCTTTTTGAAGGTGCACAAGAGAACACGTGATGGTCGCAGAGCTGAGCATTCGCCTGTAAGTCGAGCACACGTGAACATGCGCGTCCCTCCGGCCAGTGTAAGGCCAGGGTGACTGATTGCAGTGAGTGCCCGAGGTCAGCAGTCAGCAGTCAGGAATGGCAGAAAGATGCCAAAGCTGCATAGACGTGTCTTAAAGGCCATCTTCAGAAACGGACGATTAATCAGTGTAAACCATCAATCTATCAAAGTCTATGTCAGAAAGGTCTGGGTAGGTCATCTTCCTCAATGCTGTATTTTTTCCCTCAATCTTCCGGCTGTCGGCGGACACCTTCATATAGGGTGGACGAGGTTGGTATTTATTAAAACATTCACACAGTGGCTGTCAAGCTTACCCCAACCGAAAATAGAGGCTGAAAGTCGCGCTTTACCCTTTATAGGAAGTATTCTTTGATGGGGAAAACGGTCGGGTAAAGGAATGGGCCAAAGAAACCTGCACTGATGTAAGATGCTGACTGTACTGGAAACGTACTGCGTCCTCTGGCATTTTATATAATGTTAATCAGTACTGCGAATTGTGAAGCCAAACCACCCGTGTGCTCCTTTGTAAAGTTATCATGTTAACCACTGTAATGGGGCCTTTGCACAAGGCATTTACCTCTAGGCTTCATTTAAGCAAAGCTATCCTGTGATGCATCATTTTGTGGAATTGCCCAGCTCCTGGGAGACGGAGGGCATTGCTGTGGGGAGGGGGTGGAGGAGAAATGCACACGGCGGGCAGGGGAGGGGGCGGAGCGGGGAGAGCGGCATGTGGGTGTGAAGAAGCCGGGGCCTTTGAAGTGAAGCTAAGCTTCACTTCAAAAGGTGTCGGAGGAATGCGGCTGAGGGAACAGACGGCGATTTCGGCTGAGGGAACTGATGTGCACGCGCTTTTAAGCTCAATGCACATGCGCATTGAGCTTAAAAGTCACGGGCACTGCAAGGAATCGCCACGATTCCTTGCTTGTTAGTTAAAGGTTGTTTAAGCCGCAATAGGCTCGCAAGCTCGATGCGCATGCGCATCGACAGGCGAGACCTAAAAATTTGAAAATAAAAGTTAAAACATTAATACATTTTTAAATACTTTTTTCCAGACCAGTATCCGTATAGGTTTCAGGCAAATTATAGTACTACATGCTACCCTACACATATATATTATATAATATATAAAAAAATAAAATAAATAAATATATATATATATATATATATATATATATATATATATATATATATATATATATATATATATATATATATATATATATATATATATATATATATATATATATATATATATATATATATATATATATATATATATATATATATATATATATATATATATATATATATATATATATATATATATATATATATATATATATATATATATATATATATATATATATATATATATATATATATATATATATATATATATATCCATCAAAAGGTTAGCCCGAGATGAAAAAAGGCCACAGGCAGATCGGTTTCTGTTCCACTTTTATTTGGGTCGAATTTGCAAGCTGGCAGCATACAGGAATCAGCATTCACAAGTTAAATAGCCAAACGCGTTTCAGGAGAATTCCACTCCCTTCGTCAGTGGCTTGTTGCTGTAGTAGTCAGGATATTTTCACCTTGCACCTGAGTTATCAAAAGTCCCGCCCGTGTGGGCGTGGCCAACCCCGTGGCCTTATGGATCTTGCAGTGCAGGTAAGTGCTGCTCGAGTGAGTACCAGTCAATACTAGAGCAAAATTTGTTAAAAAATATTCCCCCAGTGGGTTGAAGGCTGGAAATTGTAAACTGCACAGCCTCTGCCTTTTAATTGACGCCGGGAACTTTCTGCCTTCTCACGGAGTCAGCTTCACCTGGCATCCAGAGCCTGCACCAAGCAGGGGGCCTCTTTTCGCGGCTGGACTGCGCCGCTCACATCCATCAAAAGGTTAGCCCGAGATGAAAAAAGGCCACAGGCAGATCGGTTTCTGTTCCACTTTTATTTGGGTCGAATTTGCAAGCTGGCAGCATACAGGAATCAGCATTCACAAGTTAAATAGCCAAACGCGTTTCAGGAGAATTCCACTCCCTTCGTCAGTGGCTTGTTGCTGTAGTAGTCAGGATATTTTCACCTTGCACCTGAGTTATCAAAAGTCCCGCCCGTGTGGGCGTGGCCAACCCCGTGGCCTTATGGATCTTGCAGTGCAGGTAAGTGCTGCTCGAGTGAGTACCAGTCAATACTAGAGCAAAATTTGTTAAAAAATATTCCCCCAGTGGGTTGAAGGCTGGAAATTGTAAACTGCACAGCCTCTGCCTTTTAATTGACGCCGGGAACTTTCTGCCTTCTCACGGAGTCAGCTTCACCTGGCATCCAGAGCCTGCACCAAGCAGGGGGCCTCTTTTCGCGGCTGGACTGCGCCGCTCACATCCATCAAAAGGTTAGCCCGAGATGAAAAAAGGCCACAGGCAGATCGGTTTCTGTTCCACTTTTATTTGGGTCGAATTTGCAAGCTGGCAGCATACAGGAATCAGCATTCACTCCTGAAACGCGTTTGGCTATTTAACTTGTGAATGCTGATTCCTGTATGCTGCCAGCTTGCAAATTTGACCCAAATAAAAGTGGAACAGAAACCGATCTGCCTGTGGCCTTTTTTCATCTCGGGCTAACCTTTTGATGGATGTGAGCGGCGCAGTCCAGCCGCGAAAAGAGGCCCCCTGCTTGGTGCAGGCTCTGGATGCCAGGTGAAGCTGACTCCGTGAGAAGGCAGAAAGTTCCCGGCGTCAATTAAAAGGCAGAGGCTGTGCAGTTTACAATTTCCAGCCTTCAACCCACTGGGGGAATATTTTTTAACAAATTTTGCTCTAGTATTGACTGGTACTCACTCGAGCAGCACTTACCTGCACTGCAAGATCCATAAGGCCACGGGGTTGGCCACGCCCACACGGGCGGGACTTTTGATAACTCAGGTGCAAGGTGAAAATATCCTGACTACTACAGCAACAAGCCACTGACGAAGGGAGTGGAATTCTCCTGAAACGCGTTTGGCTATTTAACTTGTGAATGCTGATTCCTGTATGCTGCCAGCTTGCAAATTTGACCCAAATAAAAGTGGAACAGAAACCGATCTGCCTGTGGCCTTTTTTCATCTCGGGCTAACCTTTTGATGGATGTGAGCGGCGCAGTCCAGCCGCGAAAAGAGGCCCCCTGCTTGGTGCAGGCTCTGGATGCCAGGTGAAGCTGACTCCGTGAGAAGGCAGAAAGTTCCCGGCGTCAATTAAAAGGCAGAGGCTGTGCAGTTTACAATTTCCAGCCTTCAACCCACTGGGGGAATATTTTTTAACAAATTTTGCTCTAGTATTGACTGGTACTCACTCGAGCAGCACTTACCTGCACTGCAAGATCCATAAGGCCACGGGGTTGGCCACGCCCACACGGGCGGGACTTTTGATAACTCAGGTGCAAGGTGAAAATATCCTGACTACTACAGCAACAAGCCACTGACGAAGGGAGTGGAATTCTCCTGAAACGCGTTTGGCTATTTAACTTGTGAATGCTGATTCCTGTATGCTGCCAGCTTGCAAATTTGACCCAAATAAAAGTGGAACAGAAACCGATCTGCCTGTGGCCTTTTTTCATCTCGGGCTAACCTTTTGATGGATGTGAGCGGCGCAGTCCAGCCGCGAAAAGAGGCCCCCTGCTTGGTGCAGGCTCTGGATGCCAGGTGAAGCTGACTCCGTGAGAAGGCAGAAAGTTCCCGGCGTCAATTAAAAGGCAGAGGCTGTGCAGTTTACAATTTCCAGCCTTCAACCCACTGGGGGAATATTTTTTAACAAATTTTGCTCTAGTATTGACTGGTACTCACTCGAGCAGCACTTACCTGCACTGCAAGATCCATAAGGCCACGGGGTTGGCCACGCCCACACGGGCGGGACTTTTGATAACTCAGGTGCAAGGTGAAAATATCCTGACTACTACAGCAACAAGCCACTGACGAAGGGAGTGGAATTCTCCTGAAACGCGTTTGGCTATTTAACTTGTGAATGCTGATTCCTGTATGCTGCCAGCTTGCAAATTTGACCCAAATAAAAGTGGAACAGAAACCGATCTGCCTGTGGCCTTTTTTCATCTCGGGCTAACCTTTTGATGGATGTGAGCGGCGCAGTCCAGCCGCGAAAAGAGGCCCCCTGCTTGGTGCAGGCTCTGGATGCCAGGTGAAGCTGACTCCGTGAGAAGGCAGAAAGTTCCCGGCGTCAATTAAAAGGCAGAGGCTGTGCAGTTTACAATTTCCAGCCTTCAACCCACTGGGGGAATATTTTTTAACAAATTTTGCTCTAGTATTGACTGGTACTCACTCGAGCAGCACTTACCTGCACTGCAAGATCCATAAGGCCACGGGGTTGGCCACGCCCACACGGGCGGGACTTTTGATAACTCAGGTGCAAGGTGAAAATATCCTGACTACTACAGCAACAAGCCACTGACGAAGGGAGTGGAATTCTCCTGAAACGCGTTTGGCTATTTAACTTGTGAATGCTGATTCCTGTATGCTGCCAGCTTGCAAATTTGACCCAAATAAAAGTGGAACAGAAACCGATCTGCCTGTGGCCTTTTTTCATCTCGGGCTAACCTTTTGATGGATGTGAGCGGCGCAGTCCAGCCGCGAAAAGAGGCCCCCTGCTTGGTGCAGGCTCTGGATGCCAGGTGAAGCTGACTCCGTGAGAAGGCAGAAAGTTCCCGGCGTCAATTAAAAGGCAGAGGCTGTGCAGTTTACAATTTCCAGCCTTCAACCCACTGGGGGAATATTTTTTAACAAATTTTGCTCTAGTATTGACTGGTACTCACTCGAGCAGCACTTACCTGCACTGCAAGATCCATAAGGCCACGGGGTTGGCCACGCCCACACGGGCGGGACTTTTGATAACTCAGGTGCAAGGTGAAAATATCCTGACTACTACAGCAACAAGCCACTGACGAAGGGAGTGGAATTCTCCTGAAACGCGTTTGGCTATTTAACTTGTGAATGCTGATTCCTGTATGCTGCCAGCTTGCAAATTTGACCCAAATAAAAGTGGAACAGAAACCGATCTGCCTGTGGCCTTTTTTCATCTCGGGCTAACCTTTTGATGGATATATATATATATATATATACACACATTTGTTTTGAAACTGGATTTAGGGACATTATTCAGCATGTTTGCACTGGAGCACAAACTTAGCTAATCATTTTAAATAGTACTTCAATATAGGTCCGAACTTTCATGACCCACCAAATATTGGCTTTCGACCCACTAGTTGGTCCGATCCATAGTTTGATAGACACTTATATATAGTATATATTTAACATATTGTAGGATTATTGCTGGACCTGTACATGAAAGGCGTTTGTGTCTATTTGGTGAAGCTTTAAAAATATCCAGGCAGGGTAATAACTTAAGCAAAGGGTTCTACAAAGACTGTCCCGGTGGCCGGATCCATGCCAGATTTTTAAGATAACTACATTTATCAAAATGGGAGCATGCTAAAAATCTTGCATGGATCCGGCCCTCCAGGACCGACTTTGGAGAACCCTGTCCTAGATGAAGAATTGTTAAAAGCATGGTCTTCAAAACTAAGAAAGCCTGCTGCATCCTATTGTTGGCAAATAGAGTTGCCATTAACTCCAAGTTAAGTTAATGCAGCACCCTATAGGCAGGACTCTCTGCTAGCTTACTGCTCAGGCTCTAGCACTGTTGGGAAGCCAGGCTCTAGTTTATCGCTGGGCTAGGGAGAAGAGATGTTACCGATTATAGGAAAGTAAAGAAATGGATTTGCTTCAAACTTTGCTATGTGGCATATACATGACTTCACAACATGGTACTGTAACGCCCGGATTTTTATGACAGGTAGCTCACCAACCGTGGCTAACCCAGTCGTCACGCAAACGCATTCTTCTCAGGTCACTATTTACAAGATATTTGGAGGACTTGCCTGAGAAGGTGATTATTAGCTATTTACAAGCCTATACAATTAAAACTACTCATGTTTTATCCTATATTTACCTCACCTTATTTGTTTATGTCTCTCGACTTATTTAATTCTTATTTGTTTGTGTCTCTCGACTTATTAGGTTTTATGTCCCTCGGCTTATTTAATTCTTATTTGTTTGTGTCTCTCGACTTAGTGGATTTAATGTCTCCCGACTTAGTCCCTAACACTTAGGATCAATACCATCTACGCTTCCCGCTGGTGAACCTGTTGTCTCCCAGTGGGGTGTTCTATAGGGGTCGGCGGTACACCTAAGGTGCAACGACGATATGTACTATTCCTAATTTAGAAGAATTACCTAATTATCTCATTCTGGAGTTCTCTCCTGTCATAAACTACCCAGTCCTCCATTTCTCAGTTACCTGCTAGAAGGGAACTCCTCATCCTTCTAGACGACAGCACCTGGTTGAAAAGAAAGGTTAGTCCTGTCATGGAAACAACACTCAAATATATGTATTGGACATTATATCTTTATTCTACAATTAAGCATAATGGCATTAGCAATTTAGACATGGTTGAAATTAGTCACCATCTACAACCTAAAAAGGGAGGAAAAATGAATGATTATATGTATTCTACACTAACTCAGAACGCCGCACCTTATACGTGCGTCTTTCCATCTCAGCAGTGGAGCTGATCCCTCTCTCTTGGGTCTTCACTCGCTCGGGACTCTGCTCTCCCACTATGGCTCACGAATACACGTCTGCACCGCTACGCCTCGTCTACGCTGCCTTGGTTCCGAAACTCGAACCCTCTTCTGGACTCAGTCTCTGTTTCTACCACTCCTGCATGTTGATCTTACAGGATTCCTGATCTCTTCCTCTTCGTTATAAGCTAGCAATTGATCACCAGCTCTTGGACCAACTTCATCTGTCTGCTCCACACGTTGCTTTCTCTCTGTCTGCTACTTGCTCTCTGATAATATATCTCTCCCTTTCTCTACTGAAATTTCCAGTCTTAGGCCGACTCCCACCGAATTCCTGTACCAGTCTCCGGCTTCTCACGCCTTCCGCAGTGGCCACCTGCATGTTGCGTCTTCCCCCAAAGAGCAAAATACATTCTTTCGATAAGGGCCGGTCTTGACCGGTTCCTTACTAGCGAATAATAAGTTGAACTCTAAACATTACCTTTGCTCTGCAAGCGCCTCGGACAGACGAGGCAGCTATCTAAAATGGATGAGGCAGCCATCGTATGGCTGCCCTATGGTTTTTGGGCCTGCAGGCCTGACTAACGGGAAAAAGGCACTTGACCCTGTCAAAGCGCATAGTTAAGCCCTATTAATGAACGAAAATGTTACTAAGACTGAAATGGTAGTAGATTATAGTCACTACTAGTCTAAGAATAGGCTAGAAATTACCCTGGCGTTACAGGTACCCAGCTACATACAACCCCTACCCCTAACAGTATTCTTTCTATAGCATTCTTCAGAGCTTGAGGGGCATCTTTTAATTTGCCCCACCTGGTAGGGTCAGCTCGAAGGGAGAGGAGGGGGGACAGATTGTTCATTCTTCTTCCTTAAAACGCAGTTCTGAAATAGTCTGTCTACGAAAAGTTTGGCTAATAAATAAGACTTACACAAGGCATATGTGTTCTGTGGAATGCATGTTGTTTTACATCCCTCTTTTTTTACCCCACGCTTTTCGCTTACTTTTCTTTAGGATTTGTTTCCACATAAGCGCTGTTTTAGTGTTGGAACATTTTCCTCGAACTCTGCAACTTGTGCCTTTGGATATAGGGTACCTTATAAATCTAGCAAGTTAACGTCTGCAATATTTTAGAGACCATGTAACATATGTATTTTTGAACTTGTACCGTTCTTGGTGTAAAGGTTGTGTTTCTGTGCCAACATTGAAAGGCTATTATTTAGCAGTCCGCTTGCTGGTATTAAGGAATTGACTGTATGTATTCTTCTTGGTCCATATAGACAGGATAGCCAGGGGGTCTAAAATAGATATATATTTATACACTTCCATTATGAGTACAGAATGTCGTACACTGTCCCATAAGCTGCCACCACGGTGATCTGAGCTTGGAATGTTGCCAAAAAACAAAACTGGATGAAAAAGCAAATTGACTCCGGAAACCCCTGTGTGGTTTGTTACTGGACTCTTGATAGGTGGCTGGATTGAAAGGGTTTAGATCATGGCATCTTATCAGAATATCAAAAGCAGGTGATCCGATAGGATAAAGGGGTTATATCTTATGGAGACCTGTAAAGGGCAATAGAAAGGACATCAACTCATATATAACTTCTGCAAGCTAGTGTTTCAAGTTCTACGCAGATGTGATTTAAAATGGATGGATTGATATCATAGAAAACTCTCCAATATAAACATGCGTATTAATGCAGGAATTAATGAGAGGACCGTTTATAAAACCTAGTCCAGCACATTATTAATAATGTATCAGAAACCTTAGTGAACTTATTACAAAAATAGGAAATGGACATTTACCAAGATAGGCTGAGGCGAAGCCATGTCATATCCCAGAGAGGTGACAATTCCTTTCAGCATTAGATTGATAGTTAAAATCCTACGTAGAATTCATTACCACAAGGTGATATTTCAAGCACTGCCACTACTAACTATTGCCCTTGCCACAAAGACAGATATGGTTAGAGGCCCATTCTTGCACACAACTTGGAATGGAGTCAGATCTAAGGGTTCTGTGTAAAGGTACCCTTGGAACTGGAGTTGTCACTATGGCTGAACATACATTGACTCCTTAAAGAGCACTACCGAAGCCATGGGCAAATTATACCTCCCTAAGCATACAGTGACCCTCTATTTAGTGAGATTGATGTTGGCATGCAGGGATTTAACGTGACATGCAAGTATATAATGTGAGAGTGGAGAAGTGAACAGACTCTAGGGATTGGTGGTTTGAGAAGGACATGAATTGGTGTATGGTGGTTTAGATAACTGTATATGAAGACAGGGGCTTCCCCCGAAATGGGAAAAATCTGGGCTCTGTGGAGAAACAATTGATGTACTGAAGATATGAGATTGTTGATGACACAAGGATCCCTGCAGTTTCGATGTGATGTGGGGATTAATAGTCCACGTAAGGCTTCCAATGAATAGTCACTAAATGGTAACTATGCAATCTACAGTGATGATTGATTTACTATCTCCAATTGTAAGCTCAAGAGATTTATTGCAACCCAAAGCAATTTCATTTCTTTTTTTTTAAACTGTACAATTGTTTAACAAAAACAAAAAACTAAAGAAATATGCTGTAAGGACGTGGAGGAGCAGCAAAGTCACTTATTCTGTCTCTCGCTGCCTGTGTCAGCAGGAAGATTCAGTCAAAGGCTAACCTGAAGGCAGTACCAGGGATATATGCAGAACTGCCAACCAGCATGGTTTCATGATTTGTCATACGACACCGACTCCCTTCACCCTGACGCCTGGTGAGGAGCCAATATCACATGATGGATCAAAAGGGGGGCTGGAAACCTGTTTCCACCTCGTGTTTTAAGCCTCTGTACATCCGATGTACATTAAAGAGTTTGAAAACATCCCAGGATATCGTGGCAGACTGAGAAGCTTTTTTAGGTCTCGCTTGAGAGAGCGCAAGTTGTCTCTTCGAGACATTTAGTAAGTGGCTTTTAAAAGTGCCACCGGAGGCTTTTGGTGGCCTAAAGCTTGAGAGCACGTGAGCTTTGGTGACCTAAAGCTTGAGTGCACGTGAGTGTGCACGCCCGCAGCCGCCATCTGCCTTTCAGTCATGGCTCATTAAGCCTCCTCCACCCCCTTGCTGTCTGCTCTCACTACCCCACTCCACCCTCCTTTCTCCCCCTCCCTCCTCGTTAGCTTGTCTCTGTTTGAGGTGGTGTTTAAAATACTACAGAGCAATCTCAAGAGCGTGGCAGTCTTTTTTTTATAATTCATCTGCACAACTTCGCAGGCGTGCACTTCCCCCACCCATCCGCTTTCCCAGTCATCTTTCCGAGTGTCTTGTGTCTGAAGACATCAAATTGCTCGCGCTTGCACTCCCCCCATCCATCCCCGTTCCCAGTCTTCTTTCTGAGTGTCTTATGTCTGAAGACATCAAATTGCTCGGCTGCTTGATTATACAGTGCCCTGTTTGCACGAACATAGATCTTAATGTCTTCAAAGGGATGAAAGGCTAACTCAGTGCTGCCAGACTTTGAACTTATTACCCTCACGTTTACACAGATGTCGCAGGCATTAGAAAGCATGAATGTAATAGGCTCCCATACATGGCATTAGAAAACATGAATGAATATACACAAATGCAAACATCTGCACAGCTGTACAGGCAAGGAACACCAACTGATTTCATTGCCATCTTTTTTAATCCTGATTATCTCTCCACTAGGGAATTTAACAGTAGTGGCCAAGACTAATACTCAACAGAACCTGCTGTCAGATTTCAGTGATTGCAGTGTCTGAAAAGCGAGTTGGCCCTTAACCCGTTGGCCGCGGCCACGATTTCGCGGCACTTTCTCAAAAACGGGCGGGGCCGCGTCAGCCGTTGGACGAGCGCAGCACTACGAAGGTAGTGCTCGCGACGTCCAACGGACGACAGCAGCACTTAAGGGGTTAAAAGCATCTAATGTTACATCACCTGCTGTTAAAGGAGCGCCATTTTACACACACCAGCACAATAACTAACCTTCAAAAACTCGATTCTAAAACCAGTGATTCATAAGCAGTTTTGGAATGAGAATAGCAAAACTAAAATATAGATCGGATATAAAAGTCACACCGACGTTCTGCAACCTCTCCCTAAACCGACTTGGCCTGTGCATTTTAGAACAGCAAATATTACAAACCAATTTGTGAAGTATAAGTCAGGCGTACTCCATTTCACAGAACGCAAGCCAAGGTTGATTATAATGGCCAAGTGTTATGCAAAATGCTATTCCTTCTCAAGGGCAAGACATTCAGTAGTTAGTTACATTTCATGAGTTGGTTTCATTTTTCAGCTTTAAGCACTTTAAAAAGCACACATTTGCCCTTGTTTGTATTAGGTCCACGAATTCTTCCAAGTTGCATATTATATGTAAGCACCTTTAAACTCTTAATGTAATCTGTGCAGTGTCCCTTTCCCCCAGGACTATCAAGGTACAGTAAGCAATTATGCGATTTTTGTCCGACACACTAACATTTTGCTGAAAACCTAGTTTAATTTTTGTAATATGAAAAACACAAAATATTATAAATCTTTCAGCTAGACTGAAATAATAAGGATTTTCACATTTGTGTTGACGAGAAAACTCATTATTTTGTGCTAGATGTCCTGTTTATGTACTATTGACATAGTTTAAAGTAATCCTTCCACAAAGTCAGGAAATGAGTGGTGAAGATGTGAAGGATTTGCCTACCTTTGCACACAGAACTGGTTACTGTTCTTACTCCAGTAGCCTTTAGAGATCTGCTCTGCCAGCATGTTATTTTCTTCTCTTTGGTGGTGGATCCGACCTCCCCCTCTGACAAAGGTTGAAGAATACATTTGCTCTGACAGTGGGCTATTTGGGGTGTCAAGGGAAAGACAAACCTTGAAGAGAGGCGGGAGAAGCTTTCAAGAATGATGTACTAATCCAAATGCCTGAAAGACTATCAGAAAGCGAAAATTACAATTTCACAGATCTCACAGTGCATGAGCAATGGCTGTAAGGACAGTGGAAACCCGTTTTACGATATTCCTATTATTTACCAGTGCCATGCCTTACTACAATCTCACCAAGCATTGGCATAGCCAATAGGTCTCGCCTTTGGGACCTTATAGGTGTTTAGCCATGCAATTGTTGATGTTGTTGCACCAAGGATAATGTGTTGCATAACTAAATACTTATAAAGTCCCAAACGCGAGACCTATTTGCTATGCATATATCAAAAAAGCAAAGTTCACTAAATAAGACATTAACACCTGACGCAGCTTTGCTAAGGTAAATAAGTGTAACTTAAAAAAAATGAATACCTTTGTAACAACATAAAATATTAAGGGAACAGTGCAAATTAAAAACACGTGGGTGGTTGGAGTAGAAAAAAATGTGACAAAATATTTATAAGTAACAACAAAAATAATAGCAATACTTCAAAAATAACCTTGCTATCCCTGCTAAACTTAAAAAATGACAACAGGTGGAAACAAAGGTCGGGGTCTAAACTCGAAAGGAAATTTAGAACAGACTTACCTGTCGAACGATGCTGCAAACCGCTGTATGTAGGTCGCAACGAACCTCCTTACACGGTGTCACTTTCAAAAGGTCTACGTCCCTTTCACAGAAAAAAAAAGCGCCTGTGCCAGGCGCAAGTACAACTCACGCGCAAACGCTCTAACTCTAAAGAACTTCTTACTCCTTCTAGAAGCGCTGCATTGGAAACAGGGGATTTCCCACAATACTCGCGTTCATCCATAGTCCACGTGGTACAACATAAACGTCTGATTGGCTAATGTACACGTCAATCAACAATAAAAAAACAATGAATGACGTAAGTGGTTTTTCAGACACAGCAGGAACACTAATATTCAAAATGAATTAATAAACGCAAGTTGATGAACAGATATAAAAAATAAACAAAGCTTCTCCCGCAACAAACACACAAACAAACACACACAGCCACAAACACACTCACACACACCACCAAAAACACACACAACCACAACACACAATCACACACACAACCACATACACACACACAAATCAATACCGACACACACAAACAACAACAAAGACGCACACAATCACATTCAAACACACAACCACAAACAACTAGACACAACCACACACAAGCACACCCACACACACAACCGCACACAACACCACAACAACACACAATCACACACACAACCACAAACACAAACAAATCAACACCGATAAACACACACACAACCACATTCAGACACACAACCGCACACACACCACACACAACCACAAATACAATGACACACAACAAAAACACAAAAAAACACCCAAAAACACACAACCACATACAACTAGACACAACCACACACAAGCACACCCACACACACAACCACACACAACCACAACCACACACAATCACACACACACCACACACACCACACACACAACTAAAACCCACAACCACATCCACACAAACAAAAACACACACACACAACCACACCCACAGCAACACAACATCAAAAACACACAACCACACACACACACAATCACAGCCACAAAAAACACACAAGCACACACACACAACCCAACACAATACCACAAACACACACACAACCACACATGCAACTACTACCAACCATAAACAAACGCACACAAAACACCCACAATCACACACACACAACCACACACACAACCACACCCGAGCACACAATCACAAACACACACAAACACACACCACACATACAACACCCGCAACTAAAACCCACACCCACAACCACACCCACACAAACAAAAACACACACACACAACCTCACCAACACAAAATCAAAAACACAACCACACACAAACACACACAATCACAAACAAACACCAAGCACACACAATCACACACAGCCAAACACAATACCACAAACACACACACAACCACACATGCAACTACTACCAACCATAAACAACCGCACACAAAACACCCACAATCACACACAACCACACACACACAACACCCAACCAAACAACAAGCACACACACAACCGCACACACAATCACAATCACACACACAACCACACACACACACACACAATCATTCTATGTCCCATTTAAAGTAACACAGGTAATAACAACATAACCGTTAGCTCTCCCCTGTGTGAAGCGTGTTTCATCCGCTATACTATCTTGGAAGTCTACATTACATACGCCCTCAAAGTGAACCACCCACTGCTGTTCCAAGATAGGATGGCACAAAGCAGGACCTGATGGCTATGTAAAATAAAGCTTGTTAATCGCCCTCCAGAAGAGAATGCTATCTTTCAATTAGCACGCCAGAGCTAATAGCTTCTGTTTACCATTCATAAGAACTATCTTATAGTCTTTCCAACATTTCACAACAAGATCCTTATCTCTCGGGGACTGTTTGAGAGTGACTTTCAGGAGGCGAATATACTTTGAACAGACTTGGTCAAACCATCTAGGGTGGTCAGAGTTAGACTTAGTTGTTGGAACCGTAAGCAGGGTTGCGATCTTCCGCGCAATCCCTGCGAATACCTTTAAAATCGCCTCATCAAAGACACCCAGGTCCAGACAAGTGGAGATCTCCTGCTAGCACTTGCTAAAGAGCCACACGTTAAACGCCTTTGATCCACAAGAGACCATTTTAGCCTTCTCCCTTGATCTACCATGGTGGCCACGGCCTGTATCGCTGGTATTGGATTGGCTCTCCACTTAACAACCCCAAAATAACAAACCAAAGGATTATGATCACTGAAGGGGCTGCACATTATATTAAAACGTGGGATAAAGAGAAACAGAAGAGCTGAAACAAAAATAAAATCTGTAATTAACACACAACCCCTCCACAACTACACACACACACACGCACACACACACACACACACACACCCACAACCACACACACACACACACAACCACAACCACACACACACACAACCACACACACACACAACCACACACACACACAACCACACAACCACACACACACACACAACCACACACACACACAACCACACACACACAACCACACACACACACACAACCACACACACACAACCACACACACACACACACACACACACACACACAACCACACACACAACCACACACACAACCACACACACAACCACACACACAACCACACTCACAACCACACTCACAACCACACCGTCTGTGCACACTTTCACAGACCCCATCAGTCGTCACTGCACGCTTTCACCGGGCACAAACACCACCAGCCGTCAGTGCATGCTTTCACCGGTCACAAACACCACCAACCGTCAGTGCACGCTTCCACCAGGCACACACCACCAGACGCCAGTGCACGCTTCCACCAGGCACACACCACCAGACGCCAGTGCACGCTTTCACCAGGCACGCACACACCACCAGACGTCAGTGCACATTTTCACCACACACACACACACACACACACACACACACACACACACACACACACACACACACACACACACACACACACACACACACACACACACACACACACACACACACACACACACACACACACACACACACACACACACACACACACACACACACACACACACACACACACACACACACACACACACACACACACACACACACACACACACACACACACACACACACACACACACACACACACACACACACACCAACCACCAGCTGTCAGTGCATGCTTCCACCAGGCACACACACCACCAGCCATCTGTGCACACATCAATTGTTACCGCATCCACAATTAACTACTGTAGCAATCGCAGAATGGCACACTTTACTTTTGAACCTATTCATCTAAAGCGCAGCATGCCACCATTGCTACAAAAAAAAACACATTTTGTGGGCCTACAATTTATAGACTTTTGTTGCAATTGGTGTTGTAATATTTAGCAATGCCAATAGCTCAAACTTAATTAATGCGAGACCTATTGCATTGCAAATGCTTGTTTTACTGGTCATGGGGTGTAAAAGTGCTTCACCAGCAGTGTTTGGGGCAGGCCCCTTCCCCTCTTCTAATACAGTGAAAAATATTTAGAATTTGGCAGGTCTGTATATAGTAAGGATAGACACCATCCCAAGTTGCTCTCGTTTAAAAAAAGAATGAAAACCCATATCTTACCACCTTCAGCTTTGCCTGCACTTCCTTTAGGGAAATAGCCTTTACAATGCAGGCATTACCACGCCTTGCCTTTACCACGCCTTGCCTTTACCACGCCTTGCCTTTACCACGCCTTGCCTTTACCACGCCATGCCTTTACCACGCCATGCCTTTACCACGCCATGCCTTTACCACGCCATGCCTTTACCACGCCATGCCTTTACCACGCCATGCCTTTACCACGCCAGCCCATTACCACGCAATGCCTTTACCACGCCAGGCCATTACCACACATTGACTTTACCACACATGCCTTTACAACGTACGGTAAGTGTATTTAAGGTAAGTATTTGTGTGTGTGTGTGTGTGTGTGTGTGTGTGTGCGTTTTGTGATTTGGTGTAAATCTGGTCTGTAGTTTCTGAGATATTAAGGGTAAAAAAAAATATAGATAGTTGGCCGTTAAGGCTAATATAGTCTCGGAGACTCTCGCTGGTGCACAAATTTTAAATTAGAGTGTTAAAATTGTTCCAAGGAGCTTTATTTCCATTGGCTGATCTCTCTTCCACGGATGTCGGACTCCAGCAAGAGCAAGCGCTCTGATTGGCTACCAGCAACATGATAAAAATTGTGCTGGCAGCCGTTGCAGGCCTCCGGGACTTAGGAATACTGATTTCCTAATTGGGATTCTTCCCGAATCACAATTAGGAAATTGGTATTCCTGATGTATGAAACTCTTTTGAGTTAGCGATTCCTAGTGGGTCGCAAATAGGCCTACCCCATGCATTTTAATGAGGTAGATCACTATTTGTGACCCATTAGGAATCGCAGCCATCACAGCACACCCCCCATGTCTGTGATTGCTGTTTAATCTTTTTTTTATTACAAAAAAGCAGGATTTGCTCTGCTAGTAGCGCAAAAGGTGGGCCCCAAAATAGCAGAGGTCAAAGGCAGATCTTTAGCACACTCAGTCCAAATTGGGGGTCACAACCTTGTAGTGGGATCCCTTTCCGACCCGAACACTGTTCAAGAGCAGTTCCTCAACACAGCGGTCTCAGAGGTGATGTCCACGCACAACCGCATGACATGGTGGGGGTGGGGGGAAATTTGAATCTGGTCCTCGATACTGGCAAGGATAGGTCTGGCTTAAGGTCTGACCAAGCGGGGGCACTTTCTAAGGGAGGATGCAAGTGACTGCAGGAAATGGGGTTACTAGACCTTTGGAGAGAAGCACACCCACGATCTACCCAATTCACATTCTACTCCTATGCCCACAAAACCTACGCCCAGCTGGACTACATGCTAGGGACCAGGGAGATCCAACTCATCACGCAGGGCATGTAGAAATATCTAGCGGTGTTAACAGACCACAATGCAGTGATTCTCACGTTGGAGGTCCTGCCGCAGAAACATCAAAATGGGACCTGGCGACTAAGGGAGACCTTGCTGCAAAGGCCCACAGATGTACAGCAACTTACGGACGCCATCCACAATCATCTTGCACAGAACGATACCCCTGATATCACTATCGCCACATTCTGGGAGGCCATGAAAGCTATAGTTGAGGGGGAATTCGTAGTGATATCAGGGGCTGACAATAAGGCGCGTAGAGAGAACCTGGACCAGCTGACAGCCCAAGTCAGGAAACTGGAATGCATACTTAGTCGCACAGCAGCTCCGAAAGTTTGCCGCCAACTACGCTTGGCGCGGGCTCAACTGGCAGGGACTCACATAGATAGGGCGGTGTATGCTGCCCTCCGCCAAAACACTCTTTTTACATAGAGGGGGGCAAATCTGGCAGGTTATTAGCAAACAAGTTAAGGGTCCAGAGACAAAGTCACTGAAATCCCAAGTGGGAGGTAAGATAGTGGGAGATGAGCAGATAGCAAACGAGTTCGGCAATTTTTATGCAGAGCTATACGAGAGTCTAGCGCTAGCAATGCAACACATAAAGGCTTATTTGGAAGGGACTAATACTCACTCAAAGTTTGGACGGTTACCAAACAACTGCATTGGATGCCCCGATCAGGGTGGAGGAGGTCTTCTCCGGTACCTCCTGTCTAAATCCATTTAAATCCCCGGGCCCTGATGGATTCCCTGCTAGTTTTGGGCATCACCTTTGGAGTCGAGTGATACACAGTCAAGTCAGCCTGTATGCCAATGACATCCTGGCCTCCTAAGCAACCCCACCACATCCCTTCCGGCTTTTCTCGGGGATCTGTCTGCCTTCTGGTTAGCTTCAGGACTCCAGGTAAACGTGGGAAAATCTCAGGCCTTGGGCTTACCAGGGATGGGGGCACACTAGTCTACATTGAAAGAGAGCTTCCGGTGAAATGGGTGAATGGGTCCATACCCTACTTGGGGATCCAGCTTTCCCCTTCCATAGCACAGACCGTTGCGATCAACTACAAAACACTCCTGCGACAAATGAAAGGGGAGCTGCACGGCTGGAAAAACCACTGCCTCTCCATCTTAGAGCGGGTCACAGCCATTAAAATATCCATACTTCTGAAGATTTTAGATCTTTCAGATGATGCCAGTATGCTCCCGCCCCCCAGCTCCACCACCCTAACCCCTCCCCTCCACCCCCCGCCTCCCTGGGGGAGTGCTTCCCATGCTACAGAGAGAGCTTCACAGGTTTGTGTGGCTTGGGGCGAGGCCATGCATGAAGAGGAACCTAAGCTATATGAGGCCAGATGAGGGGGGATTGGGCAGTCTAGATTTGAAGAAGTATTTGCAGACGGCCCAGATGAGGTACCAAGTAGAATGGAATAGAGAGGAGTCAGAGAAACATTGGTTGTTTCAAGATAGGGCACTTGCACGGCTCTCCCTCTGGAAGTTACCCTTTCTCAAAAGAGCAGATAGACCGTGGAGCCTTTTGGGCTCTTCCTTTACTAAGACGGCTCTGGATGTCTGGGATTCTGTGACAGGTCACGAGGGACTCCCCATGTTCTCATCCCCCATGACACCGCTGTTTGAGAATTGCTGTTTTATCACGGGTCTTCTCTTTGGGGCTTTTGCGGCTTGGCACCGAACACCATGCTGCGTGGCAGGCCATATATTTGTCGTGTGGGCATCCTCTTTTACGCAAATGAGCCAACAGTACAATCTCCCGGAATCCGAGTGACTCAGATACCTCCAGGTGTGCCACTTGTTAATATATCCCACAAACACAGCCATGGTTAGCAGACACCTCACCAAATATGAGAAATGGCTGGTCACCAAGTCTTCAGACAAGCGGCTGATTCTGGAACTATATGTTCTACGTCACCATCCCACCCTCATACAGCCTACTCCAAGTCAAGTTACATGGGCAAAGGAACTTGGAAGGGATCTATCGTCAAAAGAGTGGGGGAAATATATTTCAGAGCTCGACAAACAGCATGGAACACGAATAGCGTGGAGATGGCCACTAAAATAGCGAGGTACTGGTACTTGACACTGGTACGCCTCAACAAGAGCAATTATGGACGTAGCCCAGACTGTTGGCGGGGCTGCAGACAGCCAGGCATGCTTCTACACATACTCTGGGAATGTCCACAGATTGCTGCAAACTAGACGCAAATTTTAGATGCGATAGACTCGCATTTCGCCACTCAAATTCCCTGGTTCCCGGCCTACACCGTCCTGGGCTTAGCAAACCCATTGACCTTTCCCCTTAAGTCTTGTAGAGGTAGGCAGATGGGTTAGCCCTGGGAGCCGCGCTGCAGAATATTCTCTCGCACTGGGGGTCTGCTGCCACCCCTACACACGTTGGATGGCTCCACAGGCTTTGGTATACACTGGGGATGGAGGATGTCCGCCACCCTCACAATGACTAGGGCCTCGTTACGTGCGATATGGCGCCCTTTCTCAGTATCCTGTGCACAGCGTTCAGAGAGCTTACCTATCCCACATACTTACGAATCCTCCAGCTTCTGGAGAAGGAGTTTCACGAGCCACATGCCATGGGGGAGGGCCTCTGCTCCACCCCCTTTCAAAAAAAGGCCACACACCCAAAAGTTGAGTACTGGAGGGGCGGGTGGGGGATTAGGAAGGGGGGGTGGGAGGGGGTTTTGCTTTCCTTTTTAGCTGTGTTAGGTTAATTGAAAAAACCCACATGTCAAGCCCCCAGAGTACCCATCCCCCTTTTGAAGTATGTTAGAAAATATTTTTACGAGCAGGCAGTGGTCCCAGAGGCCACTGCCTGCCCTTATAAAAATGAAACTGAAAAGTTTCATTTTTCTTTTTTAAATGCATCCCGTTTTCCTTTAAGGAAAACTGTCTGCATTCCTGCTTTATTAAAAAAAACAGTCCCAGACATGGTGGTCTGCTGAGCCTAGGCGGCCACCATCCCTGGGAGGGCCTGTCATTCCCAATGAGCTTGAAAATTGCGAGAGGCTCATTAATATTAATGAACTTCGCAATTTGCGACCCCATTGGGAATTGCAAACACTGAATGCAAAAGAAAATTTTAGACCTGATGAGCTCCTAGCAGCATGGACTTGGGAGCTCTGTGGAGTCAATTAGCTATTAATAGATACTTCCATATAGACTGTGCTGTTAGCAGACGTTTCTGGATTTCTGAAGATCCTGTGGTCTTAGAAATGAATCTATTAGAAAAGGCCTCAGTCAGCAAGAGCTGGGTAATTGACTCCTAATTAGCTCTCAGCCAATATGTGGCACCCAAGTGAATGAAGCATTGCAATAGAAACAGCTGACTCTGCACCTCCCAGATGTGGTCTCTGGCACCACTTTTTTACATTCTCCTTTGGTAGCTGCTGGTGCCCTGGTTAGGATGTGGCATTATGTATTGGATTGTGATCTGTATTTCCTTCAGTCATAAGGAAGGTCAGGAATTAAATCAGGGCATCAGGCAGTATTTACAGTATTTTCCTTTGAACGAGCTGAGCACGCGAAGGGCCATTGATACTGGAAATAATGAGGTTGTCCAAGAGGACCATAATCAATTATTAGAGCCCAGTTTTTTGATATTCAGCACTTGTCTTCGAGCAAGTGGAATGGTGATTTCCCCTTTATGATTTTATGTTTTTAAGATAGCAGAAATAGTTTATTGCAGTTACTCTTAGGTTAGGTTCTAGGTACTTTTTGTCCTTAGTTAAACCATTAATATACTTAACCCGGAGCATTGTAAGCAAGATCCTGAGGCCTCCAAATAATGACTGCATGTGATGCCCTTTAGAACTGTCTCTGATCTAGAACATTCTCAACATGACACATGGAACCTTCATCCCCATTTCGTGCCACAAACAACACACATGCTGGGACACCTCTCCCTTCTACACAGACCGGATCGAACAGCCTCACAAGCACAGGCCCTACTTTCTACACTTACATGGCACTCGGTTATGGTGTAGAGGTGAGGAATAGCAGCTCGTTGTGATCATCCCTTGCTGCTGGCAGAGCGGGGTGCTAAGCAGGTCTCATTGCTAGAACTAGGACACCGACTGTCGGTTTCCAGCACAGGCCTGTACATGTGCAGAGGATGGCACTTCATGCTCTCAAACTACGCCTTTCTTCTTGTGGTAGGGCAGACATGGCCTGCTCCTGCAGCAAGGCCATTAGTTGCATCAGGTGTTGGTGAAAACATGCTATGGTGATTCCTTTAGTGCAAATGAATGCATTAACATGTTCCCCCTTGCCATGGAGGGGTCAATACTGCAACTTTTGCCATAGGGTTAATTTGGGGTGGGATGTCACTTCACTGTCACAGCACTAGTTTGCACTGTAACGTGCGGCCTCGGGGTCTCCACCTTACTACTACTTGTTCCTAAGAGAGTGCTTCCTCTCCTCTAAATTAGTCTCATTGCTTTTGCACTCTACCCCTCTAGCCGTGTGTCTGTGTTCTTCCTGCTAACTCCATCCTAGCTCATCTCATGTTGGTCACTTTCCCTGCCTCTTGGCTCCAGCTGCCCTGTGACTCAAGATTGGCCCTTCCCTCTGTGCTGTCAGTCCTATAGTCCTCCCAGGTAGATTGTTAACAGTGATCTGCACTACAGTGCTTTGCCCTTTCTGCCACATGTGCTGGACCTCACTCCTGTAGACTTTCAGAGGCAACTTGAAGCATTCTCAGAATATTGTAAGGAAAATGATTTGCTAATAAATACGTGCAAAACTAAAGTAATGGTATTTTCAGAAGAATTGCCCAGAAAATAAGGCACAAATGGTGGGTAAGTGGTGATCACATAGAAGTAGTACATGAGTATATATATTTTTATATATAATTTGAATTGTAAAGCTCACATAGACCGCCAGGAAGCTTGGTCTAAGACTATTGCAGGTACCTTACAATGGATGGACCTTGCAGATGGGCATAAATCTGTAGTAGTACTTAGAGAGACCTACAATGCAAAAATAGTATATTTACTGTTGTACGGTTGCGAGGTTCTCACTGTAAACAACGTTGCTTGGTTGCAGATTATAGAAATCAATATCTCAAAAAGATGCCTTGACCAGCCCAGGGATTCAGTGAATAGTGCAATGAGGTTGGAGTTAGGACTCACCAATATATTACATAAATATTCAATTTTTAGGTATCTCCTCTCATTACCCAAGAGCTGCTCCACATTAATTTGCCACCCTGAACTTGGGGCTCCCTTCCTATCTGACACAACCCGAATCCAGCCAATTCTTCTTTGGCATAAGATTTGGACTAACATTGACACAGTTTTACTTTGTACGGTCATCATGGATTGCCTTAAAATGCCCTCGCTCATTGAAATCCCATGGCTGCGTTATATTAAAAAACTTTGCTTGGATTTGGGACGTCTCGAATATTTCAATCTCCCAGATACATTTTCCATCGTTTGGTAAGGTTCCCCAGCATAAATGACTGGTCTGAAACTTTAAACAAATAATGTCCTTGTGATAACACTTCAAACCAGGGCACCTTGCATATCGTCTTTTTTGTACATTTTACAAGGACTAGCGGAAGTGTTTAATAGTACCTATCTTGAGAGAATTAAAATGTGCACAATGTCGCCTGGCTTATTTGCTTCTGCAAACTTTGCCTTCTTTAACTTTTTGCTGTACTATGTCAAGTTACTTATGGGCAGTAATTTGGCTTAGGAAATCCCTCTTTACCCACAATGCTCCTGCCATTTTATGATGATTTTATACTCCTTGCACCATAGCTCGAGTTGACCCCAATTTAATATCTGCTGGTTTTTATTTTTAACTTATTTATGTATGTCGGATTTTAACCTGTTATTGTTTCATCTTTTGTTTGCTTTTATGATTTTTACATAAAAATCGAACAAAGCATATTGTGGCCTTCAAATAAATATAGGCAGAAGATTCTTAACTGTTGGGCCTGCCTCACGAGTCGGCTGACTGGTCTCTGAGGCAGTTAATTAAATCTTATGTACAGGTGAATGATACAGGGACATGGGCTGCCAACCTTCAAATAATCAAGGATTGCCTGGATACAACCCTAGTGCCAGATCTGCAGAGTAAGTCAGTGCTGCAACGGAAATTAGCAGTTAACCTGTGATAAAAGACGAATCTAGATATTCTGACCTAGAAGATGTGGGGGAAAGAAACACTGCTTCATTTAATGGATACAGATTGGGATGGGGCATGCAACCATATTTGTGTGACATAAAACCTCAACACTAGAAAGTGGTTATTGAAGGTTCGGCTTGGGCAGGTGCCTGCCTTTATACATCGGAAGATGAACAATCAGGTTGGGGCTGATACTGCCATATGTCCTTTTTGTGAATATTCTCCTTTGTCTCTTTCTTATGTAATTGTATTCTGCATGTTTTGATAAAGCAAGACACCGTGACCCATAACATCTTAATCTCTCGACTAAAACATCTTGGAGTGGCAGGGCAAGCCCTTATTTGGTTGCGATCCTTCTTAGAGGACCGGATGTTTCAGGTGTCAGAGGGCGCCACTAAATCCAAAGTTTGGCCCCTTAATTGTGGAGTGCCCCAGGGCTCTTCCTTAAGCCCTATGCTTTTTAATATATATATGGAGCCTCTGGCAGAGGTGGTGCGTCCCCATGGCTTTGAAATTGTAACCTATGCAGACGATACCCAATTAGTGGTGGCTCTGAACCAGTTAGGGGACTCGTCCAACAATCTGGGTAGCTGTCTAGAAGCTATAACAGAGTGGATGGCCCTGTCCCACCTGAAACTAAATGGGGAGAAAACGGACCTTATGTTTCTGGGAAAATCTGTGGTACCAAGAACCACCATTGATTGGCCGACTTGCATGGGTGCTCCCCAGAACCAAAAGATCAGATCAAAAGTCTGGGATTATGGTTAGATAACAACTTAAGCGTTAATCAGCAAGCCACCAAACTCTCTGCCACATGCTTTGGTCTGATGAGAATGCTGAGGAAATCCTGCCTCTCCTCCCCTTTCAAGCACGCAGGATAATGGTCCAGGCTATTATCCTGTCTCGGCTTGACTACGGGAACGCCCTCTACCTGGGCGCCCCTGCCAGTACCATCAAAAAGCTCCAGGTTACTCGGAATGCGGCGGCACGCCTTCTCCTCGGACTCTCTCAAAGACACTCAGGCGCGGCCGCCCTAAGGAAACTTCACTGAGTGCCCATACAGGCCAGGGTAAAATTTAAGGCGATGTGTATAACACACAAAGCTATGTGGCAAGAAGGTCCCGCAATGATCTGTTCCTTAGTCACCCCTTCCCATCCTCAGAGATCGTTGCGCTCTAGTATAACCTTTCTAGCTACTACCAAGAAAATTAAACGAGCCAGGTGGGGAGGCCGCTCCTTTTCGTGGAATGCGGTCTCTGACTGGAACTCCCTGCCGCTCACCTTGCACAGTGAATCTGATCTCCTAAAATTCAACAAAAACCTGAAAACACTTCTCTTTCACTAATCCTCTGCTGGTGGTTACTGTTTCCCACCCGTCCTCAGCGCTATGAGGCCTCCGGGTAGTAATGCGCTCTATAAAACCCTATTTCATTTCATTCATTTCATTTCAAGAAGAGGTTTGTTGCTCACTGTTTTTTTTTAATTTTATAGATTTGCTGGGTTTATGATTTAATGAAAGTAATCTTAAAATGTAATAATATGAGATTGTGTTGCGTTGTAGGGAAATTTTGTTCTTTTGTATCTGACCGACTGGCCATTTTGAATTGGTTCTTTTTTACAGATCTTATTCGTATATTTTACAGTATTAGTTATCATGAATATTTGTTAGACTAACTCTTAGGCCTTAAGCAATGAAATGTATGCTGATGTTTAATAGATTTTATAGTCAGATCATAAAATGTGTATCGTTAATATTGCCTTATTGGCATACTATCAAACTATTAAATAAAATACTGAAAATACATGTGCTGTCCCTCTGCTCCTAAGGTTTTTGCCATTCATATACCCACCCACATTAATCATTCGTTCATATTCTGCATCCATCCATCCATCACATTACACTCTCTCCATCAGTTCACCATCTTTCTATTAAGCACCACCCATCAATCATCTATTCATCCATTAGCATCTATCCACTATTTACCCACCATTTATCATCCTTTCACCACACACTATCCATCAACTACCATTTACCATTTCACCATACATTCATTGTTTACCATTGATTTCTCATTATCCACGTCACCCTCTGTCATTCGGTATTCATTCACCATTTACCACCTATTAACCTATTAACTATACATAATTCAGTATCCACCCACTCACAAGTCATGCATGATACACGTTTTCACCATCACCATCAGTCCATCATGACACTACTCCGCATCCGTCAAATTAACATTCACATCCATCCCCCATACAGGTACAGCCCACAATCCATAGATTTGCCATCACCTATCGATCCATCATTTCATATATAAGTTTATGACAAGTACTCTAGGCTTCTGCAATGGCCCTTTCAAAATTGGATTCCGTATTACGGAAATGATCTCCCAGTCTAGGAGTACATCTCCAAATGTAGCCCAAGGACCAAACACAACACACCAGATGAGTCTTCCTGCTCCAGACACAATAAAAATATATGGCCCCCATATCTGGACACAGGGGTGTATTCTAAAGAGGGAAGCAGTACATCGGGTGAGCGTGGTATCGAGGGCAATAACAATCACTAAAGACCTCGATCTCAGCCTTTATGACGTGGGTGAGGGCCTTTAACAACTGATATTGTCAGAGGCAGAAGGGCAATAAACCTATTGGTACATTCAATACTCACTGGGGGTAGAATGTTCTATAAAAGGGAGAAACAGAAACGCAAAAAATGGAATGTTGGACCAGAAGGTCTTTACTAGCTATTAATGGCCTTGAGCCATTGCACTGACTTAAGTATAGTTCTCAACATTCCTAGTCTTTAGTTTCTAAGTAAGTATATTGTGAAAGGCTACACATTGGCACGTTTCCTTTAAGCATTTATTCTATTTAACAAAATGTTACTGTAAATTAACTAAGATTGTATTTACTGTATAGCGCCTGGATTGCAAACTGAAGATCTACAAGACCGCTCTCCGGCTGAGCTCCAGTGGAGCACATTGTGCAGTTCTTGCACAAATCACTTCATCCTGCTGAGTCTCAGTCCCTTGTTTGCCATAATTGTAAACATATACTAAGTGCTAGATCAAGGAATGGTGTCCGATTCTCAAACCTATGAATGCCTGCAAGTGTGACTTCGTTGTGAAAAAGTTTGTTTTACACTCCTGAAACTAATTTAGTGGTTCTAATTATTGTCATAGTGACTGGGTTATGGAGTTATGTGTGCTTGAGCAATCACCTGGCGTGTACGGCCTCTCCACAATATCTGTAAGTAAATATGAGTAAGTGGGATGTTTACCCGATTGATTATTATCCTGGTGTCATACCTTCTTAAGGCGAACTCAACTATCATGAGAACATTTCACAGTTAGAAGCCATTATGAATAACAAATGAACTGTAGGTTTGCCTCTTAGATTCTTTTATTCTTGCGCGAGAGTGTCACAGCCAACACATTTCCCCTCCCTTGTGGTGTGCAAACATGATTAACTAAAATGAAGATTTCCATGTGTACTCTCCGAAGAGGCTGAAAGCATGTGGGAAGTGTTATTTCTAGGGCTGGAATGCCATCAGTCTAGTGCACACCCACAAATCTACATGTCTGCGAACATTCACCAACTCTTTTCCAAACCATTCCCATTCTGCGAAAGATTGGGTATTCACTCCTAAGATGGGCAGGAGTAAAACGTTTTTTATGGTAGGAAGGGGCCAGTGCCTCCAAAATATTTAGCAGGGATGTTGGGACAGGAGCGTCTCCACTGGCAAAAATATTTTCCTACTGAAGCAAAAAAAAGAAAAGTTTCAACAAGTGACTTTGCACTTGCGCTGAAGGTTTTTGCTTGAGTGTATCTGTTCAAAAATGGAATGAACAAAGGTTTACTAAGGTATGGCTTCCAGGCCTACTTCTGTAAACACTTGTGAAATCCTTCAGGTTGTTAATCTGCAGGTCAAGGTCGTAGAATCGCTGGTATACTTTCCTGACTTTCTTTAAGAATGGGGGTCCTATTTTTTTTTTTATCAGGTTGCATATAATGTTGCCTTTAAAGACTCTACAGTGTGTCCCCCTTATTATTTGGTTTTAAAATAATGGCACCCATCAAACTAATTTAATAATAGATGCCATAGAGAAATAGAATTTCAAGTTGTCCTTTAGAATTGCAAAATGGTTTACGGAAACCTTCTTTGACTTTTTTTTCTTCAAAATCCAAATTTTATTTGGAAACAATTTAGAATGTATACAGTCACCAATCCTCTGTTTATTCTACTCCATATATTGCAGATAGTCAATTAGCATTCTAGAAACATTATAAATAACATTATAAATAGCCATAAATTGATACTTTTTGGAAATGGATACATGTTACTGTATTGGAAGCACGGTCAGTAATGCAAGCTGATCTTTAAAGCCACTGTATTTCCACCTACCTACTCTAATAATAAGTGCTTTACTATAATGGCCCACCTTAATAATTTTAAAAATCGTACTTGTGGATGTATGTCCAACTTTATAAGCAGCCAATATTCTTTTCCACAACTTAATTGCACTATAGAAGTTGGTAACCCAAAGTGTGTGCTACAGGGGTGTAAGTCTAGATGTCCGGTGGGCAAAATAAACCTGAAGAGTTGTTGTACCTGACCGCATGTGTCTAGGGCGTTGGGCGACCGTGATTCCACACCCCTGTTGAGGAATAGGTCAATGTGTTGAGCGCTTGTGCCACTAACAAAGTTTTGATCGGCAGGTCATGAGTTTGAATCCCAGAAGGCCATCTCAGCCTTCTGTTCACAAGAAAGGTTGGTACATTGAGCAATGGAGTAGCATCAACTGTGAAATAGTAGCAGCTGTTTTTTTTTATTAAATCTGTTATTTATGTTGTGGATAGGTTAGTCAGTTATTTGAATTTAGAAGGATAGAGGAGGGGAAGAAGAGGGGAAAAGGTTTGCATTTATATAGCGCTTGTTACCCCTGATGGAGTGGTAAATCGCTTTTTTCGGCGAGTAGCATGCTACTCCGAAACCCATAAAGGATTAGTGGTGAATTAGTATAGTGAAATATGAAAGCAATTTGATTGGTGGATAATAGTCAGTGATTTGGATTGAGGAGTATAGCGGAGGGATAGAAGAGGGTAAAAATGGTTTGCATTTAAATAGTGCTTGTTACTCTTAATGGGGTGTTGAAGCACTTTCTTGGCGAGTAGCAAGCTACTTCAGAACCCAGAAGCATTAGTGGTGAATTAGTATAGTGAAATATTAATAGTAATTTGAGTGGTGGATATTAATCAGCTATTTGGATTGAGAAGGATAGCGGAGGGCTAGAAGAGGGAAAAAGGTTTGCATTTATACAGCGCTTGTTACCCCCGATGGGGTGTTGAAGCATTTTTTTGGCGAGTAGCACGCTGCTCCTGAACCCATTAAAGGATTAGTGTTGAATTTGTATAGTGAAATATGAAAGTAATTTGAGTGGTGGATATGTTAGTCAGTTATTTTGATTGAGAAGGGTAGCAGAGGGACAAAGGTTTGTGTATATACACTACCATGCCTCCGCCTCCGCCTCCTCCTTCTCCGAACTCTGTATCTTTAGAATGGCGCTCTCAACCAAGGGGTCTGGAGAGGGGCCTTATTCTATCGTCGCTTGGCGCTAAAATCAATTTCACCAATCATCTGATAGAGACCATTGCACCTCATGTATTAGCAGCCAATAATTTTTTCCTCCTCAGAGACTTTAATCATTATGCTGAACTTTTATCCGACATCCACACCAGGACACTTGTCTCTAGTTGAAATACTCTAGGCCTCCATCAACTGGTAGTCTGCCCTACCCATTCAGCAGGTCACACCCTTCACCTCCTGTTCACCAACTCCCGCCACATTAAAGTGGAGTCTCCCATCCCAGTTCGCTAGTCAGACCATCACCTATTAAAATTCTCTCTACAGGAAGCTTCCATTCCCAGTAATCCCTGTAAAGAACTGAAATGGAGTAGGCCATGGCATAAAGTTAGCTTAGCTACCTTTTCTCACCATTTAACCCCCCCCCCATCTCCCCTACCAGCTCAATATAGACAACTTAAACTCTGCAGTTGAAACCTTTGAGATGGCAATTACTCAGGCCCTTGATATCATTGCTCCCATTACTAAAGTCAAACGTAATCATAAAAGTCACCTTGGTTTACGGCTGACTTAAAATCTGATAAGCTAGCGACCAGGCAAGCGGAACATAAGTGGAGGCATTCCAAAAGCGCATTGGATAGACAGGCCTATAAATTTAGTCATATACGCATCATATTGCAACAGCCAAAAAAAGCTATCTAGGCGATAGAATAAATAAGCCCTCCAACTCCCATAAGAAACTCTATAAATATTAAAAGAATTCACCAGTCCCATCTCATGTCAGTCTCAACAACCCATCTCGCAATACTGGGTAGTCACTCTGTCCACCTTCTTTGAGGATAAAATCAATAATATTCACAGTCTCTTTCCTAACCAGACATGTGAACGTCTGTACCATCGGTCCGCCTGTGATCACACTTCCATTCTAACTTCCCTAAACTAATTCACACAAAAAGTTAGTACTGCCCTTTGTAAGATCAAATCAGGCTCCCCTGCCGACCCAGTCTCTCCCCACATTTTGTCCATAATTGGGCCAGCCCTCCTCACAGGCCTTACTAAGCTTTTTAATCTTTCCTAATGCCACTCAATGGTCCCCACAAAATCGAAAGCGGCCATGGTCAAGCCTATTTTAAAGAAGTCTACCCTGGACTCCAAAGAACCAAAACATTTTTATTTTTTTTATTTTTTTTGTGTGGAGTTTTATATAGCGCGAACTAGACCCGAACCGAATCAGGTATCAGAGCGCGTTACATAGCACAAGTTACGTTTTGTTGTTGTTTTTTTATACATGAGGACACACTTTCATTTTTAGGCACGGGGAGATTAAGTGATTTGCCCAGAATCACAGGAGGTTTTTGGCGTCGTTACCGAGACTCGAACCCAGATCCCCAGGTTATTATCCAATTATCGTCCAAACTCCCTTCTCCCTTTCTTTGGGAAAGTCTTGGAGTCTCTAATTAACAAACAACTCACCACTTTTTTAGAGAGTAATAAACTACTGGACTCTTCTCAGTCTGGGTTTCGGGCTGCACACAGCATGTAAACTGCTATGTTCAAGGGAGTCGACAACATCAGACTCTCTCTCGACGCTTGTCAGTCAGCCATTCTGGTTCGACTGATCTATCGGCTGCTTTTGACACCAACTCCCACAGTACACTTGTGAATCATCTGTGGGAGATGGGCGTCAGGGGCAATGCAATGAATTGGCTTAGGATCTATCTAACTGAACGATCCTCGACAGTACAGGCTGGCACTTTTGTCTCCCGCAACCAAGTGATAGACAAGGGTGTCCCCCAGGGTTCTATCTTGAGCCCCATGCTCTTCAATCTGTACGTGGCATCCCTAGCTAGAGTGATCAGATTGTATGGCTTCGACATGGTCTCGTATGCCGACGATACACAACTACTAATCACGCTAGGCCCAGATCCAATGGACACCAAACTCTGATTTATGAAGTGTATGTATGACACACACATCTGAAGCAAACTAATCACCTGCAACTTAACGCAAGCACAATGGAAATCATCCTCTTTGGCAAAGCTCAAACCCTGTGGTCAGTGATTGTTGGCCTCCCAATCTTGGCCCCTGCCCATCTCCTAAGTCGGTGGTTCGTAATTTTAGGGGTGATGAATGACAACCACCTCTCCATGACTGACCATGTTAATCATGTGACGGTATTTGCTATGGACTAATGCACAGTCTCTGTAAGATCTTTCAATGGGTTCCATTGGCATCTTGGTTGCCGCTGGTTCAAGGATTAATCATCAGTCGGCTAGTCTATGGAAACACCCTAAGGGCCTCCATTAATGCAGAGCTCTTCACCAAACTACAGGTCCTTCAAAATGCAGCTGCTAGACTTGTATTAAATCTACCTTCCCTGTCCCCCCCTCCCCCCCCCCCCCGACACCAAGTTTGAGAGCTCATCATTGGCTTCCCATCAGGAAACGTATAGCCTTCAAGATCAACTGCCTGGTCCACAAAACCATTTATGGGAATGGACCACACTATCTTGCAAAGACACTAATCTGGTATAACCCCAGCAGAACCCTTAGATCCGCCCACAAACATCTTCTTATCCCTTTTAAGATCCGTAATGCCAGAAATGGCGGGAGATCTTTTTCATATCTTGCCCACACCAGAATTCACTCCCTTTGCATCTACGTATGGAAACCAACCACAGAAAATTCTGTAAGACTCTTAAAACCTGGCTGTTCTGATCTCTGCTCTCTCTGTTTACCCCCTTCATTCTTTTTCCTCTGTTCGAGTAGCAAGCTACTCCGGGACCCATAAAGGATTAGTTGTGAATTGGTATAGTGAAATAAGAAAGTAATTTGACTGGTGGATATTAGCCAGTTATTTGGATTGAGAAGGATAGCGGAAGGATAGAAGAGGGGAAAAAAGTTTTGCATTTATATAGTGCTTGCTACCCCTAATGAGGTGTTGAAACACGTTTTTCGGCGAGTAGCATACTATTCTGGAACCCATAAAGGATTAGTGGTGAATTAGTATAGTGAAATATGAAATTTGAGAAGTGGACATGTTAGTCTGTCATTTTGATTAAAAAGGATAGTGGAGGGATAGAAGAGTGAAGGATGTAGATTTTTTTTTTTTTTTTTTTGGAGGTCATAGCTGTAGTGAGAGGCTTGGGATGAGTAAAAAGGGATGTGGAGGGGAAGAGTCGGAGGTACAGTTTTGAAAGGCTTGTTTTGGGGGATCAGTGTAGTAAAAGAGGTGTCGAATGGTGCAAGGAGGGGTAGAGTAGGGGAGAATCTAGAAAGGGCTATTTTGGGGGTCTTAGTAGTGTTATGGGATTTGAGATGGATGAGAGAATGGATGTAAGGTGTGTTTGAATATATGTATAAATATAAATATATATCTATCTATATATCTATCTATCTATCTATATATATATAATCTCCATCCCACCCTGTGGGGGCCCACTCGGTCCTCACAGCATGGTTTAACCCCTTCCATGCTTATGACGAGCCCAGCTCGTCATGAGGCACAGTGGAACTGTGCTCATGACGAGCTGGGCTCGTCATAACGGTTGCGGTCCGCCCACGCGCAATTGATTCCCCGCCTGTGCGGCAGAATCAATCAGTGGGCGGAGTCATGACGAGCCCAGCTTGTCATGAGCACAGCTCTACTGTGCCTCATGATGGGCGCCGCGGGCCCAAACTCCCCCCGCGCCGTCGGGGAATTACCCCGCGACGAAGGTGTTAATCCTTGTCAGAACCTGATAAACACTATCGCTGTGAGGACCGGTTGCAGTAGTATGTTTAGTAGGTACTTTCGAGCAAGTTTATCAAAAAACTAAAAGCGCAGTTAGACTTGCCTCGTCCACGTTATAAACTTCCCTACTATCAAAGCGCACGTAGACTTAGAAAAGTAAGTACACACTACATTACGGTCAATGGCTGGCCCTCATAATGATAGGTATGTTGTGTGTGTGTCTAAGCTAGGGTGACCAACCGTCCGTAAATTTCACGGACAGTCCGTAATTTCGGCCATCTGTCCGTTGTCCGTGAAGGATTCTTTAACGGACGCCATTTGTCCGTAATTTTAACCAGGCACGGTCGCACCTCCCTAAAGCCGGCACAGCTTCCACTCACCTCCCTTCTTGACTTGACATGACGCATTCAGGGCTGTTTGCATCTGAATAGATGCCCCTGCCCTTGAAGCTGCAGCCCCCACCCCTCACCCCTCCAGCCCTTGATGAGCTGTTAAGAGGTGTTTGAAGGTGACTGAGAGGGAGGGGCTGCAGCTTCAGGAGCAGGGGCATCTATTCAGATGCAAACAGCTCTGAATGTGTCATGTCTCTGCAATTTGTCTGAGACATTCCCTTTCTGCCCAGGGCCCCAAACATCCTACAACTGGTCTGGATTACACCGAGGCAGCACGTGGTTCTCTTCACAGCACAGAGCTTAATTACTGTCACTAAATTATAAACAAACCTCGATTCTTCATGAAGGGGCAGATTTACAATAACTGGCACATCTCCAGGGATGCGCCAGTTATTGTGCGCCGCAGCTCCGCCACCCATGGTGTGCCGCATTTACAATGCGGTGCACCATGGGGCAAAAACGGCACAGATGTGTGACGCATCTGTGCTGTAAAGGCGGTGCATTGCTGGAGTTGCGTCGCAAGCGTGACACAGCTCCAGCAAGGCTCGGGGGTGCCCTATCTGTCCTGCTTCAAGCAGGCGCAGGGTTTTGACACAGCATTGGCCTAAAAGTGACTCAGTGAAATCGTGTAGATTTCACTCAGCCACTTTTAGGAGGAGTTCCTGCGCCGGAACGCCACAAAAGTGACGCAACGGCGGCGTAAAAGAGGCGCAAGGGGCTTGTAAATCTCACCCGAAGTCTTTAATGTAATAAAATAAAGAAATGGCACAATCACTCCCACACTGATTAACAAAGTAAGGAGGACAATCAGTTAAATCAGTTCTCTTGGAGAATCTCCTTTAAGTACTGTACATCACAGTGGGGGGTGGCAAAATTAAATTTTTTGAAAGAGAGACTGACTTCTCATTGTCTTGTCCAGGAGGGGGTGAGGAGTCCTACCCCACCCTGGAAGAGACCAAGATGATATTAGAATACCGCATACCCACCCCTGTGCCCACCCTGGTGGATCCTGTTCCCCCTCCTGCCCCCCCCCCCCCTGCACCCAGTGATGGCTCCTGTCCCTCCCCCCGCTGCTCCCTCCCTGTACCTGTGGTGGATCCTGTCTCTTCCCTGGGTGGCTTCTGTCCCAGTCCAGGAATGGCTCCTGCAGCTCAAAAAGGCTCGGCTCAAAATTAATATGAAAAGGTGGGCGAGTAAGTAAGTGAAGGGATGGGTGTATGGCTGGATGAATTAGTGAAAGGGTGAATGGATGAATGAAAATTGAATAGATGGATAATAAAAGAGGATGGATGGATGGATGGATTGATGAGTGAGTGGTGGAAGGATGGAAGGGAGAAAAGGTAAATAGCTGGATGTATGGGTGTAAGGGTAGCTGGATGGGTAAAAGGGTGGATGGATGAGTGAAAAGGTGGATGAGTGGGTGGGTGGATGGATGAGTGACATGATGGATGGATTGATGAATTGATAAGTGCAAGGGTGAATGGATGGACAGATGAGTGAAAGGGTGGATGTAAGGATGGATGAGTGAGTGAAAGGGAGGGTAGATGGGCTAAAGGATGAATAGATGAGTGAAGGAGTGAAAGGATAAATGGATGAGAGAAAGGATGGATGAGTGATAGGGTCAATTGATGGATTCATGAGTGGATGAGTAGAGGGATGGGTGGGTGGATGGATGGAAGGAAGGATTGCTAAGTGAAAGGGATGATGGAGAGAGAAAGGGAGGATGATGGATGACTGAAAGGGTGGATGGGTGGAAGGATGAGTGACTGGATGGATGAGTAAGAGAAAGGATGGCTGGATGGGTGAAAGGGTAAATGGATAGATGGATAGATGGATTAGAGAATGGTTGGATGGGTAGAAGAGTGGATGGATGAGTGTACAGATGGCTAGGGTGAAAGGGTGGATGGATGGATAAAGGATGGATGAAGGGATGGATGAGTGAAAGGATAGCTGGAAGATACATGATGGATAGGTTTGCAAATGGTTGAATATGTTTGGATATGGCTGGCTTACTTATATACTATTGCGTGACCTCTGATGTGTCTGTAAAACTTATCCAATTGTCCTGAAGTTTTGTCCTGAATTTTGACCTCCTGTCCTGAATTTGTGTCCTGAAATTTGACCCTTTGTCCTGAACTTTTAAACTCACCGTCCTGAATTTGCACCAATGCCAGTTGGTCCCTCTAGTCTAAGCATGCACTGCTGCTATGTGCGCTGTGCCTGTTCTGTGCTTCTAATGGAAGCTTGCACTGCTGTTACCCACACAGTACAGTCCAGTACTATTTGCGTTAGAAAAGCTTGTGTTTGTTGAGCTTTGTAAAAACGATTGGCTTTATCTGTTTCTGTTTGGTTGCTGCGCGCAGAGCTGTGTGCGTTGCATCCCTTTAATCTCATTTACCGATTCCACGAACTGCTGCTGCTCCACAGTGCTGTTCGCTTCCCCCCTCACAGCTTACCTCAGAGGGCAGCCTGCCAAGCTGGGCTGGTGCCAGCGGCTGGCGTACCGCTGCAGAAAATGAAAACGCGGAATCATCATGTGGGGACTCTTGATAAAAAAAAAAATAGAATAAATCCTGTTGAACGACGCATCAAGCAAATAACAATGTACTGTTTTTAATGTGCATCCTCGACTGAGGAGAAGAGAGGCGCGGTGGGATGAGGATCCATGATTTGAGATGTGTTTGCTGTCTGTGTGCCTGCGCGCCCCTCGAGCAGGCTGCCGTCTATCCTTCGGTCCTCTGCGAGGGCCGGCCACAGTCACATGCTAATCAGTCCGACCTCTTGAACTTGGCCTGGCCTCAGATGGGATTTTGATCCCTGCGTCTTTGCGTTTGTTCCTCCACGCGTGTGCGTCATCACACGCATACTGAACGTCATTTACTTTCGGACTTTAGAAACGCTTCTGCCCGTGCCAAGAGGGCGGCACATTGCTTCCTCGGAGGAACACCCGCAATGCCATGTATGAAGCAACTGCAGGTTTCTTCTGTCGGCCCTCTTCAGCACGACAGATCCGTTTCCACGCAAGATGTCTGAGTGTTGGCAAATCTAACTAAGAATTTGAGCAGGCGCACAGCCATGGAGGCCTGAATGTGAACACCTGGATACTGCCAAACTGAATAGGATTTAATACGTTCGTAATAGATACCTGAAAAGACGGGCAGACCAGCTAGAGATAAGGTAATAGGGTGACCAACTGACATGGGTGCAAATTCAGGACGGTGAGTTTAAATATTCAGGACAAAGGGTCAAAATTCAGGACAAAGGGTCAAAATTCAGGACAAAACTTCGGGATGAAAGGTAAGTTTTATAGACCCGTCTGAGGAGTTCGTGCAATAGTATAAAAGTAAGTAAATAGACAACCACTTAAGTACAAGTCAAAATAAGTTCATATTAGGTTGAGACAATCGTGCTTTTAACAGTTTTTCTGTATGCCCGCAGCTTGCTACCGTAGACGATTAAAAACTCGCATCTCGCTCCAGCAGGTATTAGTCACCAGACAATGATGAACCACACCTGGATACAAGTGGGGCCGCTTTTATTGTTAAGTGAAAACTACTGGCTATAAAAGGAACTTTGCAGTGACAGGCCCCAGTAACAACCCGAACCCCCCACACCTCTTTCCCTTTCCAGCCTCCCAGGGAAACACCTGATGCCCGGTTCAGTCAGACCGGCTTTGCTACCACGCTCAAATGTTGCCCCTCATCTTCACATAGACCGTCGCATGTGTATTTCATTTCTTTTATAGTGCTACTCATCCCAAATATGTAGGGCATGATGTCAGAGAGCGTTACATCATACATACATCATATAGAGACAATGACTCATAAACGTGAAAGTCAATGTATAGGATATGTTACTTAAGATAATGGGTGCTACAAGGTGTAATCATTCTTTTATCGATCATTCAGCCTTTCACCATTTATTCAGTCCTTCCATCTGTGTGCCCATCTATATCCAAACATATTCAACCATTTGCAAACCTATCCACCATGTATCCTTCCATCCATCATTTCACTCATCCATCCCTCCATCCACTCTTAGCTTAGCATAGTGTTCCGCCCGACTGGTATCATTTTGTTTCCGTCATTGCATCCAGATATATAATACAGCAAGCATCATTACACCAACGACAAGCTAGGATTATTGGCTTTGTCAATGGTTATCAGTTGCTTAAAATAAAAAAGCAGCAACCATGGCTTTGTTGAATATAATATAGAAAATGCGTCAGTTCGAAAATGGTGACAGTGAAAGAACTATAACCCATTTTTTTTTTTTACAGGCTTATTTATTTATTTATTTATTTTTGGCATTTTTTAAAGCGCTGCAATTACCCGTGGGTGTCTCGGCGCTAGCAGCTAAAAGATAACTAACCAGATAATAAACAGTGAAACAGTGAATAAAGTGATCCACAAAGATGTCATATAAACTGTATTTTCACGTTGCAGCATGGGCGTTTGACCTTTTATCCATCTAACAGAATGCCCTGCTGTACACTGAGTGTTAATATCAATGGGGTTACCCGAAAATCTACCTGACCCGGGAGAGAAGAGAGTACAATAAACAGGTGGTCTGAGTAGCAACAATTCAACAATGAGAGAAACAATAATAATGATAATGGCATGCACACTAGCAGCATATCAAGCTTCGCAGTGAATGAGATTTATTTTAACAGCATAAATCACTTCTTGTAAACAAAGCAGTTGTTCATACATGTGGGACATGACAAAGGGCAGGGTGGGGCTGCTCTTGTGCTCTAGGAGGAGTGTGAGGCGGCCCCATCAGGGGGCTAAAGCTTCTTGCAGGGGAGCAGTGCTGCTCCCTGTAATGTCCAGAATTACGGACAAAAGGCGTCTGTATAAGGGATCTTCACGGACAACGGACGTGAGGTCCAAATTACGGTTGGTCACCCTATAAATAAATACATTTCAGTTGTGTGCGTTGACATTCGGGGACAACAGATAAAGCATGATATGATTCTACTTTGCCCATGGCTTTAATTTGGGATACTTTCACGAAGACTAGCAGTTCTTGCCTGCTTTGCACCCCAGGATCCAAAGTTGAACTGTAGTTTTGTGAAATTTATGAAGGCGGTGGAAAAGAAAATGCCAAAACTTGAATCTTAAATGCTTTTTAGATAATATTATAAAATTATATCTATTCCCAAGGTCCTCCAAAATAGGATGTATTTCTACGATTTTAAAATGAAATGAGAATTTGCGATTTGGATATGCTGGTTTTATTAATGTATGTAGATTTACTTTTAAATTCTAATGTTTGTAATGCAATAGTTTTAATAAACTATGCAAATAAAATACCTACTTACTGTGAGGTCACAGGGACAGCAGAGCCTGGAGGCTTATCTTGCCTGCTGGCCATCCTAAAATCGTGGTTCCACAAAAAAATAGAAATGTTCAGCTCATGTAAAAGCACAATAGCTATGATCAGTAGGAGGCTAAGCCCCAAATAAGTGAGAGCTCTTTGATTCGTAGACCCGATAAGACTTGCTTGTATGACTAGCAGGGCAGGAAAACTTACAGCACGTGGTACAGATGTGAGCAGAAAATCATGTGATTACTCATATGCAGGGGCTTTAATAGAGCGGGCCAAACTGCTGCTTCTCTGCCATGCACACATACTGTTCATTCAGGCAGCCTTCTAAGCCACGAATAGCTGGGTTTTTGGCATCACGTGAGACTGTGTCAAAGAAAGCCCATTATGGTGGACTCAGGCCTCCACCTGAATAATATTTGCTGTTGCCACTTGTCTCAGGCGGGTCATCTATTATAGTTTGGGACTTTGGGAGGTTCAGGTGAACACAACGCAGTTTAGAGAAATTGGTTTTCTACCAGGAATGCAAGTTGCCAATACAATACACCTCAATAACAGAATTAAAGCTAATATTTAACCCCTTCGCTGCTAGGCCTTTTCCCCTCCTGTGCTAAGCCTTTTTTTGGCGATTTGGGGTAGTGCGCGCTTAGGCCCCTGTAACTTTTTGACCACATAAGGTATCCACGCCAAATTTGCGTCCTTTTCTTCCAACATCATGTGGATTCTAAAGGTGCCCAGGGTTTGTGGATTCCCTTGGAGGGGTCCCAGAAATTAAGCAAAATACAGTGAAATTTTAGTTTTTTTCAGACAAATTGGAAAAACGGGCTGCAAATGAATACCTATGGGTTTTTCCCTGCAAATGTTATCAAAAAAGTGTTTGTGGGGCTGAAATCTCCATTTTCTCAGCTTTTAGGGAATGACAGTCTTTTGTCAGAGAACCAACATGTTTCACACAGTTTTGGCATTTTTCTGGGACATAGCCTATTTTTGCTATTTTTAGAGCTTTCAACCTCCTTCCAGTTAATGGTAGAAATGAGTTTGAAAGCAATAATGGATCCTGGACAGCTATACATTTTCGAAAAGTAGACAAAATTCTGAATTCAGAAAGGGGTCATTTGTCTAAATGCATGAAGGTTTCTTTATAGAAACTAACATTTAAATATTGGAATAATTGAAAATTAGTTGGAAAAAAATAGCCTTTTGTCTCAACGTTTTCACCTATAACTTCTTGTAATTGTGGCAGCTCTTTGAAAGCAATATACCGTTACATCCGTGTGACCTTCCTGGTTGTGGGGATATATAGGACTTGTAGTTTCACCAAGAACCCGACGAACCCAGAGCCAAAAACTGAGCAGCAACTTTCAATGGTATTTTATTATTTACTGGGTATAGAGCACTTATTCTTGGAAAATGTATACATGGAAAAATCGTTATGAAAGACACCTATGTATTTCTGAATTGGGTACAAATTATAGAGTTTAGAAACAGTATATATTTGTACATTTTCAAAATTGGGAATACTCGTACTAGCATGAGAATTATTGGTCATTTTTCAAAAAGATTTTTTTTTACACTGTCTTTCATTGGGAAGGGAGAAATGCATGAAAACTCAATAGGTAATACCAGTTGATTTACAAATCTGAATTACCCTAAGTCTCCCGATACAATTGGTACCTCACTTGTGTGGGTCGGCCTTGGGCCTGCGACAGGAAACGCCGCAAAATGCAACGTGGTCACACCTCAATTTTGCAGTTAAAAATTGACCTTTTTTGGCAAAGTGCATAGCTGTAGTTTTTGCACCCTAGCTCTGCCGGCACCTAGGGAAACCTAGCAAACCTATATATTTTTGAGAAGTAGACACCCAGGGGAATTCAGGATGGGGTGAATCGACTGCCTCCCACCAGGTTCTGTTACCCAGAATCCCTTGTAAAGCTAAAAAATTGACAAAAAAACGCATTTTCCTCACATTTCTGTGGTGGAAAGTTCTGGAATCTGCGTGGATCAACAAATTTCCACCCACCCCGCGTTCCCCAGGTCTCCCCAAAAAAATGGTACCTCACTTGCCTGGGTCTGCCTAGTGCCTGCGACAGGAAACAGCGCAAAACGCAACGTGTTCGCACCGCAATTTCGCAGTGAAAACGGGCCCTTTTTTGGCAAAGTGCCTACCTTTCGTTTTTGAACCCTAGCTCTGCCGGTATCTAGGGAAACCTAGCAAACCTATACATTTTTGGAAAGTAGACACCCAGGGGAATTCAGGATGGGGTGAATCGACTGCCTCCCACCAGGTTATGTTACCCAGAATCCCTTGCAAACCTAAAACATTTACAATAAAAACGCATTTTCCTCACATTTCTGTGGTGGAAAGTTCTGGAATCTGCGTGGATCAACAAATTTCCACCCACCCCGCGTTCCCCCAGCTCTCCCCCAAAAAATGGTACCTCACTTGCGTGGGTAGGCATAGTGGCTGCAACAGGAAAAGGCCCAAATCGTACGGTGGAGAATTTAAAATAACCTATAGCAACACTACCTTCTTTTTTGGGGGGGCACCTGAGTTTTTGGCCCGGGGCTCGGCGGCAAACTTGTGAAACTACCAAACCCAAACAGTTCTGAAAACTAGACACCCGGGGGAGTCCAGGGAGGTATGGCATGCGTGGGTCCCCCAATGTTTTCCTACCCAGAATTCCTTAAATTTAGGTAAAAAAATCCCTTTTCCAAACTTTTTTGCGTGGGATCTCCGTGCCGGCACAAATGTCCTACCACCCAGCGTTCCCCTTGTTCTCCCGAGTAAAATGATACCTCACTTGTGTGGGTGGGCCAAAGCAGAACAGGGCAAAAATGTATTTTCAAGAAATTGTAGCATTCAGGATTGACAAATTAAGCACAGAGAATTCAACTGTTTTGGGGTCATCCTAGTCACAGGCCTTTGGCCCACTCACACAAGTGAGGTATCATTTTACTCGGGAGATCAAGGGGAACGCTGGGTGGTAGGACATTTTTTCCGGCACGGAGTTCCCACGCAAAAACGTATGGAAAAGTGTTTTTTTTTTTACCTAAATTTAAGGTTTGCAGGGATTTCTGGGTAGGAAAACATTGGGGGACCCACGCATGCCATATCTCCCTGGACTTCCCCGGGTGTCTAGTTTCCAGAACTGTTTGGGTTTGGTAGTTTCCAAAGATGCCCGCCGAGCTCCTGGCCAAAAGCTCAGGTGACCACCCCAAAAAATAAGGTAGTTTTGCTAAAGGTAATTTTTAAGTCTCCACCGTACGAATTGGGCCTTTTCCTGTTGCAGCCACTAGGTCTACCCACGCAATTGAGGTACCATTTTTATCGGGAGACCTGGGGGAACGCTGGGTGGGAGGAAATTTGTGTGAGCCCAGTGATGCCACGCTTTCCCACACAAAAAAGTGTGAAAAAATGATTTTTTTCAGCTAAAATTGAGGTTTGCAAGGGATTCTGGGTAAAGGAACGTTGGAGGATCCACGCAAGCCATACCTCCGTGGAAGCCCCTGGGTGTCTGCTTTTCAGAAATGTGTGGGTTTGGTAGGTTTACCTAGATGGCTGTCTAGCACGGGGCCAAACACCCAGGTAACCCCCCTTGCAAAAGCTTTTGCAAGGGGGGTTACCTGGGTTTTTGGCCCCGTGCTAGACGGCCATCTAGGTGAACCTACCAAACCCACACATTTCTGAAAAGCAGACACCCGGGGGCTTCCACGGAGGTATGGCTTGCGTGGATCCTCCAACGTTCCTTTACCCAGAATTGGAACAGTTGAATTCTCTGTGCTTAATTTGTCAATCCTGAATGCTACAATTTCTTAAAAATAAATTTTTGCCCTGTTCTGCTTTGGCCCACCCACACAAGTGAGGTATCATTTTACTCGGGAGAACAAGGGGAACGCTGGGTGGTAGGACATTTGTGCCGGCACGGAGATCCCACGCAAAAAAAGTTTGGAAAAGTGATTTTTTTACCTAAATTTAAGGCTTGCAAGGAATTTACTCTGGAGATCAAAGGGAACGCTGGGTGGTAGGACATTTGTTCCGGCACGGAGTTCCCACGCAAAAACGTATGGAAAAGTGTTTTTTTAAAACTAAATTTAAGGTTCGGGTGTCTAGTTTTCAGAACTGTTTGGGTTTGGTAGTTTCACAAGTTTGCCGCCGAGCCCCGGGCCAAGAACTCAGGTGCCCCCCCCCCCCCCCAAAAAGAAGGTAGTTTTGCTATAGGTTATTTTAAATTCTCCACCGTACGATTTGGGCCTTTTCCTGTTGCAGCCACTATGCCTACCCACGCAAGTGAGATACCATTTTTTTGGGGAGAGCTGGAGGAACGCGGGGTGGGTGGAAATTTGTTGATCCACGCAGATTCCAGAACTTTCCACCACAGAAATGTGAGGAAAATGCGTTTTTTTTGGACAATTTTTTAGGTTTGCAAGGGATTCTGGGTAACAGAACCTGGTGGGAGGTAGTTGAGTCACCCCATCCTGAATGCCCCTGGGTGTCTAGTTTTAAAAAATGTATAGGTTTGCTAGGTTTCTCTAGGTGCCGGCAGAGCTTGGGTTCAAAAACAAAAGGTAGGCACTTTGCCACAAAAGGGCCCGTTTTCACTGCGAAAATTCCGGTGCGACCACGTTGCGTTTTGCGCTGTTTCCTGTCGCAGGCACTAGGCAGACCCAGGCAAGTGAGGTACCATTTTTTTCAAGAGACTTGGGGAAACGCGGGGTGGGTGGAAATTTGTGTGAGCCCAGTGATGCCACACTTCTAAACACATAAATGTTTGAAAAAAATTAATTATTTCAGCTACATTTAAAGTTTGCTAGGGATTCTGAGAAAAGGAACGTTGGAGGATCCATGCAAGCCATACGCCCTTGAAAGCCCCCGGATGTCTAACTTCCAAAAATGTGTGGGTATGCTAGGTTTCTCTAGATGGCAACCGAGGAAGGAGTGAAAAACCCATGTGACCCCCCTAACTAAACCAATTAATTTTGACAAAATTAGTTGTTTACTTATGCAGCGTGACAATTTGGGCGCAATATTGCAAGGAAAATAGGACGGACATTGTGAGTTTTGCAGAATATTGTGAATACAATTAATTGTTAGATTTCACCAGAGAGACATCACCATGTAGTCCCATGGGTTTTCAAGAATATCTACAATTGGCAGGTTATTCGTAAGCGGAATGTACACCTTGGCACAGAGATTAAGAAAAACAAGTTCCCTACACAGCCATCTATTCCTCAAACACACACACATACTGGTTGGATTTGGCACGAGGGCGAGTGATAGTTCAGTATATATAATTTTATTAACAAGAGATTTCACAAAAATGAAATGCACTGTCAATTACATGGACAAAAAAACTGAACCAATGACTCGCAGCTTGTGAGCTGTAAAGCCACTTCAAGGCACCAACCTCTTTACAGGCCATTGACACACCTTTCATACCCGACACACAGAAGACCATTCACACCACCAGGCACAAAAGCAACACATCACAACATTTACAAAAAAAGTGACAAAGTGCGTCCTGCTTCAAAAAAAAAAAAAAACTACACAGACATCAAGTATTCAAACACACACACATACTGGTTGGATTTGGCACGAGGGTGAGTGATGGTTCAGTATATACCATTGTATTAGCAAGTGATTTCACAAAAAATGAAATACACTGTTAATAATGGAAAGGACAAGAAACTGAACCATTGACTCACAGCTCGTGAGCTGTAAAGCCACGACAAGGCACCAACCGCTTTACAGGCCATTCATACACCTTTCATACATGTGACACATACAAAACATTCACACCGCCAGCCGCGGACCCATCACATTACTACACTTCCACCAGCAGACAACGCCAATCAAGGGCCCATCACTTTCACACGCCTACATTCCTGACACAGCAGCTACACAAACTCATGGATTACATGGAGTAGCGCTCAACTAGCACTGTGTGTAGTAACCAGCATTAAGTCACTTCCCACACACCGCCAGCCAAGCACCAGTCCACGCACACCACCAGCCAAGCACCAGACCACACACACCGCCAGTCAAGCACCAGACGACGCACACCGCCAGCCAAGTACCAGTCCACACACACACCGCCAGGAAAGCACCAGTCCACAGACACCGCCAGCCAAGCACCAGTACAGGTACACCACCAGCCAAGCACCAAGCCAAACACAACACCAGGCAAGCGCAAGAGCACGCACACCGCCAACCAAACACCAGACCACACACACCGCCAGGCAAGCACCAGTCCACACACACCGCCAGGACAGCACCACTCCACACACACAGCCAGCCAAGCACCAGTCCAGGCACACCACCAGCCAAGCACCAATCCAAACACACCAACAGGCAAGCGCAAGACCATGCACACCGCCAACCAAACACCAGACGACACACACCACCAGCCAAACACCAGTCCACACACACCACCAGGCAAGTGCCACTCCACACACACCGCCAGCCAAGCGCCACTCCACACACACCGCCAGCCAAGCTCCAGCCCAGGCACACCACCAGCCAAGCACCAATCCCAACACACCACCAGGCAAGCGCAAGACCACGCACACTGCCAACCAAACAGACCACGCACACCGCCAGCCAAGCACCAGTCCACAGACACCGCCAGACAAGCACCAGTCCACAGACACCGCCAGCCAAGCGCCAAACCATGCACAGCGTCAGACAAGGGACACTACACGCAAACCAACATCATACTTTAGTTTTTTTTCAAAACAAATGAAAAACAAAAACAAATTGCAAATTGATACAAATCTACTAACACAACAACTAAATCTAAAAACACTACACAAATGCCAACTTTGAAACTGAACAATAAGTTTTAAAGAATAAAGACCAACCAGTTCACTTTACCACTCATGGATGCTCCCAAATATTCTTTTGCGTGTGGTACAATCTAAAACAAGCAGGTACACACAGCCCAGGGTTTGAAGGGCAGTCGGGGCAGTACATACGAACCTCCTTCCGCAAACCTCTTCGCCAACAGACTCTACATCTCCGACTGGGAAAGTCTTTTGAGGTTGTAGGAGGAATTTGATCAGGAAAGTGGCGATCTTTCAATCTGGCAACATCATCCACCACTCCGACTCTAGGAACACTTACCTGTTCTACTAAAACAAGGCTGCCTATTACAGACTCCTGAAACTTTACAAAAGTCATCCTTGACTGGGGACAAGATTTCTGGAACACAACAAAAGCATTAAAGGTTGCCAAGTGGAAAAGATGGATAGCCAACTTCTTGTACCAAATGTAAGCCTTACGAAGAGCAGCATACGGTTCCAACCTCTGATCTACTCTGTCAACACCACCCATGTGCCTATTATAGTCCATTATGCACACAGGTTTGCGTGCTTCTGCAACCTGACCCCAAACAGTCACCGGTTCAGTGCTTTCATCATGTATGGAAGTCAACATGTAGACATCTCTCCTGTCTGAAAACTTCACAGCTAGAAGCTCCTCACAACGCAATGCACTGCACTGACCCCGAGCATGCTTTTGACAAACAAGTTCTTTTGGGAAACCTTTACGGTTTGAGCGGATTGTGCTACAAGCAACAGTGTCCACTTTGGCCAATTCCCTGAACAACCGCACACCAGTGTAGAAGTTATCTACTTATAAATGATGGCCTTTGTTAAAAAATCCACGACCAAGTTCCCACACAATTTTCTCAGTCACTCCAAAAGTCGACGGACAACCAGGGGGTTAATCCTGGATTCCTTACCGGTGTACACCCTGAAATTAGAGACCTATCCAGTCAGACTGTCACACAGCATATAAAGCTTAATTCCATAGCGAGCCCTCTTACTAGGAATGTATTGCCGAAATACCAAGCGGCCCTTGAACAACAGCAAAGACTCATCCACTGCAATTTCTTTCCCAGGATAAAAGATCTCAGGAAATCGATCAACGAAATGATCAATGACAGGCCGAATCTTGAAAAGACGGTCACAATCAGGGTGATCTCGTGCCAAAGCAGAACTATTGTCAACAAAATGCATCATCCTGAAGCAGAAGCAAATACCTATCACGACTCATGGCTGCCGGAAAAATAGCTGTTGCCATCAAGGGACTAGTAGACCAATAATGAAGCCATTGATGGTTTCCTAAGCAAGCCCATCAAAAAAGTTATACCCAAAAACTTTTTCATCTCCTCCAAATTTGTGAGAGTCCACCGGGTAGCTCTAGCGTGGGACTTAAGGCTGGCACTGTTCAACCTCAAAAAAAATTCTGCATACAAATTAGTCTGCTCTACAATCTCAGCCAAAAACACATCATCCATAAACAACTTGAAAAAATCAATTGGCAAAAAGTTTTCAGTGTTCACCCTACACCCTGGAACACCAGTAAATTCAGGCAATGCCGGCTGCACCATGCCTGGTGCAACCCAGAGGTCAGAACTTTCAACGTCAAGTCTTGCAGCCGCAGGCTGCCGACCAGCTGCCTCTTGTCTCACTGCACCAACTGGAAGTCTAGCAGCCCCAGGCTGCAGCCCAGATACCTCTTGCCGCACTATTGCCACAGCAATGTCCTCCGCAACCACAGGCACTTCATCCACGCCAAAAGTAGCTTCATCAGCACTCAGAGTATCTTGATCATCAGATGAAGCCATGTGTAGAGAAAACTCACTACCTGAATCTTCACCTCCCACCTCTGGCTCAGAATCAGAGTCAGTCTCTGGACCATGGTCAGAGGAAGAATCAAAAAGCATTCCAACAACTTGCTGAGCAGTAATCCGGCGGCTAGCCATTATCCTTACAAATAAAGGAGTCTGCACAAACAGCTCAACAACCCCAACACTGGGCAAAGTAAGTAAAAAAATGTAAGCCTTTATCACAAATATCTATATATTGAAAAAATATACAATTCGCATACAAGAGACCGCTACACTCACCAGTACCTACTCTGCAAAGACACAGCAAATAGGCAACGATATCCCACTAGAAAGAAGAAAAAAAACTTACATCTACAGAAGTACACATCAAGGACAAATGCAAAACATGTTTTACAATCGCAAAAAAGAGAAACCAAACATACTCGTATTATTACACACTTTGCAAAAAAAACAATTACATTACAATTGAACAAAAAAAAAGGTCTCTTACCAAACACATGCAACTACACAAACAGCAGAACAGAACCACCAGTAACGGAACCGCACACTGCAACAATCTAAAGAGAAAATAAAACAATACACATTAGAAGAAACAAAAACAACACACATTACAACAGGCTATCTCACAGGGTATGTCACAAATGGGGTGTCTGTCCCCATGGGGGGCAGAATATAAATCATTATAAACGTGGGCCCCCTGGAAGCAACCCTACAGAGGGCAGAGAGGCCAAATAAAGACACCAATCTGCTCCCAGAGGGGGCAGAACATATTTTTGAAAACAAATGGGCCCAAGGAAGCGACCCTTGGCCAAGGGGTCGCTTCCTATAAAAAAAAAATTAAAAATCCCTGGAGTCTAGTGGGCTTTTCTATCCCCCCTGGGTCCAGAAACGGTAAAAAAAACAGCCGATCTGCCTCCAGGGGGGGGGGGCAGAACAGTCTACAATATTTATATTGCCCCCTGGTAGTGACCCTTGCCCAAGGGGTCGCTTCCTTTATATAAAAAAAAAAAACAATCCCTGGTGTCTAGTGGGCTAATCTACCCCCCTGGGTCCAGATTTGGCCCAAAAAGCGGCCGATCTGCCCCCAGTGGGGGCAGAAAAGTCTAAAAAAATTATATAGCCCCCTGGAAGCGACCCTTGCCCAAGGGGTCGCTTCCTTTATAAAAAAAGAACAGTCCCTGGTGTCTAGTTCCACTCCCCCTGGCTCCAAATTAGGCACAAAAAACGGCCTAACTGCCCCCAAAAGGGGGGGGGGGCAGAGAAATGTAAAAAAAATTGTTGGCCCCTATGAAGCGACCCTTACCCAAGGGGTCGCTTCCTTCATAAATAAAATACTATCCCTGGTGTCTAGTGGGCTTTTCTGCCCCCCCTGGGTCCAGATTCGGCCCAAAAAACGGCCGATCTGCCCCCAGGGGGGGCAGAAAAGTCTAAAAAAAAAAATGGGGGCCCGTAGGAAGCAACCCTTACCCAAGGGGTCGCTTCCTTTATAAATTAAATGCAATCCCTGGTGTCTAGTGGGCTTTTCTGCCACCCCCCCCCCCCCCCCGGGTGCAGATTGGCCAAAAAAACGGCCGATCTGCCCCAGGGGGGGGCAGAGAAGTCTGTAAATACATATGCCACCCAAAGAAAGCGACCTTTGCCCAAGGAGTCGCTTCCTACACAAAATTGAGGCGATACAAACAATCCCTGGTGTCTAGTGGGGCATTCCTGGTGCACGATCGCGACGCTGTGCACGATCGTGCACCAAAGTCAAAAAATCTTTATTTAGATATAAAACAAATATCTTTAAAAGAGAGTTTCCAGTTCATATTATTTACAAATACTAAAAACAATGCTAACACAGCGAGAATCTAAATGATCATCTCCTCGGTCTCCTAGTTACAAGTATTATTAAAACTGCTCCACTAAGCTATGGTTTCATACATAAACAAACCGTGATCACAAGGAGCTGTTTAAGCTATTCTTGGCGCTAATTGCCTACTGGTATGAGACTTTTAAAAGCGTTATTTAATTTAAAAAAGGTAAGGGAGAAGCTGTAGCAGGCCAATTTTGTTTAAAATAGCGATATGCATGCTGGATCAGGTTTGTCAGTCTTATGTTTAGATCTGTGTTATCTGGGCTCAATGCCGCAATAATGGCTTGCCTGCAGGTCCGAACCCCCAGTCGATTCCATTCCCCCCTCAGCTTAAGCCTATGATGGAGGTCGAAGGCGGGGCAAATGAAAACCACATGCAGTAGCGTTTCTGCTGCTTCGCCGCATCCTCTGCAAGTTGTATCCTCCTCCGTGCGACGCCAGGGGGGTAAATTTTGCAAAATCGCCAGTCACCCATTCTAATAGTTATAAAACTCATTTTAGATACAGTGAGTAAGTACTGGAGAGGTAAGAGGCAGGGATTAGCCGATTATAGGAATTAATAACTGCCCATGAATGACTTCGTTTTAAAAACAGTGCTTTGTCACTGAGTGATTGCGTTCTTACACATTTTTTAATTGCGAGCTTAAATGCTGGCTGGCTGGGGTTGAGGGCCCAGAGGCCATCTGCTGACATTTGTTGGATATAATCCTTAAAGAGATGGCCAAATGTTCCTGCTGGGTTTTTCTCAGTTATTTCTTGCCAGACTAGGGACTCTAGTGTGCCTGGGTTGGATTGTCTTAGTTTGTGGCACAGATTAAGAAATACCCCAATGCTGGAAACATCATAATTCAGTAACCCCATCTCCAATCTAATCTGTGGAGGGGATGCAGAATGTGGCAACTGAAGAACGCTTAATGCCGTACCTCCTACCTTTGGCGGATGGCTATTAATCTCATCCAGGGTGCTAGATAAGTCAGCTATGAACAAGTTGAAGCGGAGGGGGGCCAGCACGCATCCCTGCTTAACGCCTCTCGTTGTTGAAATTCTTCGCGAGAGATGCGTGCCGGACCCTAACTTCACTCGAACCCAGGTTTGTGAGTGCAGTTAAATAATTGCATTCAATAATTTGTCTGGGATCCCCCACCTCCTCAGCTTTTCCCATAGGGCCTCTCTGGGGACCCTATCGAAGGCGGCTTTGAAGTCGACAAAGCAGCAGAACACAAACCTAGATGTAGAAAGGGCTTTGTCGACAATTGATGACACCACTAGTAGGTTGGTCATGGTCCCCGAGTTGGCAGTGAACCCGGTTTGGTTCATTGGCACCCGGTTGTAATCGTTTGCCCAATACCTCAGATCTTCCAAGAGGAGCCCTGCGTAGTGTTTGGCCTCGATGTCCAACAGGGCTATGAGTCTGTAGTTATTAGGGACAGCACGCGAACCTGATTTATAAATAGGGTAAATTATTGCACCCCGCCACGAGTCTGGGATTGTTGCAGTTCTTAATGCATAGTTAAAAAGATTTGTTAACAATCCAGACCAAAAGATTATGTCCGATTTAAACAGGTTTTGTGGGAGGCCGTTGGGCCCGGGAGCTCCGTCTTGTCTAGCCTTTGTCACTGCAATGATGACCCTGTCTTCCGGCACCTGGTAAGCCTCGTCGGTCAGGTGGTTTGGCTCAGTGGAGGTACACCCTTTAATGTCGAGACCGGTGCCCATTTCTCCTTGCAATCTATGTCCTGCAGAATCGGGGTGAACTTGTGTCTTGAAATGGTCCGTGAGGTAGTTAACCCATTCTGCTTCTTGTATGTTTGCTGTCCAAAGCTTAAAGAACTCGAGTTTGAGTGATTAATTATAGCCCAGAATTTCCTTGAGTTTTTCCTCTTGCTCTCCCACACCAGTTTGCACCAGAATTGATTTTCGTGTTTCGGAATGCCCTGCATTGGGACATCAGGGGAAAGGAAACACTGTTTCCCCCCTCCCCCCTCCCTCCCCCCCCCCGATGCCTCAAGGCACCGTGAAACGGCCCCCTGCCCCACCGGAGCAAGAAACACTTACCCTTCTCGCTGGACGTGCTGGAAACAAATGGCTTCCAGCGCGTCCAGTGCTTCCTGATGACGTCCGCTGACGTCACCAGGAAGCGTGGGGGGGCCAGGGGGTGGCAGCGGAAAGTCTTCCACTGCCACCCCAGGGAAAAGCACAAGGATCGATGCCCCAGGGGGGGCGCGCCAGTGCTCCCCCCGAGGGCTGTGCTGATGACGGAGCGGTTCCGTCATCAGCACAGCCCAACCGACGCTGATGACGGAACCGCTCTGTCATCAGCGTCGAAGGGGTTAACAGTCCTGAGTAGGTGTACCCTAAGCCGGACAAGATTTAAATGGAGAAAATGTTTTGCATTTTTCTTTCTTTTCATGTATTTCACAAGAATGAAACCAGAATGGTGGTCATTTTTGGGGTTTGATGTGTAATAGTGCTTGCACCATCCGTGGCAAACCTATTGTATTCAATACATACTCTGCATAGACAGAAAAGGGCTGTTGGTCAGCCTTGTTTAACAATTAGCTGCTTTGGCTCAGGGCACCTCAGCATTTGGCTTGAGATATTGTTGATCATATTTTGGATCAGCCCATATGAGTGTTTTGGTCTCACTGTCTTTCTGTTGGCTGTTTGAGTGTTTACTTCCACCTCCATTGAGATTTACGCGGGACTGTTTTACATTTCAAATGTATACTCATTCATTCCTCATTTAATTTTTCACATATGTGCATTTTACACAACAATATTTAACAACAAGGGGTGGTGATGGACAGAGTTTCGGAATTAAGCAGAATACTCTCACCCAGTCAAGAGATCAGGGCTAGATCCAACACCGGAAGCTTGTTTCCTTTCCAGTGAAGAATTGGCTTGGTAGTTTGGTCTGCCCTGTTCCCATGATGCACTGGGCCAGGGACAGACTAATTTGCATATAGCCAGGCTCTGAACTGGGATGGTGCAGTGAGCTAAAAAACAGTGATGGATCAAGCCCTGATCTGTTGACTGGGTAGGAGTGTTCTGATTAACTCAGATACTCTGTCCATCACCACCCCCTTTTTGTAATTATTTTGGCCACCATGAGTGTGGAAGAGTATGCTCAGACATGAGTCCCTTGCTCATTGCACCATCAGGATTCAAGCAAGCCGGGCCGAAGACGGCTGTAATGCCAGAAACCGGTCCCCGGAAGCTTGTTTCCTTTCCAGTGAAGAATTGGCTTGGTAGTTTGGTCTGCCCTGTTCCCATGATGCACTGGGCCAGGGACAGACTAATTTGCATATAGCCAGGTTCTGAACTGGGATGGTGCAGTGAGCTAAAAAACGGTGATGGATCAAGCCCTGATCTGTTGACTGGGTAGGAGTGTTCTGATTAACTCAGATACTCTGTCCATCACCACCCCCTTTTTGTAATTATTTTACACAACAAGGCATCCAATTCAAAGATAATTGGTGTGCGCACTTTTAAGTTACCACAAGAATGATAACTTTGATTTTAAGCCTTCTATTGTGATTGGGAACTAGGCTTATTTTGAAAGAGACGTGTGCCTGTTGTTTACCACTTCTGACCTGGAAAACTTATATCTCGTTTTCAGTCAGTGGACAAGCCTTTATAGTCTACATTAAAATTATATTGCAGAGCATTGTGCAGAATTTACAAATGGGTAGCATATCTTTTCATATTCCAAACCTAATCTAGAACAAGCTGTGGCAAAGCACGTTGTGTTGGTTTTAAAGTGCAAACTGCAGATGTACATGCCTATGTGTGCATGGATTAGAACATTTAAAGTAGAGCAGGCGAAGAACTTTAAGAAGAAAAGATTTCAGGAGACCCAGCAGCAGTCAAGAAAAGATGCCAAGAGGTTTTTTTTATTTTAAAAGCCCTGGTGGTAGTGCAGCGAAGCCAATGGTAGCTTAAAAATAAAGACGTACTCTGCTCCAGCAGAAATGTAGAGAAGACAAGAGCTTACAAAAAGAGCATTGTGGGGTCAGGGCATCCAGATATGTAATGAAAACCAGCGATTAGGAGGCCATCCTATGGTCAGACTCGATCTTGAGCCGGACATAAACAGTATAACGGCAAAGGGTTTGGATGCTGCTGTGATCAAAGCATAACTTTGTATTCACTGCCCGTCTTACACGTATTAAGTTATGATTTAGATATTGCAAAATGTGTCATCATGATTACTCGTAGTGTGAAATGGTCCCTCTCGCACGGCCTTGAAAGCACCACCAGGAGGTAGACTGATGCTTGAAACAACCAGTACCATGAGGGCATTCCTCTGAAGCACACTGTATGTATATTTATAGATGAGTTGTTCCAAATGTTCTGGTGGTTGCTTTGTCAAGCCAGATCTAAAAAAAGAAAATACGAATGAGGTGAGAAAAGTGTATGTCTTGGGAAAAAAATGGCAAACTAAAGAGGCTTTTATGTATGACATTGTACTAATGTCTGAAAGTTTGCCAGTAGCTATTGGATTTGTGGCTCAGAGGAGAATCTGGACAAGAAGACATGAACGGTTATAAATAAGAGGTCACACCAATGGTATCTAGTGGATTGCAGATTTACATTGTAAAGTGTTGGTAGCAAAATGTTCGGTTTTGAATGAAAAGGCATATAGTTTCATCCATTCTGAAGAAGCTTATTCTGGCAAGCTATCGAGGTTCGTGTTTCAGCAGCTCAACGCGTGGCAGCAAAGCTTCTTTGTGTAGGCTGGGCAGCCATGCAACAACTCCAGTGTCAGTCTGACTTAGGAATGCAAGTACCTCACAGTAGTACAGAGCACAGTAGGATCTCGGGTACACCATGAGTAAGGTAAGTAGGATACTATGAGAGGCTACAGGGTATTGTCAGCACACATCAAAACCACGCCTAATGACTGGTGATACAGCTTTGGCGGCTGGAGTGAAGTGGTTTCACAGTCGTTTATGTATCATAGCAAAGGCTGTATGTAGTAGAGACTTCCTTCATTTTTTAGTATAGTAGTACCCAGGTTAGCAGCAGATTAGAGGGCCTGGCAGCTCTCTTTAGCCGTCGTCATCCATCTATTGCTCAAGTGGTCAGAGGATCTGGGCATTCGATTGGAATGTGCAGGTCCGGTTGACGTTTGCCAAGCATGTACCAGTTAGGACAATACTATTCAATCAAACATTCAACCAGGTGCCTTTCTTCTTTCAATTGCACACTGTGAAGCAGTGCCCTCATTTTTAATTTGTCAACAACTTGGGCCTTTGTTAGCATATTCCAGTGACCCACAACTGTGGTGTTCTCTCTAGATGAAGCATTTCGCTATTGTTTGTGTCAGAAGTAGCTGATGTGCACTTGTTTGTAGAAAATGGAGACAAGATGTGCAGTCAGCAGATGTTTAGTTCATATTTGAGAGTCCTGTTTGCCTGCAAGCCTTGGAAGTCTGTACAGCTGGGCAAAGCCACAGACACAAACTCACATCTCTTCCAGGGTCTGTCTTCTCTGCTTCAATTTCTATACCACGGGTGACATTCGATTTCTATTTTTCGCTCGTTCTGCTGTTCCATTGATGGAATATTTATACAAACTAGTAAGGGAATGCAGTATGTACTTTCACAGTGACACATTATCTCCGTCATTTGGATAGGGTCCCATGGCTGCCAAAGGGAACCATGCCGTTTCTGTATGATATCTTAAGCTAGTTATGACGTTTTGGCCCTTGTACGCTAGGCTTTTTAGTTTTATGCCATGCCCATAACAGCACAGTTTTAACGTGCTGTTAGCTCGCCACGTGCCTGTCTGGCAGCTCTGCTGTGCCTGCATTGGCAGCGACGTAAACAATCTTTTGTAAACGTTCACATTAAGGCACAGATGGGTGGACTAGAACATACCTTGACTAATCCATTTCGCGGCCCATCGAAAGATACCGCGCGCGCCACCCAACTGCATTTATGCAAGAGCCCCTCTCGGAGAAGCGCGCGTGCCTGGGTACTTGTTATGCTCTTTCTGGACACGGGGCACTTTTTACGGTTGACCCGACGCGCTGGGGATGATGCTGATGCGGCGGGTTGCTTTGCAGACTGTGCAGGAAAGCACTGCTGCAGCCGACCCTTTACTCCGCGTCAGGCGCGCTGCCTTAAGCACCCCTCTCAATGAGTGTCACTGGAGAGCCATTGTAGTGAGCTGGTGCGGTAACACGGCCGCACTCCTCGCCTCCAGACTCTAGGACATTGGGCTCGATGCCGCCTCTGACCGGGCATTCCTCCCGCCTTGGGCTCTCTTGGCAGTGACCGGGCTCCTGCAGTGACATGGCGCAGCCCTCGGTGGCGCTGGTACTTCCTAAAGCAGAGATAAAGGAGGATGGAGATAGTGTGCTTGGCATGTATATAAATTCCGAGGTCTCATGACCGTGCCAACCCATTGACGGCAAGAACCAGGGAAACCCAGGCGTTCCGTTCTTTCTGGTTCTGCAGCCCGAATAGATTCAGTGCGAGAAGTCCAGGGCCGCAGGTCATGGTCTTACAAGGCCTTCCACACACCTCAGACTGCGTTATTTATATGTTTACATACCAACGGAACAATCCCATCACTGCAGAAGTAAGTGATTGGTCTTTCAGTCTGAGGAGAAAAAGTGCTGCTACATTTTGGACGAACTGCTGTGTGTATCGAGTCCTTTGGCAAATCCAGATAGATACATTGTAGTAGTATAGGCTTTCATCCGCGTGGCCATATTGTCCAACTCAAACAGCACAGGACCTATGGAAGGGCCAAACAAACACTTGGAAAACCTTTCTAGAAGCAGAGATAGTAGATCACAAGTTATAATGCCGAGTCTTCAAAGGTTCAGCTGTTTCGGATGGGATCTCAAAGCTAGAGGGCAAAATGGTGTTTTGACGAAACTTGCATTTATAGCAAAACCGGACTAGATATTGACACCCCTCTGTTGTATGAAAATGCTTGGAGTAATTGCCAAGCATGTAAAAAGTGCATTTGAAAGCTTGCATGAGATGTGGAAGGAGACAAAAAGAAATATTAAATGACAAAGGGCTTTGGATGAAGCCTGGTGGACTGCCCAAGTAATATGCTATTTTGATGATACCCAGTCAGAAAGGCCTCCTACTTAATATCATTAAGACACACTTTAACGCTAAATCCCCAAAACTGACTTGGTGGAGGCATGTCAAAAGGCACTGGAGGCAGACCGCTGCAGAGGACCATAACCCTGACCATCGTCCACAGTTCAAAACTATATTGGATCCAGTGTCCATTCCCAGTTGTTAACTAGCGTAAAGAGGGAGAGTTCAATTTGTTGCTTTCTGCTGGTTGAATGCTCGTTGTATGACTTTCGAAAGAAGTTTGCTGGAAAATACTACAAAAGTTTTTATTGCTGATTAACAGCGCTTCTTGCTAAGAAGGGGAATCGTACCTGAAATTGTTGCTTTTACTACTTGCTTACAGTCTTCGCCACAGTGAGGTAGCTAGTTAACTGTCCAGGACGTGAAGTGAAAAAATACAAACTCCACTCGCACTAAAGGTAGGGGAGCAAGGGACTGCTTGGACGCATGGCAGAAAACCCGCTGGCATAGGAAATTCTTCATCCAGTCAGCGCACACATCTTCTTTCAAGTCGGTGGCAATGCCCAGGCCCAACACTGGTTTCTGGCCTTCCCTCCAGTGTAGACGCATCTGCCCTCCAAGTGGGGCAGTTACCATCTCTACCCACCGCCTGTCGGCACCTTGCAGACGATTACTCAAACCGAATCGCGCCAAGGTACTGAAATTATCATGATCACCAAGGCCGAAGCTACGAGGGATGACAATTATCCCAGGACCTCACAAGAAGTCCCAGCTCGCCCTGACCCAGTAATCACCCAGGACCCTATGGGAAATCGCAGCCCCTCGCATCACAATCGAGGGTGCTCTAGTCAAATACACGTGCTCCGTGCGCCAGCACTAAAAGATTAACCAGGAAGCTGGCCAGCCAGAAATTGAACCCGACTGTTCCAAAACCAACATCCAAGAGAATCTCCGCATCCCAGTCCCAACGGGAATTGGCAAAAAAGGGCGGAAAACAGCCCGGCTGGCCTAATATTTATCCCTCATTATTCTTTAAGTGGCCATGCAGACAGCCTGAATATAGGGAATCTGCTAAAACTACTTCATCACATTCCATCGCTGAACCATCTAACCACTGCAGAACTACACTCAGTAAAATTCGCCCATGTCCCTGGTACAAGGGCTCCTTAATCCATTATCACAAGAGGCCTCTAGCTTCGATGAATGGGGTATAGATATAGTGCCCACTTGCCCACAGAAATAGTCCCACGTCTTAACTGAGGATCATAAAATCCCCCCCCCCCCCCGAGGATGCATATTCAAGGGACAATTTACTTAATTTACTTGCCACATTTGGTCTAAAATCAGTAGACCGGACTCCGATGGACGCTCACACCACATTTAAGAAAATATTGACTATATTTTCTTGTCAAATGGCTTGATCAACTACCTGCAGAGCTTTGACATCTTAAATCGCACAGAAAGTGATCATAATCTTCTGGTCGCAAGTTTGAACTTAAAGAACCAGATCGCTGACACAGGCCAAGACCGTGGATATGAACAAATGACCCTGGTAAAAACAATTAAGTGGCACCCTAATCATTCGTCCCAGGTTTCCAAATGGCTCTATGACTTGAGATCCTGTCTTCAGGATCACCCAAGCCATCTTCTTCTAAAACAGGGACCATATGACCAGAGAGCTGGGAGTCTCTCTCCAGAAGACCAGAGAGGGGGACAGTATTGCCAGGTTCAAAGTGGCCCCCCAAGGAGAGTCCATCAGCCAACAAGTCTCCCAAACAAACTGCTGGGGCAACGGAGTATCACACCTCGCCAGTTCAAACTTAACGCAACACCTGGAAACCTTCTGGCTATAAAAGAAGCGAGAAATGCGCACAAACAAATGTTTGGGTCCTGAAACATGCGCAACAAGAAGAGGAATGGAAAAAGATCCTTTTCATGCTAAAAGAAGGATCCCTAGCTAGATTCTGGCAATATGTGAACACTCTAAAATCCCTTGACCCCCCGAGATCAAACGCAGTCCCAGCAGCAGCTGGCTCATCAACACACTGCTCCCACAGCCACCGACATATCGAATACAGAAGAACTCCAAACCCTGATGCTACCAAGGGAAATTATAAGACAAATAAAATCTATGAATCCCAGTGGGGCGCTGGGCCCAAACGGGCTACCTGCCGGGATCTTCCAATCTGCCCAGAGGGCTGGGCAGCTCTTCTGACCCCGTTATTCAACACCGCTTACACTTTTGGAAAGACACCAGACTCTTGGAGGGGCTCAATATTATGTGCGATTCACAAAAAGGGAGATCGTCTAAACCCAAGTAACTATCGCTTAATAACCCATTAGACTTGGTAGCGAAATATACGATCGTATCCTCCCGGAAAAGCTGAAAACCTAGACAGAAGACAACGAGTTGCTCCCCTTCTTCCCAACAGGCTATCGTCGAGGAGCCGCCACAACTGATAATATATGAAAGAAAGAACAAACAGCAGACGAAGGTCAAGCATATCCAGTCCGTATGTATAGTAAATTCAGAGGGTGGTGCAATCACTTCCCACACCTGCCGTCCAAAGGTGTCAATAGTAGCCAAATTCATAAGAGGAAATGGAAGGTGCACTCGTTTCGGAGTCAATACACAAACGTCAAGATATGTTCCAGAGTTACTTCTTTTTATTCAATATATCTTTTTAAAACTGGCACACAGCCAACGTGTTTCGTTCCCGATTCTTGCCAGAGGGAACTTTGTCAGGGCTCCAATATATTCAGCTGGCCAAGTAACAAAAAAGCATATATATTTAAGTTTAAAGGTTCGGACCCGATGAGGCCAAATATTATCCTCAATAACGGTCTAGTTGGTGAGGTTTCTCACAACTTCGGTTAGTAGGCGTAAAAATTTCCTTTGCAGTCGAGTCGAACTATAAGAGGGGTCCAGAGTTCATTTATCCATCTATGAACTGTGAAATAATGGAGTAACGCTATATTGGCTAAAAAAGGAACGTCTCCTCAAGTGGCATGATAACTCACACTGCCGGTTATCATTTGTTGCTTTTTCGATCTAACTGCAGCTTTCAATAAGGTTGACAGACCTTCGCTCTGGAAGAAACTTGCAAATTGGGGCATTCCAGCTTCACTTCTAACCGCCATAACGTCCCTTTACTCAGAAACCGGGGTACGTGTAAAAACAGGTCCTTCATCTCTATTGGCGAAAAGCTGTTCGCCTTGAGGTTGGAAACCAGTCTGTGTGCTAGCTCCCCTCCTTTTCAATCTGTACTCGGCAGACCCAGGAAAGTGCTAGTCAACAGCAGCCTGGCCCCACCCCGACTAAGTAATCAACCTTTACACCTCTCGCAGTACGCGGATGACATAGTCATCATGGACCACACCAAAGTGGGCCCCGAACGTACCCTGACCAGCTTACAGGAGTACAGTATACAGAACCATCCTATTATAAACTCGGAAACGACCTAGATCGTAGTAATAGGTCGGCAAAAAAACTAAAACACATCACATGTACCATTGAATCCAGGAAAATTAATTCAGTGCAGAAATTTAAGTACCTGGGGTTTGGTTTACAGAAACGGCGAGACCCACCGCCCACAAAAAAGATCTGACTAAAAATTCGGCAGCTATAATGTACGGTCTAATAAATCTGAACAACAAGCTAAAAAGCCCTTCTGTGGAGTGTATTAGGAAAGTTACTCAAGCTGTGCTTCTTCCAGCACTTGCGTATGGGCATTATGCGTTCCCGGGTGCCAGCTCAGAAACCCTGGAGTGGGCCCAATGTGTGACCTACAAAAAAATCTTTCAACTCCTTAAACACCTCTCCAGGGCAAGTCCCAGGTTGGAGCTTGGGCTGGTCAAACCATCATTAACCCTTGAGGCCGATTTACTTAAAATACTATATTCGAATCTTAATAACGCTGGGGGAAACCTTAAAGAGCCGCCTCAGGGATATATTTGAAAAACCTGGCTCGCAATGGAATACGCAACTTATGAGTGCTTTGGCGACCACCGAAATAAACGAACCAGCACTCGCCTTGCCTCATATCTCATACGCCGCATGGAAAAATCTAATTAATAAACAAAACAAATCAAACTAGCTTCACTCCAGCAAGGCCGGGCATCATTAAAAACATTAGCCTTCCTTATGACGCTGAATGACTCGGTAAACAAACCACAGGCTTATCTTGCCGCCCCGCTGAACCCTAAAGTCAGAAGAGAAATCATGTATATGTGACTGCTGGCTCTGCCAATTACCGATTTCAGCCAAGTTTGGGCAAATCAAATCACAGGAGGGGCATGCAGTCTGTGTGATTACAAACAAGAGTCTTGGCTACACCTCCTGTGCTGTTGCCCGGCCCTTGCAATTGAAAGGAGGATCCTTCTCAGGCAACTATGCCTAAGAGAAAAAGCAAACACTTGCCTCGAGGCCTGTGCTGTATGCCTCACACTCCAAGAACCTCACATTCTGGCCCACTTGAATGATTTGTAAAATCTATGAGATGCGCTTTTTACCCCTGCTCTGCCAGTGGATCCGGCTCTCGCACAATCCAAAAGCTGATCCTGGATTACTTCAAACACAGGACCTAGAAAGAGTAACAAAAGTAGTCCTGGAACATCAAACATCCTGGGTAGTGATACAAATCTGGAATACCAGCCAATTAATTAGCTATGCATTAACACCTCACATGAGAAACCAATTTAACGCCTTAACCGCTGCGGTTTTTCCGCCGCGGTGCGGGCGTTCTAAAGAGTGGGCAGGGCTCCGTCGGCCGTTGGCAGCACTAGGTGGCCGACGGCAGCACGCAAGGGGTTAAATGAGAGGAATGGTAACAAAAGTAGCCCTGGATCTCCAAACTTCTTGATGTTGATACTCTTCCACAGGACTGGCCATAGTGCAACGGTCAAACGCAATCTTGAAAACAAGACCCAAGACAACTGATGGTACCTAATAATGGCATTTTATTAACTTTTTTTAATCTTTATAGATCGCACAAGGTAATGTTTTTATTTCTTTCTAATGCAATGGTTTTAGTTAACTTATGCAAATAGACTTATTCATTAATTTATTCAAGTGACTGCTGTGGCCAGGAGCCATCTAACACTCTCCCAAACCATCACTCGTTGGTTACAAAACAGTAGTGGACTGCTCCTTTAACCTGCACAGGCCAAGACAGAATAATAAGAGAATGGTCCCCAGCTTGTTCAGGCTTACGAGCTAGCAATCCCTCATCCCCAAGTCAACAACTGAGAGAACACTCCATGGGCAAGTTCCTAGGCTCCCCAAACTGATTTCCTCCACTTTCTTCCACACATACACTCTGCTTTCCCCACACTCCTACACACTTTTGTGTAGCATGTATTTATTATTATAGGTAAAAGCCCTCTTAAATCACTGTAAAAGTCACCTTTGGGACCAGCGTACATATTGTTTTTTTGTTTTTTTTATCCTCATTTGCGTTCATTGGCTCCAATCTGTCAAGACAGAGAAACTACCGCAGAACCGAAAGTCAGGCAAAGCCTCTGTACTGACTCAGCTACAGCTGGCGGGGATCGCGTAGGAAGAGTGGTAAACCAAACCCCAACAGTATCAGCTGGCAGGCCGTGAGATTCTAACATGCGGGTTGCTCTGATGGACAATGTTGCCCGGAATACCAAGGCCCTTTAAGCTTCGACAGTACTGTGGCGGAGCCGAGAGGTGAGCCATGTCAGCAATATTCATCGGACCTGGGGAAAAAAAAAAAAAAAACCAGGTGTCAACAGGACCTCTCCAGCAGCTTCCAAAAAGCTCTTTTCACCTGATTTCCTCCCCTTGCCAAGTCAAGTTTCGAAATCTGGAGGATTGAAGCACGCCATTCATAAAAAGTGGGTGGCAAAGCGTCTTTCCAATGTCTACAAATTTCCCTGCGGGCCGCCAGAATGGAATAGAACACTAAGTTGGAGGCAGCGTTACGAGTTTTTCCTCTCAGGCCAAAGATGACTAAGCCGAGATCGATGGTAACCTGATAGCCCAGAATCAAGGACAATTTTCTACTTATGGAATCCCAGAATCGAGTGATTTGCGGGCATTCGTAAAACATGTGGGTGTCGGACGCCGCCACCAAGCCACTTCTTGGGCAGGAGACTGGCCCGGTTTGGGAAAATTTTGACAGTCTCTGCGGGGAGTAATAAGCTCTATGAATTGTGAATACGTGGTTCCTTCGTAGCCAAGCAGGCTTAACCAAATCCCACAATACACTGCATGAGGTTAGCCAAAGTTCTTCCACATCTACTCCTGGCATAGACTCCGCCCATAATTGCGTTGGAAGACAGAATTTACCGTCTGATTCCTCTATGATCTTGTTATACCAGAGCGAGATCTCTTTTTTTATAGGTGGTTTATCAAGCAGGCATGTTTCTAGTTCGCTCACTCCCCCTATAGGGAGCCTGCTGTTACGTGAGGGCAGTGTATTTTGCGCCTGGGACCAGCTTGAGATTTGTAGATATTTGAGTCTAGAGAATCTCGGTCCGACTTTGTTAGACAAATAGTTCCATGGAAGCAGATGTCCATCAGTAAATAAGTCACCCCAAGATACGATTCCTGCCTCTTTTAGTGGTGAGACTAATGCGTCTTCCGCCCAGGGAGGGGGTGCAGGTAAGTCCCATACTGGAGCTCTGCTTGAAAAATATCCTAACTTAATCGAGTGTCTAACTCTGTACCATGTATTGGCCATCCCCTGTAGTATCTTCAGCTTTATTTTTTTAAAGAATTTGGGATCTCCAAACTTAAACAGAAAACTGGCCTGCCCAACTCCCTCACACCTCAACAAAGTGGAAAACATAAGGCCCAGGCCTGAATCAGCTGGTGTTTTAAAAAGCGTATGTGCATGCGTTAGCTGGAATGCCCATGCATAACCCTGAAGGTCTGGACCCGCCAACCCGCCCTTCTCCCTCCGTCGCCTTATCTTTTTCCAGGCAATTCTGGGATTCTTATTATTCCAGATAAAAGAAGATATCTCACTCTGCAGTTTTGCAATTAATTTAGGGTAAAAAAACAACGGTATTGAATTGAATAAAAAAGTAATCTTTGGCAGTATGGACATTTTAACCAGGTTTACCTTCCCCAGGATGGTGAGAGGGAGATGTGCCCATGCTCTCATTGATTTTCGGCACTGTGCTGCAACTTTTGCAAAATTCAGAGAGGCAATCATGTTTATATTTTTATCTAAGACAATCCCCAGATATCTCAAGTTAGCCCTCGATGTTGCACTATGTGTGTTTAGGTTAACGTTCCATGACATTGACTCAGTTTTAGAGGCATTCACCTCGTATCCTGACACCTTTCCAAACTCCAAGGCGAGATCTATAACCACTGGAAACGCAGTATTTATATCTGGTGTAAAAATCATAATATCATCTGCGTAGAGGGCAACTTTTTTACTCCAATCACAGTAGACAAATGGTTTGATTTGTTGGTTTTCTCTCAGTTTCTGCGCGAACGGCTCTATATACAAATCGAATAATAGAGGGGACAGGGGGCAACCCTGTCTCGTTCCCCTCGCTACCCTAAATGGCTCAGACAACCCTCCATTGATCAGGATGGAGGCCGAGGGGTTTCCATACAGCAGTTTTATTGCTCTACGGAATTTGTCTCCCACATTGAACCTCAACAAGGCCTCCGACAGGTATTGCCAATTGACCCTGTCGAAGGCCTTGGTGGCGTCCAAGGTGAGGACCGAGAGGGGCAGAGTCTCCTTAGTCGCCAGATCTATAGCTCTGAGCAAGTCGTACGTGAGCTCGACCAGCTGCCTCCCCTTTACGAAACCTTTTTGGTTAGAGTTCAGTATATCTGGAGCTACCTGACCGAGCCTCTTGGCCAATATTGCCGCCAAGATCTTATAATCGGCGTTTAGGATTGAAATTGGCCGATACGAACCGCAGTCAGATGGGGGCTTTCCAGGCTTCAGGATTAATGTTATCGAGGCGCTATCCCAGGATGCTGGGGGGGCCTCTCCCTCTCTCAAGATCTTGTTAAACAGTTCCACCAGAACTGGAGACACCGCCAATAGCAGGTTTTTATAGATTTCTGCCGGTAAACCGTCTGTTCCTGCAGCCTTACCTCCCTTGGCTCCCTGTATAGCCTGCTCCACCTCATCCTTCGTTATTTCATTATCCAAGAATGTGCTCTGTTCATCCGTCAAGGATGGTAAAGAAAGATCTTTTAACCAATTAGCAACATCTTCAGAGGTGGCACACAGGTTCTCCTGATATATTGTTTGGAAGAAGTCTTTAAAGACTTCCCTGATGTCAGCATCATTTTTAAAGGTGCCGCACTCCGTTGTCACTGAATCGATATGATTTCGCACTCGGTCCGATTTTACTTTCCAGGCCAAGAGCCTACCCCCCTTCCCATATTGAAAATGAGCGAGTTTGCTCGCCTCCCATCTCTGCATAATTCGTTTGTCTAATACTGATGTCAATGCATTCTTCAGTTCCATCATTTTAGCGTGTTTCTGGGAAAGATCATTATTACTGTCGTCGCTACTGTTTTCGATATCTGTCTGGGTAGCTCTAATATTCTCTTCGATTGAAGACACCTCTTCCAGATACTGCTTTCTTCGGTATACGGTCTTATTCTTTATGATCTCTCTTAATGTACACTTAAAGGCATCCCAAATAACACCTGGAGATGCTGAACCCGCGTTGATTTAAAAAAAAGCCCTTGCTTCTGATTGTATGTGCTCTATATCTTCAGATGAAGTAAGTAGAGAACGATCGAAAGACCCCGACTTTGCTGGGGGTTTGCCTCCCCAGTCAAGTACCATCTTCATGGCTGAGTGGTCAGAGAGATGAGACGGAAAATAATCTACGTTTTGGACTGAGTTAGTTAATTCACGACTAATTAAGATAAATCTATCCTTGACCGATGACAATATTTGAGATTCCTGAAGGAAAATCCCTGCCTCTGCCCCTCTCTTACCCTCCAGATATCAACATAGCCATATTGACTCATGCACCCAAGTAAACAGTTTCTAGATTTAGAGAGGGGCTGTTGTCTACTTATTGGGGACTTATCCAGCGTGGGATTCAGTACAATATTAAAGTCACCGGTAATTATGACTGGCTCGGGGAATTGTAGCAGGTGGAAAAATAAAGATTCTAACGCTGAGGGGTCATCCCGATTCGGCCCATAGTACCCCACTAATGTTAACACTGCGCCTCCTATCTCGACCGCCACAATAACCCACCTACCTCCGGTGTCAGCCTTGTGCTGGATTATTTTTATAGTCTTAGATTTTTTGAAGAAGATAGACACTCCCCTTATATTCAACGATTGGAAAGTAGAAACAGAAGTCTCCAACCATCTATTCTTCTTGACCAGCTCAAGTATTTCTCTCTCCACTAAATGCGTCTCCTGCAGTATGATGATATCCGCCTCAACATCCCGCAAGTACTGGAGAATTTTATTTGCTCGCGGTTTGGTGCGGAGACCATTAACATTCCAGGAAAAAATGTTAAGCTTCGCCATAACCCGGGGAACAGATGATAATAGGAAATACCACCAACTTATACAAACCGCTGTTTATCTGCTGCTTGGAAATAGAGTCCCTAGAAAATAATAATGATTGGAGCATTGTTGAGAATAAATGTTTTTTTGCTTTTTCCCCCCCACCCCACCTCCCCTCTGTGCCCCCCCAAACCCCCCTCCCTCCCATGGGAAACCCTTGTACTCACTATCTGGAGTACCGGAAGTAAGTGCCCCAGCTCCTCCCGAACCCCCCCTGTGAGTGCCTCAAATATATTTTATTGTGTTCCTTATCGCTCCCTTATTACTTGTCTGTTATCTTTTTTTTTTTTTTTTTCTTCCCCCTTTTTTTTTCCTTTTTCCCCCCCCCCCTTCTTCCCCTTTATCCCCTCTTTTTTTTAGCTCTTTTTTTTTTTTTACTTTTCTCTCTATTTGTTTTAGATTTTATATACCGTTTATTAGTTTATTTATTTGTCTTCTTTTTTTTTTTCCCATTTTAGATTTTTTTTTTTTTGTTCATGTAAACTCTGTTACATCCATTAGAAAGTTGGGTACTATACAGATCGTTCTTAGAGGTAATCTATTTTTTTTTTTTTTACTTTCTCGCCCCTTGTTATGGTAGAAGACTACAGAGGGGGAACTAGTAGATCCTTATGTGGACTCTATTGACCCTGTACATCCTGTTATTACTTTTTTCTACTTCCCAGTGACAGTAGCAACTCGTCTGCGGCCTGGACTGATCGTACATTATACATTCTGTTGTCATGCATAATTTTAAGGGAAGCAGGGAAACCCACCTGCACCGTAGAGCCCAGCCCACGAAAAGGATCCATTCTCTTGCCCAACTCCCATTGTTTGTCGAGAGTGAATCTAGACAGATCCGAGCGTATCTGGTAGTTGAACCCTTTACCTGGTAATGATTTTTGTTTTAACACTAGGTTCAAAATTTGTTCTTTCAAGGTGTAAGTATGAAAATTGACCAGGATTTTCCTTGGCTTGGTTCTCTGCGGGTTCCGCTAAATGGGTCCCTGTGGATACGCTGTATATCCATGGCGAGATCCTCATTTGAAAGCTGAAGGTTGAGAGACTCTTTTAACAACGAGATGATATAGCCTTTGATATCTGTTCCTTCACTTCCCTCCGGTACATTTAATATACGGATATTGCAGCGCCTGGCATTGTTTTCCACAATCTCCATTCTCTCTGATAGCGCGGTGTCCTCTATTCTTAGTTGCACTATATCGTCCTGGACGCTCTCGGCGCGCATAGATAACTGCCCTACCGTCTCTTCTAGGGATTGTGTTCTTACGGAGAGGCCAACAATCTTTTCGTCCAGGGACTCACAAAAGGTTCTTATCTCTCTTTGATTAGAAGCGGACTCCTCAAACCCTTGGTTAATCTCAGCAGATAGTGCTGCAAACATCTGCTGTAACGAGGCTACGGAAATGGGAGTAAAGCAGGAATCTGAGGCCCCGCTTTCCTCAGAGATGGGGAAAATTCCGCGTTCAGACAAACTGGGGGCTAAAACGTGCCTCGGAGATAGAGGCCTATCTGCCACCTCATTGTTCTTCCTAATGATGTTGTCAGTATCCGTTGGTTTAATTAAATGATCTTCACCCCAAATTTCGCCTTGAGAAGATATAGGCAGGGGGGAAGGAATAAAGTTGAGGTATGAGCCAATACAGTGGCTGTAGCATTTAATTCGCGGACTGGTTCTGGGGCTAGTAAGACTGTCCCCCCCCTCTGCAGCCCCTTCATCCAAGTTCAGATGGACGTCTAAACCCGGATCCTGTGAGTCCCCCACAAAATTAATGGGAAGTTCCTGCAACAACTCCAGCTCCTGGCCTTGCTCTATGGACGCCATCTTGTTATTCACGAGCTGTGGTTCTGTGGGGCAAATCTCTTTGGGTGGACGCTCCTGACCTATTTCCAACACCTGAGGGACCGCCTTGAAGAACGAGCGTAGTGAGGGGGTAATTTTTGAGGAAGAAGCAGGAGATGTTTTGGCCGCCTTTTTACACTCCCCCCCCCCCCCCCCCCCTCTTAGGTTTTACTTCGAGTGAAAGGTACGAGGATGCTCTTCCTAGATTCAAACTAGCGGGTAAGCAAGTTGCACCTTGAGAGACCCCACCGAATACAAAACACGACTCCTCTAAAGAATTCGATGCACTGCTTGCTATTTTCTCCGGTGAAAGTGAAGGTGCTTGTGCTCTCTTGCCTTTCTTCTTGCGAGGGCACTTTGCCTTCCCCTGACCTTTAGTTAAACCCTTGCCTTGGCTTTGTCTCTCCTTGGAAGTGCTGACCGCTTTCATTAAATTGGAAGGGACCTCAGAAGATTTCTCTTTATTCCCCCCCTCTTGTCACCATGTTTCCCTTTTACCTCTAATCCGAATGTTTTTTCCTCCAGCTGACCGCTTTTGGGAGAGCCTGCGTGAACCCTCGTATCCAGGGGACCAGGTGCAGAACAAACGCCGGTACTGGGAGCAGGCTCCCTCTCGTTGAAAGAGCCGATGTGGGAGTCCCTACGGAGACTCCATACGTGCCTAGCCCTGCGGAGCTCCAGGGCGGCCTGACCCCAGTGAAGCAGCGCTGGCTCCCGCTGCTCTCCCGCACTCGCTCTGACTGGGCGTTTCCGGGTCCTGATCTCAGTCCCGGTCTTCGCTTCTGCCTTCTCTCTGAGACTGAAGCACATCGGGCTGCAGCTGAAGCTGTAACTGCAGCCTGTGTCACGAAGGAGCCTCACCGGGCGGGCGGCGAAACGGACGATCTCCGCTGAGAGCAGCTCGCAAGCAGCAAACAAGAAATGCCAAGAGTATCCAGTGTAGGTACTGCAAAACAGAGCGGGCCACTTTGTCTTCACGGGCGGAACGGACGAGTAAGCTCTTCGGCACTCACATGGGGTTGGAGCGGAGCACTACGGCAGTCAGCCTACTGCCGCCATGTTTCCCCTAGCGTACATATTGTTGCTCTGAAATATTTGTGATGCTCACACATTTCCGTATTAAATAATTTTTCTAGACATAATGAGGACTGGTTTCCGAAAATATACGGGTTTCTGTTGTATAATATGGTACCCACCTGGTGTATGTGAAGACGTGAATGTGTAGTATGCATGTTGATGTGTGTGTTGTGTGGATGAATTTTTCAGATCCCAACTTTAGAGAGCCATGGGCAACAGTGGTTACTGGGCCCAACCATAAAGGGTGCACAGCAATAAATCATTGTCCAGCCAAATACTAAATTTTATGAAAAAAGAGAAGTGTTTAATTTCTACCACTACCACACAAAGGAAAAATATGACATTCACAATTACACAGTTCCCCTCCACCCCCCCCTTGAGGTCAGGGCTATAGGGTTTCTTTGGCGATTCTCTGTCCCACTTCTGCCTCGTGTTAGCGATAGTGGTTATTCCCCATTCAGTCTTGGTACAAGACTAGCCCCACTAGCAGTCTGAGCCTCAAGAGTCCACTTTGATTCTAAGTGCAGCTATTGATAAATCCAAATGATTTATTGATTTATGTGGCGCAAGTCCTTTAGCACCTTCTACATACTACGAGCTTAACTTAGAAATGTCAGTGGTTTTTAGTTTTTTAGGGTCAATGGGCGTGTTTAAGTTAAAATTTTCATACATAAATCGGGTCATTCACCAGCCACCGAGCTATTTCTACTTTTAATTTTTTTAGTTCACTAAATCTGCTGAATGGAGATAAATCAAACAGAATGGATGGACTAGGGCGGACTACGTTTTTTTTCTTCCCGACAAATTGGTCTAATCCTCTTAAGTAATTTTTGGTGTCAGAGGCATAGGTTTGTTATGGGCTTTTCAATGGAAAATATAACTTTTAGTGCCTGTCCCCTAACATTTCTGGGTCTTAGATGCATGTACACTTCTACTGATACATTTCTTGCATAGGTGGGGAACGAGGCCAAAGTGACTATCCCTTAAACTTGTTTTTCATATGAACTTGCCAACTTCTACTCACACGCATATTACTATCGCTATCGCGATCACTGAAAAACTTTGTTAATGGGCGTTTATCATTCTGCACTCTCATCAGAAAAATAACAACATCATTAATAAAAAATAGTATATCCCTATAAAACTAGGGACTTTTTAGTTGCAAAATCTGAATTGTTCCCGAAATTACCTAGTTATCTAGGTAGCCATAACTGTTTGAATTCATTGCTCATGGCTTCCGATCTTGTCATAGGTAAGATCACAAATTACATCGCTGGTGATGTCATCAAAGACGTAATTGAAGCCACTGGGGCTGAGATGCTCAGCATAGGTGAAATTGTGAGAGAGGCAAAGCTCCGTGAGTTTTAGGGATAGGTGCGCTGACCACAGGGACTTGCTAAAGACCAGGCACAGTCGAAGAATGCTGCCAAGTGGGCTGTACTCTGAGACCGCTGGTGGCTTCTGAATGCCCGGTCTAATTTGAGTATTACGTTTTGAACATGGCTGAAGTACAGGCACTGTTTTAGAGCCCACTGGGTGTGGTCGAAGGAGTTCTAACCATCCAAGTCTTCTAGTCTGAAGGGGTGGGATGCTTTGAAAAAAGTTTGCCTTTTTTTAATGCAAATGCAAGGTTGAAGGTCTGCTGTCCATTGCAGGCAGTGCTTCATTTGAGCCTGTGGTTGCAGTTGGGGTTCACCTGCAATACTTTTTGGGACCCACCACTTATTTTTCCTCAACAAACTTTGATCCAGAGCTGGAGAAACAAGCGCGAGTTTGAGCTATTGGCATTGTAAATGACAATGCGTTTTATTTATGCTTCAAAAACCAAAACATAAGTAAAAAGCATTGTCATTTACAATGCCAATAGCTCAAACTCGCGTAATTGCGAGACCTGTTGAATTGCAAATGCTTGTTTTTGTTAGGCACGGGGAGATTAAGTGATTTGCCCAGAATAACAGGATGTTGCGCGTCCTTGCCAAGACACCAACCCGGTTCCCAGATTCGAGGTGGACCGCCTAGCTGTTAGGCCAACTCATCTCCCTACTCCCCCATTGACTTTGTAAAAGCTTTCTTTTGTTTGCATTCAGATAATTGTGTTCCTATATTTAGAATGTGAATAAGAGGACTGCAATCGCCAGGGTGTCTGGAAACTAACATCCTGTGCAGACTATTACCCAGCTGGGCCTCGGACATCTTAGGAGTCCTTGGTAAAAAGTCACGGTGGGTGAGATTTTCCCTCGTGAGTCTTATCGAGAGAGCTGTAGCTGGAGTCTGTGGCCGAACAATGACAAGGATTCACATCAGAACACAAACTTGACTAAGGAAACATGTGTCATGGAAATGCATGAGCCCAGCTGGGCTGAGGGTTTGAAGGGCCGTTCCTTTCATTAGGTTTTCCAAGTCACAGGAAGGAGCACGAATAGCGTACAAAGGATTACAGGAAAACCATTGACAGTCCCTTAAAAAGGCAAGTTATTGTACACCCTGCTTGTGTTTGCAAAATCTCTACCAAGAAACACATTTGTGTCGCTTTGTTGCTTTCGAGCAATAGTAAATTGTAAAGCATGGTAGCAGGCATGCTGGACAGCACAGGACCGCTGTGGTTGGGAGAGGTATCTAGGTAATTCCTAAAGAGAACAAGGGGAGATAGTGATTTGCCCAGAATCACAGGGTAGTGAGCCGACGCCGAGACTACAACCTGGTTCCTCATTTCCAAAGCCCTTCTTGCACGTTTACAATGGTCACGGGCTTGCCGACGTGCGAGAAATGTCCAAAATAACCAAAGTGAGGCGGATGATGAAAAGGGATGTCTGTTTACGTTGGCAGGAAGAAACAACCTCATTAGGTTTGGTTGTGCAAAGGAGAGTTAACTAAAGAAATGGGCAGAGAACGAAGAGAAATCTGGGAGTTCGGCTACTTTAGACGTGCAGGACCCAAAGAGGGGGTGGGTGTAAGGACAATGAGTCAGTTGAAATCAACAGTTATCTACAGCTGTAACTTCGATGCTAGGCATGAACGTAAACAAAAACCAATGAAAAGAATACAAAGTTCAAGGATTCCCTGTTACATATTACCACAATGGTAATTAAATGTTGCACAATGACTACCTTCCAGAAGCTTAGGAAGTGGTCGAGGGAAAGGAGCGACAGAGGGAGGGCATTGGAGGTAATGAAAACAAGCGCACGTTTAAAAAAACAAGCAACAAAAAGAAGCGCGTCCCGAGACGTGGCTGTGGTGGGGGAGGGGGAGGAGCATTGAAGCACAAGACAGAGAGGCGGAGCGAGGCGCGTGCGCTTGTGCGTGTAGCCGCACGCTCTATACCTCACAAAAAGCTGTGGTCGGCTTTTTGAAGCCCACTAACTAAAAGTCTCGCCAGAGCAGCGCATGCGCTGGCTCAGGCGACACCTAAAAACCCACTAAAAGGGAAAAGAAGGCAGAAGAGAAAGACAGCAAAAAAATTACAAAGGGAGAAAGCAGGAGCGAAAATGTATCATCAGGAGTGAGATAAAGAAACTGCTAGTGTCAGGTGGTGGATTAAAGACACATGATGCGGAATCAAGATCATGCAATCTTTGGTACCCCTACTGCTGGCAGCAGGCTTCTGAACAAAACTTTGGGCTCTGGCACTCCTTTTTATTTTTATATTTTATTTCTTTAATCAATCAATCATATAATTTGTAAAGCGCACTACTTACCCATGAGGGTCTCAAGGCGCTGAGGGGTGGGCAATGCTGCTACTGCTCGAAAAGCCAGGTCTTGAGGAGTCTTCTGAAGGTCAGCAGGTCTTGGGTCTGCTAAAGGTGGATGGGGAGGGTGTTCCAGGTCTTGGCGGCGAGGTGGGAGAATGATCTGCCGCCGGAGGTCGCTCTGCGGAAGCGGGGGACTGTGGCAAGGGCGAAGTCGGCGGAGCGGAGCTGGCGGGTGGGGGTGTAGAAGCTGAGTCGTCTGTTGAGGCACGTTGGCCCGGTGTTGTGGAGTGCATTGTGTGCTTGGGTGAGGAGCTTGAAGGTTATCCTCTTGTTGACAGGGAGCCATTGCAGGTCTCTCAGGTGGGGTGTGATGTGGCTGCGGCGAGGGATGTCGAGGATCAGGCGTGCAGAGGCGTTCTGGATGCGTTGGAGCCGTCTCAGGAGTTTGGCCGAGGCTCCTGCATAGAGGGCTTTGCCGTAGTCCAACCTGCTGCTGACGAGGGCCTGGGTGACCGTACTTCTCGTTTCAGTGGGGATCCACTTGTAGATCCTGCGGAGCTGCGGAGTGTGTTGAAGCAGGAGAAGGAGACGGCGTTGACCTGTTTAGTCATGGAGAGGCTGGAGTCGAGGATGACCCCTAGGTTACGTGCGTGGTCGGTGGGCGTTGGAGCAGTTCCCACTGCGGTCGGCCACCAGGAGTCGTCCCAGGCCGAAGGGGTGGATCCGAGGATGAGGACCTCCGTGACTTGTCCTCATCCATTTAGCGCCAGCCTTCATTCCTTCGTGAAGGTTGGTTTTGGCGGTGTGGGGGTCCTTGGTGAGGGAGAGGATCAGCTGGGTGTCATCGGCGTAGGAGATGATGTTGAGGTCGTGCCGATGGGCGAATTGCGTGAGCGGTGCCAAGTAGATGTTAAACGATTCAGAAAAGGGGGTGGTGATGAACAGAGTGTCTGAATTAAGCAGACCACTCTTACCCAGTCCAAAGATCAGGGCTTGATCCATCACCGTTATTTAGCTCACTGCCCCATCCCAGCTCAGAACCTGGCTATATGCAAATTAGTCTGTCCCTGGCCCAGTGCATCATGGGAACAGGGCAGGCCAAACTACCAAGCCAATTCTTCACCAGAAAGGAGACAAGCTACCGGAGACCGGTTTCTGGCATTTCAGCCTCGTCGGCCTGGCTTGCTTGAATCCTGATGGAGCAGTGAGCAAGGGACTCATGTCTGAGTATACCCTGCCACACCTATAGTGGCCAAAAACGATTCAGAAAAGGGGGTGGTGATGAACAGAGTGTCTGAATTAGGCAGACCACTCTTACCCAGTCCAAAGATCAGGGCTTGATCCATCACCGTTATTTAGCTCACTGCCCCATCCCAGCTCAGAACCTGGCTATATGCAAATTAGTCTGTCCCTGGCCCAGTGCATCATGGGAACAGGGCAGGCCAAACTACCAAGCCAATTCTTCACCAGAAAGGAGACAAGCTACCGGAGACCGGTTTCTGGCATTTCAGCCTCGTCGGCCTGGCTTGCTTGAATCCTGATGGAGCAGTGAGCAAGGGACTCATGTCTGAGTATACCCTGCCACACCTATAGTGGCCAAAAACGATTCAGAAAAGGGGGTGGTGATGAACAGAGTGTCTGAATTAAGCAGACCACTCTTACCCAGTCCAAAGATCAGGGCTTGATCCATCACCGTTATTTAGCTCACTGCCCCATCCCAGCTCAGAACCTGGCTATATGCAAATTAGTCTGTCCCTGGCCCAGTGCATCATGGGAACAGGGCAGACCAAACTACCAAGCCAATTCTTCACCAGAAAGGAGACAAGCTACCGGGGACCGGTTTCTGGCATTTCAGCCTCGTCGGCCCAGCTTGTTTCCTTCCCAGTATAAGAATTGGCTTGGTAGTTTAGTTTGTCCTGTTGCCATCATTCACTGGGACAGGAACAGACTAATTTGCATGTAGCCAGGTTCTGAGCTGGGATGGTGCAGTGAGCTAAAAAACGGTGATGGATCAAGCCCTGATCTTTGGACTGGGTAAGAGTGGTCTGCTTAATTCAGACACTCTGTTCATCACCACCCCCTTTTCTGAATCATTTTGTCCACCATAAGCGTTGAAGGGTATACTCAGATGTGAGTCCCTTGCTCATTGCACCATCAGGATTCAAGCAAGCCGGGCCGACGAGGCTGAAATGCCAGAAACCGGTCCCCGGTAGCTTGTTTCCTTCCCAGTATAAGAATTGGCTTGGTAGTTTAGTTTGTCCTGTTCCCATCATGCACTGGGACAGGAACAGACTAATTTGCATGTAGCCAGGTTCTGAGCTGGGATGGTGCAGTGAGCTAAAAAACGGTGATGGATCAAGCCCTGATCTTTGGACTGGGTAAGAGTGGTCTGCTTAATTCAGACACTCTGTTCATCACCACCCCCTTTTCTGAATCATTTTGTCCACCATAAGCGTGGAAGGGTATACTCAGATGTGAGTCCCTTGCTCATTGCACCATCAGGATTCAAGCAAGCCGGGCCGACGAGGCTGAAATGCCAGAAACCGGTCCCCGGTAGCTTGTTTCCTTTCCAGTATAAGAATTGGCTTGGTAGTTTAGTTTGTCCTGTTCCCATCATGCACTGGGACAGGAACAGACTAATTTGCATGTAGCCAGGTTCTGAGCTGGGATGGTGCAGTGAGCTAAAAAACGGTGATGGATCAAGCCCTGATCTTTGGACTGGGTAAGAGTGGTCTGCTTAATTCAGACACTCTGTTCATCACCACCCCCTTTTCTGAATCATTTTGTCCACCATAAGCGTGGAAGGGTATACTCAGATGTGAGTCCCTTGCTCATTGCACCATCAGGATTCAAGCAAGCCGGGCCGACGAGGCTGAAATGCCAGAAACCGGTCCCCGGTAGCTTGTTTCCTTCCCAGTATAAGAATTGGCTTGGTAGTTTAGTTTGTCCTGTTCCCATCATGCACTGGGACAGGAACAGACTAATTTGCATGTAGCCAGGTTCTGAGCTGGGATGGTGCAGTGAGCTAAAAAACGGTGATGGATCAAGCCCTGATCTTTGGACTGGGTAAGAGTGGTCTGCTTAATTCAGACACTCTGTTCATCACCACCCCCTTTTCTGAATCAAGTAGATGTTAAACAGCGTTGGGCTAAGGGATGAGCCCTGGGATACGCCGCAGATTATCTCGGTGGCTTCAGAGCGAAAGGGGGGAAGGCGGACAATGACTTTCGCCAGGAACGGGAGCAGGGTGATGGGCCGGAAGTCCTTGCGGTCTGCCTTGGGTTTCTTGAGTAAGGCATGGATCTCGGCGTGCTTCCAGCTCTCCAAGAAGGTTGCTGTCTCGAAGGAGACATTGATGACTTTCCGTAGATTGGGTGCGATGGCTGTGCTGGCTTTGTTGAAGATGTGGTGTGGGAATGGGTCTGACGGAGATCCGGAGTGGATGGTGTTCATGATTTTGATGGTGTCATCGTCGTTGATGTTGGTCCAGGAGAGCAGGCGGTTGGCGTGGGTGGTGGTCGTGGGTGCGGAGGTCTCAGTGGTTGTCCGGGCGGTCGTGGCATTGAAGCTGTCATGAATGTCTGCGATCTTGCGGTGGAAGAAGGTGGCCAAGGAGTCACACAGGTCTTGCGAAGGTGTGACGTCGTTGGTGTTGGAGCTGGGGTTGGAGAGTTCCTTCACGATGTTCAAGAGCTCTTTGCTGTTGTGCGCGTTGTCTAGGCGGTCTTTGAAGCAGGCCCTTTTGGCGGATCTGATGAGGTGATGGTGTCTGTGGGTGGCGTTCTTGTGGGCTGCGTGGTTGTCCGGTGTTCGTTCACAAAGCCAGATCTTCTCCAGCTTTCTGCAGGTTTGCTTGGAGGCCCGAAGGTCTTCAGTAAACCAGCTGGCTTTCTTGCTGGTGTGATTGTTGGAGGGTTTCTTAATCGGGACGAGGGTGTTGGTGCAGTCGTTGACCCACTGTCTGAGGTTGCGGGCGGCCGTGTCGGGGTCGGTGGGGTCGGCGGGTGGGCTCTGGGCGAGGGTGGTGGTTAGCTGGTCTTCGGTGACTTTGCTCCAGCAGCGGCGTGGCATCTTTTGGGTGCAGTGGTGCGTGGTGGGATTCTTGAAGGAGAAGTGGATGCAGCGATTGTCGGTCCAGTGGAGTTCGGTGGTGTGGTTGAAGGAGACGGAAAAGATGGGGGTCAAGCGTGTAACCGGCGGAGTGGGTGTTGTGACGAGTTGTCTGATACAAATTACGCAATTCTTGCAGCCGTCCATCGCTGCATCTGCAGCCAATTGCATAGGGTGTCACTTTGTATCCTGTCTAATTAATATTCATCAGGCATGCCGCTCAGCTGTCGGATGGCATGAAATGTAAAACATATATTTTTGTTATGTAAGAAAATGCCCTCGTACTGTGGAGACATATAGCCTTGTTGAATCCAAACGCAGGTTTGAGTAGTAAACAGACTGAATTTGTGGTTCACGTCCTGTAGTTTTGTTTAAATTGAGCACCCCCAACATGAAAGAAAAAAAAGGCTAATAAGCCACGCCGCTCAGGAATCTGAAAAGTTTTTAAATATTGTCCAGTCATTGCTGTACCACACACAACTGCACAAGCATGAACCATGCAGGTAATAACACAGCAACGCGTTAGATAAAATGTCAAATGAAAGACTAATATATCATTGAACACCAATCCCCGTTTACAAGACACAGTGGCAATCAAGTCAAATGTTCCCACAGCATCTTATTAGATGTCCAAAAGCCCATACAGTATCAGCTGGGTCCAGCATAAACCATTAGTAAGTGGTCATCTGGAAATGATACCATGACTTATAAATAGGTCTGCCCTATTTGCAGAATAGGAAGGTCGCATTTAACCCAATGTAGGCTTGTTAGTTTTGAGTCTCCCCCAAAAGTATTAAAATTAAGTGAATTATAGGTGTTGGCCTGTGCTTGCATGGCTCCATACATTTATCATGAATAGGCACGCTAACATCACTTTTCAGTATTTGTTTGTTTGGAATCACAGATCAGTATTTTCCACTTTATATGTTTATACCAGCAAAGAGCTTTTTTGTGTGTCTTGGTTTGATTAGAGGGTAAAATCCCTCCATTTTCTTAGGGAAAATATTTTTCTGCCGTAAACGTTGCCAAGCCTCATTCTTCTGCAGTTGTTGTGTGCCTTATCAGTTTAGTCGAGTGGCGACTAAACATGGACTTGGCGATTTACTGTCGTGTAGTTCTATTCATCATTCTGCCCTACTATCTCCAATCCTACAACTCAACAAGGTTGGCCCTCAAACTCAGTCCCACTACCGTTAATTAAAAAAATGTGAATAAAAGCCACAGTGGTGGCTGAATGTAGCGTGTGCGCCGCCGGACATTTTGGAAGGGAACCACTTGCACAAATTAGAATTAAACTGCAGCCCTGCCACCATGTGCCTTAACTGATTCATTCTTCGCTTACAGAGCAGAATCCGGCAATTAGCTAAATTGAATGTTATTTGAAGCACTAATAACGCGGAAGAGTAATTTGCTTACACTGCATTGGGCAGTGACTCTAATCTGCCTGGTGATCATTCCGCCTGGGAAGCTCGGATCTGAGATAATCATAGAAACAAGTGGTACCGATTTCTTTTGTTGATAGTTCTCATTTCTCAGCATATGGCTGGCGGGACCATTGGGGAACGAGAAAGTAAATTGGGAGGAAATCGTTCTTGTTTGCTCTTTGTCTTTGGAGTAAACGAGGAGGACTCATTGGAAAAGTGCACATTGAATGAAAGTTATCTGCTTTTTTGTGACGGAAAAGAGTGGAGGGAAGGGAGTGGGGTGAAATGCTTCGGTTCCGTTTCAGCAGAATGAGATTGGAGTAGTGACTCACAGCAACACCAGCGGATAACCACTGCAATATGAATTAAGTTTGTAATGTAATATGCACAATAAATTGTTCTTTTGTGGTGATCATATGTGAAGCTTACGTGTCTTGCTTGTAATATGGATTGATTTGATCTAGGCAATAGGTATTGGCAAGTTCACTACTATTTGGATGATTTTGTATATCTTTTCTTGAGTGTTATGTTTGAAGAATACACTTGTACATAGGTGTTCACTTTGGTGCTTTGGACAGTATGACCCTTGAAGAGCTTTTTAAAAGTTATTTTAGAGAGCGTGGCCAAGATGGCGGCGCAGTAGGACGTGCTTCCCGCACCTCCGGGGCCTTCACCCGCAGTGCCTAACGGTGCACCAAGCCCACAACTTGCAGTAAATCCTCCTTCCCAGAATATTGAGATATCCTAGAGATAGCTGGTCCATCTCTCAACTGCCGCGGGACCGGGAGTGGCGCACCATGGTACCATCAAAATGGCAGCTGCCCAGACTTCACTGCCCCTGCTGCGCCTCAGGACTCCCCTCCAATGTGCACCAAAGGAGCATGCGTGTCACTGCCGCGTTCACATCCAAGTAATCTAGGCCTCATTTAGGCAACCTGCCTCTCCCTTCCAGTGACCTAGAGCCTTAGTGGCGGGCATTGGCCTCGCGAACCCTGCCAGACAGCACGGGGGCTGGGCCATCGCAAAGCTCCTGCACTGCAACAGAGGCCTCTGGTGAGTGCATAGACTCCTGAAAGTTGCAGCAGGGGCCACGGAGGATTTCGTGGGCCTCTGTCATCGCGAACCCCTATCATACCTGTACAGCGCCCAATGGTCCTTGAGACATGAGACTGAGGGGCTTTCTGCCTGAATCGCTTTGGTGAGTATGGGGACCTGCTGAGCTCATGATAATCAAGGGGGCCTGTCACATTTATTCGTAAAGGGGTACTTCAGGTATAGTGACTCTGCATGGTTCTTCACCAGAGGCCCTGATCTATTTTCACATTAACAGCTTGGTCCTCAACACTTTCTTGTATTTTTCCTCTTGTTCTTGTTAAACGTATACACTAACCAGAACATAGATGTCCCTCTTTATTTTAGGAAGTTATGTTCATAAACCAATATTGGCAAGGCTTTTTTGTCTTAGGTTAGGACTGCACAACTTACTTCTTATTTTTTGTTACTTGATGTAATCCAGGTTCTATTCTCTGCATCTCCCATAGCATGTTTGTTGGCAGATTGCTTCTGTACATGGTACGGTTTGGCCGGTGTATCATTTGCGGACAGTATCCAGTACAAGTCTATTGATATAGCATTTGTGAGATCCGTACCTTTTCTGATCCTTTGCACATCCTTGGCCTGGTCTTCTTCACATGTTGATGCTCCTGTCATTAGATTAAAGCTGCTGCATATCTGGGTCTTCCATGTTGCCGAGCTTCTTTTTCCAGTCAGTGCTATTGAGCTTTCCGGTGAATCTAGGTCTGACAGTTGCTTATTTATCTTTCAGGACAATGTTTTAAACATCATTAATCAGGTCATGGAGGAATGTATCAAGAATGAGCGAGCAAACCGGGACTTTTGTGTAAAGTTTCCAGAGGAAATTCGTCATGATAACCTCGCTGGACAGCTGTGGTTTGGTGCGGAGGTAAGACGCTATTCTCGATGTTCGATTGGTAAATGTAGTGTTGAGTCTTGTGATAAAGGCTATACCCCCTAATCACGCCTCTGCACTGCAGTCTGTGTCATTGAAACCCACCGCTGCTAGGAGGCGGAGCATGTACACTGCTAAGATAACTTTTATAGTTTAATATAAACAATAGTGCATTTAAGATTGGGAAGATTTAAAAATATTTTAGATCCAATATGCATGTAAGATGTAGTTGTTTCGTGGCCTTCTCTTGTATGTAAGCTACTTAGTGGATATGGCAAATGTAATCCGAAAAGTGATTTTTCTCCCCAAAGACCATCGGGACAAAAATATCATTGGCACTGTCCTTTCTGATTTTTTTTGCCTTGTTCGAGGAATAAAAGAGGAAAAAAGGGGTGTAAATTTGCTGTATCTGGTGAGCAAGTCAAAGATTATTATTACCTCAAAGTTCTTCCTAGTTATTTAGCATGGAGCTACCATGTTAGTGTAGCGGTCGCCCAGGTAAATGTACAATTGAGGGCTACTCCCATTTAACAACAAGCATGGAGGTTCTGTATTCTGAATGAATGTTGATGTATGATTTGAAAGCTAGATTGCACCTATTATAGTGCAGTACATATGGGGGACTAGTCAGGCCAGATGAGTTTACAACAGAGAATAGGTTCATAAGATCAACTTCCACCAACCCGCTAGACACCTATGCTCCTCTTCATTCGCCCTCGCCCCACACATCTGCCGCTCCTTCTCCTACATCACAGCCAAGACCTTGATCGACCTCCAGCTCCATATGGCCACCTCGGTGGCAGACTTCAGAAAGAGACTCAAGACCTGGCTCTTAGACAGAGAGACAGCGTCCAGATACCCCTGGGGGTGACTGAGTCAGCTTTACAAAGCTGGCTAATTGATTGATTGACAGGCGTACCTAGATCATGACGCTACTCTCAGTTTGGAAACAGGAGGGAGACTATCGATTTACTCTTTAATCAGCGTAAGTCTGTCACAGAATATGTACAAAGTAGTCCGAACATAAGTTGCTGCTGAAAGTTAGCAGAAGGAAGTTTATTGAGTCATTGAGGAAACTGTTCAAAGTGCATCACTGCTCCAGATTATTGATGATGCAGGATTACTATTTAAATTGTCTCCATTTAGATTCATGTTATGTTAATTTATCACAAGCAGATATCATGAAAATCTGTTATATGCACTATTGAACCAACATTGGATACAACCAAATAGAAAGCCGATGCTTGGAGTGAGTATTAAGAGGAAGGCAACAGTCTTTCTTTTTTTTAAAAATATTTTTATTAACCATTTCCAAGGAAATTTTTCCGCATATTCCTGTATATGTTACAGCACACAACAGTTTCACAAGTGGTTGTATACATCAAAATATTGTTCGTTCTGCTGCATTGTGACATAAATGATCCGCCAGACATGTATGTGATATATACTACCCATTCCAATACAGCAAAATAAAGAAAAAAGCGTCTATAATATATTATGATGGCCTTCCAATCACAATCCTAGATTTAGCCTACTATTTTTCCACCTTGTGATAGGTTGCCATATTCTGTTACCTAGTAACTTAGCTCTCCTACCTTTCCTCTCATAGATTGCTTTTTCTAAATTATACATAGAAAGAAGGCTTGCAATCCAAACTTGAAACGGGGCGGGAGCCTTGTCCAACCAATTTCTTGCTATACATATGCGATAAACTGCCAGTGAGACAAAAATAAACTACTGGCAGAGCATCTGCCACATCAGCCACATCCCCCACCCCCAGCATAATTAATTCATCTGTGAGTTTAATCTTGATCTTAAGTGATTTATCAAAAAACTCTTCAGTAGCAATTTTCAAGGTAAACAATTGCGGACACTGCGAAAACATGTGCACAATATCTGCTTCAGTTGAATCACATCGGGGGCATGTTATTCCCGTTGTACCGCCCCACTGGGCGATTCTGGCCGGAGTGTGATATAGTGAGAACACTGTCTTAAAATGTTGTGATTGCAGGGTAGCAGAGCATAACACCGTTCTACCCAGATCCAAAGATACCTGAAAGGTTTCTAGCCCTGACCCCAGTTTTTCTGACCATTTTTGTGAGTATTTCGCTCTTTCATCAGTTTTACTGTCTTTCAATTCCGCATATAGCTGTCTTATCGTACACTTATTAGCTGTTTCTATATATTCCATGACTTTACATTGTCCCAGTCCTGCCGGACCGCCTTGTTTTTGCATTAAGAAGCTTCTGGTTTGGAGATATTTGTAAAAACTACTATGAGCTAACCCGAATTTAGTTTGTATCGCCCCAAACTGTAACATGTTCCCCTGGCTGTCCAGCAAATTCCCTATTTTCACTATACCCTTATTATGCCAGTCCCTCATGGTAGTGTCCCTGAAAATGTCCCTCGGTAATGAGCAATTTGTATACAGTCGTGTGTAATTGTTATACCTTCCTAAACCAAAATTTTTTGTCATTCCTTTCCAAACCCTATAGGCCGCCTTTAAGGTCTTAAACCGTGTGTGTTTAAAATAAGTGAAGTCGGTTGTGTTTAAAAACCCGTTCTCTGCCCCCTCACCCAGTAGTGTAGTATATACATTAGTGAACCCTATCTCGGTTTCTGTTGTGTGTTCTCTGCCTCCCCCGCCTAGTAGCCCCTGGCAATACTGCATTACGGCAGCCCAATAATAGAGCCTAAAGTCCGGTGCCCCCCAGCCACCTTTTTCTCTAGATACTGTTAGGTGTCTATATGCTCTCCGTGTCTTCCCTTTGACCCAGATAAATTTGTTCAAGATCGCTTCCAACTTATTGAACCATATGTTGTCGAAAAATAATGGGATAGACCTAAACAGGTACAGAACTTTTGGGAATGTTACCATTTTTATTACATTGATCCGACCCATTAGGGTGAGATGCAAATTATTAATTCTCTCCGTATTTGCTTTTATTTTTGCCAGCAGTGGATTCATATTAATTTCGACTAGCCTATCTAAGTCGGCTGTAATCTTAACACCTAGATACGTAACTTCGGGAGCTACTCTTATGTCCTGAAAGTTCACCCAGTTATTTTGTATAATTTGTGTTTTTCCTTTGTTCAGTGAGTAGCCTGACACGGCCCCAAAAGCTACAGCCTCCTGTTCGATTTCTAGGATAGCCGATCCTGGTTGTGGGGTAACCACCGCCTCGTCATCTGCGTAGGCAAGTGTTTTATATTCATAAGAATGCAACTTTATCGGGAGAATGTTAAGGTTCCGTTGCAGTCTACGCAGAAGGGGGTCAAGATATAAAGCAAATAGCAGTGGCGAGGCCGGGCAGCCCTGTCGTGTGCCACGTCTTATACGTATTCCCGCAGTATACCCCCTGTTTATCCTCACCTTAGCCGTAGGTTCTAAATACAGTGCCTGTATAGCCTTTATATAGCCTGCTCCTATCCCAAACCACTCCAAGGCCTTCCACAGATATCCCCAGGAGACCCTGTCAAAGGCCTTCTCTGCATCCAAGAAGATGGCCGAGGCAGGGTCTCCTGTGGCACCTGCGGCATCCAGTATAGTAACCATCTGCCTTGTGTGTTGTGTAGTCCCCTTTCCGGGTATGAATCCATGTTGTGTTGTGCATACCAGCCCCTCAATTACCCTACTTAATCTTTGTGAGAGCGCCTTGGAGTAGATTTTGGCGTCGGCATTCATGAGTGTTATTGGCCTATATGAACCGGGATCTAACTGTGATTTGTTTTTTTTCAAAATTACAATGATATTTGCTCCGGCCCATGATTGTGGTACATTTTTCCCCCTCTGTGCTTGACTTAGGGTTTCCAGCATATCAATCCCCAGGGCGTCCCAAAAGGTTTTATAGAATTCCGCCGGAATTTGGTCGGGCCCCGCTGCCTTCCCTGAGGGGAGTTTAGTTACTGCATTATGGACTTCTCCCAATGTCAATGGTAGCTCCAGCGCCTCCTTATTCTCCTCACTCAATTCCTCGTGAGAAATTCCTGTTAAGTAGTCCTCTATCTCAGTTTCAACATTCCCCAGATCTTGGTCATATAGATCAGAATAGAACTCCCTAAACACCTCTCTCACATCTTCTACCTTAGTCACAATTTTCCCCCCTTTATCCTTAATTTCTTTAATTTCTCCCGCTGCCAGGTTTTGTCTAATTCGGACTGCTAGCATATGACCTACCCTCTCATTAAATTCATAACATTTTTCTTTTTTCATTAAATAATTACTTGCCGCTTTATTTGCTAATTTTTCACTGGCCTCTGCTCTTTTCAGCTCTATCTCTAATAGAATCCCCTCAAGAGATTCTTGATTGATGACAGCTTGAATAAGCTGTTGTTCTAATTCCATTAAATCATGTAACCTCTTGGTTAGTTCGAGTTTTTCATTTTTACTCCTGTGGAGGGTGTAGGCCAGTGTTTCCCCTCTTATCCCTGCCTTAAAGGTATCCCAGACCACTCCTGCAGATGCCGTACCTCCTATTTATTTCCCAAAATTGTCTGATCCATACCTTCATTCTATTTACATAATCTTCTTCCCTAAGTAACCCTCTTTCAAATGTCCAGTTATATTCTTTATAGATAGGACTGAGGTTCTGAGGGATAGTTATTACTAGAGGGTTATGGTCTGAGAAGACCCGAGGGAGCCTTTCTATTTTTAAGTCTGGTGCTAGGGAGCTAGTGGCCAAAAAGTAATCCAGTCTAGCGATAACCTTGTGGGGGGCAGAAAAAAAGGTACTGCCTGTTCCAATGGGATTATATGCTGACCAGACATCAACCAAAGCATTGTTAGACATTAAGTTAGCAATAGCCCTTCGTGTTCTCTTTTTGCGGTCGCCCTGCATCCTCCCCCCCCAACAAACCCAACCCTGATAATCCGTTAATGTTAAAGTCCCCGCAAAAAATTACCGGTTCTGTCCACAATGCCAACTCGTCATCTAAAAAGTCAAATAATTCGGGTTCGTCTTCATTAGAGCCGTATACAGATACAATTGTATATCGTCCTCCAGCTGTTTCCCCTTCTACCATAGCCCATCTCCCCCCTCACCTTCCTTCTTTTTCTTTACCTGCATAATTCCTTTTTTTGCAAAAATAGCCACTCCTTTTGTTTTTGAATCTTGCTGTGTACATGCTAAGACTTCGTAACCAAGCTGATCCATAAGATATTTATCCTTTCCCCTCACATGCGTCTCCTGAAGGCATATGACATCCAATTTCAGTAATCTACACATAGCCGCAACTTTCTGTCTTTTCCCACCATTGTTTAAGCCGCAAATATTAATAGTAGCGAACCTTAACGCCATCTAATCTTAAAGTTGAGCTATCAGACATCATCCTTTTAAAGTTTACTACCACTTGTTTACCCCTACACATCTTCTTACCTTGTGCTGTACATGACCTTAATTCTTCTCCGCCCCCCCCGCCCCCCCTCCCCCAACCCCCAGTCAACCCCCCCCTTACTTACCCCCCCCCTGCTACAGGCAAATAGGTCAATCTTGACCTATATGTGACTGCTCACTGCTGTAGTGTTGCCTCCTTCTCCTGCCCAACCTACCCAAATATTACCATATTCAATACTTTCCTCAGTACTGTAGTATGGAGCTTATGCTGGTTTAGTATCCCTGCTCTTCTTGCTCTTTTGATTCTCCGTAATTTCTGCAAGATACTCGCCTGCCTTTATTTCTGAGTAGAACATTCTGATACGACCCCCTGTAATAACTTTCAACTTTGCTGGAAACATCAGGTATGCTTCGGAGCCCTGGCGCTGAAATGGAGTAATTAACTGCCTGAGTTTCCATCTCCTTTCTACGGTCGTATGGCAGAAATCCGGCCTAGCAAAGAATGTAAACCCTTCAACTGTCTTCTTTTTATCTGGTCTGGCAGTTTCCATAACTTCCTGCCTGGCCAAGAAGTTACCCAAAAAAAAACTAGCATTGCCCTTGGTAAGACATCTTGACCGGCACCTCTTATTTTCTTCTGTGTCAGTGGGAATCTGTGTGCTCTCTGAACTTCTAATTCCCATTGCCACTGAGCCTCTGGGTATGCGCCTTTCAACAATTTAATCACAAACCCCCTTGGGTCCTTCCCTTCCACTCCTTCCTCCAAACCGAGAAGTCTCAAATTGTTGCGCCGCTGGCGATTCTCGAAATCCTCCATCTTCCACTGTAGGTCTTCGATCACCTTCCCTTGCTCCATTCTGGTAGACTGCCAGTCTGTGACTTCATCCTCCAATCTACCAGTTCTCTCTTCCACCTGCACCACTCTTTCTTCCACCTCTTCGTATTTTTTATTCATTTTCCTAATACTCGCTTGTATTTTTTTAGTGTCTTGTCTGGCTCTCCTACTTTCTAATCTAGCCTCTGTGTGCATTTGCTTTAACATAGCAAACATTCCATCTAGAGTTGCTTGAGGCGATGATTCGGTGGGATCTTGAGAGGCATTGTCTGGGTGGTTATCAGGTGCTTCGCCTAGGCCATGTTCCTGATATATTTTAGAAGTGCTGCCATAGTCCCAAAGCAGCTTCCTGTTCGTGCTTGATGCTGATCTATCTATGTCTCTGTCTCGTCTTATCATGGTTCTCCTTTTCTTCCTCTGTGTTTCTTTGTTTCTGGGTTCAGTAGAGTGGGACCCCTCTGATTCTGACCCTAGCGAAAGATCTGTAGTAGTAGTACCTCCTCTGAGCCCAGTAAGGAGGAATCAGACCCTTCAGTCACAGAGTAAAATTTTTCCACTTCGGGGAAGCGTACTCTCCTTCCTTTGTCCCCTTTAGCCCCCCTTGATGTACGACTTTCAACACTTCTCATGCTCCCCCAGTTAGATTGGATTAGTGAATTACTGTCCCCAGGGGTGGGAGCGAGGTTTACCTGCAACAGAGCCTCTAGCATTTGGGCATTATTAAAGCTTACCGGGTCTTCTGTCTCCTCCAGCTGTCCACTGTTCAGCTTGCCGGTACCGCTCTCCAAAGCTGTGGCTGCGTCTGTGTCTTTGCCTGCCTTCTCGGTGTTCTCCTCTCCCAGCGCGGCTCCGACGTGAGGCATGCCTGATTGGAGCTCCTGTTGCTTAGGAACCACCGTGCTTGCGTCCTCGCGGTCGGTGAAGGCTGTATCCGCGTTTGTCTCCGTGTTTGTGTCTACAGACGTCTCGGAAATCAAAATCACCGGCTGAACTTTGCCCGCAAAAGCCTCCGTGACAGTAGATTGTCTTTGCAGGGTACAGGTACCGTGATCGCGTGCTTCAACGTCCCGCTGTCTGACTGTGGGCGCCTCTGCCTCTGCTGTTGCTGTCCTTTCATTCCAGGGGTTCCCGCTTGTGTCAATGCCTTAGTTTCCACTTTTCCTTTCTCTTTGGTAACTTTGTCTGGCTTCTCTCCTTTCTTGGGCTGACTCTTTTGGGCGGCAGTATTCGCCGCAGCGGCTCGTTTATTCAATGTTGTATTTGTTGTTTTCGGTATCGCTCCAGTGCGCTGTGCCATCCCTATAATTGTGCTGATACCTTGAATGTACACTTTCCTCCAGCGCTCTCCAAAATAGAAAAGTAAAGCTGCCAGGGCCTTCTATATCACCCCAGTGTTTCCTGCATTACTGGTCTTGGTTGTTCCTTGGAGAATCAGCATATCCTTTTCCGGCTCCCAGCTGCATGTTCCATAGGTCAGGAGAAGGAGTAGGTGCGACTGCACTCTACATCAGCATAGCGGCCATCTTGCCTCGGCAACAGTCTTTCTGTTGAAATATAACTAAGCAATGTAATGAAGAATAAACTATAAGATATAAAGCAAAGGACACGGCTCTGCTTTTGTACTTAAGCATTTTAGGGTAAATCTTGTATTTTAAAATGTTTTTTGTAGTCTATACTCCCTTGGAGAGTGAGAAGCGAGCCAGAGAAATGCCTAATATTGAGAGAGAGGAGAGCTAAAAAGAGACATGCAGAGGAGGAGAGAGATAATTAGAGAGAAGACATTTGGGAAAGAGAAGGGCAGCTTGGGTGAATGATGAGATAGAAGATGAGGGATGTATAGGAAAGAAGAAGGCTTTGAGAGTAGCAGATATGTGGTGAGGGGTACGAGACAGAGTGAAGGATGGAGAAATAAGAAAATAGTTGAAAGACAGAATAAGTGAGGAAAGAACAAAAAAGTAGAGGTGTAAGGCCTGATATTGAACAAAATATTACAGAAAAGGTTGGTTCACTCTTTATTTTGCAACAACCATTTCCACAGAACATGTGCTTAGGCTTTAGGGAATAAACATCTGAAACCCCAAGGCTGCAAGTATCGCGTTGGAGCATAATCTGCTGGAGCCAATTGTGATAACTTCTCAGAGGTGTGTGGAGTCCTGCGACACCTCCTTGTATTAGCACTGCAGATTATAGTAATTACCACAAACAATTGTTTTGCTCTAGTGTAGAAAAGAATTTGCAGTATATGATAGAGGCTTCTAGTCGCGGACTCCTTACCTTTGATTTACCCATATGTCAGACAAGATCCTGCCATTTTTTTGTGAGCAGTACCCCTCTGCACCAGTAGGTGGTGCCGTTCGGCTCCATGTGGCGATGTTGGCATCGTCTGCACCGGAGGTGACATTCACGGTCTGTGTATAGGCACCACCCAGGCGCTGACATCAGTTTTTTCTTTCGCGCCAGTCAATGCAGATCCGTGAAGAGCTACTTCTTTGTCACTTATTAACTAAGCTTTTTCAATGTTTTGTCGAAGTCATTTGAGGTCTGACCTCCTGGTGTGGTGTGGTGTTTCATCAAAAAGGTCCAGCTTCACTCCCTGCGGCACTTGTTACTGACAGTTGTCAGTGACTGACCCGCGTCTTGTTTGCCTCTGGTGCCTGGAACGGGACCATGACCAGAAGGCCTGTCCTGACTGCCTCTCCATGAACCCGAAGGCCGTGAGGGAATGCTCCCACAAGCTTCTAAAAAGCCCCACGCGTAACTCCGTAACATTCAATGTCCCTATCGGAAGGAAGGCCCCGGGAGCGGTCACAGTCAGAGGTCATCGTCGCACTCCAAGTCATCGAGCCACTCTGGTAAGTCCACTCCCACAAAATGTTGTCACCTCTCGAGGCCTGGCTCCGCGGTTGAGCCAGAGCGTGGGCCGTCTGCACACCTCCCCGAATTCCCAGAAGGCAGAGCGACCCTCCCCCCGCCCAATTGAAAGAATTGTATGAGGTAATGCATCTCATATTTGGGTGGCCTGTTCCCTCCGGTGTGCCTTTGGGCCCCACAGGTTCAGGAGGGACCCTTTCTGGATCCACACCGGCAGCTCTGAGCACAGATGGATCCAGATCGGCACCAGTCTTGCCACCTTGACCTTCGCTGGTGCCGGTCCCGAGTCCAAGGTCCCCAGCACCGGCAGCACCATCCCCATCCCAGACTCTGACATGGAGCCTACTGGAGCCATGCCTTCCAGGCCAGAGCCTGAGGCCTATTCTTATGGGCTAGGACTCGAGGAGAAATGGGAAGGGTCCCTGGACCCTAAAAGAATACCACTCTAATGAATAACAAATGAACTTGTGTGAGGATCTGGGTGTAGCCAGTGGACTGGATACTTCTCCAGATAATGGCATGCTTTCCTACCCTACCATGACTACGGAGAAGGGAGTTTCATTCGCTATGGTGGTGCAGAGTGCAGCTGAGGTCCTGTACTTTAGTTTGTCGTTGGTGGCAGTCAGGAGTAATGTCTTGACGGAAGTGCTTTAGGTGGGAGTGTTCACATCAGAGCCGCTTCTCCCTTTCAATGAGGCACTGACGTCCTGATTGGGCCTTGGTCCAAGGCCAGCACAGAGGCTCCTGTGAACAGGACGATTTTCTGCCGCCACTGCCCCACTCCATTAATCCTGGCTCATTCCTAACTCTAGGAATGAAAATGTTTTCTTCCACCAGCATGGCAATGCAGTCAGTAAACACTGCATGCCTTTTGGACTGCTATTCCCACGCTCTGTGGGATATGGTTGCGCAGGTGCTACCAACGGTTCCGGAGGAGGCCTGGGTTGTGCTCTCCCAGGCTGTTACTAATGGGAGAGATGCAGCTTATTTATGTTATGTTATGAAGATTTCTACAGCGCGTAGCTAGCTGTCTTAGCAACGGGGTGTCCCAATGCTAGTCTTATGAGTGCATTGCGATAAGCAATCTCTCACCAAGCATCACAGGAAACAGTGAAGAAGAGAATAACCAGTTCAGCATTTGATGTAGACTAAACACCGCCGACTCACTATGCAGAGCGGTTTATCGACCGTAGCCCTGTGACGCCACACCTGGTTGAGGACTGCTTGATTTTCTGTGGATGTCCAGACATCACTCATGGACACATGCCCTTTTGGGCTCCGGTCTCTTTGGAGACAAGGCGGATTCAAGGCTTGAGCGCTTTGACACTATGGCTACAGCCAGGTCCTTGGGCCTATCCATGGCCCCTCGTCACCTTCAATCCGCTCCTTTTGTGGCTATGATAGAGGCATGCAGCTGCGTCCTTACCGGCCCAGCCACCACAGAGCGCAAGCTTTCCAGCCTCTGTATGGCAGTGTATGTGACTCTTATGGACCTCGTGGGTCAGGTGGCCAGCTGTCTGGTCAGTCCACAACCACCCCAGCAGCCACTGCCTCCAAACCTCTCTAGTCTGCTCATTTAGTGGGTGGCAGGATTTACCATCACCTGCCCTGCTGGCAGTGCATAACATCGGACAGGTGGGTTTTTGCAGATTGTTCGAAGGAGCTACTCCATCCCCTTCTAAACTCCCCTGTCCTCCATGCCACCTATGTATGATAGGCTGACAGAGGACCACTATCTCCTCTCTGACCTGAAGTTACAGCTCTTTTGGCCAAAGGAGCCATAGAGACAATGCAGACACCAGAAGTGGGTTGTGGTTGTTATTCCCGCTAGTTTCAGATGTCCAAGAAGGATGGAAACCTTAGTCCTATTCTAGACCTGTGCTCCCTCAACTTCTTCTTCTTCAAGAAGGTCAAAATGCTCACTCTAGTTCAGGTCGTATCTGCTCTGACCCAGGAGACTGGATGGTAGTGTTGGACTTGCAGGGTGCATATTTCCTTATTTCGGAACTACCTGCTTGCCTACAGGGGTTACCTGTGGTTCAGGGTGGGCCATGAGCACTTTGTTTGCTGTGCTCCCCTTTGGCCTCACCAGCGCCCCTCGGGTGTTCACCAATTTGATGGTGGTGGTTGCATCTCATCTGCAGAAATCGGGGGTGCCAGCCTTTCCCTATCTCAACGACTTGCTGTTGAAAGCTGTAATGTTATCTTGGCAGCCAGGCTTCCCTCCAACAAGACGGTTTATGCCTGCCATTGGGCAAAATTTCAATTTGTCTTTCTGTGCACTTGCCACACATGTTGCCCAATGGCAGGTGTAAACCGCCTTGGTAGAGGGAAGCCTAGCTGCCAAGATAACATTACAGACTTCAGGTGGAACGTTGACAGATTTGGGTGGAGAATCAATCAATCAGTAGACTTATAAAGCGCAAACAAATCACCCATGAAGGTCTCAAGGCGCTGAGGGGGACGGTGGGACTGGGTGGGTGGCTCTGCGGTTCACTCGTAGAGCCAGGTCTTGAGGTCCTTCCTGAATTGCAGCAGCGTTGAGGATTGCCGATGGTGCGGAGGAAGGGATTTCCAGGTCTTCAGAGCAAGGTATGAGAAGGATCTTCCTTCAGCCATGGTCTTACGAATCCATAGGATGGTGGCCAGGGCCAGTTGGGCGAGCAGAGATGTCTGGTGGGAGGGTAGAAGGTGAGGTGGTGGCTGAGGTATGTAGGTTCGGCATTGTGGAGGGCTTTGTAGGCATGCGTGAGAAGCTTCAAGGTGACTCTTTTGTTGACAGGTAGCCAGTAAAGGTGTCTCAAGTGGATGTTAATGTGGTTTCAGCGTGGGATGTTCAGAATGAGTCTGATGGAGGCGTTCTAGATGGCCTATAGTTTTTTGGGAGTTTCTAGGTGGTACCGGCGTAGAGTGCATTGCCATAGTTGAGTCTGCTGATGAGCGCATGGGTTCGGTGGAGATCCGGCGTAGAGTGCGTTGCCATAGTTGAGTATGCTAACGAGCGCATGGGTGACTTTTTTGCGGGATTCGGTGGAAATCCATTCGGAAGCAGAGCATGTAGAAGCAGGAGGACGAAACAGCGTTGACCTGGCTGTTCATTGAGAGCGAGGAGTCCAGGATGATGCAGAGGTTTCGTGCGTGGTCTGTGAGTGTTGGGGGTGGGGGGGTTTCGAGCGCTACACCCTTTCCTGATGTTGTGACAGAAGATCCACCCGAAATGGCTGCCTGATCGGATGACCGATGGCCAAGCTTAATAGCTCAGGATACCGGACTCTCCGTGCCGAGTCATGAGCCACAAGAATGACTTGGGCCCGGTCGATGCTGATCGTCTTGAGAACATTGGGCAGGAGTGGTATGTGCGGAAAGGCGTGCAGGAGGGCTGAACTCCACTCGAGAAGAAAAGCGCCTCCGAATGAGAACCACTTTGAAAACTCCAGCGTGCAGACCCGCGGACATTGCACATTCTGGTTGGTGGTGAAAAGAGGCAAATTGATCCTCTTTCTGCACCCCTTTCTCAAGTTCTCCTATTCATTATTTCCCTTGCCCAGCAGGACTTTGCTCTGGGCACTCTGAAGGGCTATCTCTTCACCACTTCTGTTTTTCTGTGGCTGCTTGATCAGCCATCCCTCCTTCAAATCTCCTATTGCACATAAGTTTCTGAAAGATTTACAAAAATGTGTGTTTACCTTCTCTAATTGTTATGCCTCAGAGGGACCTGAGTCTCCTCTTCACTTTCCGTATGTGCTTTCCCTTTGAGCATCTGCACAATTGTTCCCTCAGGCTCCTTACTGTTAATATGGCCTTGTTGCAATAACATCTGCCCAGAGGGTCACTGAGCTTCAGGCATTGTCATCCAAGCATCCTTGCCTCCCTCTCTTTAAAAAGTGGTCACAACATTTCATGTAGGCCAGTCCATCACCGTGCCTACTTTTTACGGTCCTCCTCATCCCTCCAAAGAAGAGGAGCGAATCGCCGGCTGGACCCCCCCAAAAAGTGTTATTGTTCTGCTTTCACCGCACACAAGAGTTCCGGGTGGACAACCAACTCTTTGTTGGGTATATTTGAGCACAGAAGGGACAGGCCATTCAGGAAAGGACCATCGCACGATGGATAGGACACTGTATCAAAATCTGCTACACATTGGCTAAAAAGCAACCTGCTGAGGTTGTGCGTGCTCATTCTACCAGAACTAAAGCTGCAATAACGTTGTTAGTTTGTGGAGTTCTAGTTCTGGACATCTGCCCGGCAGCAACGTGGGCTTATCTGCACACGTTTACCAAACATTACTGTATGGACAATCAGGTCCGTAGGGGTGTGGGCACTGTGCCTGTTCAGTCCTGCAGGATTTCCTTCTGTCAAATTAGTCCACAGACCTACCTCAGGGGAGGTCTTGCTTGGGTATCTATTTAAAGGTAATGAATCTGTGGCTAGAAGTCTCTTATAAGATGAACAAGTTATTTACCTTCGGTAACACCTTATCTGGTTGAGGCTCTTTATAGCGCAGATTCCTTACCGACCCACACATCCTCCTCGCTCTGCGTATGGATTTCTAGGGAAAGGGTTTTTCCCCTTTCAGGGCCCTATTTTTCCAAACCAGTGATCAGTGTACTTCTTGGCTCTGCTCTTTAGGGGCTGAGGAGGTGCACTGACAGCAGCCGTCTGCAGAGGGTAAAGGGGTCACATGGATCCCCCAGACATCCCCTTGCAGGCGAGTACAGTCACTGACTGCACCTGCCTGCAAGGAGCAAGGGTATCTCTAAAGCCCTTTGAAAATTCAGGCGGGTGTCGCCTGCACTGTGAAAACACGGAGCAGCTGTTGCGGGTAGCGAGAGTTTGCATCTGCCCTGGGGACAGCGCGTACACCATACTGGGGTGCATTATCACTGTTAGTGCCTGGCGCACCTTTTGAAAGGTGCTCCTGGCGCAAACAGTGATAATGTGTAATGCGGCCCATGGTGTGGAAAGTTGCGAAAAGGAACTGAAGTCAGCGCACCTGAGTTGCGCCTTTATAGGAACAGCAAGTCACTTCTGGTGCGGGCAACAGTATGCGGAGCCGAACTACGCCACATACCTGTGCGCATGTGTTCTGCTCACAAATACATTTCTGGGGGCAGTTCAAACAGAAGGAATCTGCGGTTAGATAGAGTCTCTACAAGAGAAGGCTTTCCCAAAGTTAAGTAACTTGTTCATCTGGACCACAGGACATTTTCTCTCCCAGAACGGTTTTAAATGTCTTGGACAGAGGAGTAAGCAATTGAGGCGGTCAGAGGGAGGCAAAGAAAGAAGAAAAGAGGGGGAGCAGACTGATCTAAATGTGAGAGGATGATCAGGAGAGGATACTGAAGCAGAAGGGACAGAGAATAAGAAGCTAAGAAATAGATGGGATAAGTATAATCAGAGGTTTATGGCGTGGTAGTTGCTGGGTCGGGCATATCAAAGAAAGTTAAAAATAAAATACAAGCAGTAAAAGTAACACTACCATCTTCTGGAAACGTCTCAATTTTCCTTTTTTTATTTTTAAAAGTTCTATGTGAGAATGTAATGTGGCCTGCTTCACAAGTTGCACACTGTACTCTTTAATGTGGCAGATTTGTTTGCCTACCAAATCCCCTTGGGGTAGAACACTTGGCATGCATGCCTACTTTGGAGAATTTTCCCTACAGTCTGCCTCAACACAGCAAGTGAAAATTGAATTGATAATTCCTTTTTCAAAGTCTGTAATCACCAAGTCACTGTTCCCATACTTTACCTCTTTCCACATTTCAAGCGTTTTTTTTTTCATCCGGGTAGCTCTCGGTGACAGGGGGTATGATCCTACTCCTGCCTCATGCAGAGGCAGTGCTTTTAATTCAATTTATTCAAAAATAAAGGAAGCCCTATGTTTGCGGAGGCCTAATACATCCACCTTCTTCTCTTGTTGTTCACCCGAATTACTAATGAGGCCTCTAAATTTGGAATCTTAAAAATATATTAAGCGATATCACCTAAACCCACTGGTAACCTACATATTTTTGTGACTGTCCGAGAGGAAAGGTTATTGCAACAAGTATTAGGAAAACCAATAGGTCTCGTCTATGGGAGTTATAGGCTATGCCAATGCTTATTGGTGATGCTGTAATGCATTGGTGTAATGCTGGTAAGCATGGGCAAAAGTAAAAAAATATATATATACATATATATATATATATACATATAGATAGATATATAACTATGTATATATGTGTGTGTATGTATATATATATTTATATATAGATATGTCATCATACTTGTGACTATATATATATATATATATATATATGCATATGTATATATACATATATATGTATACATATATATATCTTAAAAATATATTAAGCGATATATATATATATATATATATATATATATATATATATATATATATATATATCGGCGCTGGGGGTCCGCACAATAAACAGCAGTAGGAACAAACCTGTGAGGGCAACTTTTTGTGGCTACAAACGCGCCATGGACTTAAGCAGCACACATAGAGAGCAACATAGGGGTGAGGGAGAGAAGCCCATGAGTGAAAAAAGCAACATATAGTGTGGGGGAGGCAGGGAGTATTGCGGGGGACTGGCATATGATAGCAAGCTTGCAACATGGGTGCTCGGAGGGGGGAGGTTGGCAGTGGAGGAAAAGCACTCGAGGGATATAGCTGGAAAACACAAAAGTAGTTACCTAAAAGTGTGCAATAGATGGGAAAACCCCAGAGAGTCATATAGTAAAGAGGCTGTTTTCTAGGGGAGGGACAAGCATAAGATGGACAGGCAAGGACACGGAGAACCTTTGAATAAGAAGCAAGCAAATAAGAATAGCAATAAAGTCACCCAACGGTCAAGAGTGGGCTGAATGTAAGCCCCGGCGAGGCCTTGGTCAGCCCACAATCCGTCTTTTGCAACCATACAGCTTGTGCTGCCTTGTAGCTTCGACCTAAAAAGAGAGGTGTAATAATCCAGACATGTGGAATAAGTACTTCACGTTCTCGCGCTTGGCAATGCTCAATGGTAGGCCCTTTTTGAGTGCTTTAATGTGTTTACAGGGACACATGTGACGTTTTCTTTATTTCATTTATGCGAGTTTCCACGGTGCTGTGCATAATACCAAGAAGCATAGTATAAGCTGGCCAGGTCAGGGACCTTCAGTAAAACATTATTTAGAATGAGGGAGTGTTAATAGTGGGAGGAATTAAAAGTAAAGTCCACATTTGTAAAGCGCACAATCACCCGTAAGGGTCTCTAGGCGCTGGGGGGCCGTCGGGAAGATTAAGCGAGCTATTGCCCAGAGTCACATGGTGCTGGGCTAACCTGCCGCCGGAGCCGGGGATCGAACCGCGGTCCCCAGATTCCAGCGTCAGTCGCCCTGGCCGCGGCGCCACACCTCTTCCACTTAAAGTGACCAGAAAAAGAAAACCTTCTTTCAGGTTAACATGAAATATCCGAAGGGATGGACAGGTATTTTAGGAGCTCTAGCTGCATGCATGTAAAGGTTTGGAAGGGAGCGTCTCAAGAAATGGTTGGGAGACTGAGTGGTAGTGTGATAAGAGTCTTAGAAGGAAACGACCAGCATTGGCAAGAACATGCCTACACTAGACGTCTGTGCAGACAACGTGGGTGCAAAACAGAAGCCAACTGTTGAGACCAGATGATCGGAGATGAGATAAGGGAGGTGAGAGAGTAGAGGCTTCTTGCAGAAGCGGTAATCGTCACTTTGAAGTCAGTTGCAGAGCAGCATGTGACATTATGACCTATTTAGAAGAAAGAAGTTGTATGGAGCAGATTCTAACTTCCTACCACCGCAAATGCTACTTCTTCTCTCCCCAACTCTGCCTCTTTTGCAGCACACCTGCTGACGATGTCCCTCCTACCCATACTTGCTGCTGCTACTTCCTCTCGTCTACTTACATGAGCGCTACTCAGTCTAGGCATGCCCAGAAGTGCAATCTCAATCCAGGGCCCTCACACCTCGGAGTTCCTTTCATTGAAGTATCAGATGTGTTGTTTATTCTTCTTTGAAGGAGGTTCTTCAAAAACGATCCAAATGTATTCAATATTCGTTTAACATAGACGATGCACTTCAATTATTGATCTAAAATGGCTCACTGAAACAGTTTTCACTTTTTGTGAGCCATTTTCAATGAATGTCAGAGGAAACTCTTGATAGCAAAGACATGGAGGTGTAAAAATGTAAAGTGCTGTGAAATATGGGCTAACGCATTCCTTGATTAGAAACCCTTGCCTTAAAAAAGAGGCGTGTACCTCGAAACGCATGTTGGCTGTGCATTAATTGAAGTACAGTGTGTGTTCTTATTGAAGAATGTTTGATACAAAGGAAGTATAAGAATAAAATAAACCAAGATTATTAAATAATTGGAGTACATCCTCTTTACATTAATATTGAATACATTTGGATACGTTTTTGAATAACCTTCAAAAAATAAATAATCATATGCCACACCAGTGAGGTTTGGTTTTGTAGGCTTGAGGTTTCAGGCATATTGTCTCCTGACCCCATCTTTTGGAACATCGAATGGTTTGTTTATACCGGAGTTGGGAGCACACCGCTGACCTCTTCCGCCGTATCGCCCCACTGCATCATGGTCTGTGCAGTTCAAGTAATTTCAAGAACAGTTCAAAGTTCAAATTTCAAAGTATTTCACCTCAATCGGTGCAAGTAAGTACTTGTATTGTGGTCATCTCTAGACACGAGCCTAGCTCGTGTTTCGGGATTGATTCCCTCATCAGTAGAGATATATTCGGGGTTGCAGAACAGGTCGCCAAACATCCGTCAGGGGCCTCGTTGCCCCTCTGGCGCGCAGGTGCATCTCCAACAAGCTCGTCCGCTTACATGGCTACCGGGAGCCAAGAAAAAGTGGATACCGGAGTTGGGAGCACACCGCTGACCTCTTCTGCCGTATCGCCCCACTGCATCATGGTCTGTGCAGTTCAAGTAATTTCAAGAACAGTTCAAAGTTCAAATTTCAAAGTATTTCACCTCAATCGGTGCAAGTAAGTACTTGTATTGTGGTCATCTCTAGACACGAGCCTAGCTCGTGTTTCGGGATTGATTCCCTCATCAGTAGAGATATATTCGGGGTTGCAGAACAGGTCGCCAAACATCCGTCACGGGCCTCGTTGCCCCTCTGGCGCGCAGGTGCATATCCAACAAGCTCGTCAGCTTACATGGCTACCGGGAGCCAAGAAAAAGTGGATACCGGAGTTGGGAGCACACCGCTGACCTCTTCCGCCGTATCGCCCCACTGCATCATGGTCTGTGCAGTTCAAGTAATTTCAAGAAAGTAAAGTAAAGTCCACATTTGTAAAGCGCACAATCACCCGTAAGGGTCTCTAGGCGCTGGGGGCCGTCGGGAAGATTAAGCGAGCTATTGCCCAGAGTCACATGGTGCTGGGCTAACCTGCCGCCGGAGCCGGGGATCGAACCGTGGTCCCCAGATTCCAGCGTCAGTCGCCTTGGCCGCGGCGCCACACCTCTCCCTCAAACAGTTCAAAGTTCAAATTTCAAAGTATTTCACCTCAATCGGTGCAAGTAAGTACTTGTATTGTGGTCATCTCTAGACACGAGCCTAGCTGATTCCCTCATTCCCTCCACCCCTAACCATTTCTCTACTGATGAGGGAAGTTATCCCGAAACCCGAGCCATGTCTCGGGCGATACCCAAAAACCCGGGACATGTATCGGGTCTAGAGATTCATCAGTCCAACAAGTACCGACTTGCACCCACCTGGGTGATCCACTATTGAACTACAAGTGCCAGAGTCCCGAGGGGCGATCCGGAGGATGGGCTAGCGGTGTGCGCTCCATTGCGGTGGTTTCTACTAATTGGCTCCCTTGAGCTTTGAGCCGACGGGCTCCTGTATGCTGCCCTGCGTGCCGGTTCGGGCATCAAGGCCATTGACGGTTGTTTGGCGGCCTTCTCCTCCACCCCTAACCATTTCTCTACTGATGAGGGAAGTTATCCCGAAACCCGAGCCATGTCTCGGGCGATACCCAAAAACCCGGGACATGTATCGGGTCTAGAGATTCATCAGTCCAACAAGTACCGACTTGCACCCACCTGGGTGATCCACTATTGAACTACAAGTGCCAGAGTCCCGAGGGGCGATCCGGAGGAGGGGCTAGCGGTGTGCGCTCCATTGCGGTGGTTTCTACTAATTGGCTCCCTTGAGCTTTGAGCCGACGGGCTCCTGGATGCTGCCCTGCGTGCCGGTTCGGGCATCAAGGCCATTGTTGTTTGGCGGCCTTCTCCTCCACCCCTAACCATTTCTCTACTGATGAGGGAAGTTATCCCGAAACCCGAGCCATGTCTCGGGCGATACCCAAAAACCCGGGACATGTATCGGGTCTAGAGATTCATCAGTCCAACAAGTACCGACTTGCACCCACCTGGGTGATCCACTATTGAACTACAAGTGCCAGAGTCCCGAGGGGCGATCCGGAGGAGGGGCTAGCGGTGTGCGCTCCATTGCGGTGGTTTCTACTAATTGGCTCCCTTGAGCTTTGAGCCGACGGGCTCCTGGATGCTGCCCTGCGTGCCGGTTCGGGCATCAAGGCCATTGACGGTTGTTTGGCGGCCTTCTCCTCCACCCCTAACCATTTCTCTACTGATGAGGGAAGTTATCCCGAAACCCGAGCCATGTCTCGGGCGATACCCAAAACCCCGGGACATGTATCGGGTCTAGAGATTCATCAGTCCAACAAGTACCGACTTGCACCCACCTGGGTGATCCACTATTGAACTACAAGTGCCAGAGTCCCGAGGGGCGATCCGGAGGAGGGGCTAGCGGTGTGCGCTCCATTGCGGTGGTTTCTACTAATTGGCTCCCTTGAACTTTGAGCCGACGGGCTCCTGGATGCTGCCCTGCGTGCCGGTTCGGGCATCAAGGCCATTGACGGTTGTTTGGCGGCCTTCTCCTCCACCCCTAACCATTTCTCTACTGATGAGGGAAGTTATCCCGAAACCCGAGCCATGTCTCGGGCGATACCCAAAAACCCGGGACATGTATCGGGTCTAGAGATTCATCAGTCTAACAAGTACCGACTTGCACCCACCTGGGTGATCCACTATTGAACTACAAGTGCCAGAGTCCTGAGGGGCGATCCGGAGGAGGGGCTAGCGGTGTGCGCTCCATTGCGGTGGTTTCTACTAATTGGCTCCCTTGAGCTTTGAGCCGACTGGCTCCTGGATGCTGCCCTGCGTGCCGGTTCGGGCATCAAGGCCATTGACGGTTGTTTGGCGGCCTTCTCCTCCACCCCTAACCATTTCTTTACTGATGAGGGAAGTTATCCGAAACCCGAGCCATGTCTCGGGCGATACCCAAAAACCCGGGACATGTATCGGGTCTAGAGATTCATCAGTCCAACAAGTACCAACTTGCACCCACCTGGGTGATCCACTATTGAACTACAAGTGCCAGAGTCCCGAGGGGCGATCCGGAGGAGGGGCTAGCGGTGTGCGCTCCATTGCGGTGGTTTCTTCGAATGGTTTGTTTATTGATCTTTGATTGGGTTAGAATTGTAGATACAGTGTTTAATGTTAAAGAGTTAAATTTATATGTGTTTTTGAATGAATGAATGAATGTGCCAATGTTATTTTCTGATTTTTCTTTGGTTTGGGTAGTTAGTTGCTCGACTAAAATAAAGTGCTTTTTATCACAGTCACAAACGACATAGTTTAACTATGGTATGCAGTTGCCCTCATGACGATGTGAAATATTTATGATGGATGTATCAGCGGTTCGAGGGTGTGTGTTGGTGTGGGACGTGACAGTACTGTTAGTTAGCAGCGCTTTGCCATCTATATGCTGCTGGTGTCATGTGTGCATGAGGGTGTAAGTGTTGTGTCTGGCGGTCCTTGTGTGAAGATGACATTTGTAGGTTTGTTTGAACTGATGAGTGATATTATTGATTGGATAATGCTATTGGATATCCGATGGAAGCTGGATTATGGGATGTCAAACGTGTGTGCATTGGATAAAGTCTGTCTATAATGTACTGAGGCAGGGGAGACTGTACGTAAAAAGCCTAGCATTGAGTGTCCTCTTTTTGGTGGTGGTGCATTCGAGCAATACGAAACGGAGAAATTCGATGTGTGGGACAAACTGCATAACCCCCTCTACCAAATAACCTTGACCTCAGTCTTTTCCCCAATAACACTCATGCCTCGTGAAATAGTGGAACAGTAAACAGTTGAAACTTGTAGCAGAAGGGTCGCCTTGATAATACAGTATGATTTAAAAATCACAAACATTTTCGGTGCTAGGATAGACATTAAACTAAATGCCCCATAAAGCTTTTAGAGACTTGCATGTCCAGTGGCGCCCCCACTTTAAGTGAGCAGTGTCCGCAATCTGCTTTTTGTGTGTCGCCTACCTGGCGCTGCCTAGGAGCACCTTGAGACAAACTTATTGTGATTGTTGAAAAACGACTGTTTGCAAGTTGTCAAGGGAAAACCCACAACTTAGTTATTATGTAGGCAGAAGAAACCTTCTAACTGAATAGCCGAAGTAGAATTAAGAACAAAATGTCCCCCCCCCCCCCCCCGCCAGCAAAGAGGAAAAACAAAGCAGTGAACCCCTCCACAGGGGTGTGAATGGTGATACCTTCTGACAAATTTTGTCCATGCATAGCATGATGGTGGGTATCATAGGATCATGCTCTCCGTGGCTTAATAACACTAATTCCGAGCTTATTGTGGACAAGCATGGTTAGATAGTGCCAATGCACAATGTAAATTTGAAAATGTTTGAATACATTAGAATTCCCACATGCTCAGAGAACATACGTACCAATGGCAGTTCACATCTGTAACATATCTGCTAGTGTATATGCTCAGGCAATATTCTCTCAAGGACAGGTAGTCTTGGCAAGTAGCCCGAGTTTTGGGCAGAGGATTGGCAATTCAAAACCAATATAATTTGTAAATAAATGTGAAGAGAGTTCCTGATTGAGGCGGCCCAATCTCAATAAGACATATATATGACCCGTGGAAAGGCTTTGTCCAGAAACCATAACATTTCCATAAACATGGTATATAATGTAATTTCATTGGACGACTAGACCACAGACTGCCCTACCCACCTGTTCAGAAACAATCCCTCTTAACTCTCCAAATTCAAATACTCTTTTGCACCTTCAACCTTCCTTGGGCTATGCCAGTGTACCACACATTCTGACTGTTTATTCCATCCATGATCGCTATGGCTGTACGTTCCAGTTCCTTTTCCCAAACAGAACTATGATACTGTTTTCTCCTTTTCACTTGGTTCAATGGCAGCAACTACATCTTCTATCTTCAAAGGTCCTCTTTGATTTGCTGACTCACCCTTGGTCACCTGGCCACCATAATCTGTGCTTTTTTTAGACATCTTCTAAATTGCCTAGAAGTTAAGTCTTTTATTGTTATAAGAAAGAGCAAATGTAGGAACATTTTGGTGACACAATTACATCCTTAGTAAAAAAAACTAGCAGAGTAACTCCTGGCACACAGATGTGGTAGTTCAGTATGGCTAAAGTGTACCAGTGGCTAACTGAATGCTTTCCTTCCCGATTTGTTTTTATTCACTAAGAAACTAGTTCTATATTGCTTTATGCCTCTTTCTTACACTTTCTTCACCTTGTCCCTTGATCAGATTTATCACCATTGCTTGAATCTATGCATTCACGCTGTTATTAGCAGAAATAAGGAAATGGGTATGTTTTCATTATTTCCTGTATCATTTCTGGAAGGAGGAGAATCTGAGAGGTAGGCCTAGACTCATTCAGGATATTCAGAACAAAGGTGGAGATTGTTTTCAAGGTTCTTTCTATTTGTGTTATCCATACCTCTAGACCCAAGGTAGATGGACTGCAGCTTATGCAGTTATGTCAGTGAAGTAAACTTCTTTGCACATAACGTTGTATTCATGCAGTAGAATTTAAATTTGTTGCAGGCTTGAAGGGGTAACCAATAAAATTGTTGTCATGTGAACATGAAATGATCCAACTTGTTTGGATTGATGATGCAAGTTGAGGCACACTGAACTTCTTTCTTTGAGGCCTTTGTGTCTTTGAATTTCACTGAAAGAGGGGTTGTGTCCTTCACTGTGGCCGGGTAGGACAATGTCTACATTTATGAAAAAAGAAGGACCCGGTCACTGTTTTGATCTGCCACTTTTTTCAAGCAAGCCGGGCTGAAGACGGCTGTAATGCCAGAAACCGGTCCTCGGAAGCTTGTTTCCGGTCCAGGGAAGGCATGGCTTGGCAGTTCGGTCTGGACTGTTCCCATGAGGCACAGGGTCAGACTGATTTGCATATAGCCATGTCTGAACTGGGGTGGCAGAGTGGGCTAAAGAACGGTGATGGATTAAACCCAGATCTTTTGACTGGGTATGAGTGTTTGATTGGTTCTGATGCTCCGTCCATCACCACCCCCTTTTGTACCGCTTTGGCCGCCATAAGTGTGGCAGGGTATGCTCAGACGTGAGTCCCTTGCTCACTTTGCCACTGGATTCAAGCAAGCCGGGCTGAAGACGGCTGTAATGCCAGAAACCGGTCCTCGGAAGCTTGTTTCCGGTCCAGGGAAGGCATGGCTTGGCAGTTCGGGCTGGACGGTTCCCATGAGTCACAGGGTCAGACTGATTTGCATATAGCCATGTCTGAACTGGGGTGGCAGAGTGGGCTAAAGAACGGTGATGGGTCAAACCCAGATCTTTTGACTGGGTATGAGTGTTTGATTGGTTCTGATGCTCCGTCCATCACCACCCCCTTTTGTACCCCTTTGGCCGCCATATGTGTGGCAGGGTATGCTCAGACGTGAGTCCCTTGCTCACTTTGCCACTGGATTCAAGCAAGCCGGGCTGAAGACGGCTGTAATGCCAGAAACCGGTCCTCGGAAGCTTGTTTCCGGTCCAGGGAAGGCATGGCTTGGCAGTTCGGGCTGGACTGTTCCCATGAGGCACAGAGTCAGACTGATTTGCATATAGCCATGTCTGAACTGGGGTGGCAGAGTGGGCTAAAGAACTGTGATGGATCAAACCCAGATCTTTTGACTGGGTATGAGTGTTTGATTGGTTCTGATGCTCCGTCCATCACCACCCCCTTTTGTACCGCTTTGGCCGCCATAAGTGTGGCAGGGTATGCTCAGACGTGAGTCCCTTGCTCACTTTGCCACTGGATTCAAGCAAGCCGGGCCGAAGACGGCTGTAATGCCAGAAACCGGTCCTCGGAAGCTTGTTTCCGGTCCAGGGAAGGCATGGCTTGGCAGTTCGGGCTGGACTGTTCCCATGAGGCACAGGGTCAGACTGATTTGCATATAGCCATGTCTGAACTGGGGTGGCAGAGTGGGCTAAAGAACGGTGATGGATCAAACCCAGATCTTTTGACTGGGTATAAGTGTTTGATTGGTTCTGATGCTCCGTCCATCACCACCCCCTTTTTTACCGCTTTGGCCGCCATAAGTGTGGCAGGGTATGCTCAGACGGGAGTCCCTTGCTCACTTTGCCACTGGATTCAAGCAAGCCGGGCTGAAGACGGCTGTAATGCCAGAAACCGGTCCTCGGAAGCTTGTTTCCGGTCCAGGGAAGGCATGGCTTGGCAGTTCGGGCTGGACTGTTCCCATGAGGCACAGGGTCAGACTGATTTGCATATAGCCATGTCTGAACTGGGGTGGCAGAGTGGGCTAAAGAACGGTGATGGATCAAGCCCAGATCTTTTGACTGGGTATGAGTGTTTGATTGGTTCTGATGCTCCGTCTATCACCACCCCCTTTTGTACCGCTTTGGCCGCCATAAGTGTGGCAGGGTATGCTCAGACGTGAGTCCCCTTGCTCACTTTGCCACTGGATTCAAGCAAGCCGGGCCGAAGACGGCTGTAATGCCAGAAACCGGTCCTCGGAAGCTTGTTTCCGATCCAGGGAAGGCATGGCTTGGCAGTTCGGGCTGGACTGTTCCCATGAGGCGCAGGGTCAGACTGATTTGCATATAGCCATGTCTGAACTGGGGTGGCAGAGTGGGCTAAAGAACGGTGATGGATCAAACCCAGATCTTTTGACTGGGTATGAGTGTTTGATTGGTTCTGATGCTCCGTCCATCACCACCCCCTTTTGTACCACTTTTTTATTTTAAGCAGAATCTCACCCGAAGGTAATTAATCCTTGGGGGCTTTTATGCACTTTTTTTTTAAAGGTAATACAAATTTCAACAATTTTTTTTACCAAGTCTGAGGTTTGTTCGTGGCCGTGCACTGGACATATATTTACTATAAACACTTTTTACAATACAAAAGACATTGAAGACATTTCACTATTACACTATACATTTATAAAAAAAAACACTTTTGTCTAGCTTCACAGTTGTACCCTACCAAATGATTATACCATGTTTATATATTAGACATTTGTATTTAGTTTAAACCTGATCACGCAAAGGCTCAAAACATAATATGCAATTTTTGATCCATTACATTCATGGAAATGTTATAGGGCCTTTTGCGGAAAGAGCATTCGTTTTTACGAAAAGGTTGGCAATTTATTCCTGATGGGAGTAAGGTTAAAATGTGTTATGTGGTTGGGAGGGACCACCCTCTTCAAAATATACGGTGAGAGTGTCGGGAATGGGATTTCTTCAAGAGGGGCAATATTTTTCTAATGGAGCAAAACCAGAAAGAAAAAGACAGTTTTAGCAAGTGAATTTGCACAGACTTGTGCTCATAAATGCGTTCCAGCCCTTCTTCTCTAAACGCCTGTGACTTCCTGCCAGTCCTACATCTGCACCAATGCATAGTCTTATAACCGTCTGTGCATTTTTGTGACTTTCTTAAAGGAAGAGATCTTCAGTTTATTTATATTTTACTTGTTGCACATAGAGCCGCCCTTTATAGTTCTCCGCTCATACTCCATTATTATTAGTTTATTTATTTATTGTAAATAATGGCATGCATCAAACACGTTTTAATAATTGATGCCTAAGAGAAATGATATTTAAAGTTGTCACTTAAAATTCCACGAAAAGTTAGCAAAATGCAGTTTTTTATCAAATTACAAATATTATTTGGGAACTGTTTATATTGAATACGATCACCAATCTTACGGTCATTCTTCTAAATATATTACATATATTCAAAGAGAATCTTGGAAACATAAATAACCACAAATTGTTAAATTATACAAATATAATATGCACTTTTTCGTGTTGACTCACTGCCAGTAATACAACCTGAGTTTAAAAATCTCTGTATTTTTAGTGCATCCACCATAATTGTAAACACTTTGCATTAATGCACCATGGATACACTTTTAAACCTCGTATACATGTGCATGCATGTCTTACCTTAGCGTCCAACAATATTCTTTGCAACAACCGAGTTAAACAGTAATTTTGGAGTTGGCAGGATCATTGGCAAGGTGTTTAATTCTGATAAAGTTGCTATTTAGTAAGGATTCATAACTTTCCCAGTGGTTTTCAACCTAAAATGCACACTTTAATGGTTTGACACCTTTAACTTGTTTCACCAGGAGTGACTCAAATACACAAATTGTCAAAGTAGCAGAGCTGTGATTTGCTGTAGCCAAGAAATGCATTGGAGTCAGGTGGATTAGGAAAGTAGTTCCGACATTGCAGTTGTGGAACTGAGAAATGATCAAATGGGTGACAACGGAATGTGAGGTACGCAGGAAATTGCACTACCATTAAGGTGGCGAGAGGGTCTTACTGGATTGGGATCTAGTGGACATAGAGCTGGGAAGCAACAACACTTAGATGAGGGGAATGGAGACCGCAGCGATGGCACGGACAATGCCCATGAAAATTTTGTAATATCACATTCATGCTACAGTTGTTAAAATGTGGGTATCATGCCGTACAATGTCACGATAGATACTGAATGTGATCTACTTCTACACCACACTTTGAGGTCAAAAGAGGCATCCACCAGGGCTGTGTTTTGGCACGGTTACATTTCTCTCTGTTACTTTTCTCCCTCTTTATAAATGAAGTTCAAATAGTGGGAATCCCCGTACCCGTCTTACTTTATGCAGACGATGCAGTGCTGCTCTCCAGAACCCCACTTGGCCTACAGCGACTAATGGATAATTTTAGCCTTTTTATCAAAACTAGGAAACTGTTAATAAACAAGACAAAAACGTATATGGCATGTGGTCAAAAAGCCAAGAAATGAAAAACTTTTTATATAGAGAATTCCCCTGTGGAATTGGTCAATACCTTCTGCTATTTGGGTGTAACTTATTCAGGAAATGGGAATTTGGTAAACGAACTTGCGAATATACGCTACAAGATGGTCGAGCGCCCATGGGATCTTCAGATTTGCAGCCGAACTAGGCACCCGTCATATTAAGGATATGGTTGATATATACAAGGCCAGATATGTCGCCATAGCCCTTTACGGCGCAGGAGTTTGGGGCCATAATCATATACAGGCACTCCAGCTTGAAGAAAACTCTTTTTTAAAACATCTTTTGTGCTTACCCCATCAGCATCCACTGAAATTATACACTGTGGAGTAGGCATTAATTGCCTATCGGATCTTATTGCTTTGCGGCCATTACTTTTATGGAGATCCATTTAGGCTAAAGAGGAGAACAAATTTACCCAGTCCATCATTCGAGACTGTCTACTCCTGGATAAAAGTTACAGGATCCCCTTGCTGAAATATATTCGGGATTGGGTTAGTAATTTATTCAATCTTCCAATCCAGGGTGACCCTGGTTGTGTTACACTTATATCGAAGCAGGAGATTCAAAACACCTTTTTAGCCCATCAAAATGAGGTTCGCAGGAGAGTGATTGGGAAGCAACCCACTTTTGTATTTTATTAACAGCTGGAGGTTAGAAGAGTTTCCAAGATTACTTGACAGTAGTGACTAAGCCATGACATCGCTTTGTTTTGACTCGTTTGAGATTAGGCATAGTACACCTTCTAGTTGCCTTTCCCACCACAAAAATGTGTCCGTTGACTTTATGTCCATGTGATGGGATATATAAACAAAGCACCACCCATGTTTTACTTTTTTTTAAGTTCTATTCCTTTTTAAGACTATTTTACCTGAAACCTAAATTATTAAAATTCAATGTGAGAACAACCCCACGCTGCTATGAATTTATTGGTTACGCTTATTGACCCCGGATTATGTTTTTATGTTGCTTCTTACATCCTAAAATCAATTGCTGCTAGGAAATCTATTATACTTGTTAATTAATTGGACTGTCTTATGCATTGGATACGGTTATAAACAAATTGCTGCTAGGCTAGGAAATGTATTTTGCACTACAATTAATTGGACTGTCATACACATTGGATGTTTATACATGTGTGTTTTAAAATTATGTTTTTGCCTTTATGGTTGCTGCACAAACCAAATAAGGTCTTTGAATTGAATTGATGTGTACCAGGACTGGTGGAGTGAGCTCCCCATGGAAGGTGGGTGGGTGGGGGTGTTGGAATATCTTTCTCTTCTTCTTTTTGTCTTTAATATGTTACAATCAATAAAAGACTTTTAAAAAAAAAGTGCAAGCGATACCATTATTTTGTGGTTGTTTAGTGAAAAGTATTTCTTTACTTGGAAAACAACTTCGTACGAATTCTGCCAGTTTATAGTTAGATTAGGTTTTTTAATTTTCCAATTTTCCATTCTTTAGATGTTCTGCCTTTGGGTTGTTTTGTTATTGAGCTCATCAAGTAAATATAGGTATTAGATTGTGGCAGTTGTATAGCCATTCATAACACATTGTTGGGTGCTGAATTGCGTTCTCAGGCATGGAGTGCCCTACACCTTGGGGGGAGTGCGTGTTGCATTTGTTGTGATCGTATGTGTGACGCGTTTTGGTGTTGTGTGAGTGACCAGAGAGAGGTGCTCTTACCTTGGCCTGGTGTGCAGTGCCTAGTAGTGTGTTGGAGAAAGAGGTGTGGAAGATAGCTTTGGTAAATATAACTAAATAATTGGCAGCTATAATTTTCATGGTTTGTGTTTTGCTATTTAGTGTGAAACACTACAGACAAGCTAAACATCCAGGGTGAGCTCAGAATGTGGCAACATAAAGGGCTACACTGTGCTGTGTGTTGCGTTTCCGTGAATAATTCCAATTTGTAAAATAAAGAATATATTTAAGCAAGGGAGCCAGGAGGTGGGGGGTGACCATTGTCCAAAATACATTTGCAAAGTGGCAAATAAGTGACGTTTTATTAGCTCATTGAATATTTGAGACAATGTATTGATGTTAAGTTCTCACCTGAAAAAAGGTTATTTTGCCATGTCTATTGGCAAAACCCTGTTAGGCTTCATTCTAGTTACAAGCTCACACTTCTATATTAGCATGTGAATGGTATTGAAGCACAAAGAATACTCAATAATGAATGTGAGTGTAAGGAAAACTGGTTTCTTTACAGTGAACACAGCTTTCCATATAGGATAAAGGAAGCCTGATTTTTTTTCATGGATGTGGACATGTCCACTTCTACATTTGGGTTTGCATAAATGGATGCATATGCGAGTGCTTCTGTGAATCCGCGAGATGGGCATGAAAATGGGAAATGTACTCAAAATGTAGGAGTAAGCCTTTGTCAGTAAATTCTGACTTTCAGCTTCAGCATACCTGTGAATCTGGCCCCATTTCGCTATGACTGAGTAGTTTGACTAAAATTATTAGGCAATTAATTTGGGTGTTTCTAACCAGCCAGGAGAATTTGACATATTTTGCGATCAGTTCAATTTGATTCTATGACTGGACCGGAGGCGAGGATTGGGGTGGTATTTCTTCACTCTTTATAACCAGTAGCCATTAAAACATTATGTAAGCAGAATAACATCAAAAGACTACATTTTCCATGAGACATTGTGAAAGAACATAAACAGTTCATCCAATTTGTAACCAGTAACTCCCTTCAAGACTCTCTGCGGACACTACTTCTCCCTTTTTCTTCACTGCTCCAGCAGCCTTCAGTTAAGTGCCTTTATACAGTGTTTTGTGAGTTAACTGAATTAGGCATTAGTAGCTTAATACTTGTGACTGTTGAACTGTTTACATGCTGCAGCTTCAATATTGTCATAACTGCTGCTTGATAATCACCCCTTTTTTTGCAGCGTGGCTGCTGGAACGTTTATCACTTCTTCGCTGCCGCTCACTGTGTCACTTTTAATGAGGACTCGTTAGTGCAGTGCAGTGCAGTGAGCTGACCGCTAGAGGACCCCGCGCCTAATTGCTCAGCGCGCTGTACCTCCTGGTGGCCGGCGCCTCAATTTCACCTATTTTTCCTCTGGTGAAGCGCGACCGTCCGTGTCCTGTATGGGGGCTGTCATTCCGCATAAATACTTCATAATTAGGGCTCCCGGTTTTATGGTATTTATTTTTTTAACATTTCTGTCTATATCCACATTTATTGTTTGGCCATTTTATTGGTATTTATGTTTATTTTTTTTATGTTTTGACAATAAATGGAGTCATAAAGTGGTATATCTCCACCTTGATTTGACTGAAAAACATTCACTCATATATTGTCTGTCGCCTTTTAGCAAATTAAACAGTCAAATATAACAAAACATTACACTACAGGTAAATATTAGCATTATACACAAATATATGTTCGCATATGCCTGTATTTAAGAGAATAGCATACTGTTTTTAAATCCCTATGGTATCTATCTACTTAGCAGTGGTCTGGAATTCATGAACGACAATAAGGACTGTCACTCAAAATAATTTTTTCCACTTTTAAAAATAAATACAGACAGAAAATAGATTGTTTTCGGTCTGTATTCATCTGTAAAAATCAGTAAAAACAGAAAACTGAAAGCCTTAATCAAAATTGAGCCCCTGCCTGGAGTCTTAACGTCCTGTGGGTAGGACTTGCTGCATGCTTGGTTGCATAGCGAGGGACACGACCCAGGCGATAATCTTTGCATTGAAGGGAGCATTGGTTTCCCGGGGCCTTTCCTTAGTGTTTGCCTATACTATTACATTCCTATTTGCCTAAAACTCTCCTGGGCTCATCCCAGCATACTCACTACCCTCTTTTCCTCAAAGCCTTCATACTGTCCATTATTATAAGCAAGGAGGATCCTGCTGAATACACGGAGGGTGAGGAAAATACCTCTCGATTGATAACAAATTATTTCAGATAATGGACAGCTCTATCCGTAAAGCAGTGTCGCAAGTTGTGGTGCCCTTGGAGAAGAAAATCCTCCAGATGGCAACACAGTGCCAACAACCCCTCACTCTGAGGGAAGAAGCTTATGGGCCTCTGGCCCCCATACCACCAGGCCAGTCACTGCACAAACAGACACTAAACACAAATGTGCAGGCTTTCATGGATTACCAACCCCCCTACCTGCTTCCCTTCCCAGCACCGCGGGGATGTCTCCTTTCCTCCTTTGTTCCGATCCCTCGAATGAGGATGAGTCCCCCAATGCGTCAGATGGCGATGGCGAGCCCACTAGACTGGAGCCCCTCTGGCAGTTCCTCTTCTTGTGTGGGTGAATGCAAACAGGAAAATGCACCCACTGGCCTCAGAATCAGACCTGCTTGCCCTTGATGATTTACCACACCCGCCCACTGCCGAGTGGTTTTCAACGCTAATAGTTGCCTCCTATGTGGCAGGCCATCTAAGGAAACCACTGGACAAAGAAGTCCACATTTGCCTTAAGGCTGAGTGTCCTCACCCCGTACTTGGATGGCAAAGTTGCCCTTACTCCCGAAATTGATGCCAGGATGGCCACCTTCTTGGCCAAATTTTATGAGATCAAAAAAAGGGGGTAGACCCTTCATGGCGCTCATGTCAGGATAAGTTGTTAGACATAGTCGGAACACTTTCCAAAATCATCTACATTGGTGAAAAAGCTAAGGCATCCAGCACTCTGATTTCCCTCGAGGTATTATCAGAATGGGTTGAGCGAGCCAGATTTGTTCTTGGAAACACTTACGGCGTGATTTCTACCAAAAGGCTCAAATCCCTTTGACTAAAAATTGATCCGAAACTGGGAGAGTTAGCGACATCTGAGGCAGGTTCCATTGCACAAGGGGGTCTCTTCGGAGATCCCTTTTTCCGCAAATTGGGAACATTTGTAAATATATTTAACTCCCTAGATAAGGCTCAATTCTCTATTAAGAGAATCTTTACCCCACATGTTTTTGCTGGAGCCAGTCGTGGAAGAGAGCGCTCGACTGGCCGTGAACTCCATCAAGCCTCAAGAGGCTCTGGCATTCGAAGAGGACAGTGGCAAGACTCATCCCATTTCAGTAACTTCTATCCCACTAGATGTTATCCCCGCCAGCTAGGCTCGAGAGGGAATTCCAGAAACAATGGCTCCTACAAAACCCCTCAAGGTGAGTGTGTGATCCCACTCGGGGATAAGACTTGGGGGCAGATTGTAAGAAGTTTTTCACAACTGAAGGCCTTACACCAGACACCTGGGTTCGCCAAATAGTGAGGGGTTTCCAAATAGAAGTGTGCAGTTCACCATTCCAACCACTGTGACTGAAAACCCCTATTGTTTTCCCTCTGTTCTAGCCGATCTTGTGGATTCAGAGATTACACAACTCTTGGAGACAGTCGCAATAGTTCAAGGTCAACTACACCTCTATGGTTTTCTCAGCTATCTCTTCCTGGTGGAGAAGAGGGATGAGGGCCAATGTCCTGTTATTATTCTGAGGGAACTTTAGAGTGGCTAGTCTTCCACCACTTGCAGAGTTCCAGGATATACAGTCCAAGTGAGGTCCTTTCATGATGGATCTGTTTGCCTCTCGGCTGGATCATCAACTGGACAGGTACTGCAGCTGGAGACCAAATCCCACTACGGTGGCAACAGACGCGATTCTCCAGGATTGGAGCAAAGAGAAAGGGTAGGTGTTTCCACCTTTTGCCATGATCATGAGTTGGCCACCCCAGTTCGGAGACAAAAAGCGGACCTGGTGGTAATCACCCCGATTTGGAGATCTCAAGTCTGGTTTCCAGTTCTGATGGAACTTTCTGGATTGGAGCAAAGAGAAAGGGTAGGTGTTTCCACCTTTTGCCATGATCATGAGTTGGCCACCCCAACTCGGAGACAAAAAGCGGACCTGGTGGTAATCACCCCGATTTGGAGATCTCAAGTCTGGTTTCCAGTTCTGATGGAACTTTCTTGGGATTTTCCAATCTGTCTACACCTGCTTCCAGATATCCTTTTGGATCCCTGGAGGAACACTCATCCCCTGGTTCTGGAAGGCTCTCTCCGTCTCATGACATGGAGGATTAGTGGGAGACCTGGAAAGTTCCAGGCATTTCACGAGAAGCTATTTCACTCTTCGCCAAAGCCTGGGCAGATCACACCACCAAGAGATACCGCTCGGCCTGGTCTTGGTGGTTGGGTTGGTCTCATCAACGACAGTAGGATCCTGTGGGGGCAGACGTGTACATCTTGAATTTCATTGCTTCAGAGTGCTTGGAGTATAGGTCTATGAACACTTTCTATCTGTTATTTCGGCAGGCTATTACCCAATGAATCGGTATTCGGTAGAAAAACATCCTTTGGTATGTAAACTCCTCAGAGGCATTAGACTGTCCCTTCCTCCTCAACCCAGGTACTCAACACTATGGTATGTCAATCAGGTCTTGCATCTGTTCAAATCTTTGCCTACAAACAAGTATCTGTCACAACAACTGATGTAGGCAAAACTGGCTACCCTTTTGTGCCTGGTATCTTGTTAGAGTCTCAGACATGAGAGCCTTGGACATAACAGTTAGAGTGTTTACTCTGGATGTTGTGACCTTTTCATATTTCTAGGAGAACAAAATGTAATTAAAAATGTTTTAGTCTTATATCCTATGTTTCCAGATGTTCCAAAGTTGTGCATTGTAAGAGCAGTAAAAGCCTATGAATCTTTGACAGACTAGGTCCGTCTTCAAGGGGATATACAGCTATCCATTGCTCCCACTAAACCTCATAGAGCAGTTCCCTCTCCTGCTGTTGCCAGGAGGGTCAGATGGGCATGCAAGAAACTGGTGTTGACATTTATGCCTTCAGAACTCATACTGTAATAAGGGCCATTGCCTCTAAAGCTTTTTCTTTAAGAGCTCACTTAGAAGATATTCTTAATGCGGTGGACTTGACTTTGGATTCTGCATGTAAGAGGTTGTATTTTAAAACAGTCCAAAATGTGGCATTGCCTGTAGTGGAGAAGCTTTAAACTAGCCTAATCGTCACCTCCGTTCCTGACATAGAATGAAACATTTCCTAGCTGTCGTAAAGGAAAGTTTCAATTCTATTAAGGACACGGAGGCAAGGATTAGTCCACCCTTAAGAGTGGATCTTTTCTGCCCACCCAATGTGGAGGGTTCATGCAATGATGCATTACTCTATGGATTGTGTACGAGTTACATGTAAGCACTCGATTGCTTTGATGGTTGATTGCTCCTTGTTTCACTATGACGGTAAAAGTTGTCTTTGTTGCTTCTGAAATTGTGACTCATTAAGTGGCAATGCCCCTTTTTGAGGATGGAAACTTACGCTAGTATAATTTTCCTCAGGGACAGATTCCACTAAATAAGACTGAGCCTTAACTCCATCTGCTGTGGTCACAGGAAGAAAGAGGGAGAAGGACCATCCGCAGAGAGTCTTGAGGGCGTTACTGGTTGCGGATTGAATGAACCATTTGTTCTTTCCCAATGTCTCTTGGGAAATGAAGTCTTTTGATGTTATTCTGCTTGCATGATGTTTTAATGGCTACTGGTAATAAAGAATGAAGACAGAACAGCCTAATCCTCGTCTCCGTGTCCTTAATAGAATTGAAACTTCCCATTACGATAGCTAGGACATTTTTCTTTTTTTTTTTCTTTTTTTTTTCTTTTTTTATTGGAGTTCATGGTGCAATAAGAAAATACATAAATAGCCATAAGCAAGGTATACGAACATCTGATACAATTATAGGATCGCTCATATATAAGCAGTTAAAAAAGCACAATATAATTCATGTGGGGATAAAAAAAAAAAAAATTATATAGATCTGTCAATAAATATTACAATACAGTACATTTCAAGTTCTTATTCTATCGTCCAGCCATTTTTTAACCGGGGCCCATAATCGTCTTCCCATTTCTCGTTTTTTAATACCTTTAAATTCATAGAGGCCAGACTCAATATTGTAAATAGCCAAGAATCTGGACATCCACATCTGAAAAGACGGGGCTGTAACATCCTTCCATCCGGCCGAGATTATAATTCTGAGCACAGCGACCGACATAAAAACCAAAGCAGCCTCATCCTCTGTTAAAATCAACTTAGAATCTGAGTCAAATAACATCAGTGTTGGGGATAGATCGATCTTATGACCTAGCAGCCCCTCCCAGAATTTTGTTATTCCATCCAGTGCTGGGGCCAGTCGCTCACAGGTAAAAAACATATGTAGTAAGTCGGCTTGCCCCTTATTACATCTCGGGCAGCAATCATCGTTCCTAACACCCCATGCAAATAGTTTAGCCGGTCTATGGTACAGATTAAAAACTGTTTTAAAATGTTGTGCTCGTAAGTTGGACGCTCGAAAGATCTTTTTATTCAAGCATAATGCTAGGTCCAAATCTACATCCGGGTTTCCCAATTTGGTTGCCCAGTCACTTTCTACTTTTCCTACATCGTCCTGTAATCTGGACACCAGTATGTTATAAACATCTTTTATCTTCCTACACCTTCTTCCTATGCCCTCAACCACAGGAAAGTCTTCAAGGGGTTTAAGCTTTGGCCTACAAGCCTGCAAGATACCGGAGATTTGACCATATACAAGCCATTGATTTAAAGGGAGGCCATATCTCCTTTGCATGTCCTCAAACCCGCTTATCTTATCTCCTACCATTAGGTCTCCAATAGTCTTAACCCCTAAGCCCTTCCAGGCTTGTAGGATCCCATCATTGCTTAACTGAGGAAAAAGGCTTGAATTTTCCAAAAGGAGAGAAGGGTTGATTTTTGGGACATGAAAGAATTTTAAAATTAATTTCCATACTTGCCATGCACCTAGCAAGGTCTTAAATCGTGCCTTCCTATAGAACCTATATTCCAGTTCCGTCAGCAGTAGACCATTTGCTTTCCCCCCCATCAGTAGTTTGAAGATAGGAGGGAGACCCTGGTTGTCTATAATAGTCGCACCAGTGTCACATTGAAACAGGATTGACATCTGGATTAGGAGACAAGTCCAGTGATACAATCTCAGGTTCGGGAGTGCCATCCCACCCCTTTCCCACGGAAGGGACATAAAAGTCGTTGATCTTCTAACCTTACCGTACTGCCATATGAACCTGATAAAGACAGACTCTAATTGCTTCAGAATTTTCTCCTCAATATATAGGGGAATGGCTCTAAATAGATATAACACCCTTGGAAACATCGCCATTTTTAAGACATTTACTCTCCCGACCAGCGAAAGATGAAGAGCATCCATCCTTTTCAGTTCTATCTCTATGGATTTTATGAGGGGGGGGGGGTAATTCTCTTCCACTATCTTACCCACTGTAGCATTTATCTTAACCCCTAAATATATAGCAGAATCAACATACCTTATGTCGGGTCTTGGTATGTTCCTAGAGCAGATTATCTGGGTTTTGGATTCATTCAGAAGATATCCAGAACCTTGACCGAAGACTTTAGCCATCTGTACCAATTCTGGGAGTGCCTGCTGCGGGTCTGTTGTAATAACCACCAGGTCATCAGCGTAGGCTAAGATCTTGTTTTTGTAGCCATTAAAAATCACTGGCGATATTCTAGGGCACTCTAAAATCTTCTGAATGAGCGGATCAATATACAGAGCGAATAGTATGGGGGAGCAGGGACAGCCCTGCCGTGTCCCTCTACTTATCTTAAACTTATCTGATTTCTCTCCCATTACCGTAATTGTCGCTTCTGGGTCTATATACATAGCTTTGATAGCCCTAACGATATTTGGGCCAAAACCCCTCCCGGCCAAAATACTCCAGAGGAAGCTCCACCCCACCCGATCAAAAGCTTTTTCTGCGTCGAGCAGGATCATGGCCATCCCTCCCCCCACGGCTTCCTGGGCATCAAACAAAGTTATTGCTCTACATGTGTGATTTGTCGTACCACGCCCAGGAACAAAACCATGTTGCCATGGAGAGACAAGACCGCCTATGATCCTGCCCAACCTCTTAGCCCAGATCCTTGAATATAGCTTGGTATCGGCATTTATTAAGGATATAGGTCGATATGACCCCGGATTCTCTGTTGGCTTACCTTTCTTATGAAAGACTATAATGTTAGTTTCTTTCCACGAATCGGGAACCACCCCAGAGTACAGTATCCCGTTAAAAAGATCTACTAAAAGCGGAGCGATCTCTTTTTCAATTACTTTATAAACCTCCGAGGGGAGACCATCAGGACCAGATGCTTTCCCTGGGGCTAATTCTCGCAGGGCAGATAAAACGTCCTCAAACGTAATATCCTTATCAAGTGCTATTCTTGTTATATCATCCAAACAAGGTCCGCTGTCAATACATCTCTCCTCCTGATCATTATAAAAAGGATCCTTCTCATATAATTTCTGATAGTATTTTTTAAATACCAATAGGATATCTTTTATCTCTGTATATGTTATCCCTTCCTCTTCTATACATGCAATCGCGTTCTTTGTTTTTTCCTGTCTGATCCGGAGTGCAAGCGCTCTGCCAGCTTGCTCACCCGTTTCGTACCTCTTTGCCCTTGATGATTGGTACTCCCCTATTGCTTTCAGTGTAACCTCCTTCTGCAGTGCCGCTTTTACTGCCAACAGAACTCCCTGGCTAGCCTCAGTATTGCTGCCAGAAGCAATATCCTTTATATGTTGTTCTGCCGCCTCAGCTAATTTGACCATTAATTTCTCTACTTCGCTTCTATCTTTTTTTCTAAGCCTGGTGGCACAACTGATTGTTTCTCCTCTTAGAGCTAGGACATTTTTCATTTGTTAAAAACAAGCGGGATATTAATCATCACCAAATTTTAAGCTGTGTTTCCCTGAGTGACATAGACGCTAGTAGATCATTGAACAATTTATTGTACGAGGAATTGCTGATTTTTAATTGTAGTTGATTTTTTTGCATTTCGTATTCCTGATATCAAAACACAGAAAATATAACAAGCAGCTCAGCTTTATATTGACTTAATCCCAACACAAATGTTTAGTTCAGAAAAAGAAACTAAACCATTTGCTGAGTCATAGATATTGAGTTGTTTTGTTTTGATTCTAATTGTATGTATACTAGCCCGCAAATAAAACCAGGTATATAAGGTTGAATGTGACTGCAGTATTTCTTGTCCTGAAGTATACAGTTCCCCATAAGTATACATTGTTGATTGCCAAAATAGCTGCTTGTTTTCTGTAGTATTGATATGAATTTAATATGGTACATCTTGTTTTGCTGCAGCTGGATGGAAATCAGCCCCATCTTTGCATTATATCTCGGTGTGTGTGCCTTGATAAGTAATTGTGCACATACCTATAAAACAGTACTACATGCAGAAATCAGCCCACTCTTTATTTTAATTTTTTTATATGCCGGATCTATCTAATTGCTGGGTGAAATCAGAGTGATTCTATTGGCCCCAAAAACAGGCCTTTCATTAACTGAACCATTTCTCATCAATTTGTAGTGTAGCTTGAAGGTTGATTTGGGTGGATGAGACATAATCATTAACATTTTAAAGTATTTTTGACTATTGCTTCTGATGATTTGTGTTGGAAACGCCCGATTTAGGGGCTGGACCACCTCGAAATTGACACCGGATTCATCATATCAACTCAAACTTCAATTATGCAGTAATTTGATTTGTCCAACTGTGTATAGTTGAACCTTCTAGTTTTCATGTCTTTCCATGTTAATGCTGTAAATCTAAAACTTGTTGAAAATGAGCTGGTACAATGTGAATCTCCCTGAATTGCTTCCCTCTCCTTATTTCCACAGTGTTTAGCAGCTGGTTCAATTATCATGAATCGAGAAATCGAGAGTATGGCTATGCGCCCCTTAGCCAAGGATTTGACACGTAGCTTGGAAGAAGTGAGGAACATTATTCGCGACCAAGCCTTGAGGGATCTGAACATGTACACTGATAAAATGAAAGAGTCCCTAAAAAATTTTGATGTTCTCTTTGCGGAATTTGAGTTAAGGTAATTTTTGGAAACTTTTTACAATGTTTGATTGCTTCTGCAGAAAATGTGTTTTTTTGCAAAGTAAACATTGAATGAAGTGTTTTAATAGGTTGTCATAAATATTGAATATGTAACTATTTTATATTTGTGCTTCTGTCTTGTTAAACAGAATAAGGATTTGAAACTTCAAAATTCACTCAAGCTAAACTAATTTCACATTCTTGTGATGACAGATCTCTCACTTGAACATATTCTAGTGGTATCAGGATAGATCAGTGTTTTCATCTTTTCTCAGGATAAAGCTTAAGAAGTGAGCGCCAACCTTGCTCAAAACTCAACCAAGTCTCAACTTTTTATCCTTATTTTCAGTGGCAGCTGGTATGTATGGAGGGCGATGGGGCGGGTGGAACTAAATTAAATAAGTTATAAAAACAGTTACACTTGGCTTCCTGGCTTGACGTCCTCCTTGCTCAGGTCTTCTTGAGGAAGGCTCCAACGTGGGACCCAGGAAACTTCACTAACCAATCCTGGCGCTACTCTCATGCAGCATTAGAGAAGAGCCAGGATTGGAGGGAGCAGCCTCCAATCCTGGCGCTGCTCTCATGCTGCATGAGAGAAGAGCCAGGATTGGAGGGAGCAGCCTCTTTCAGCTCTCCCGAGGACACTGGATGCCTATGCTTTCTCTAAACCAGCTGTCTTGGACAGCTGGGTTAGAAAGGTTTAAAATGTGCATGTTTGGCTGGCTAGCCAAAGAGACGTGCACTTTAAACTTAAAAGTTGCCTGCCCATCACTGCTCTCTGCTGCCGCCTGTCAATAGCTGCCCTGCCCCCGTTCTGACGCTCGTCTCGGGGTGAGGTTATTGAAAAATAAAGTTATGATAAATGAACTTTATTACCATTTTATTTTTCATCTCCGGGGGCAATTTAGTTAGTGGGGTGACGCTCCTCCGCCATAACGGAGTCTCCGTCCCTGATCATTTTACATATAAGTATTTTACTTTCGAACAAGCGCGAATACAGCTTTTGAAACGTTTAATTCAAATATTTTAGCAAAATTGTTCAACTTATACTCCATTCCTTTATGCTGTAAAGTAGCTGCGTCCATTTCCTGCAATAATTTTGCTGGTGCATCACTTTTCCTGATGAACCTTCATCATACGGGTCACAGTAGAAAAATAAAACAGTCTTAATTCATCTTTTTATTTGCCCTTTAGCCAGTTTCCCATTTCTATTGTTTGAACTTTGTAGTGGTATTAAGGGTACTTTCAGTAATCCTATTGATTTGTAGAGAATCATTTTATTGTATTTACTGGATTATTCCAGCCTTGCCCATTGTCTAGCTAATAGACTGGTGTAATAGGCACCCATTCAGCCCCTGTGGTGTGAGGAGGCCCCCAGCCTTCTCTACATGAAGGGAGACCTCCTCAGCTTGTGAGACTCCGTGTGTCTCTCTAAACTATTGCTGCAGCAGGCCTGGTTCTGACATGGACTGAGCCAGGATTGAACAGAAACAGAATAATGTACTAGTTTCTCCTTCATTCCAAGCTTTCCTGGCACTTTACAAGCGTGGGTGGAGCCCCTGAGAGCGAGCATTCGCCACAGGGTATTGCTCCTCTGAGCGGGGAAGAGGCACACAGTAGTGACTGGAGCAGAGGTAGGGCTGCCACCTTTCCCAGAGAAAAATAAAGTATACTGTTCACATCTTAACATTTTGCTATACCCGGACAGGATTCTTAAGTAGAACTTTGACATCTCCTATATTATTTTTAACATGGCCTTTCTGTCTTTGCTTACTTAAATTATCAGTCGGGGGACCTTAGGGCTGATGTAGAACACATTTTAAAGTGTTTTCTTCTTACATTAACTGTTTAAAGTATTTACTGATAAAGAGAAAAAATACTGGCATAAGGTGATTTTCTCATTTTCGTAATGGCCTGGACATTAACATGCTGGTCATGTCAGTATAAAACCAGCCGGATGGCAGCCCTAGGAAGAGGATATGTGCATCTCCAGTTACAGGACCAGGACTCTCCTTGCAGGCAGTGGAGGGCACAAAGTATAGCTGGGATGTTGAATTGGTAGTAAATATATGAAGGGATGATTGTACATGAGTGATTGAGGTTGGTGAATGGTAATGAAGTGGACCCCGTCCCGCAAAGAACCTCCCCCAAAACCTGTTTTTTTGTCAGTGACTAGCAGAGTTGTGCCTTCCACGAGGATCTTGTTTTGTTAAAGGTGTGCTGGAAAAGCACAGGGAAATGCCTGGATGGTGTCTCCATCCTATGCACAAAACCGAGGGAAGATGCTCGACCCCCATCTTCTCTGCCAGCAACCACGTTGCCTTCAGCTACTCCACCGGACTACACTGGACTGACCACAGCTGCATCCACTTCACCTCTAAGAAGACCACATTCCACCACCGCCCAAAACAGATCCCCCGCAGATGCTGGAGCAAAGTCACCGCAGACCAGCTAACCACATCACTGAGCCAGAACCCACCTATCACCACCACTGACACTAACGACGCAGCCCGCAACCTCACACAGTGGATCGTCAACTGCGACGACGCCCTTGCACCACTGAAGAACCCTCCAGGCAAGCCCGGCAACAGGAAAACAACATGGTTCACCGACTACCTCAAAGAATCGAAGAAATCCTACCGAACCCTCGAGAAAACCGGGCGCGGCGAACAGACGACAGAAAACAGGATAGCCCTCAAAAACGCCACACGCAAACACCACCAGCTGATCTGCACCACCAAAAAGACATCGTTCAAAGAACGGCTGGACAACAACACACACAACAGCAAGGAATTCTTCAGCATCATAAAAGAGCTCTCCAATCCCAACGCCAACAGCAACGACATCACACCGTCGCAAGACCTCTGCAACTCCCTCGCCACGTTCTTTCACCGCAAGATCGCCGATATCCACAACCGCTTCAGTGCCCAGACTCCACCCCCAGCCACCGAACCAACGCCCCCTACAACCACCTCAGCGCTTGGACTCCCATCAGCACCGAAGACACCGCCCACGCTATGAACACCATCCACTCCGGCTCTCCTTCCGACCCATGCCCTCACCACATCTTCAACAAAGCCGACACCATCATCGCTCCTCACCTACGGAACGTCGTAAACAACTCCCTCGTGTCCTCCACCTTCCCAGAGAGCTGGAAGCACGCAGAGATCAACGCCCTACTGAAGAAACCCACAGCGGACCGGTGAAAGTGATCAAGAAGATCGTCAATAAACAGATGACCGCATTCCTCGAGGCCAATGGATCCCTTGACCCATCCCAGTCCAGATTTCGAGCCAACCACAGCACCGAGGCCACCCTCATCGCAGCCCCCGACGACATCAGGACCCTACTCGACAACGGGGAAACCACCGCCCTCATCCTCCTAGACCTCTCAGCCGCTTTTGATACAGTATGCCATCGCACCCTAATAACCCGCCGCCACAACGTCGGGATCCAAGGTAAAGCCCTGGACTGGATCACCTCATTCCTCTCCGACAGAACCCAGAGAGTCCGCCTCCCTCCTGCTCCGCGGCCACCGAGATCATCTGCGGCGTACCCCAAGGCTCATCGCTCAGCCCAACCCTCTTCAATATCTACATGAGCCTCCTTGCCACCATCGCACCAAAACACAACCTCAGCATCATCTCATACGCCGACGAAACCCAGCTGATACTCTCCCTCACCAAAGACCCAGCCACTGCCAAACTCAACCTCCAGGAAGGAATGAAAAACGTCGCTGAATAAATGAAACTCAGCCGTCTGAAACTGAACTCCGACAAGATGGAGGTCCTCATCCTCGGACCATCCCCATCCGCCTGGGACGACTCTTTGTGGCCCACAGAACTGGGCACCGCACCGACACCCACTGACCACGCACGCAACCTGGGATTCATCCTGGACTCCTCTCTCACGATGACCAAGCTAGTCAACGCCATCTCATCTTCATGGTTCAACACCCTGCGCATGCTCCGTAAGATCTTCCGGTGGATCCCTACCGGAACTAGAAAGACCGTCACCCAGGCCCTCGTCACCAGCCGACTAGACTACGGGAACGCCCTATACGCAGGAACCACAGTCAAACTTCAGAAAAGACTCCAAACGCATACAGAACGCATCCACACGACTCATCCTCGACATCTCCCGCCACAGCTACATATCAGCCCACCTGAGAGACCTGCACTGGCTCCCCGTCAACAAAAGGATCACGTTCAGGCTCCTCACCCACGCACACAAAGCGCTCCACGACATAGGTCCCGAATACCTCCACAACCGCCTCACGTTCTACACTCCGCTCCGCCAGCCTCGCCCTCGCCACCGCCCCAGGGATCCGCAGAACCACCGCCGGAAAAAGATCATTCTCCTATCCTGCGGCCAAGACGTGGAACTCCCTCCCCGCCCACCTACGACTGACCCAGGACCACCTCAAGACCTGGCTCTTCGAGCAGTAGCGGCACTCCCTCCCCCTCCCCCCTCCTCCCCCCGCGCCTTGAGACCCTCTCGGGTGAGTAGCGCGCTCTGCAAGTGTTTTGATTGATTTATTGATTGAAGATGTTCTGTAGGGACATGTGTTTTATTCATGGCTGCTGGAATTATGCGACTGTGGGCCCGAGGAATTTTTTGCGCAATCCTAGATTTGCTGCATTTGCTACAAAATCAATCGTCTGCTGCATAATCTCCGGATTTGAACAAAAAATACATTTTGTTTATAGCTCAAATGGTTCAAAAGTTACTTGTGGTCGTGGGGGTGTAGCGGGCCGGAAAATCAGGCAAGGAGGCCGTAGGTAGTGGGCTATTTCGAGGTTTTATTGAATTTACAAGAGTCGAAGAAAGGGCTAGTACAGAGTGTTCCAGATGGGTCGGGTAGTTCTTCTTGGTCGGCTAGACTCCACTCGGATTGGTCCACGGCTGGGCTCTGTCTTCTTTGCTGGGGAGATACCTCGGAGGGCAACAAGAGAAACAAGGGACCGTTAGTCCGAACAGGGACTCAGTACGTATGCTTCCACCGACACCGGGAAGTGAGGGGGCAGAGGAGAACGAGTTGTGAGGGAGGGAGGTACGGGGAAGAGGGACAAGAAAGAAGGGTGAAGAACGAGAATATAGCAAGGGTGTCAGGGTGAGCGTGACGGGAAGACGGGCTTCTTACGGTGAAAGTGCTTTACGATATTCACAGTGCTTCTACTACGTGATAGGTGCCTATAAAGGAGAGATCTATACAAAATATGTACACTGAGCACCTAGCGTGCTCACGGGGAGGTTTAGGCTACTCACGCGGTCCGCCGTAGCTCTCCAGTGAGCCACGGCCGCTCTTCAGCCTCCTCCTTAAGGACTCCACCAGTCCTCCGACCACTTGTCTTCTTCGGGTTGTTCCTCTTCTCCGTCTCCTAGGCCAGTCTGAGTATCCTGCCACAATGCTCCGACGACGTCTTCGATGTTGCTTCCGCTTTTCACTTGTTCTGTCACTACCTTAGGGGTGGAACTTCCGGGGTCGAGGTGAAGTGCTTCCGGTTGTTGCTGGTCTTTGATTGCTTCCTGGAATAGAGAGAGGGGCGGGGGACTTTGGGTCATGGTTACCGCTCCGGCAATGTTACGGACCCGAGGGGTTTGGAGGAAAGTGTTTGTGTGTGACACCCCTGATAGCGGTAAGGGTTCAGGGGGGTACAATCCTGGCGGGGTTGACAACGGGACCTGATCACATTACTAAAATGCATTGACACGCGTTATTGTGCAGTGGAAGATCCTTTGCAAAAGTGGACTGTCACTTTTCTGTTGCTTATTTCTATATTTGGGTGTTAAACTAGTACTAATAAGGTGCAACCAATTCCCAGACAGTTTAACAAGTGTAAAAATGACAAAATAATGAAGTAATACCATCACGAAATGGGCTGCATTACGGTGTATACTTTGCCTTTTCTTGCTGCATACTAAAACCCTTCTGCATAATTTGTCCCTGCAGTGCCGCATAATTCATGTGGCCCTGGTTTTATTTAATCGAATCTCTTACACTGCATGAGAATCCCTCAACAAGTACTTTGAATGTATGACCAGGGCCATTGGATTTATGTGGCTGGGAAGGACCAAATTAAATTATGCAGCATGTATATTTATAGATCAATACCCACCTACAAAGTGAGATTTAAACATTTTAACCAAACAGCCCCGCTTTGCAATGAAAGCTAATAGGACACTTGTTCTCTGTAATCTGGTACGTACAGCAGCTGTGGTAGTAGAGCATAAGGGAGGTCAGGAAAAATAGCCCTGGGGAACGGATCTCATCTGGCCCCTCTGGAGATGCCAGTGAAGACTCTCTTGAGGAAATTGAAACAACCTTCGGGGCAGGGAGTTCAGGGTGAGTAGCAAGGGGAAGAAGGCCAATGAGAGTTTGAGATGAGTGTTCCAGGCTCCATGTCATTTATAGGCTACAATACAACTGTGGAGCCAGAAGTATTGGAAGAGCTGTTCACCCAAGGACCCGGCTTCTGCCAAATGGAGGAAAAGCATGGTGCTTTACGAGAGGGCACTGTCACCAGGGCCACAGCTATCAGTGGTGCAGCTAGTGCCGTAGCACTGTGACCAGCGATGGCGAAGGGGCACAGAGTGCATTGCATCAGCTGTATTTTATTTAAGAAACCATCCTTCCCATTCAGAATGTTATTTTTTCCATTGTGGTTGTCAATTGCTTGAGTCCGTTGGCCCTTTTTGGGGAAGGGAGGGAGGTAAGTGGAAGATGGTCATGGAGCGCAAGATAGACATAGCCCCACACAACTACTGGAGAAGCCAGAAATCAGAGCAGAGGTGGGCTGACATTCAGTGACTGATACATGGGGCTTGACATCTAAAAGACAATTTGTTTTGTAGAGCAACTAAAGTATTGTGGGTGATAGTGGAGGGCGACAAAGGAAGCTGCAATGGGAAAGAAAAGGAAAATGGCAAGACAGTATCAAGTAGATACATGCATAAGGAAAGAGATTACAAGATGCTATAAATGACAAGGATAGCTGGAAAGGTGTTAGAGAAGAGATGTTGGGGATAAAAAGGAGGGAAGGGGTGGAGAGGAAGAGAAACTATACCAAAGGATACAAGCGAGACATCATAAAAGAAGAGCAGAGAGAGTGTGAGAATAGACAAAGGAGATCGTAAAAGCATGATGGAAAGATAGCAACAGGATAGTTTGGAAAAAGTATATGATATGAATTACAAAGAATGAAAAAAAGGGAATGCCTGGGATAAGAATAGAGAACACATAGGATGGTCAAAAATAATGGAAAGAACAGAAATGGTGAGGGGAACTTTGGAGTGTACAGAGAAAAATGGACTGTATAAACAGGGAAGCGCATGAGAAAAAGAAAGGAGTGAGATCGGAGAGGACAGAAATGGAAAAAGAAAATATATTGGACTGAACGAATGGAAGGATGAGAAGAGACTGGCGAGGAAGAGAAGACATATGAAGGTCACATGAAGGATGGGGGTAGGTGCGCGTTACTAGGCAACGCTGAAATCTATCCCATAAAGTGTAGATGATAAAATCTACGTATGTAGAAAATAGTCATGTAATGCAAGTCCTGTGAAGGACGTACTAAATTGTATGAAGCATGGCTGAATATTGAGAAATAATTACGAAGGATGTTATGTTATGAATCAATTAATAAAGATCTGGTTGTTGAAAACAGAAAAAACTCTGTACTGAAAGCGTTAAAGGGAGAACCATCGCTAGTCAACACACAGTTGAATAGAACAAAATATGAACATATAGTAAACATCGTAATTATGAAATTAATAACAAAAGGTTGGTTTGTGCAATATGAGTAAATGTATTAGTCACCACTGTACGAACTAAGGATCACGTGAAAGTTATAAGTAACAGCTGAATTCCATACGGTCATTGAGGTCGTATGGTTTCATACTAGCCAAGGTGGAAATCCAGTAGTTCTCTCTTTGTAAGAGTGTTCTATGATTGTCTTTGTCCTCAGCCTTTGCTACATTTTCAAGAATGCAAAAATGCATTTGACTGACATTGTGTCCTGCTCCGATGAAATGTTGCGCTACAGTAGATTTTACTTGTTTAGTCCTAATGTTTGATTTATGTTCATTGAGTCTGATTTTTATTTTTCTCTCAGTCTGCCCTACATAAGTTTTTCCACAGGGGCACTTTAACATGTACAACACATTGGAGGTGTCACATGTGGCTGTGGCTCTGATTCTGATCTTGTGTCCCTTCATAGGATGGTCAATGGTAGTACCTTTGATAATGCTGTGACAATGATTGCAATTCCAGCATGGAAGGGTTCCTTTGTGTTTAATCGGACTCTGTTCAGAATGTTTGATTAACTCTCCAAGCTTGATTTTACTTCTTGTCCTTGACATCAGTCTCGAGCGGTCTGGTCTCTTCCTACTGTCTCCTCGCGAAGAGCAGGCGCGTGGCAGCTCTAGATCAGTCATAAACAATGACTTCTCCTTAGCCCCTTCTCTTCCCATTCAGTATATAATGCACATGTCATCAATGTTGGCTGCGCTCACCCCAGACAATGACTTGAATAGACATCCTCTTGTTTCTGAACACCAAAAACATAATGGCCTCCACTCGAAGGGAGTCTTTCCTGTAAGTGGTGGCCAGTGTTGATTTTCACTGCCTGGTATGGCAGACCCTGACAGGGGCCTGCATCAGAAAATCCACCTAAAATAGGGCAGACCTCTCTGATGTACTACCTGTGCTGGCTCTGTGGTGGGTAGACCACCACTATTTAGAGACTGCTGGCAGACTAGGGATCAACTTTCAGAACCTACCAGAGTTACTGGTAACACTCGTATCAGTAACTCCGAGATGTGGAGTACTTCCAGGATAAGGCATGAATTAGAAAAGAGACTGCCAGTCTCGTAGAATGGGAGCTCCAAAAATTTTTGGTAGATAAACTTGCTCAGTCAAAACATAAATAACCCTATTCATCCTTACCTGTTTGGTGGCTAGATTTAATTTGCATCTGCACATCCCATACACACCTACTCCCTTATTTAAGCACCAGTGAGGGGAAGTGGCAATGAGGAGAACATACACTCAGCCCCTAAAGTTCAAATATGTCAATACCATTTATATCATAAAAAATACGAACACTTCCCAGTTTTTAGTGTCCATGTATGAAGAGCATGCTCAACCCACATGGATAACGTATTTCTCTTTGACGCTAAGCATATCCGAGAAACCTGTGCTGATGTCAAGTGGATACAGGTGGCAGAGATGATTTACTTCTACAGGGTGGCTGCCGGCTGCAAGAAAATGTGCAGTGGGGAGCCCCCACGCCATTTGTTGCAGGGGGCCCACCCTAAGGTTTTGTTAACGCCACTGTATGTAGATTCAAACCATGTTGTCGGAGAATATGGCACGGCGAACCACACACTTCCTGAAACCCCTTCCACATGTCCTCAATGCTGACTGTTTAAGGATCTTGTTTCATTTTCATTTGCAAATTATTTCTTAGAATAATCTTGTTGCGCTTGTTTTTTTCATTAGCAGTAATAGAAAAGAGATTGCCTTTTCTCTCTCCAGCTGCTCCAGCGAGACATTGTTCTTTCTAGCTGCTGAAACCCTTTGTTTCTGAATATGTAATGCAGCCAAAAACTCAAAGCTATTGCAGTGATCCCTTTGGATGGAGTCAGAGAAAACAATGACTCCAGAGGACATCCGTGGCACTGTTTGTTGTTCTGCACAATATCAAAATTAGCTGAAATTGAAGGCAATTGAGCATGTCATTTCTGGCCTTAATTAAAGCGTTACAATAGTGCTTCCCGCAGGTCTGTTCACTGTGTAAAGCTGACTGTTCGCTGCTTTGCGAATGTTGTCAGTTACATTTACAACACCTCCGTAATTGCTTCACGAGGTGCTTCTGGCCTTCACCTCACACTTCCCCATTATCACCCAGCATCCTCATTCTCCTTCCTTCCTTCCTTCCGCCGCCTTCACTCGGGAAAGGACTAATAGTTCCCATTGTTAGTACTTGTACAATCCTGTATGATTCATTGGCATCTTGGGCTCGATTCACAAAGAAGCAGGTAGATGTGGAATCTTTGCATGTGCTCCATCTTAGGGCCTGGTTTAGGGTTTGGACTTTACACTCCTCTTCTCTGGCAATCGCTGAGAGAAGAATCTGCTGCATTTAGAGGTTTCCCCTAAATAAGCAGTGGCTGCTCCACCAAAATAGTAAGAGATGAGGATCTTCGAGTACAAAATTAGCCAGTGCCCATTTACAGTGGTAGAAAATCCACCTCCAGATGGGGTGGGGGGGACTGGAAAGCTCCCCTGAAGTGGGCTGTATTGTCAGTACCCACTAGTCTCTTAACAGGCGCGATGGGCCATAATAAGTTCCCTTGGGTTCTTGGCAGATCAGAGGGCTGAGGTGGTGAAGCGTCCCCTAGCATCTTATTGGCTAAACTAAAATTGGGTGGATATGTCTATGAAAGACCAGGTGACCTCTGCCTGCAGCATGTGCTTCGGGACAGTGCACCTTCTTATGAGGATCTTCCAGTGGTTTCCGCTGTCCTCTCGGAAGACCCTCGTCCAGGCCCTGATAATCAGTTGCCTGGACTATGGAAATACGCTTGTTGTAGCATCATATGAATTCTTAAAACAAATCTTAAAACCTGGTTGTTCTAAATGCTGTTTCCTGACCTATCTGCTGCCTCAGCACCGCGATACCCCTCCGGGGGGCGAGTCTTTGTGTTCTATCAATATCCATTAACATAACATATGTTGTCTGAAGGAAAATCCAATGTTTGGCTGTAGGTTATTTGTTACTGGCCAAACGTACTTAGTGGTAATTCACATACATTATAGTACAAAGCATACATAATCTGCACATTGCATAAATATGTGCATGTCTTTGTGGGATGCATTCCAGTGGGGACATGCATCCGTTTCAACAATCCTTATGAAAATGTGGTTTATAATCCACACCTTTCTACATATATCTTGTAAAGTCTGCATGGATTTTGTGCACATTGCAGATTTTTGTGCACAACAAAAGCCTTGCACATTTCAGTGTAAAATGGGTTATCAGACGAGAGAATCAAATGCATGTATAAAATGTATCTTTATACAAAAAGTTAAATTTTTGTGAGTGCAAACCATATGTGCAATTTATGATCTTGGGCACTATTAAGACATTACATTAGAAACACACACTTTAGCCTGCCTGCAGAACCTATTGCAGTTCACTGTAGATACTGGACAAAGAGCAATGGTTTCAGCCATGAGCTGGGCACAGGTCATAATTTAGTGTCTCTGCTCACAATTTCAACAAACTGGCTTTTAAACCTCACAGATTGTTTTTAGTCACCCTAATTATAAAAGGGTGGCCAATAATGTGCTTAATGGCTTTCAACCTCATCAGCTGTTCGCATATCACAGGGTTGGGATGTAGCTACCTTATGCCTGACATGGCCTGGTGGGGGGTGGTTTATGTAGTGCTGGCTGCAGGATCACACAATGGTAGCTAGAGAACCAATCCTCCGCCTCATGCAGCCTATGACTATGCCATTTGAGATTTCTAGTTTCAGGGCGTGAGCAGGTTCACAAGCTGGATGAATTTGCACCTTATCCATAACGCCAAACAGAGGACAATCGCCCCTGTCTTTAGCGGAAGTTTGTTGTCCAGAGTTTGAGTTGTTTTAGTGCCCTGTTATCCCCACCCCTACCCCGAGACCACGACTGGCGGCCCCCTAGTAAGGGGGGAATAGTTTAGGTGCACTTCCTTTGAGGGTGAGAGTACCTGCACCCAGCTTGGCAGCCTCTGTGGGCTTTTTTTTCATCTGCTTGGTATGCATGGTCAATTAATAAAGGTTTGCTCCTCTCCCAAATGCCCTAAGTGTCTACAGGATGCATTGTGCACATTTCAGAGAGATGGCTTGTGTCGCTGCTCTCATGTCAGGTCAGTCGTCACCGGCCATAGATTTGCTAGTCCCTTCATTGTTTCTTGCCAGACCCCAACTGTGTGGCGGGGGAGATGAAGAGGTCATGCTGTATCGCCAAGTTGGCAGCATAGTACATCATTGGCCTCCCCTTGGAGATTTTCTGCTCACCCCTTACATGCACCTCTATCATATCACAATTTCATGGTCGTCAGCGACTCATTAAGCTTCGGGTAATCCCCAAAACGTGTTCCTGTGTTGGCTTGGGTTGTGAAGGATCTTTCCACGTGTGTGGCACTGCTGTGCTTTCGTTCACCCCTGCATCACAAGGGAGCTTCTTGTGTTGATAGTTATTCTTGAGACTTTGTAAATGCAATGTGTGTTGGATATATTGGATTGGTTTGTGCCTTCTTCTTGTGCTATACATCTGCCCAGATTAACTACTCTCCCTAGATTTCTGCAAGAATTCACAGATTCCAGATTGGTTGGAGCCATATAAATGTCAATATCTGTGAGCTCCAGTACTAACTGTGTCTGAACCGCAGAATAAAACCGTGGCATCTCTCTGTGCTTTTCTGGCATTTCAAATGAGGACGTCACGGACCATATTACATTGCTGGTTGTTTAATGTCCATTCCTGTAAGTTGTCCCACTGCCTCTACTCAGTTGGCGGTTCATAGCAAATACTACCAGTTCTCTGTCAGGATCTCCATCGATAATCATAAGCACTGAATTGTCCCGCCCATGTACACTGACCTGGATCAGTTCTTTCAACATCACACTTTCACGGTAGCTTCACCTTACTTTGGAAAGGCCAGGAATTATATGTGACAAAAAAGTAGAATTTGGTAGTGTTAAGATCGGCTATCGTGCCAGTTCTAATAATTTTACATGAAAAAATGGGAGAAAAGCTTAAGCCTTTTTAAAACCACTATAAATAAGAGTGGTGTTTTAAAATGTCCTTCACAAAGTCTTTTTACGTTATTTTAAAGTGAATAATAGGTAAAGATAAGGCAATGGCGCCTACATAGGCTGCAGCATTGAAACAATGTGAATAAAACATTGCACCTTTAAGAGCCTCTTGACTCCCAGTGTTTCTCATCATGCCCTGCATGTGACAGGTTACTCAGTTCTGTTTGACGCAGCTAATAACAGAAACTGATCTAATCGAACGTTATCTCTTCTCTTGGGATGAAGGGATGGAGGATTATTTCAGTGGAGATTCCAGTGAGAGAGAACTGGGATTACAGGTAAGGAACAATTCCTTCCCTCTTGGTGGATCTCCATTGATACTCATAAGCACTGAATGGATTAGTTAGCTCATCCCCAAGGAAATCCGCGAGGGAAGATGTAGTATTCTTGTTTACAGATATTTCCCTTTTAATACAAATTCCAATGTTGTACATATTTCCCTTTTAAATAGAATGTCTCTTCATAGCTGCTCATGCACATTGTGTTATGGATTCCATTTAGAATTGTTATGGTCTGAAATGGATTGGGGTGGGGAAAAAGGACTGGTAACTTGGAGAGTGGATGTACTGTGCTGCAGTTCAATAAACCTTGGATTTTACTTGGAATTATCTTGGATTTTCAACCTCTTTATTACAGAAGAGATAAAAGGAAAAAGTATAAATGAGGCAAACAGAATTCTTAGAGATGCTTGCCCAACCTGAGCATCTGCCCTTGGATTTGAATCAAGACAATAGTGCCTTGTGAAGGTGTGAACATATCTCAAAGTCCAGCTTTATAAATCTCAGAAATCGAAATATTTCTAAACAAAGCGGAATTCTGATGGATTATGCAGGCGACAATCCATTCAGACAAGGATTGCTTTGAAGTGGGAAATCTGGTATTCACAGGACCATAGTTTATAAAATCTTGCTTTGACTTCCTTAAAAAATGTGTCTTATCTAAATAAATCTTCAAAGCCCTTCTACATTGAGAGAATGGAGTGATCTCTCTGCAGCAGAAGAGGGATTTTGAAAAAATGTTGATAAAGAGATAGTCTGATTGACCTGAAAATCTGGCACTACTTTAGGGAGGAATTTAGGGCGTGCCCTCATCACTACCCTATCACTATGGAATACTGTATAAGGTTTGCAGGACCATATGGTCCGTATTTCGCTAACTCTACGTGCAAAGGATATAGCAAATCCAAAGTTGTAAGTAAGAAGATCTTATTTCTATGAGTGGACGTGAAACACTGCGGCATGCCTCATTATACACGGTTTACGTTGGGACTAATCAATTGGACACCTACAACTTTAGATTTGTTCTTCCTTATCATTGTGGGACAGATCCCTGGCATAATCTGGATTCGGGGGAACAAGTTACTTTTGGAAATTGAGTCTGTGAGACCATATATAGTGACTTTTATGATGTTTAGCTGCTCAACCTTTCACAATTCTGGAGACGTGTGTTGAAAACAGGTTTATTTCTTTCCATTTGAATCTGGTTCTTATTGTCCAAAAGAATCTTGGCCCTTTTTTCTACTAATTAATATACTTCTGGGGAGGGAATATCCTCTCAGACATAGCCTTGAAAGAGTTCAAAGTATTGGACGAAACACGTGTCGGCTGAATCGTCTGTTACTTGTCATTACTGAGCTACATCATCTGTATTGAGTGTCTGACTGTATCAAGAAGTTTAAAAAACACTTACCACACTACATGAAGTCTGGACTTTTTTGTTGAAGGAATGTACAAGGACTGAAAATTGTTTTGTATATATTTGCTATACTTACACAGAATAGGGTTTGGAAATTGATTTACTTATTTGTACAAAGAGTGCCCCACTATCAACTTTCAAAATGTCATATTTTTCCCAGATGTGGGCAGTGGGATTTTCTTTTAGGGACTCATGGCTCTCGCCCAGTGACTGTTACTGTCCACAGGACGGGACTTGGATGGTTTATCTTGGGTCATTCCCCACTCAAAAAGGACGCTTAAGGTGGTTGTCTTTGGCACAGTTTTGGATGCAGTTGTTATCTTTAATGTTACTAGCAATGCTGGAAAGCAGTGGGATTGACTCGGATCGGAGTTCCAATAGCTATCTCTGGGCAGCATCTAGGGCCATCTGACCCAGGGAAATCTGCTGAATTTGTCCTGGTGTGATTTTCTGACAGTGGACCACAATTCAGCAGCTCCTGCTATTTGTCTGCATTTCACTTGGTGCAGCTGCCTGCAGCCAGTGAGGGAGCTTTCTTATTTTCACTTCCAGCCGGGCACAAACAAAACCCTGATTTAAAGGGCCATCTGCCCTTCTTTTGTTCAAGATCAGCCTGGCTAGAAGCCATCTGGAGCCTAACACCTAGATGGCAATGAAGTGGAAGGAAACGTAGGCACACAGCTTATCACTTAACAAGTACTTTAGAGAAACTATGGCCTGGAGGCAGGTTATTAACTTTGTTCAACCCCCAGGCCCCCCTCACCCATGAACAAGGCGTGCATATACTGTAGGAGTGCAAGTTCTATCTGTGTGTATGAGTAATTACACTAATATTGATTTAAATTGCAACTACTCATTTTGTTTTGGGCTCTTTTATAGCGCTGTACATCCCAGTTGTGGGGAGTCACAGCGCTTGACATCACACACAGAAACACAATAAATTCTACAAATGTGGAAATCAATGTACAGGAAATGCTACTTAAGACAATGAGAGTTAGAAGCTGTCGGAATCGCATATCGGCAACGTTTGTAATTGTTATTTGTCAAAAGTGGACAGTCGGGAGAAACACAGAGTAAGGATATAAAAGTTTTCTCTGTACTAACAAGAATTTAATTCCCAGAAAAGCCATTCTTTGCAATGTTAGAATACAAACAGATTGAGAAAAAAAAACAATAAGGATCTAAACCCATGACTTAAGTTTGCATGCAGCTCCTTGATGCTGGTTCATAACTCACTTTGCTATGTTTTAGAAGAATTACAATGTATGAACTGGAAGTAACAAAATTATCTCGTTGTTAAAAACAGTAGCCCAGTTACCTATCTACATAAAAAACAATGAGTGATCTGCATGTTACATGATGTGCTTGGCAGCAGGCACTTTAACGCTCTATCCTACTTTGAGTCAAAACTGTGATTGAACAAACCCCAGAACTTTCCCAGAACAGTATTAACAACCAGAGTTATCGGACTGCTGTTATAATCCCCTCATAATTGCTGCCCATTCAGAGATCTCTGTGGCAGGTGTCTTAACCCTGCAAGCTATTTTTAAATGCATTCTCTTTTGTGACAAAGTAAGTGGGCTAGGACACCTTTTCTTTCGAATTTGTCCTGGTTATCAATTTCTTTGCAGCAGATTTAAACAAGTATTTGCAATGCAATAGGTCTTGCATTTACAAGAGGTTGAGCGATTGGCATAGTAAATGACAATAGCCTAAATTATTGCAAATGCGAGACCTAATGCATTGCACATATTATTTGTTTCCAAGCGCCCCATGCCGCGCTTGCATGTTAATAGAGGCCATGCCCCTTTCTTAGACGAGCCATGTCTAAAGAAAGGGGCAAGGCCGCCATTAAAGTAAAAGCGCGTATGGGGCACTTTTACCAAAAAAGCATGTGTTTAAAAAACAAATGCTTTCTTTCGAGACGGCTCTTCTAAAGAAAGGGATGTGGCCTCTATTAACATGCAAGCGCAGCTTGGGGGGCTTGGAAAGAACAAAAATCAAGTCAATAAAGAGTAAAAAAATAAAATAATAATGCACCCACGTTAGCAGACATGCATTGACAGTTTTCAGCAATTACCTTTCTAACGGACACATTTTGAACATACATTCAGGATTCTACACTAAAACTGTGTGCACTTACGTCTAAACCTGGTTATTAAAATGCATTTAATAAATATATTACTGCCCAGTGTTGCCTGGTTTTACTGTAAATTGTCTTTATAACTTTAACGTTTTTAGCTTTGCCTGCTTTTTCTTGAGCCACACTTTAGTTTTGTGTTTTTGTGCTGGGTCACAGAAAATGAGCCTGTTACTGTCCCCCTTGTCAACCGACCTCACCCTTGCCGGTATGGTGTATAGGTAGAACAAGTGAGACAGCGCGAATTGATGAAATAGACTTTAAATACACTGGCTGCTAAACTTGTTGATTTGCAAGAAACTATGATTAAAGAAAAGGGAAGCAGATGGAAAAACAGCGGCCGCAATTGTCCCGGGCAGCTTTTAAATGATAGCGTGCATGGCGCGCTGCACATAGTGCCTGCAGCAACAGAAACTTATTAAAGAAAGTAGTGTCTACAGACTAAAATAAACATACCGTGTAGCAACATAAGTAAAAGGGCCAGTCCTCATGGGAGGTTACAAATGAAGGCAAGGCGGTACTAAGGAGGGACTAACAAGCCTATTAACGAAGCAGAAGCCAGCCTTTACGAAGGACAATGACGCAATCCAATGAAAAAAATATGGCCGGGCTTAATTTCCATATTCTAAAACAGCATGCCTTGCAGAGCAGTGCATGCGCTGCCCAGGCTCGACCTTAAATACAAAATGTATAAGTTGACTGCCAGACTCTGCTTATTAAGCTCCTCCCCTCGTGACTCCACCCCCTTTCCTCTGCCACACATTGACCCCCGATGTATGGGTTCCAGGAGTAAATTGTTTCCAATTCCAGGACTGGCTACCAGATTGTCTTGTCTGGCCTTATTGAATATTATCCAGTGTTCTGGCAAACCTTTAGTTAAAAATTGTTGATTGCTTGTAAATAGGCTATAATTTATTTTGTGATAACTAAAGCCTTATGAATCCCCTCATAGGTGTTGTCTGTTTTTTTCAGGCAGTAAGGGGGATTGAAGCCTCGCTAGGTACGATACCAATACCATAGGCAGTGGTTGTACTTGGTGGTCGCAGGCACTTATTAGGTCTTGGCTAGACAGCGCTTGTGCGGTCACTTCGAGACATGTATATACTTTGCAGGCTTCAGCCCTCCCATGGGCTTCCGATTTTACTGGCTCTATTGTCGCACCCATATTCCTTCTCCCCATTTGCCCCCGACATGTATTTTCCATACCTCTTCCTAGGTTTATGCTTCCCTGAGACCAGGGACAAATTACACTATCCCTACACTGCTTTCATTTTAAGATCTGTTTCAGGAACTACGTTTTTCTTTGTTAAAGAGCCCCTAACATGAGCACATGTGTATTTGCTGCTTCTTCAACCATCACACCACCCCTTCCCTCATCGCTGCTTGTTAAAACCTACCATTACACAACAAGCAGCTTGTTTTGAAAAACATTTTTCACCCCCTCACATGCCTGCTCTTAGCTTGTGCTCCCTGTTTCTAGCTCCAAAAGCCTCTCTGTCGAAAATACACACAGCCTTGCGTAGGGCTGCAGCCCAGACCAGGTTTGGATCCCTGATTAAAGCAGCCCTCTGGAGACCTACACCACAGCAAGGTGGCATGCAGAAAATGCAAGTGGGCTCCTTGCTGCAGCTATTCTCCTTATTGTGCACAGACCAGCTGTGCCCATTGCAAGGTGCATGCTTGTGCAAAAGCTGGGTGCCTCTTGCTAAAGCTGGTTCCTAGAGGCGACCCCATGCCTGGGTTTGCTTCCCCCTGATGGTGATAATATATCTCTGTTTATTGGGCTTCCATTATCCCTCCCCGGGCTTCTGCTCCCAGCCCGGTTAAAGATCCCTCTTTTAGTTGTAAACAAGTTTCCAGCATACCCTGGCCCTTTACCCACCCACTGCTGAATGATTGGCTGACTACTTGCTATTTGCATACACGCCCCCAGCTACACACATTGAACACACAGCAGAAAGCGGTGGTCTTTCTTTTATGTTGGTGGCCAACATGCAGGTGACAATACAGATGGCCATGGCCTAGCACGTGACCTCTGCTCCGAGCCCGTGATACTCGGCCTGCAGGATGGGTGTTCCTTGTTCTGCACAACGGGGAAGTGGATTTCTTGGGCAGGACATGCCGTGTCCATCTGGAGCTGCCATTCGCCTCTGACACGAGCAGCAGCCGAACTGTGGGACATCCTGTCCTGAACCGACATGGGTCTTGGTTCTTTTTAGTGTTCCCATTCATTCCATTTTCCCACCCTTTCCCTCTCCCACCCATTCCTTATTATATCCTACCATGATCCCGGCCTGGGCCAGACTGCCTCAAGAGGAGGCACACTGCACGCCCAGTCGACATCACAGACCCGTGCTCCACCAATCATGTGGTGGAGGAGCAAGAGAGAACAAACTTACATTGCCACTGCTAACTCGAAAGTGTAAAAGTAAATTTGTATATTGGCCAGAACGGACCCTTAAGGTCCCCCTATCTGTTGATTCTGCTTTCGTAGGTATCAGTCTGAGCCTGCAGATGCCAGCATGCCTATGAGACTCAAGCCAAGCCAATGTATAAAAGTGGAGCAAGCGGGTGCCGGGTGATTTGTTACAAACTGATGGCCATACATTCACTCCCCAGCTGTCGCACTGATGACAGGGTTCAGTTCGCGAACTGGGATTCCCAGCCAAAGGAATCCAACTCGACATTTGCAAGAAACACAATTATTTGTACATCCAACTCCTCGCGCTGAATTCTGCTAGAACTTGCCTAGTTTAACAGGCACTGGCAAAGCCAGTAGGTCTGGGCTAAGTTGCATGAGTTGTAACTAAAATCTGATAATATGGGCCGGCCTGACATAGCAGCCTTAGTGAGTAGCTTAGATTAAACGCAATGTATTCTCTTTTCAGGATTTGATATGCGGTTGAGGAATGCCACACAACCACACAGTGTTTAAGGGGGTCAGCCAAATACTGTTCTTCCTCTTAAACTCCACCAGCACTTTCATCAGGTTTCAAAAATAGCTAAATGAATCACTTACTAAGAGAAGCTGTCATGGGAGGGAAGCTGCTCCATCCAGAAGTGCTAGACCTTCGACAGCAGTACTCGTGTGTGTCACCTGCCACCCTTAGCGGTGCACCCACAAAGCTCTAATATCATACACCAGTCTGCAGCAACCCCACAAACATGTATGACTGGAAGAAAACATGGATGGCACGATGAGATGCTTTTACATACGTAGCCAGAAATGATAGCCAAACTGAAGTACACAGATAAGGCACATTCCATGATCCCAACGTCTAAAAGATGTGGCAATCCTTAGACTGTGAATCAGGATAGACAGAGAAGGGAGTCGACCACCACGGGAAGGTGTTGAAAATCAGGCAACCCTTTGTGCAAATCACATGTCTAGAAGGAAGAGCAAATACCGCCTCCATGAACAAGAACTTCAAAGACGAAAACTTCATCTGGAATTCTGACAATGAACTAAAAGGGATGAGCTCAAGAGCCTCCCCACTGTGTGGAGTCACTGACCTGCAAGTAGAGTGTTCAATTCTCTTCAATCACCTCGAGTCGGGGGTACACGCGGGTGGACAGCGTCCACCCACTTTTTTCACAGGGTGGACGCCGTCCACCCTGCCAAGAAATTGGGCCCCACTGAAAAAGATTATGAATTTGTCACGGTGTAATTTCCAAACACCAGGACAATTTCAGCAGCGCCTGTACTTTGTTGTCGGCTTTGATCGCAACAATGTGCAGGCTGAGAGGGGCTCTCTTATTTCTGACTCCTGCAGGGCCCATAACAAAGGGCGAATACGAGGGGTCATCAGGCCTCCTTTTGCTGGAGTTTCCTGGCTGGCAACAATCCGAAGCCTCACACCTGATGCAAATACAGCAGAGGGAAAACAAAGGCTCACACCTTGGTAGCCCTTCACACGTACTTAAGAGAGGCAACTTTTCACTTTGTTCATGCTCTGTTTAGGAGATATGCATGCACTGTACGAATGTCGTCAGTGTGTTGATCTTTCACAGTATTTGCCCAAAATAAATAGCATTTATATATCGCTTACTACTCCTGAGGAGGCGTTGTATTAATTTAATTATGTTATGTTATGTTATGTTAGGTGGAATTTGTAGAGCGCACTGACACCATAAGTTTCCTGGCCCTAAAGGGTGCAGAGATTGCAAAGAGGCAGGCTAAACAGTCAGAGTGAAGAGTCTGGTTTTTAGGAGCTTCCTGAAGTTCAATAGGGAGCAACTTGATTTGACTGACACGGGAAGGGGGTTCCACAGTTTGGGGACCAAATGGGCAAACCGTCGGCCGCCAAACTTTTTAAGTTTAATGGTCGGGGTAACCAGCAGATGGAGGTGAGCCGACCGAAGATTACGCACCAGGCGGTGCTCCACAATCAAGGTTTTAAGGAAGACAGGGCTGGTGCAATAGAGAGTTTGAACGTCAGACAGCCGATCTTGAAGGCTGCCCTTTGTTCGATTGGCAACCAATGTAGTTTACGCAGCAGAGGTTTAGCGGATTGCCACTTTGGGGTTTTATGAATGAGTCTAGCAGCCTGGTTTTGTACAATTTGGAGACGGCGAAGCAGTGATTGTGGAAGTCCATGGTACAAGGAGTTTGAGAAATCAAGGCGGGATAGTACCAAGGAGATCACAACCTGTACCAGTGCCGCATGTGAGAGTAAGTGGGTAATTTTGCGGATTTTGCGCAGTTGGAACATGCTGGAAGAAATCACAGCCCCCACTTGAGCCTTAAGGGAGAGCTCTGCGTCGATGACCACCCGAGGCTCTTTACCGAGCTAGCTGGGGCGGGGGGAGGGCCCAGCTCCTTAGGCCAGAACTGGGGGCCCCAATGTGCAGGGCTGTTTCCAGGTAGGATAAGCTCAGTTTTTCCGGGGTTTAACTTGAGTTGATTATGGTTCATCCACTGCTGTATGTGGAGCATAACAGCTTGAAAGCTGTTTGCAGCTATTTCTTCTTTTAAAACACTGGGGCTAGATGAAGGTTTAGGCTGACAATCAGGAGGCTTTGCAAGTATACTCGCACGTAACGAAAATTGAGGGGGCCTCCCTGCAAGGTATGTAGAGGGGCCCCCTCCAGGCTCAATTAGGAGCTCTCCGGACAGAGTGCAGTGCCAAGAGGCCCCCTGGAGATTCGCCCCCCTCGCACGGGCTGCGGGGGGCCTGTGTTACGCCCCTGGTGAGGGCTTACGATCTTATGTCACTTCTTGTGATGCCACTTCTTGTGATGTCACCCGCTGTGACGTCACGCACCGTGATGTCACTTGCATACTGATTTACCAGGTTAGCCCCCCCCACTTATTTTTTTAGGACTTGAGCCCTGATCGCCTTCCACTAATAATAAAGTCCGAAAGAGTTTTCCACGCTCAAGTTGTACAGCTGAGTTCAGAAGTAGCATTTGCAAGAGCTGTGCGCATTCAGAATAGCGGCGTGGAAAATGAAATGCAAATAATTTGAATGTTCTCGCATTTATCTTTGTGGCTGTCACAAATCATGTCAATGCTTTTGTCGCATTTCAACCAGAAAGAACTGACAGTGCAAAGAGATCACCACTTTTCCAGGGTGCATGCCTAGAAGCAAGACCGGGTGTTTTTGATCCTGCCGTCTGGGCTCTCTTTACAGCAAATGTCATTTGTTTAGATCGTATTTGATTCTAATTTTAACTGTACCGTTGTCCACACTGCTGTGTTTACACTCATACTGCAGCCCCTTCGTTAGATCAACAAGTAGTATGACTAATTCGGATGTTGCTGCCTGGCTTTAGTCTTTCTTTTGCTTTAAGGACTTTGGCTGCATGGATATCGTGTTGTATTGTAGTTGACTGCATATTGTACATCATACCCCGGATATCCAAGGCACAGAAACCTTTTACAGAAGTGTAACCATTTTTTCTGAGAGCTCACTGGCTTGTATAGTTGGTGTCTGCTGTGTTGCCCCTGTTAGTGGTGCTTTGATGCTGCGTTTGACGGCCGGAGCTGTTGCTGCACCTGGCATGATATGAAGCAAAGTATAGTGAGAGAGGATTCTATTCACATGAATGGGCATAGTGTGCGAGTGCAAAGTGTGCTATGAGGGAAATGTTTCTTGGATTGTATGTGTATAGCAGACACTGCTCAACCTGTGCCGCCGCAAATGTGTAGGTGACAGTCTACATACGTGTTGTTTGCATTGGAGAAAAGTGAGAAAACAGACATCCTAAACCCAGGAGAACTCCTATTTTGGAGTCATTGGGTCCCACCTGCGATACTCTTGTGTTCAGTAATGGGCTTGGAACCCGCCCATTGCTAACCATTCGTTGGCATAATTGCTGCTCTTCTTTGCTGCCTTCTAATTGGGCAGCGCTTGCAATGTGTTACTTTTTTTTCCAAGCACAGATTCAATTATGCTCGATTAGTGCCCCTCCACATGCCATCCGCCGCGCTCGCTTTGTCTCAGGTTCAATTTCTTATAATAAAGAAAAAAAGGTTTTATGTTGACGCAGTCAACGCTGGTCGCATCTTAGCACTTTTTTTTTTACCTTCTCTTTACCCGGTCCCTGTTTCTTCTTCCCTCCGCTTGCCCTCCTGTCAGTTTCTTCTTCCCCATCAGTGGCGGCTCCTCCAATTTTGGGGTGATGGGGCAACACTGTTGAGGGGAATATATATATATTTTTAAAAGACTTACCTGCCTATGCGTCCGCCGCCTTGTTGCTCCTCTCCCATCGCTGGTCGCGCTGCACAGGCTCCAGGGGGCAATCATGGCGCTGCTCTCATACTGGTCGTACCAGGGCTGTGATCCGGAGACACAGGAGTGCGCATGTCAGTTTGGCCGGGCTGTGATTGGGAGACACAGGAGTGCACATGTCCGTTTGGCCTGGCTGTGATTGGTAGACACAGGAGTGCGCATGTCAGTTTGGCCTGGCTGTGATTGGTAGACACAGGAGTGCGCATGTCAGTTTGGCCTGGCTGTGATCCGGAGACACAGGAGTGCACATGTCAGTTTGGCATGGCTGTGATTGGGAGACACAGGAGTGTGCATGTCAGTTTGGCCAGCCTAACTGACATGCTCACTTAAAAGTGCCCAACGCTCCTCCCTAAAGTGTGACGCTCGGCAGGATGGCCCCGCCTTACCTCGGCTGGCAGTAATGAAAAATAAAATGGTTTTTACTATCATTTTATTTTTCGATGTGGCGACGCTCCATCGCCATTATGGAGGAGCTTCCCCTGATCGTGTAACTCTCTTGAAGTCAGGCAGCGCTATGTTACTGTTGTCCGAAATGAGCATTGCTTGTGTTGATGTTTGTACAAACGCCGTTTTCAATGTGTGTTACTCACGGTAGAGTTTGGAAGCCAGATCAGCAGCAACCTAAATCTCGTTCTCCATGGATCATTAAGAAAAAGTGTTTCGACTCTGACTTTGGTGTGCTTTTTCAAGATACATGAAGTTGTGCATAATTATGACTAAAAGATTGTGCCCAAGCACCCGCACAAGAGGCGATTGAATACAAGCAATACTCTAGTCTCAGCTACGTTCAGACACATATTCTTGACGATGCCTTAGTAGACAGGCATGCCCTGATACGGCCCTCTGTAGTGTACCAGGCGAAGCTGAGAAACAATCCAGCTTTCTAGAACATAGTTTTTATTCTACATGTGGGTCAACCTTCCAGAAGTAGCTATAGTACTGGAAAGGAGATGTAGTCTCACTTCACTTTCAAAACATTTTCAAAGAGGTCTTAGTAGATGTGGGAAAGAGGTAAGGAGGGGTGACTGTCCACAAGAAACAGTGTGCAGGTTCATAGCCCTCCAGGGTAAACCTTGTTTTGTCTCTGGAGATCTCCCAGTTCACAAGAAAAAGGCACTTTGTGCTGTCATTTGCAGACTAGAAGGATCTCTGTCTTTTACACACGTTACTTTTGTAAAAACACGAATTGAGCTTTTGGTACAGCAAAAAAGCTGAGATTAGGCTCTTCTGCACAGAAGTTACAGAACACAACGGCGATCGTGATATTGTGGTGTCCTGGTGGTCTCGCATACTTTGTGTTCAAAACATCCTTCAGTTGAAGAGACGCGGTCCTCCTTTGGATTCTGACTTTTTTACTGGAATAGTTGCCCACCCCACCACCATTATCAACAAGCATTGGCAAAGCCAATAGGTTTTGCCTATGAGAGCTATTGGCTTTGGAAAGCTATGTAGCCATGCTGTACAGCAGCACGGATGGTTTGCGGTGTGGCTAAAAAGAATTTTGTAAAAACACTATAATGCAGCCATGGCTAATGCGCCTTTTTTCTAAGTGCAATAGCACTGAATGCATTATAGTCTTTTTTTCATTATTTGTAGCCATGCTGCTATATAGCATGTCTCCAAATCATTGCAAAAGTCAGCTATGTCCATGGTGTACAGCATTAACAAAAGGCACCGCAGAGCCAATAGTCTCAAAGGCGAGACCTATTTGTTTTTCCAATGCTTGTTTTTTAGTAGATAATGTGACTGTTGAAAGCTCCTTGAACATGGCTAATGCAATATATTCACCGGCACCCCTTGTCCTCCACTACCTTAGGCGGAACCTCTAACGTCTCCCAATTAGCAAGACCATTTGATGCGCTTAACACGTCTAAAGCTGTGTTTACGCATCACTGTAGGATGCCAACACTGTCAATGCGATCATAAGTGCAGGGACACGAGTGTCTGCTCACGGATAGACATCACAGCAGGAACAGCAGCAGAGAAAGGTCACACAGGGATAAGGGATGTAGAGAAAGTATTTTCATTTGATTGTAAAGATAATGTTCTCAAATACTGCTTGGTGGAGGCATTTAACATTTCTAGGCTCTCATGCTGTTGATGCACAGAGTAAATAAGCAGCTTGCTCAGGTCCACTTAGTACGATTAAATATAGGAACTAGGATGAAAAGTGCGGTAAACTTAGAAGCGTGGCTAGGTTACACTTTGCACAAAACCAATATTTGAGTAACAGTATGACCAAAAATCTTCAAAGTTGCTCCAGGGAACAAAATGGAAACAGCCACCCACGTCCCAATAATCCTCTGTGACTCAAAATACACAGTGGATAAGCAGTAAACAGAAGATCGCTCCCTAGCAAAGGACAGATTGACATTCAAAATTGAGCCATATCAAATTATCAGTCCAATAAAGTTTCCAAATTCAAGGTGTTCTCAAATAGTTCTCTTCTTTATTTTCTTATTTACTTTATTCTTATCACAATCAGAGATGTATTGTACATAAATTCTTGATGGTGAGTTGGTGAATAATGACATCACCAAATGTAGCCATTAGCCGACGCGTGTTTCGTCTCGGGGAAAATCACCGGACGACTTCCTCAGGGCTTCAACAACAAAATGTATATATATAGACTCAAATAATGCCCAACTGGACTTGTTAACATATAAATATGCACTGTTTAGAAATCAAAACCAAAGTTTTGTGTGAACATAAGAGCTGAAAAGTGTATAGAAACCAGAGACCCCAAAAAACACAAAACATTCACCCAGTGATAAAAACACACAAATTGTGTGTGGTGAAAAAGAAAGAAGTGCATCAAAGAACAACAAAACCAGACGAGTCGCAGAGGAGTGCGAAACGATGTCCATAATAACAAGGAACCACAAACGGTTCACATAAGCTTGTCAGTGACTTATTATCGCAAAGCTGTCAGCTAATGTGATAGTTTAGATTATATAAGGTGACAGGCACCCCTCCTTGGACAAAATCAAAGCACAAATCTCTGTAAGCATGTTCACCACATTCCAGGTAAAGCCTGTGTGTGGTCCCATAAAATATGGGTCTAAAGAGGGAAAGAGATTTTACAAGATCAAAATACTACAACATATCCGTATGTATTCCTACTAAGGGCAAAATACAAAATATACACCGTACCAATATGTATGCAACTAACTTCTAGCACATCAATGGCGCTGATTTAAAGGAGTAACTTATCCTCCTGTAAGTGCCAAATAGGGGCCATTTCTTAGGATCATTAGATAAAGCATATTAATTTACCTATAAAAAGTTTCATATACGATACGTATCCTTCAGTGTTTTGACTTATTTTGCTAATAATTATCTATAAAGAAAAAGAGGAGAACATAGGTAGACATCATTCAAAGTTTTTACAAGATCGAAATACTACAACATATCCGTATTTATTCCTACTAGGGGCAAATTACAACCCCTAACAGTAAAGATGAAAAAGCAGAATATCCACCAGACCAATATATATGCAAGTAACTGGTGGCACATGAATGGTGCTGGTTGGAGTAACTTATCCTCCTGTAAGTGCCAGGTAGGGGCCATTCCTTAGTATCATTAGATAAAGCTTATTAATGTACCTAAAAAGTATATTTCAAAGACAATACGTATCCTCCAGCGTTCTGATGCATTTTCCTAATAAATATCTAAAGAGAAAAAGAGGAGAACATGGGTAGACATCATTCAAAGTTGAAAATTCATCGTCCAGGTTAAATACAACAAATACCGTGAACCCACAATCTACAGCACAACACCAATTGTCATACGCTAATATGTAGGGTCACAATGTAATTACTTCCTAAGTACAACGAATATCACCCAGTCACTAAACACAGGGACATTTAAACAACAAATACAATATTAAAAATCCGGCGAGAAATTACCTTGATCGGATTTATAATTTGGTCCGGATAGGTGTAAATAGAATTGATTCTAAAACCAAAAATCAAACACAACACAAGAAAGTCATTTTGAGCCCATATTAAAACCCCCAAATTTCTAATTCTTTTTTTAAACAAAATCTCACATGTGCCTATCAGCAAAAGTGCACAACAACTATCAAGCAAGGAATTAAGAAAAAGTACAGCTAAGTGACATGAGGTATTGGTCAATGAAGTAAAGACCAGGCATATCAATAAAAACATTTTTTTATATTGCGATAGTGTTTATTTAATCAAAGTCCAAGCTTTAGTTATTGGCTATACATAGGGCAGAATATAATGAAACCAAGCATTAAGGCCACCTATCAGTTTAAAGGCACAATAAGTATCAAGCAAACGAATAACATGAAATACAACTATAGGAAACGTCACAGAGCTGAAAGTAGAAACAACTTATCAGTTAAATTGCACAAAAGGTATTAAGCGGGTAAATAGAGCAAAGTGCACCTTTTGTGAGCGTCTCAAGATGCAATATGTATCAGCCCGTTAAGTAAACTTCTTGTGTACTATGTCTTCTTTCTCTCCCTTACTCTCTATCCTTTCCCTTTTCACCCATTCTTATTCTCTTAGCGGGACAGTAGATAGGGGGACAGCCGAACATATATACTGTGTAACTGTATCCTCAACAAACACAGCCAGTTTGGGCTGACACCCTGTAACGACAAAGCGTTGATGACTATATGTGTAAAATCAATAAAAAATATGTTGAAATAAAAAAAAAGAATCTCACCATATAACGGAGAGTACTCCCGCCGCCATCGTGAGTTCAAACGTCAGTGAAACCAAGCGTTTTGGCTCCCCCATTTATAGATCACATTCTGTCAAGTGACGTCCACATTTGAACTAGTAAGTAAGGACGGACTCCCTTATTCGTTTAGCATGTAAAATGGTCACCATCTTGCAGTGGTGTTTCATATCACGTAATGTTATTTCCTTACAACGATCAATTACACGTATTATCCGAATGCCACATCAAAACATCTAAAATTTAAAATTAATGCGGCATTCCCAATTCGCCGATTACCTACAATTAAAATACTACGATACTAATAAGTGTCACTTGGGGTCACGTGGGGAAAACAACTCCGTCTATTTCAAATGCACGGTAGTGGGTTCGAATCCCAGTCAAAAATACCTGGTGTAGGCAGATTAATGTCAGATTAGGGCACTATATAAACATTATATGATATCAAGACGAAAACAATCCATATTATACATTTTTGGCGCAAAGTGAGTATTCAAACTCCACAGCGCACAGTACCACATGGGTTGAAGTCTCTCATACAACCTGGTATAGGCAGGTTTAAGCAGGTAAATATCAGATTATAACACTATGTGGACATTATAAGATATCAAGACGAGAACAACCCTTATTATACATTTGTGGCAAATAACGAATATTCAATCTTTATGGCGTACATGGGTTGGAATTTCTCATACAATTTATGGAGAGGCAAAAAGGGTTACTAAGAACCGCTAGAAGATCCCCATCACTTTACGGCCAAAGATTAAAATAACGTATGATGTAATGGCATTCCGCTCATATGTGTATACCCCAACACCAATCATATGTGTATACCCCAACACCAATCATATCATTATTATAGCAAACGAGAAAGATATATTAGGGTAGCGTAGCAGTGCATATTCGGTGGATTGTTAGTAGATAATTTAAGCATGTGTTTCAGTATACGCTTCCAACAATCCTAATTTATGCGATAGCACAAAGTATATAGGTACATGCATAAAGTCACAGTAAAAGTAACAGTAAAACCAGATAGCGTATCGATAACAGCACATCTAATTCACATTAATATGTGCATACCTGATATAAAGCTATAATAAATTACCAGTATATTAATATAATTTCAGCATCAATCTTCAGGTGATAGATGCATCCGCATGTCAAAAGACATATTAGGAAGCAAATAGTTACAACAGGAGCATCAAATAAATGTAACGGAAAACAATTCTGACATATATACAGAAAAGAACCCATGCACAGAAATGCAAGATTCATAATATTGGTAGCTATTCATACATGTAAGAAGTAGTGTAATTCATGATCTACATTAATTCCACACTCCACTGCTCAAAGCTTTAGAATCCATCGTGCTTCACACTGTCTCAGTTTGAGCTCTCTATCCCCACCTCTGGGGTCATTATGAACAACTTCTATGCCATGAAATTGAAACCCAAGTGATGTTCTTTGTTCTGGGCATGTATTGGCGTGGCTTCCTATAGGATATCTCACATCTAAGTTCTTTAGGGCACGAAAATGCTCAGTCATTCGCTCTCTTTAAGTGGGCGAATAGTATTGCCCACGTACATTTTCTTGCACTTACGCTGGATCACATAGACCACATATTTAGTCAGGCAGTCTATATGTTCACAAATCTGAAATTTGCGTGAACCATTATACTCAAACTCCCTCACCCCTTTCCTTGCCAGTCTGCACATGCTGCAGCTGCCACCCACATAGGATCCAATATTAAGTTGTTGAGCTAAGTTGTTCTCATTGAGGGCTGTGCTGGGTAACTGTTGCTGATAATAATTTGGATCGTTTTGCCCTGTCTGTACGTAATACATGGGGATTTGGAGATATATTGTTCCAAGGATCTATCTGCCGTAAGCAGAGGCCAATTCTATTTAAGTATTGCAAATAGTTTCTGCAACCAGGGATGGTAATTAGTAACCAGTCGGACATTTGCATTTTTACTCTTAGATGCCTTAGAGGTAAACTTTAGGGTGTCAGGGCGTTGTAGTCTTAATGTTCTCTCTTTGGCTTTTTGTACTGTTTCTCCTGAATGTCCACTTGCATGAAACCTCATTTTAATGTTTCTCAGATTCTTAAGAAAGTCTTCGTCTCTGCTGCAATTCCTACGGGCCCTCAACATTTCTCCATAGGGAACAGCATTATTCTGACTCTTCGGATGTGCACTATTAGCGTGCAATAGAGAATTGCACGCTGTAGTCTTTCTATACATTCTACTCTGTACCCTTCATGGTGAAACAGTTCTAAGTCAAGAAAGACAATCTTATCTAAGTCTGATGTCATAGTGAATGTCATATTATGAATATTGTTCATATGTTCGAAAAATTCTGCAAGATCACCCTCACTTTCCATCCATATCAGTAAGCAGTCATCAATATATCGACCTTAGTATGGGATATATTCCTGCCACTTAGCTCCCGATGGGCCACAGATATGCCCCGCCTCTAACCATCCCATAAAGAGACAGGCAAAAGACGGAGCAAATCTGGAACCCATCGCCGTCCCGCAGATCTGCAGGTACTACTCATTGTTATAAAAAAAGTTGTTTTTGAGGATTAACCGTGACATTTCAATAAGCATCTCAGAATGCTCGAATAATTCCACTGGGCGTCGAATTAGATAGTGTTTTAATGCCTAGATCCCATGTTCGTGTAGTATGTTTGTATACAATGAAGTCCCATCCATTGTAACAAATCTCATACCCTGATCCCAGGATAAGTCATTCAAGATGTTGAGTACATGTTTGCTATCCCTTATATAGGATGGGAGGTTGGTCACATACGTCTGTAGGAATTTGTCCACAAATTCTGCAATCCTCTCTGTTCGGCCCCCAATCCCAGATATTATTGGCCTACCCGGGGGGGCAGTCAGGCTCTTGTGCATTTTTGGGAGCATATACATACAGGGGTATCTTGGCTTGTTTGTCTTTAGATAAGAAAACTCCTCATTAGAGATGAGACCTTGTTCACGCCATCTGAGGAGCTCAGAGTTAATTACCCTCACAATGGCAAACATAGGGTTATTGTCAAGGATGAGAAGTGCGCCCTGGTGGATCGACAGTAATTCAACCACTGACCTACGACTGTAGGTCTCCATAGAATAATGTACATTGTTTTGTGAGTGTATGTATGATTTTGAAGTTAAAGTCCGATTCAGAGAGATTGGTATACAGTGAAGAAGATTATTTTAATGGCGAAAGACACGTGGTCGATATGCCATTATTGTGCAGGTCCTCAATTTCCTGATGAGTTTTACGTTAATGTTTAAAAATGAAGTTGTATGTTTAATATTTATTTACAACCTCTGTAGCATATCTGAACCTAATGTGGTGTAATGAGGTGTAAAGTGTGCTTTATGGGTAGCTAAAGAAATATACTGCTAACAAAAAATGTCCTTAACTCAACCTCTGAAGGATAACATTTTAAATTGGCCCAACAGGGATTCAAACTGTTAACTTAGAAGCCACCGATAATTCTTCACTGTTGTTTTATTAGCCCACTGTGATGCTTAATTCAGTTTTACTTTCTGATAGCGATATTTAGCTTAGATTTGAAATATTGTTTTGTTAATGTAGTAAATAGAAACTGAAAAATAAAACAGAGAGGGCACTCATTCATTAATGTGGGTGATAAGGATTGAGAGTGATTCATTGGTGCTTTTGGGATACCCCCAATCTGGCTATGAAGTGTAAAGTCATGATGGTGGTGCCTGACCCTTTAAAAAAGGGGGCAAAAAATGAGGGAAGCACAGCTAACATTTCATGCAGGCGGGGCCAACAGCCTGAATAGAATGCAGGCGATCCAGACCTCCTTGCAGCTCAACAGAGCCCTATGCAAGTGATACACAAATTCAGTCCAACTGACAGGGTCCTGGGTAGCCTAAAAGTTGCGCAAGCCTAACACCCTAGCATCAGTGCATATTTTCCGCTGTCCTTCACATCATCTGTCATCTGGACTGGTCAAAATACCTGGTGCAAGGATGAAGTTGCTAAGCATATATTTCTTTTTCCTCATTAATGATCTGTTCACCTTAGTGTTGGTAAGTCTCTATCTTAAAACAGGTCTACCGCACAAACAATTGGACCAGAAAGCATCATCTCCTACAGCTTCAAGAGCAAGTAAATCAGGTTTACTGGTTCTCGTCTGGGAATCTCAAGCAATCCAACACACATCTGCATAGATTCTTTTGGATGAACCTCACCAGACTTATGAATTCTTTAAATCATGTGGATTGGTTCCATGCCAATAGGGGCAAGGAATAGATGCAGTTCTTAATGTGTCAAAGGTCGTGGATGAAGAGTGGTAGGACTTGGGGTAGAACTGAATGTTGTTTCTAATGGATTCAGTCTTAGAAGTGTTAAATATACCATTAAGCATTGATCAGACAGTCCAACCAAAAGGGGCATTCAGATTTTGATGTCTTTTGTGCTGAAAGTGTCATGTGAACTGATGGCATCTAGTGTCTGTGTTTAGGTATCTTTAACCTATACAGTGCTGTCCAGAGGCAGGATGGTTTTAAAAATAAAGTCAGTGACAGCAAGTTGGAGAAAGAGAATCTCGAGTAGGGCATCTAGGAATTTGGACCACCAGAACTGGCAGCTCCCAAAAAGGATATGGCATGAATAACATTATTTGCCTTCCTTGCGCCCATTCAGCCTCAAGATAGCTATTGGCAGGGTAACTGAGGAATACCTACATTATGACTCATACGATCTCCCTGATAGATTCAGAATAGAATGTAGAATGGAATCTCATAACATCCCACTAGCTCTCTCATTACACCATTCCTAACCCATCAAGCTACTTTACACAGATGTATGTAGAAAAGGAATCGCACCCTGCTGGGTACTGGTTTCTGGAAGGCCTTGAATTCTGAGGGTGTTGATCTTGAACTTCTGATGTTGTCCTTTGATAAGTCATGTATGACGGGGCTAGTGATCATCCTGTCCTGCGATATCGTACTTCAGAAAGCACCCATGCATTTCAACAATAATTATGGTATAAACACAAATTTAACAAGGGCAGCAAAAGAAGGCTACCTGCCACCCTGGGCTTGGTATGACTCTCACTGATGTCTAAAGAGTGAGAAACAAGCAGTGTCTAAAGGTGTGGGGAGCAACTGGGATTCAAATATGTGGGTGAAGGCTTCACAGAAAACCACTTTGCATGAAGAAAAAGTATGGATTAGTGCATAAAAAAAGATCAAACTTTGAAATGGCGCCAAGCATTTTGGAATTTAGCACCTACTGTGAGTAAGTGTTGGGTTTGGTTCTCTGATTGCATTGTCCTGGAAGAAGAATAAGGGGCCTGCTTTACAGCATTATACATTATTTACTAGGGGAGGTCATGTGGCAGATGTGGTGGGGACTACAGATTTGCCCTGATGTGTCCCACATCAATCCCATTTAACCACCAAGGATTGACTATGGCATTGGTGGGCAGAAGACACACAATTCAAATAAGGGCCCTGCTGCTTTATTAAGCTCCTTCAGTAGTCTCTTCAACATTGTCGCAAGCGGCAGGCTCCATTCAGGGGCCACAGGCAGATAAGGAACTACTGGACCCCAACTATGGTAGTTGAGGTCATTTGTCATTGTTGTCCTATGGTCCATCCTACTATGGATTTGCAAAGTGGACCAAGCACAACCCTTTCTGCACTTGATTTTCAGGGTAATGCGGGCAAGCAGTCACAGCAGGCTTATCAGGGAGGTATTGTGGGGGGCAAGAGGTTACAACTCATCAGTCAACGAAACAACTGCAATACATTAATGTCCTGACCAGTGCTTGCGTTCTACAAAAACAAAAAACAAGTATTTTAATCACACAACAAAACGAAATACTAAACAGTCTCATTTATGGTAACCGAATACAGTGTTTTATTCCTGATTGCGGTCTACTGAAGACCCTACACCCTCCCACTCCAGTGTCTTTTGTCCATGCCTCACCCTGCCAGTGGCGACTGGCAGGGAACAGGGTGGCAGGGGGGAGGGGGACAGGGATGGGGAAACAAAAAACAAAAAACTCACTAACCTTCTCACGGTTGCCGTCTCTCCTCCGCTTTGGTCCCAGAAGCAGGCAGCACACAGGCTCCCCTAAGCCAATCACAATACTGCAATGCAGCCTTGTGATTGGTCTGAGCACCGTGATTTAGCGCTCAGATGGGACTTGGAGCCTGCGCATGTTCCCCACCAGGCTCCCACCAACTGTGGTAGTTGAGGTTATTTGATACTTGTGTTGGTCCAAGATGACCGGCCAATCCATCAAGCGCACTATGTGTGCCCACCACTCCTTCCCATGTGACCCCAGACCCACCCCTCCGTAACCTAGCCCCATACTGAAGAAAAATAAAATGATAATAACAATGTGATTATCATTTTATTTTTTATTTTTCCTGCTCTGAGAGCAGTGGAGCGACGCGGCTCCGCCTTAGCTGACGAGCCGCACAGGCACCCGGCTATCCCTAGAAGCTACAGTCCCCTGTATCTGCATTCAGAGGCATGAATTAGTCCCAGGCGCAGATTTTCACTGTTGCCCCCATGGACTTAGAAGGTAACTCAGTCTGTTGTTCTTAATATCTGTTTACGTTGGGCAGAAAGTGTCTGCGCTCAACTTAGTTGAAGCACATCTGGGTTCTTTTGCTCTGGAATAATTGAAAACTTGCAATGCTTGCGCGCTGGTTCTAGCTGGTCAGCGGAGGCAATACAGTCTGTTAGTTTCATTAGTGCAGACGATGTTGAGTGAAGGTAGCATGGCTGGTCCGGAACCACGGCTCCTATACCCCAGCAGGTTTGGCCTCCCAGGATGATCAGGCTCACAGTGGCAACATTCAGTTGTAGCCTGAACGGCCAGTCATGATCACAGTGGTAAAGTTGTACCTTCCTTGAGTGATCAGGTTACAGCAGGAAGGTGTAGCCGCAGCCTCCTGGTTGTATCAGGCTCACAGTGTCGAGGTGCATGCCTGATTGACATACCAGACCAATCTGTCTTACTGCAATGAGTTACCTCTGTTGTCATACTATTCCTACAAATGTAATGGAAAAGTAGGACTGTGTATCCGGATTCCACAACCGTCAGAATATGGGGTCTATGTCCACACATATCATCATTGTATTTTTGCCCAATTCCTAGCTAGCTCACTGTGCCCCATCTGAACCCCTAACTATACCAGGCTACCAGATAGTATCTGCAACCTCAGAATATGACCATTGTAATTCCCCATGGAAATAGTGGAAACTCTTTCATTGTTACTCAGGCATGCCCAAAGAGCCACAAGAAAGATACACATTGGTTTTTCAAACATTTATTGAAGCTATTGTATTGTTGTGTAAAAAGTCTGATCTGCAATTATTAGTAGGATGAAATATAGCATTGTAACCAGCATTATAAGAATGGTGAAAAGATAAACAGTTCAACCCTTATAACATTAGTTTATTAACAGATTTTATAATTGTGTTCATATTTATATTTCTTTAGAATTCATTCTACCCTAGTGAGCGCATAGTAGGAGTGCCCTTTGCCAGAACTCTCCGGACAACCCAACCCCCATAACTGTATTTGATGTATCTGGAAGAGTTCAGTTCAGTTCATAAACTTTTATTCGATTACCACTTGTTTGTAATCATAAAAAGTACACATAAAATGCAGTAAGCGTAAACAATTTAAATGTCAATATACTAAACAAATAATAATTTCTGGTATAAAATGAAAGAAAATTTCCAAAATAATTTTTTTAGACGTTTTGAAACAAAAAAGAATCGTAAAGGAAAAATACATCAATCTTATACAAATTTCATATTCATCACAAGCTTTGCCGTATTTTGATGCTAGCTTTTAAAAAAGTGGCTATGTACTTTGCAGCATGAGGTGAGTCCAGAAGCTGCAGGAAAAAAAATGCAGGGTGACATAATCTATGGCCTGAGGATTGAAGAAGTGGAAGAATCCAGGGTTTTCGTATTGATCTATAATATTTGCAGAAAAAAGTTATGTGGATTGTATGGAAACTCCATCACATGGACAGTTCATGAGAGTGCGGGACCAGTTTTGAACTTCGGGGAAAGAAACTAAACAGAAAAAGGTGTTAAAACGGAATCTGGTCAGGAGGTATTTCTCATAGTTAGACAGATAGTAAGTCAGATAGGGTTGAATGCCTTTGGTGACTTGGATTGCACAGATTTGAGTGTTCGAAGTTTTTACAATCTCCGACTGATTGCGCAGTTCTATCAGGTGGACCATGCACATCTTCTTTAGCTCTTTGCTGGAGATGTCTTCAATGCTGGGTGGTTCGTCAAAATAAGACCTGCAACCAATGTCATTGAAAAAGTTCCGCACATAAACCAGCCAGGGGATCTTGTGCCAGTTGGTTAGGGCGATACAATCTGTGATCAAAGATCGTGTCAGGTGGCACTCTGGCTTAAACCATATATGTTGCCACAATAAAATTGGTTGGGAGCGGATTGTGTCTATGATGTAATCTATGCCAAGTTCTTTATGTGAAGCATAGTTCGGAGCACTTTGGGGAAGGGCCAGCAGATATTTGGTAAAATTGTTCTCTGTTATCTGTATGGGGTCTACGTGGCCATACCCCCAAACGCCAGCACCATAGGTAGCCACACTGTGGCACTTAGCGTAAAAAATTTCAAAAGTTCAGGTGAAGCGGGTTTGCCTAGCTTTCTTGAGAAAGAGACCAGGGCCGATGTTGCTCGCTGAAAGAGAAGGTTCCTATTGGCCGTTGCCTTTCGCCAATCCAGGGAGTCATCCACGAGAATGCCCAGATATGGATAAACAGAGGTTTTCTCCAATCTTACATTGTTCACCAATATCGGTTTAGGATGCTTGACCTTAGGTCCAATATGCATGGTGAATGTCTTTTTTATGTTGATTTGCAGGCCAAGAGAACTCATAAAACTACTGTATTTGTTAAGTTGTTTTTGTAATTGATTCAACGTTCGGGCTATGATCACGGAATCATCTGCATATAGCAGTGTCGGTATTGGACGATGATTTATCTGGGGTAGATCCTGGCTCCCTTCCAACATGGCCTGCTCTAATCCATTTGTATAGAGATTGAACAGGAAGGGAGCCAGCACACAGCCCTGTCGAACTCCCTTCACTATTGAGAAGGAGCGGGATAGCTCGCCGTTGATGCCAAATCTGACGCAACTTGTGGCGTCGGAGTAGAGTAGAAATTATTATTTGTTTAGTATATTGACATTTAAATTGTTTACGCTTACTGCATTTTATGTGTACTTTTTATGATTACAAACAAGTGGTAATCGAATAAAAGTTTATGAACTGAACTGAACTGTATCTGGAAGACTATCTGGTGTAGAGCAGGCTATCATCCTTTGCAGGATGAAGGTTAGAACCAGCAAGGCTGCATCTGAGTCACATTGCACAGCTTTCCAGGACAATCCCAACAGACATAGTGCTTCTTGGCTCAGAGGTGGTTTATATAATAAAAGCACTGTTCCAATTGCCCTGTGTCAAAGGTGCAAAGCTGATGTGATTGTTTGCCTTAAGACTCAGAGCGGTTTCCAACCGGGCAACCAAACGCAAGGACATTGTGTTTAATGTAACTAGCTTTGGACAAAGTGTCCAAGCAATATGATAACATGCTTACTAAGAAATGTGCTACATGTAGGACAGTTTCTAAGTATGCTATCATATAAATGTGAAGTATGTAAAAAGTCACCGTTAGAAAAAAGATGTCCAGTTTAAACGTGTAGTTTAAACTGGAGACTTGTGCTCGGGCCCTGTTGAACCTTACAACACCAACTCCTTGGAGGGAGACTTTGCTTCAACCTTTTAAAATGCACTTTAATAATAAAAGCGAGTTAAAGCCGTACTGCATTAAAAATGCCAGTTAAAGGCATGCAGTTATTCCCCAGTATTAGGGTGTCTTTCATAGATACATATGCTTGAATATTCCCCGTCGTCGGAGTGGGAGTCCCACGGTAAATAAAATAGCAATAAAATACTATATACATATATATATATATATATATATATATATATATATATATATATATATATATATATATATATATATATATCTATCAACATAAAACCTGAAATATGTACCAGAAAAAAGGCATAACCTGCCTACACATATTTCTACATAGGAATGCATGGGAAAGGAAAAAAACATATGCAGTCTTTCCCTGTCATTATGTTGGTCCAAACTGCAGCCAATCAGGCGACAGCAACCCTCTAGAACCTTCTCCTCAGAGCTCAGCACCTCAGATTTTCTACCGCACGTCATGTGTAAGGGAGTCTCCCTGAGCTCTGCTCAGTTTTCTCTTCTCTTCAGGTTTTTCCTGGTTCTTCAACATGTCTACAAGTAAGAAGTCTCTTTTCAGAGCTTGTTCTTCCTGTGGAAAGCTAAGACTTTTTTCAGAGGACCCACACAGTAAGTGTATTTACTGACTTTACCCGGACCATGAGGTGGGGAGCTGTAAGTTCTGTAGAACATTCTCCACAAAGACTTTAAAGGACAGGGAAGGCCATTTACTCCTCTGGCTTCAAAGACTTAAGGATAAAGATAATGTACTTTCTGATGCTGAAAGTCTTATTTCTGGCCATTCCCAATCAGCCTCCAAACGTGGTAGTGTGCAGGAGTTGCCTTCTCCATTTTTAAAAAAGATGTCTCTTTCCTTGGCCCCTGCGGTGTCTTCACCACTTCCTACCACTTCTGGGCCCATGAGACCTGGCTCTCAGGCTCCTGCTGCAACTTCCTCAGGTTTTTCTGTGAAGAAATCTGATTTTCCGTCGACGACGGTGTCGTCTACAGTTCCGTCGACGAGATTGGCTGTCTCTGGTTCGAAATCGATGACGACAGTCACGACGACGGTTGCTTCTGGATCGTCTACGGCCCCCTCGTCGACGTCATCGTCGTCGATGAGGGTGAATCTCAGTTCTAAGACTGTGTTGTCGATTATTCCAATTTCATCGTCGTCGACGAAGAAACCTCCGCCGTCGGCAGTTAAATCATCGTCGACGAAGGGTGTTAAGATGTTGGTTTCGTCTACGCCTTCGACGACGAGTGTTCGGTCGACGACTGTCCTGTCGACTAGTGTTCCGTCCACCGCTGCTCCGTCGACGAAGAAGATGAAGACGAAGGTCCCGTCGACGTCTACGTCGACGAAGGTTCCGTCGTCCGCACCATTGCCGACGACGTCACCGTCGACAAGAGCCTCGTCGACGAGGTCACCGTCGACGACGGTTTTGCCGAAGAAAACCGAAAAGACCACAGCATCGTCTATGCTGACGACAGCACCATCGACGGAAAGATTGCCGTCGCCGAGGGAGTCTCAAAATGTAGAAAAGACAGTTCCGTCTACGATGCCGTCTACATTGGCCTCTCTACCTTTATTGCCACTGTCTTCCAGCAGTTTGGCCAATGTTGACACTCTTCAAAAGGGTGGTATGGTTCTACCTCCCTCGCCTTTGTTTGCTACAGACTCAGATCCAGAGTCTGAAGAGGATGTACATGAATCTTTCACTGAGGCACGTAGTCCATCAGATTTCATCATAAAGTGTCAAGAGTTCAGTAATGATGAGGAGGAGCAGTATGGCCAACAGGATGAGGTTCAGACTCAAATTCCGACTGCGACGTTACCTCTGTCACTTATCTCGAACCTCCAAAGTATGTTAGACGACTATAATCGGCATTTCCCACCATCACCACAAGTGCCTACAGTTCCTTCAGTCTTAACCCTTATTGCGGAGCCGTCAGCTGCTCCTTCCTTACCTTCGCCACCTGCTGTCATTCAGCGACACACATCAATTCAAGTGCACGCAACTGTGTATCCTGATGACGAGGAAAACCCTCCTGAACGAGAAGATTGGGAGGTTACAGATGTGGATGGTGATGATAATATGGCGGAGTGGGATGACTATCGGGCACAAACACCATCCCCATCTTAAGTGACGCCAGGGGATTCTCCTACGGTGGATATTGCAAACTTCCATTAGTTGATGGACAGAGCGGCTCAGCGTTTTAAGTTACCACGAGTCCAAAGAGAGGAAGATTGTTTCCTTTATGATTTCAAGAGCCAACCATTCAAACAGATTCATACTGTTCCAATTATAGATTTCATCTGGGGTGAAGGGGTGAAACTAATGAAGATGCCAAATTCTTTGCCTGCCCAATTACCACGATTGGAAAAGAAATCTAAGGCGCCCTCGGATCTCCAGCATGCCTGATTGGCTAGCCGAAGCCAGATTCAGTTGTTACACAGGCAGCTCAGAGGGGATCCCGGAATCCTGCATCTACTATTACAGCTCCTCCGGACCGTGAGGGCCGTCGCCTTGATGCTATAGGGCGCAAGTTTTCGTTGATGTCATCCACTACGGTGAGAGCGGCTAATGCTATGGCCATCTTGGGTCGATATGACCGTCAAGTTTCGGCAGATATGTCCGCCTATGTGGCGTTACTTCCGGATGCTTCCAAAGCGGAAGCATTGCAGCTTCTTCAGGAAGGAGAAAGAACATCTGAAGAATTGATTGATTGTGCAGTAGATGTAGCCTGCACTGGATTCCGACAGCTCGCTGGAGCGGCTGTCTTACGTAGGCAAGGTTGGTTGCGCTCCACCTCCTTCCGTCAGGAAGTTCAGACTAAAATTCTCGATATGCCATATGATGGTGAAACACTCTTTGGAGCACACATTGACGAGGCGTTACTATCTATAAAGAAGGACACAGACACTGCACGTGCCTTGGGGACTCTTCAATTTAAGAAACCGCCCTTTCGGGGTGCTCGAGGACGAGGCTCCAATTCCAATTTTCGAGGAGGAAGCACTCAATATCGCACCTATAGCCAAAGCAACCAGCGTTTCTCCAGTAACCGACAGCAGTCGTCTCGTCAACAGCCAGCCAAGACCTATAGAGGGAAGACCTCTTACAGAGGATCTTCTAATAAACGACAATGACTTGTCATTAACTCAGCAGGTTGGAGGTCGAATCTCTCGGTTTGGTTCTCAATGGTCCTCCATCACCACGGACCGTTGGGTGCTAGACATTGTAGAAAAAGGCCATGCATTGGAATTCGTCGAAATCCCTCCTGCAACTCCACCTTCCGGGCCGCCACCTCCGCACCTCAAGGAACTTTTCCAACAAGTTCACCTTCTGATTCAGAAGGGTGCAGTAGAGTTAGTGCCAAAGTCTCAAAGAGGGAAGGGGTTTTATTCCCATTTTTTCCTAATTGTCAAGAAGAACGGGGAATGGAGACCAATATTGGACTTGAGAGCGCTAAACCAATATCTCAAGAGTCAATCCTTCTGTATGCTAACGCTTACAAAGATCTTGCGTTTGCTCTTAGTCGGAGATTTCATGGCTACTATCGACCTCCGACACGCCTACTTCGATGTTCCAATACTCCTACATCATCGGAAGTTCCTGCGATTTCAGGTGGGGCAACATTTCCAGTTCAGAGTATTGCCATTTGGCCTTCGTTCCGTCCCTCGAGTCTTTACCAAGATATTGGCTCCTGTAATGGCCTATCTACGCCTCCAGGGTGTCCAGATATTCCCGACGATTGCCTCCTGAAATCGCAGTCTCGCGCACAACTGTTTCGCCATACCTCCCTTTGTCAGAGGGTGTTTCGGAGGGTGTTTCGCTCTTTGGGTCTGTTTCTCAACCTTGCAAGGATTTTCTAGGGGCCACATTGGATACCACCCTGGCAAAAGCATTTGTGTCCCAGGAACGTCAACAAAGGATTCTTCTTCTAGTATCTCTTCTACTATGAAAGCAGTACGTTTCAGTTCGGCTGCTGAAGTCATTTCTGGGGATGGCGTCATCGTGCATCGCACTCATCCCACATTGCAGACTGCGGACACGTCCCATTCAAGAAGAATTAGACGGACAGTGGCATCAGGTCACCGGATACTTCAACGATCTAATTTGTGTCACGACTCGCATGAAAACAGCGCTCAAATGGTGGACACAACCAGTGAATCTTGCAGCAGGGACATCATTCCTATCTGTCACTCTAGATCTCACGCTCACGACGGATGCATTCTTGGAGGGATGGGGGGCACACCTCCAGGACCTGTCCATAAAAGGAAAATGGACTCTGCCTCAGAAGGCCTGGCACATCAACAAGTTGGAGCTCATGGCTATATTTCTAGCGCTCAAGTCTTTTCAACCTGTACTTCAAGGGGAGTCTGTTCCTATACAAACAGACAACACAACCTGCATGCATTACATAAACAAGCAGGGCGGAACAAAATCTCCGGTACTGTCTCGACTGGCACAGTCAATTTGGGACTGGTCACTCAAGCACCAAATCACAATCACCGTAGTTCATCTCCCGGTGATATCCAACCTCCTGGCGAATTCCCTCAGCAGATCCCGATCATCAACCCACGAGTGGGAGCTACATCAACCAACACTCGAAATGATCTTTCGTCGCTGGGGTCGCCCGACACTGGATCTCTTTGCCACACCAGAGAACCGGAAATGCCCAGCTTACGCAAGTTGGCATCCCCACAAAGGGTAACAGGGCAATGCCCTTTTGATGAACTGGTCCAATCTGTTTGCTTACGCCTTTCCTCCGATCCCTCTAGTGCCTCGGGTGCTCTGGAAGATACGGAGAGAACCCTGCCACATCCTTCTCATTGCTCCCAGGTGACCACGACAGGCATGGTTCTCGGAGTTGCTTCTTCTGTCCCAGTGCGAGCCCATCCTTCTACTTCCTCGGATGGATCTTCTTTCCATGGACAGGGGTCTAATTTACCATCCGGATCCCTCTTCTCTGAGCTTATTAGCCTGGAACCTGAACACAGCGAATTTGCACATCTAGCCATTCCACAGAATGTCGAGACATCCTTGCTCAGGCCAGAGCTCCTTCAAATATAAAGACTTACAAGTTGAAATGGAAACGATTCTGCCATTGGTGTGCTGCTGCCGGTGTTCATCCCATACGTGCAACGCCTGCACAGCTCCTCCCTTTCTCCTTTCGATTGGCTCAGTCAGGATTGTCTCATGCCACTTTAAGGGTTTTTCTGGCGGCAATTTCACGCTTCCGCCACGATGGCTCCACCTCCCTCTGTTCCTCTAGGATAATATGCCAATTTTTCAAAGGACTATTTCGGAAATTTCCACCAATTCGGGGCCCTCCTCCTGCTTGGCACCTTAACATTGTTTTAGCACAATTAATGAAAACGCCATTTGAGCCAATACATAGAGCTGACCTCAAGTATCTCACCTGGAAGGTTGCTCTTCTCCTTGCATTAACGTCCTCTCGTCGAGTAAGTGACATTCATGCATTTACGATCAATCCACCATTTCCTCCGTTTCAATCAGATTGTGTGGTGCTTCGCACTAACCCTACTTTTCTACCTAAAGTACCTTCCGATTTCCACATCAATGAACCTGTTATTCTGAAGGCTTTCTTTGCTAACCCACAGTCTCCTGCGGAACAATGCTTGCATTCCTTAGACATTAAACGGTGCTTGAAGTTCTACATCAGCAGAACGGCTCAGTTCCGCAAATCTGACCAACTCTTCGTGGCTTATGGACGTTTTCACAAGGGGCGTCCAGTTACCAAACCTTCTATAGCCCGATGGGTGTCTTCAGCTATTGCTTTCTGCCATCAAGAGGCAGGTAAGCCTCTGCAATCTTCGGTGAGGGCCCATTCTACCAGATCAATGGCGTCCTCTACTGCCTTATTTGCCGGTGTCCCGCTGCATCAGATTTGCAGAGCAGCCACGTGGTCCAACAGGCACACGTTCACGAAACACTACTGTCTGGGTGCCATGAATGAAGCGGATACCGCGGTAGGACAAGCTGTGCTCCGTAATCTTTTTCAATAAGGTGAGCCTCTGTTCTACCCTCCTCCTTTTGGTTTCCAAGTAATTATTGACTGTTTGATAAATATATGTACTCTATACATATGATTTTCAGTCTCTTTTTATGCTTTGTAACTATGGAAACTTTTCTTTGGTGCTGACTGCCATCTATTCTATATTCAAGCATGTGAATCTATGAAAGACACCTGTAGGAAGGTGGCTACCTGACTATGGTTACCCCAGACCTCTTAAGTTAAGCCTTTAGGCTGCTTAGTCCATGCTACCACTAGGATAGCTTGTCTAATAAGGTTGACTTACAACCAGACACCATAAGGGGATTGTTTGGTCAGGTAGTAGGTGGTTCCAGAATTGGAAACATCCCCTACCAGGCCAACTTCTCACAACACCCTAATACTGGAGAAGAACAATTGTTACTTACCTGTAAACAGGTGGTTCTAGTATTGGTGTCTTTCATAGATTCACATGCGACCCTCCCTCCTCCCCTTCAGAGGCTCTCTTCTCCTCACAGACTCTTTGGTCACTCTTGTGCTCGAAAATCTGAGGTGCTGAGCTCTGAGGAGAAGGTTCTAGATGGTTGCTGTCGCCTGATTGGCTGCAGTTTGGACCAACATAATGACAGGGATAGACTGCATATGGTTTTTTCCTTTCCCATACATTCCTATGTAGAAATATGTGTAGGCAGGTTATCCAGTATTAGGGTATCTTTCATAGATTCACATGCCTGAATCATTCCCCGTCGTCGAGGCGGGAGTCCCACGGTAAATAAAATATATAATAGCAGTGCCTAAAATTTCTTGTAGTAGGCTGGAAAAGCCTAAAGGCCTAACTAGGCCTCAAAACTTAGCAGCCTATCTACATCATTATGTAAAAAGACCTGAAATATTAGCCTCAGCCAATCAGCTGTCCTCACCCTCTAGAACCTTCCCTGCTCAGGCAGTTCTCCTCAGATTTTCACCGCACTTCGTGTGTAAGGGAGTCTCCCTGAGTGCCTACTCAGTTTTTGGATTTTCTAGCTTCAAAATGTCTGAAAGGAAAGCTCTTTTCAAACCCTGTACACCCTTCACATGTGGTGAAGGAATGTAGAATTTGCCGTACCTTCCCTCAGAAAACCATCAGGGATAGGGAGGCAAGGGTTCTTTTGTGGCTGAAGTCTTCATCTGCTGATGAGGAGGACAAAGCCTCAACTTCTAGCAAGAGAGCTAGATCCACGGACAATGCTTCTCCTGAGAGAAAGAAATTGTTGAAATCCTCTCAGAAAGCTTCTGAACCCTCTCAGAGTGCATCGGCTTCTTCAAATGTGAGTACTACCCAGACCAAAACTTTAACTCTGGTGTCTGTACCAACTACTACATGGACTTCTACCTCCTCTTCTACTTCTGTGGTTACCACTTCAGCTATCACGTCACCTTTGATGTCTGTTCCACCTTTAATATCAAAAACCAAGTCACAGTCTTTGAAATCCTTCTCTGCGAAGGCTCCATCGACTAAAACGTCTACTCCGTCGACGACCGCACGGCCGTCGTCGACGAAAACAATGTCTCCAAGGGATTAGTCGTCAAAGACATCATCGACGACCTCGTCGACGAAGATCTCGTCGACGAAGACGCCACCATCGGACGCGTCGACGACGGCGTCGTCGGCGAGAACATCATCGACGACTCCGACGACGAAGGGATCGTCGACGAAGACACCATCGACGGCTCCGTCGACGAGGGACCCGTCGACGAAGACACCATCGACGGCCCCGTCGACGAGGGCCCCGTCGACGAAGACACCATCGACGGCCCCGTCGACGAGGGACCCGTCGACGAAGATATTATCGACGGTCCCGTCGACGAGGGACCCGTCGACGAAGACGCCGGCGACGGTCTCGACGACGAGGGACCCGCCGATGACGGCCTCGTCGATGACGGCGTTATCGACACTCTCAACATCGAAGGACTCGTCATTGACAATACCTTTCACGGCCTCGTCGACGACAAAATCTTTGGCGTTGGCAGCGCCGTCGACGGAGAATCCGTTTACTGGGGCTTCTGCTCATCGGCTGCACGGTTCCCCACCTGCAAAAATACAATTCACTCATTTCCAAATGAAGACTTACAAAAGGCAGGATTATTCACATATATCTCCGCTCTTGCCATCACACATTTTAGAGACATACATGCAAGGAGAGTCAGAAGAAGGAGAAGAGGATGATGACCCCTTTGGGATTGCCTGTCACCCTTCTCAATTGCATATTAAACTTCAAGAGGATGATGAAGAAGAGTTTCAGGAGCAATATACGCATGACGTATACTCCACTCCATATCAGTCACCTCGTTCTAGACTTCCTCGGTCTGAGGACACAACACATTTACCTACTTCCTTAATACAGGACTTGCAAGCTATGTTGGCAGATTATCGACAGAGATTTCCTCCAACTGAGGGTGCGCCTGCTGGGTCATCTGCTTCGGCTACTGTGCCACGACCTCCGTCGCCAAGTGCTCCTTTATCTCCACAGCCACGTACTTCACCAATTCCTCAGGTTTTGGACAGTTCGTCCTCTGATGGTGACGAAAGTAGAGAGGAGGGAGAATTGCCGGATAACACTCCAGTGGACCCTTGGGAGGATTATGTCATCCCTACACCTTCTCCACCACCTCCCCGTCCTTCAGACTCTCCACCTGAAGATATTGGGGGTTTTCACAATATTATGCAGAGAGCTGCTAATAGATTTCAATTGGTCGTCACAGTTGAGCAGTCGGACTGCTTTTTACATGACTTTAAGGAAGGGTATCGGAGAGTGATCAGAGCCATACCTATTATTGACTATATCTGGAAGGAAGGCCTCAATATTATGAAAACACCAGCCTCCATTCCAGCAGTTTTACAAAGGATTGATAAAAAGTATCGAGCACCATCCGATACACCTGCTTGTTTGATCGGCCATCCTCGACCGGATTCGGTCATTTCTCAGGCGGCGCAGCAAAAGTCCAAGAATCCTTCTGCTCCCATCTCAACGCCACCTGACAAGGAGGGAAGAAGGCTTGACGCCATTGGGAAGAAATTTTCTGCAAACGCAGCAGCATCCATTAAAGCAGCAAATTCCTTAGCTATCCTGGCTCGATATGACAGGCAGATGTGGTCGGAGCTCTCGGAATATCTTGAGCTGATCCCGGAGGATCATCAGATGGATGTACGCAGAATTGTGCAGGAAGGTGAAAGGGCGGCCTCAGATTATTGATTGCGCCCTAGACATTTCTAATACCAACTTTCGACAACTGGCTGGAGCAATTGTCCTTAGACGTCAAGGTTGGCTCAAGGCTACCACCTTTAGACCTGAGGTCCAAACCAAGATCTTGGACATGTCTTTCGATGGTGAGTCCTTGTTTGGAAAGCACATTGATGACGCTTTATTGGCTATTAAAACCGATACCGACACAGCGAAATCTCTGGGAACCCTGCAATACAAGAGGGGGTCCTTTAGAGGTGCAAGAGGTCGTGGTTACTCCTCCAGAGGAAATTATTCAAACCAACAAAATCGACAATATCAATCATCCTACAACAAACCATACTATCAATCTTCTAACAGGCAGCCTGCTTCTGGTTCTTTCTCTCGGCAGGGAGGACAACGGCGCTCAGGTAATCAAAGGAGAGATTCTAACAAGCGCCAATGAGCTTTGCCGGATGTCGGCCACTCCTCTTTCCCTTCCCGTGGGCGCCAAGATTTCCGCCTTTTACCATCAATGGAGGAAAATAACTTCAGATCAGTGGGTCCTGGATTTGGTCAGCAAGGGACACACTTTGGAGTTTTTACAAAAACCTCCCACAACGCCGCCCAGGGGTCCCCCTCCCCCTCGTCTGCGCTTACTCTTCAAAGAAGTCTTAAAGATGCTACACAAGAATGCAATAGAACTAGTCCATCCTTCTCAGAAAGGGCTGGGCTTTTATTCACGTTTCTTCCTTGTGGAGAAAAATTCAGAAGAGTGGCGTCCAATATTGGACCTGCGCAAACTCAACAAATATCTAAAGAAACAGAGTTTCCGCATGGTCACGTTGAAGGACATTCTGAATTGTCTGAACGAAGGAGACTTTCTGGCTTCTCTGGATATGCAAGACGCATATTTTCACATCCCTATTCACCCCAACCACCGCAAATTCCTAAGATTTCAAGTGGCCGGCGTCCATTTCCAATTCAAAGTCCTCCCATTCGGCCTCAAATCGGCCCCCAGAATCTTCACGAAATGTCTAGCCCCAGTGGCTGCAATGTTGAGGTCCCTGGGACTCCAGGTGTTCCCATACCTCGACGATTGGCTGTTAAAGGGTCCCACCAGTCATTCGACCATGGAGGCAGTCAACAAAACACTTTCACTGTTCTCGAACCTAGGATTGACCCTCAATTCTCAAAAATCTCAGCTCCACCCTCAACAACGACTAACTTTTCTGGGTGCAGTCTTGGACACATGCCAGTGCAAGGCATACTTGACACAGGAGCGTCAAAACAAGCTCGTCAAACTGGCAAAACAAATATCCGCAAAAAAGTCACTTTCAGTGCGGATGTATGCTTCCCTTCTGGGGATGTGTTCAGCTGCGATCAATCTCATTCCTATGGCAAGACTCAGAATGAGACCGTTGCAGGAAGAGTTGCTTCGTCAGTGGAAACAGGTCGAAGGATCATTCGACGACCGCATCAAAGTCACGGTCAAAATGAAACAGGCTCTTCTCTGGTGGTCGAAGACACACAACTTGTCGCAGGGTCTCACCTTCCTCCAAGAGATTCCGGACTACACTCTGACTACGGATGCGTCCATGGAAGGTTGGGGAGGTCACCTTCAGGACCTTCAAATCCAGGGAAGATGGTCTCATCAGTACCAACAGATGCACATCAACATATTGGAACTCAGGGCCATCTTTCTTTCCCTGCAAGCTTTCCTACCGAGGATCGTGAATTCGTCAGTCCTGGTGCGCACGGACAATACCACCAGCATGTTCTACATAAACAAACAGGGAGGAACGAAATCTCTTACCCTGTCACTGCAAGCTCAGGAAATGTGGGAATGGGCCTTACAGCACAACATATCCCTCAAAGCAGAGCATGTTCAAGGGATTCGAAACTCTCTAGCAGACAGTCTCAGCAGAACCTTTGTGGACTGTCACGAATGGGAACTCGAACAACATCAAGTAGACACAGTCTTTCGCCGTTGGGGGAGACCAACGCTGGATTTGTTTGCCACGCAGCAAAACAGCAAGTGCCTGTTTTATGCCAGCAGGTTCCCAGGACGGGGGTCAAGAGGAAACGCCCTCCTCATGAGATGGACCGGAATGTTTGCGTACGCTTATCCTCCGATTCCGCTCATTCCGAAAGTCCTGCAAAAGATGAAGAGGGAACACTGCACTCTCATTCTCATTGCTCCACGTTGGCCGAGACAATATTGGTTTCAAGAGCTTCTCCTGCTGTCTCAACAGCCTCCGTTTCGGCTCAAACCGACTATGTCGATGCTGACAAGAGAGGACGGTCAGATTCAACATCCAGATCCTCAATCGCTGCACTTGCACGCTTGGCTCCTGATTTCCTAGAGTTCAAAGACCTAAACATTCCCTCGGAATGCAGGAAAATATTGTCGCAAGCACGTGCACAAAGTACCATCAAAACATACCGTTTCAAGTGGAAGAGGTTTTGTTCATGGTGTGGAGATAATGATGTTCATCCGCTGCAGGCTCCTCCTGAAGCCATCCTTCCATACCTGCTTTCTCTGGCTAAATCAGGTCTAGCTTTTTCTTCCATTAAAGTACATTTGGCAGCAATCTCCAGATTCAGGAAGCACTCCAACAAACCATCCTTATGTTCTTCCTCCTTGATCAAACAATTCCTTAAAGGACTCTTCAGAGTTTTTCCTCCAGTTCGTCCTCCTCCTCCGGAATGGGATCTTAATGTAGTCCTTTCCCAACTTCTTAAAAGGCCCTTTGAACCAATCCATAAAGCGGAACTGAAATTTCTGACTTGGAAAGTTGCAATTCTGTTGGCTCTTACTTCTGCTCGCAGAGTTAGTGAAATACAGGCGTTCACTATTACTCCACCTTTTCTGCAGTTCTCTAAGGACTTTGTTACACTTAGGACCAACCCTAAATTCATTCCTAAAGTGCCAACTCAATTCCACATTAATCAACCGGTCAAGCTTAGAACCTTTTTCCCGGATCTGAAAACTCCTGCAGAAAGGGTTTTACATTCTCTAGATGTCAAAAGATGTCTCAAATTCTATCTGCAAAAGACAAAAGACATGCGTAAATCTACACAACTGTTTGTTGCCTATGGAAGACCCACCTTCGGTCAAGCTGTCACAAAAGCAACTATTGCCAGGTGGTTGTCCTCCACAATTACCTTCTGTCACGACAAGGCCAATAGACCTTTATCAAGGAAGGTTAAAGCTCATTCCACGAGAACAGTGTCGACCTCTACGGCCCTTTTCGCTGGAGTGACTCTAGAGAACATTTGCCGAGCTGCTACTTGGAAAAGTGTGCACACTTTTACCGAACATTACTGTCTGCAGTCGGCAGTTCAAGATGACACAGCTGTTGGTGATGCAGTGCTGCAGCATCTTCTTCACTAAGGTTGGAAAGATTATATATTTTAAACTTTACATATTTATAATGCTGTCCTATCTGTTATATTCGAAGGTTTTGATGCATATGTTATGTTGGCATGTTTTGTACTCTATTACCTTCCTGGTTGTGTGGGGATTGATTTATATTTTCTTTGTCTCCCACCTTCCTCTATCGACAGACATGATGTTACTGCTTGCTATTCTGATTCAGGCATGTGAATCTATGAAAGATACCCTAATACTGGATAAGAAAACGAGTTACTTACCTGTAACTACGGTTATCCAGTATTGGTATCTTTCATAGATTCACATGCACCCACCCTCCTCCCCGGTAGGGCAGTTCTGGCTATGGATACTACTTCTCACTTGTGCTGGGAAAATCTGAGGAGAACTGCCTGAGCAGGGAAGGTTCTAGAGGGTGAGGACAGCTGATTGGCTGAGGCTAATATTTCAGGTCTTTTTACATAATGATGTAGATAGGCTGCTAAGTTTTGAGGCCTAGTTAGGCCTTTAGGCTTTTCCAGCCTACTACAAGAAATTTTAGGCACTGCTATTATATATTTTATTTACCGTGGGACTCCCGCCTCGACGACGGGGAATGATTCAGGCATGTGAATCTATGAAAGATACCAATACTGGATAACCGTAGTTACAGGTAAGTAACTCGTTTTCTTATGCCTTTTTTCTGGTACATATTTCAAGTTTTATGTTGTTACATATATATATATATATATATATATATATCTATATATATATATATATATATCTATATATATATATCTATATATATATATCTATATATATATATATATATATATATATATATATAGATATATATATATAGTATTTTATTGCTATTTTATTTACCGTGGGACTCCGACGACGGGGAATATTCAAGCATGTGATTCTATGAAAGACACCAATACTGGAGAACCACCTGTTTACAGGTAAGTAACAATTGTTCTTAAAAACGAATAAATGTTTTCCATGTTCAGAGAGTCCACAGGATCGAGTAAGGCACATGCTTCTGCTGACTGTTTCCACAGTGGCCCAGACTGCAAGTTCAAAGATCAAACCGGGTCATATCCAGCGCAATCAGCAGACTCCGAGGGTGTGCCAGCTGGCAGTATACCTGCAGTGGAGGAGCCAAATTCCAGGGATCCAGTGAGCCAAATCATCCAGGAATGGCTCATAATAAGCATCCTGAAGCAGCGGTAATGTCTTAGGACAACACTAAAGGTGAGCCCTTAATGGACGCACCCGCAAATCCATATCCGTAGATTTAACCAGTTGCACACTCAAAAGTGCACAACAGACAGTGGAACATAGGCTGTGCACAGTGTAAACATGCAGGTCTAAAAGACAAGGTAAAGTTATTAAGTTTCTGAAGTAAAGACATTCAAAAGTCTTGTATGGTGCATTGACAACACAGCAGAATGTATGGTAGTTTCATCAAATATGGTACTCCTAATTTCATTCCACTACAACCTTGGTCGTTCAGGATCAAATAACTTCCATTTGAAAGTAATCTGAATACTGACTGAATTAAGGCAGCAGGGACATCCTTCAGCTAATATGCTAAATTAGCCATGAATGAATTGCATGCGTCATAAAGCATTACCTCTTTACAGACTAATGAATGACCAAACGAAGTTTCACATTTGTTTCCGCTAAGAAAGACTTAAGTTGCTTCACTCAGACACCTGTAATCGAAAGGTAAAACCCAGGTTTCATGAACAAATCTCTCCCCGAACGCCTCATTTCTGCCTACTTGAAAGTGTTTCAAACAAGATGTAAAATGAAACGTTGAAATTGGTAATGAAATGAATCCATCTATCAACCATACATCTGAAAATGTTTTAGCTACTGTGAAGGGCACTTTTTAAAATGCTCTTTACTTAGCATTGTCTAAGTTCCATCTTTTTTCTCCATTAGTTTTTGTGTGTGTGTTAGGCAAAAATAAATCGGTCGCATTCCGGCATTTCCAAGGCACACAATTTGATTTTAAAATTTGTAATGTCCAAATCAATTGCTTAATTGATTATAGCGGACTTTCTCTGTGCTGGAGGAGAGACATGTCATTCTTTATTCTATTGAATACAGATGATACAATATTATTCAAAGAATAAATGCAAGTTGACAATGCGGTCATGCCATTATCCTCAAGGGCTAAAGCCTTTTCCAAATTAGCCATGTCAATTTCTCTTAAAATTATAGCAGCTTCCTTTTGGAAAACTTTCCAAATGTCATTGTATATGGCTTATAGAAAACATTTTGAGCGTGGGGATCAAGAACGCAGCAAGAAATCTTATAAGTCCAAGTCATCAGTAAACTGCAGATAAAGTGGAATGCTGTAACCATTGCTAGCATAACTTCCCTACACTATAGGTAGTAACCACTCCTGAGTGTTGTGTCTGCACATATTGAGGGTCTGGCTAATGTGCATGACAGCCGTTAGTATTTACTGACCACACTAACCACCCCTCTGAAACTGGAAGTGACGAATTATACGTGCCATTCTGTATCATATTATTGAGCTGTGAAATTTGCAAAGTGTTGCCAGTTGTCAAAACGTGCAGTGGAGGGAATGTTGAGAGTGTTCATGTCTTTAATTTTAACCATTTTTAGGCAGGTAGTTTGCTACACTGGCTTGTTGAAAAAGATCATTGGTCTAGGGATTAGACAAGCTCTAAACAAAGCATCATTGCCATACTTGCCAATTTTGTGTTCCCCAAATAGATTTTAACTCAATGTTGTCTTTCCAAAATTCATAGTCTTGTATGCCAGCTGGGAAATTAATAAGTCTGATTAGGTTAATTTTGTTTGGGTCAGCATATTTTTCTTTGCTGGGAAGGCTTAAGCTTATAATAATAATAATAATAATAATAATGATAAGCTGAACCTAAAGGGCTGTTCCCAGAAAAACATGCCAACTTTTACAAGTATTTTTTCAAACCACCGACTGGAGGTGTCAGGCAATGTTTCCTTTGTGTATAATTGTAAACTGCACATGGAGTACTAGTTCTGTGTAAATAATTGTGGGCAGAGGGATGGTGACAAAACATTTCACCATTATTAACAGAATTTAAATTGGAGTCTTCAGTTTCAAATACTGTATAAGATTCTAGTTCATAAATCATGCTTTTCACAGTAGTAATATCCCAATCATCAGAAATACTACCAGGTGTGATGACATCATCCATCAATATCGTAACTACATAAAGAATTTGTAATGTTTGTGTAGGACCAAATGTATCAAAAGGGACCTTATCCCAAACAATTCCATTCGGTACGGAAAATGCCAAAATGTTCTTTGCGCTTTATGTGAAGAAGAATGAGGCTTCAATACCTCAGCTACCAGTTCAACAGCAGTGCGTTCTGGGAGATAATGTCCAATTAGGTGCAAAAAGAAATTTTCCTGTATGGTAGTGAGAGGAGACAGGTAACTACCCAGGAGTCCTCGTTGCCTGCTGTGCACTACTGGCTCTATGATATGGTTTGACAAGATTGATTGACACAAAATGTTTGGTTCTTCAACCAGCAAGTGGTAGCAAAATCACAGTTCTGGTGCCTGCAATGCCAAGGACTGACACTGGTTTGCTGTATGATGGGCAATACTCTTTCTTTTTGGTAATCTTCCCTGAAACTAAATCCCCAATACTAGGAATTCAGCCAGAAGTTGCTGGTTGCTCCTTCACCTTGTCAGTGGTAGAACATTTAGTACTTTCATTTGAGAGCTAATCCTGAAAGTTTTGTAGTTCCTGTAAGACAGTGAAATGTTCATTAAGGTCAAAAGGTGTATCTGCTGCCACTCTGCCAGGATTTTCGAGATCTGGAACGTACATCTAGACGCCATACAGGATCGTAGGCTTTTTAAAATTATTTTTATTGGACAAAAGCTTAGCAATATACTTATTTATAAAGAGTTTTCTGAACAGTCGCCCGCCCAAAGATCTTCTGGGAAGATTTTTTAAAGCTCTCTGGAATCCATGCAAGTTATAGAACCAACTATGACCAGAACCTAACACTCTAGCTATTAAAGACTGTTTTAAGTCATGGTTTATTCTTTTTCATTATCAGAGTTCCCTTAGGATGATAGGGGAACTACATAATGCACAGCCACACCAGGGTTCCCATGGTATCCCAGTAAGCCCTAGAGGCACATGCTGGTCCCTGGTCTTAGTGGAATGCAGCAACTGCATATGTCCCAATAAAGACTTTTATAACGGTTTGAGCATCAGCCGATCGCTGTGGCCACACCCATAGAAATCTTTAACATGAATCCACTGCCAATAGAATACATTTAAAGGAATTATCCAAATTTAGAGGTCCGCAGTGGTCAAGATAGACATGTCAGTTGCTTTGTTTGAAACTAAGTGAGGTGTCTGTGATTAGGCGAGCTGTAGTGGAACATTTAATTTGCTGACAAATGTTATAGCTCAGGACATATTGCTTAGTTTGTTTGTAGAGACCATACCACCAGTAGCATTTCTGTGATAAGGAAACTGTAGCCTTCACCCCAGCATGGACAGACGCTAACCCCTTTTGAGCAGCTATAATTAATTCTAGTTTGCGGTCTTGGTTTGGTATCACTCGATCCTCCATGCTAGGAATGTGAACAAAAGGAATGTTGTGGGCACTCAGAAGATAAGAGTATTTTGTTGACATTTTCTTTTGATAGTGGTGTGGCACTGCTTGAAGCATTTACATTTACTAAGATGTCAATCCACTCTTGTGAGTAAACGAGTAATTGCAGCTACTACAGCAGTCTGACTGCTGCTTTTGCGGCTTCATCAGCCAATTTATTCCAGCACATTGGTGACTCAATATATAAATTAGATGAACCTGTGGCAAACATTCTTTAAGGTGTGCTACCTTTATTCAAAGCAATTTATGCTTTATAGCGTTCCCTATAGAATCTCTGAATACATTCAAGCGCCAATAATGTAAATGCTCATTAAAAGACTGGACAGAGAATTGCGAATGGCGCTATGAGTGTGAGGGATTCAGGATCTGTGTTCTCTAGTGCCAGAATTTAAGCTTTGAGCTCATCCAGCTGGGTAGTACAATCCCCTAGAGATTGTGTAAAGATTTTTTGAGAGTGCAGTTCTGAGAGCGTACTGCTGTGGAAGCAGCAGAATAATGCTGTTTAGTTCCAGCAGCTGACTGGGCTGAACCAGCACTATATATGATATAATCATACTGATCAAGAGGCAAATTGTCCCTGGGCATAGGGTTTTCTTGTTCATATTGGAGGAATTCTTGTGTTTGCAAGGTAGGGACAAATATGTAGTCAACCTCAGTAGCTGTTAAGAAGGTGGCCGACTGTATCCATCTTGGATGTACAGCTTTTGTGTTGAGACCGCTTATCTTGGAGACTGCTTCTAAGGCAGCAGTGGAAGTTCCCACATCTAAGCGTTTCCCCTGAGCCAACGGTCTTTCCTTTAAAACAGTTGTCTGAACTGTAGTCACTAGTTTTTCTGTAGGTGTAAAATGCATTTCAGCATTTAAATATAAATGTGATTGATATGCAATTGGTACAGTATTATCACCTTTGTTGAAATTGACATATGTATAGCCAGTAGCTCCCTGAAATATGGGGTTCACCAAGTTTGTTGTGTTGACATGTGGCTGTAAGTCTCTGGGCGCAAGCATGTCTGTTTACAGCGTTCTTAGAATCTGTGTATTTTCTGGTGTCCAATATGTACTTGAGAAGTCTGGACGAAATAATTCATAAAACGGTTTTACCCTTTGGGCATGGTTTGGTGTACATGTACCATAAAGCTGAGAAATCCTAAAATGAATGTAGCTTTTTTAATTGAGTTTAGAGGAATGCCTACTGCTCCAAGAAATGTATTGCACGACTTTTACCCTCATTTGACCACTCTTATCCCGAAAATAGGATACTGGGATAGGCAATTTTTGGTTTTTGGAAGCTGAATTTGTAGCCATGTTCAGCGAATATGAAAGCAATATTATCTAATCCGGCTAGATGTGAGTTTAGGTCACCATCCTTGAGATATGTCCTCGACATAGGACAATTCTTCTGAGTCAATTTCATGTACAATTGATGTTACTCAGGTAGAAAACAGAGCAGGACTGTTCTTATACCCCTGCGGAAGTTGACAGAATCGTTCTGTACCCCTAAAGCGGTGAATCTCTGCTTTCAGGCGCTATGTTTTGTCAGCAAAAGTCATTTGAAATATTTGAAAGTGGTTTTGTATTTTTTGCGCACTATGTTCTTTAGTGCCGTGCGATTTTGTTTTTTATTCCAAAAGTGCAAGCATAACTGTTTAAATGTCTATAGTCTAAGACTAAGTGGTATGAATGATCAGGTTTAGCTACTGGAAGCTCAGGAATGTTCATTGGTGAGATACAAGGCTCAATTTTCAAGTCATGTTTGAATTTCTCTAACTCGGCGTTTAGCTTTATGCTTAATTTGGTATTTTGGTTGCACTTGGGGGCTGGCCCTTATAGGTTTAATGTGATTAGGTGAGTCTTTATCCCAGCCTACATGATTGCCGTATAATGCCGCGACTTATGCAAGTAACCACTCCATGGCATAGGCTTGTTTGACTTCAGGAACAAGGACGTAGAAAGAAGGTATTATATATTTCCCTTGTGGGACTTTCCTAACAAACTCAGGTGGCCAATCCACTTCAGGCAAGAGAATGTTATAAGTATTGGTTACATTTTCTCATAAAATGACTTAAATAGTGTGCGGTGTCACCCTCAATTTGAATGTCCAAATAATACATTGTGTTGACTAGGCTAACCAGCTGATCTGGTGTTTCAACGTGAATAAATTCATTAGTTACTCTGGCAACCAGAAAATCTTGAAGATTCTGGCGAACTATTGTGACTTCTGCTATATAGTAGTGTCGGTGCCATGTCTTGTTCCGAAGTAGTGTCCTCCATATGTTGCATATATGGTGGAAATATCAGCCACATTCTTCTTTTTGAATTGTGTTTTTTGTTGACAGAGTTTCTCTTCTCTTTAAGATTTATTTCAAATGTTTTATATAACGTGAACATGACCCTTGGGTGTATCAAAGCGCTTTACGATTGAGCGAGAAAGAGGAGTGCTATAGATCAAATAGCAGGGTAATCAAAAGGGTACAAAAACTTTAGTGCAAACAGAACAAAGTATAATCATAAACAGTCAAGTAATATACAAGAGTGAAGGAAATGTGTCAGAGGTGGACTGGAGATTAGCGAATCAAGAATAAGCTAAACACTTTACACCTGCCCAGGAGGAGGAAGTTAGGAGATCTAACAACAAGGTAAATACGCAAAGTACAAGAAGGATTAACTCTCTGAAACCCACAAATCAAAGTACCATCATAAAAGTCAGTTAATAAACAAGGGTGTGGAGGGGGAGTCTTAGAGTGCTTGTAGAGCGGGGGTGGGGGGGTTCTAGTGTAAGAGTTTGTTCATCAATAGCGCTTTCACTTCCTTTTAGAAAGTTGCTAATGAGGGGTTCGCCCTGACTTCAGCAGGCAGGGATTTAATCATTCTCACGGTGGTACCCAAGAATGCTTGATAAGTTTTCTTTTTATGGAATTTCCGCAGCTTCAGCAGTAAGGTGCAGACAATTCTAGAGGATCTGGAAACCCCAGATAGCACATGTTCTTGTGCGAGGTACAGCAGGGTGTTGAAGTGTAAGGCTCTGTGGGTCTTGCAGGCAATTTTTTAATGTATCCTTGCTTCATATGGGAGCCAGTTTAGGGATTTTAGAACCTGTGATGAGTCTTGCAGCAGAGTTAAGAGAGGTCCTTTAGTGGAGCCATCTTAGATCTAGGGAGGCCACAGAGGGTTGCACTTCCATCAATCAATCAGGGGTTTATAAAGTGCAACTACTCACTCGTGAGGGTCTAAAGGCGCTGAGGGGTGGGGGAGCTGCGAGTCCTTCTGGCTGTGGAGGATCATCGAAGAGCCAGGTCTTGGGGTCCTTCTTGAATTGGGTTAGCCACGCCGATTGCCTGAAGTGTAGGGGCACGGTGTTCCAGCTCTTAACAACGAGGTAGGAGAAAGAATTTTCTGTGGTTTTGGTCTTGGGGACGGAGGCAAGGGCGCAATGGGCGGAACGAAATTGTCTGGCGGGAAGGTGGAATGCGAGGTGGATGTTTAGGTATGCTGGTCCTATGTTGTGGAGAGCTTTGTGGGCATGTGTGAGGAGCTTGAAGTGATTCTCTTGTTGACCGGGAGCCAGTGGAGTCGTCAGATGTATTGCTTGATGTGGCGGGGGATGTCGAGGACCAGACTGGCGACGGTGTTTTTAGATGTTCTGTAGTTTCTTGAGCTGTTTTTGGGTGAAGCCGGTGTAGTGCGTTGCCGTAGTCTAGTCTGCTGGTGATGAGTGCGTGTGTGACAGTTTTTCTGGATTCTGTGGGGATCCATCTGAATGTCTTTCGAAGCAGGCGGAGTGTGTAGAAGCAGGCTGAGGAAACTCCGTTGATTTGGCGGTTCATTGAGAACAAAGAGTCCAGTATGATGCTGTAGTTACATGTGTGGGCCGTAGGGGTGGGAAGGGGTCCCAGGGCAGCTGGCCACCAGGAGTCATTCCAGGCTAAAGGGGGGTGGGACCCATGATAAGTACTTCGGTCTTGTCCAAGTTGAGCTCAAGGCAGCTGTCTTTCATCCCGGTTACGACGGCCCCCATAGTCCAACTTGGAGATCACTAGAGTTTACACAGCAGATTTGAATCCATTGGGGGGTGGGGGAGATTTTTCCCTTTAAAATGCTCATTTGGAAGTGTGCTTCTTTGGTGAGAGCACTAATGTGCTTCTTCATGCTCAAACTCTTGTCTAGCATTATCACCAGTGAGCTTATAGAGTCAATGATTAATATCTGGATTGATACCCTCCCGTCACAGGAAGGCAGGCAATACGCTTCCATTGTCTGATGAAGCTGTACTCCCCTCTCTATCTTGTCATGTTAAACCAGGAGCATCCAAAATGGATCCCTTTGGCTCCAATCCTTTCTACTGTGTACTACAAGCATACTATACACACACACACACACTTGACATACACACTGGCTGTCACTGTAAGGTTCTGGGGTACACATAATTTCTGAAATTTAGACCAGAGGGGTCAGAACACCACTCTGTCATTGACCTATATATAAATGTCTGGCCATACTAAGGATTCACAAATCACCGTAACCTGCCACCTCTGTTTAATGTTACATCCAAGGTAGGGACACAAGTTCTGCTTCCACTATGAGGACACGTTTGGTGCACCTCTCCTAGTCAGAGGACAGGTCCCTGGACCTGGTGTTGCCTCTGCACAAATGCCAGGTTGTCATGTGACCAGGGCCAAATAGGTCAGGATAGCAGATTTACATGCATTCAGTCACTTGGTGTGGGGAAACATGCCCTAATACCATGCACAGGGCAGTCTTGTGCAAACACAACTCATAGTAGTCCCCATTCACAAAAAGAGGTTCAGGTCGGATTCTGCTTGTCATCTCCCTTTTCATCAAATATTCCAAGATCCTTGGCAAGGGTTTATTTAAAAAAAAATTTTTATCACTTGCACTAATGGGTTGATAAGATGAGCTCTTTCAAGGCGGGTTCAGAGAGAGTACCGAGACCGTAGAGCATGGCTTTCCTGCTGCAATTAATGACTGATACACCATACACAACAAGGCATTGTTAATTTTGGCTTGCATCGTCCTGCAGATCACCGGGCCTTACTGTGGTGGAGGCTTCCCTTCCTTCTTGCACAAATTAGGCCCTACAGAGAACCAATATTGCTAGGATTAGGTCAGCTCACCTATTGGTGTTTGTTTCAGTGACTGGAAGGCAAGACCATGTCTTTATTGTTTTTGTGGCATGCAAATTAGATACCCATATTAGGCATACTAAAGCAAATCTGTTTGAAGAAGCTGGGTCCATGATGAAGTTCAGGCAGCATGAATAGATGGTTGTGAGAGAAATGCTTTCAGCCTGCCAGGCCAGAGTATTTGCTGTGACACTTTATTGTGTTTAACTATTTAGTGATCCTGGGAGAAATAAGATTGGCAGTTGACGAAAAATTTATTTTGGGAGTCTTCTCAGGGTAGGTGGAATCGCTCATTTAATGACATTGAGAGGCGAACCGGGCATTGTCCTTCCTGAAGATCAGACTTGAAACCCTGGCTTTCTGAGTAAAGAAGTGGGGAAACCAGCATCCTCCATATATAAAGAGGGGCGATTATCGAGCTGAGAAGTCTTTAAATGAGTGGTATCTACAGCGAGCTGAGCCAGGTTACCAGTAAATGACATTATCCTGGTTGGATGCTTTCAAATCCTTAGTATAAAAGTATGTTGCACTAATGCAAGAAGCATTAACCCATACAACCTGAGGAATGCCAGCAAGGGTGCTGCGTCGATTAGGATGACTATTACCTGCCTAAAGAGAACGTCTCATGACGGGTTTAAAGAACCCACCCCATTGAGATGAGATGCTGGTACACACGCACAGATTGAGGCTAGCTTCATCTTGCTGCAGTGGGGGGCCAAATACCTGTGCACCTACTTGTTTATGCCGGAATTGAGCGATTGAATCAGATATATTTTTCCTTTTTGACTATTCATACAGTAGACCTATGAGTTCTTGGTTAAAGGCTCTTCCGTAAGGAAAGGAGATCCAAAAGATAATGGAAGCTATGGTGCTGATGGTGGCCCACTTTCTTGGTGGAGCATTTTGTTAAAGAAGCGGGCATCCAAAGGGTACTGTAGGTACTGATGCAAGTGATAGAAGGGTGCACTGCATGGCTGTGGGAAGGCATGGGGTCGGTATTGCCCATCCGTATTTTAAGGTAGTAATTCTTAAAGTCTCTGTAGTCGTTTTTTACCCTGTGGGGGGGAACTTAGTGTGTGTTTTTTTTTTTTTATTGTGGTGGTTGGGGGTGGAATGTGCGTGAGACTCGATTTGCTTACTTACCCGGAAAACTTTGCAGCTGTCTCTTGCAGGCGACAATGCAATTTTCCTTTTAAATTATGGCTGTTTCATAAATTCATGCATTTTTTTCGGAAGCATCAAACCCTATTTAGCAAAGCCCAATCAAACTCCTTTGATGCCTGCTATCACAGCCTCAAATGATGCAGCCTACGGTGTTGACTTCTCAGTTTCTAGCATACTTAGCAAAACAGACGCACGTACTTGGTTTAAAATAGAAATATGTCTATTGACACAGCTTCCCAGTGATGCAAGCCTTTGTTATGAGTCCGTGGTGCAGTGACGTTTCTTGTCAAATTAGTGCATCAAGGAAACTTGTAAGGCAAGTGATATATGAGAGGACTGAAATCAAAATGATGTGGTAAACCGGCCACTTGGACCACTTTATCAATAAGGGAGACATCTGAGAAGCTGAATCACAAGATTGCAGGCCTGAAAAAGAAAAGGATGGAGGTTGTACTGCCAGGGGATGGACTAGAACTGAAGAAAAGTTGGAGGTATTTACAAGAAGAAGCAGAAACATTGAGGTGGGATTGGCGCCAAAAGAGGGGGTGGGACTGGTTCAATAATAGTGTGTGGGATCATGATGGGGACTGCTGGTCCCTTCAAAGGAGTAGAGGCAGGAACCAAACAAGAATGACGACTAGAGCCACATGATTTCAGTAGTCAGTCGGATCCAAGAGTTAAACCGGTGTACAGGACCCAGGAGAAGACCTTTGGAACCCTGTAAGATATAAGGCTGTAGTTTGGAAGCTACAACGGGGGTAAGGCTAGAATCACACTGCAGTGAGACAAGAGGCGAGCGAGCTGGAGCCACAGGGTAGTGGGAGCTCACGCAGTACGAGAGGGGAGCTGCCGCCAGTTGGGAAAGAGTTTGGAGCCTGAAAAGGGGTGTGCAGGAGCCACACAGAGTGGACTGGAGCTACAAGGACCGGAAGAACTCTGATTTGGAGCTCTAGGTCATCCTTCTTCTGAAACTAGGGTCATCCAGGAGAGTACACTGGCACTAAAGGTAAAGCAGGATTAAAGACCGAAAACAAAAGGCCTACAGCCACAAGAGCGCAAGCTGGCATCAGCAGTGAAGACAGGCTACAGGTGAGTGTTGTTTGCAGGTCAAACCCGTTGTGGAGCAAAAGGGATGTGATGTGGGGGTAGGGGGCGGCTTCCACAGATACCCCAGGCCTTTCAGCTCCCTGTGCAGGTCTGGATCCGGTATTTCAGGGCCTGTAATCTGAGTAGTGTCAATTTTACATTTTAAAATAAATAACCGTCATGGAAACATACGTTTTTTGGAGTTTCAATTTAAGTTCGATGCTAACAGAAAAGTAAATATACATCGTTGCAACAGTAACATGCTTGTAAATTATAGATTTTATTTTCTAAGATTATTTTTTTTGTTCCTTGTGAAGTTTACAATGTAGGGGTATTGAAGTACCATATTAATAACCAGCAATGATAAAGCCTTGATCGTGCCAATACGTAAATACATTAATTCACAAATGGTGATCCATTCGTTGAGTGCAGGAATGATGTTAAAAGCCTAACCAATTGGTGTTGCCAGTGCTTAGAAAAACACGCATTAGAAATGCAATCGGGCTCGGATTTATTTGAGTTTGAGCTAATGGCATTGTAAATGCCAATGTCTTTTTGCCATGTGTTATGGAGTGTGTGCATGTGGTGTGTAGTGGAAGTATGTTGGTTGAATTGTAATTTTACCAATGGTGGCATGCTGTGCTTTATATGAATATGTTTAAAAGTAAAGTGTACCATACTGCGATTGCTTGGTGGAAAAGTGCACTGCCGGCTGGAGGTGTGTGTGCCTGGTGGAAGGGTGCACTGACGGCTGGTGGGTGTGTGCTTGGTAAAAGCGTGCACAGATGGATGATGGTTGTTGGTGTTTGTGCATGGTGAAAGCATTCATTGACGGCTGGGGGTGTGTTGTTGTGTGTGTTGTTTTATGTGTGCTGGTGAGTGTTTGGTGGTGAGTCTGTGGGGGTGAGCCTGGGGAGTGAGTGTGGTGGTGAGTGTGTTGTGTTGAGTGGTGACAAGTGTGTGGTGTTGAGAGACTGAGGTGTGTGGTTTGTGTGTGCGTTATGTCTGTGTGGTGTATGTGTGTGTGGTGTTTTCTGCACACTCACACACTGCCCCTACACATTCACACACTGCTCACCCGCACACTCCCAATGTCACCCTGCATAGTCGCACACTGTTTACCCTGCACACTCATTCTGCACACTCACACAATGTGCACCCTGACACACTGTCTCTGCAGTCACTCTGCACTCACTGTCACTCTGCACTCACTGTCACTCTGCACTCACTGTCACTCTGCACTCACTGTCACTCTGCACTCACTGTCACTCTGCACTCACTGTCACTCTGCACTCACTGTCACTCTGCACTCACTGTCACTCTGCACTCACTGTCACTCTGCACTCACTGTCACTCTGCACTCACTGTCACTCTGCTGTCACTCTGCACTCACTGTCACTCTGCTGTCACTCTGCACTCACTGTCACTCTGCTGTCACTCTGCACTCACTGTCACTCTGCACTCACTGTCACTCTGCTGTCACTCTGCACTCACTGTCACTCTGCACTCACTGTCACTCTGCACTCACTGTCACTCTGCACTCACTGTCACTCTGCACTCACTGTCACTCTGCTGTCACTCTGCACTCACTGTCACTCTGCTGTCACTCTGCACTCACTGTCACTCTGCTGTCACTCTGCACTCACTGTCACTCTGCACTCACTGTCACTCTGCTGTCACTCTGCACTCACTGTCACTCTGCACTCACTGCCACTCTGCACTCACTGTCACTCTGCTGTCACTCTGCACTCACTGTCACTCTGCACTCACTGTCACTCTGCACTCACTGTCACTCTGCACTCACTGTCACTCTGCACTCACTGTCACTCTGCACTCACTGCCACTCTGCACTCACTGCCACTCTGCACTCACTGCCACTCTGCACTCACTGCCACTCTGCACTCACTGCCACTCTGCACTCACTGCCACTCTGCACTCACTGCCACTCTGCACTCACTGTCACTCTGCACTCACTGTCACTCTGCACTCACTGCCACTCTGCACTCACTGCCACTCTGCACTCACTGCCACTCTGCACTCACTGCCACTCTGCACTCACTGTCACTCTGCACTCACTGTCACTCTGCACTCACTGTCACTCTGCACTCACTGTCACTCTGCACTCACTGTCACTCTGCACTCACTGTCACTCTGCACTCACTGTCACTCTGCACTCACTGTCACTCTGCACTCACTGTCACTCTGCACTCACTGTCACTCTGCACTCACTGTCACTCTACTGTCACTCTGCACTCACTGTCACTCTGCACTCACTGTCACTCTGCTGTCACTCTGCACTCACTGTCACTCTGCACTCACTGTCACTCTGCACTCACTGTCACTCTGCTGCCACTCTGCACTCACTGCCACTCTGCACTCACTGTCACTCTGCACTCACTGTCACTCTGCACTCACTGTCACTCTGCACTCACTGTCACTCTGCACTCACTGTCACTCTGCACTCACTGTCACTCTGCACTCACTGTCACTCTGCACTCACTGTCACTCTGCACTCACTGTCACTCTGCACTCACTGTCACTCTGCACTCACTCTGCACTCACTGTCACTCTGCACTCACTGTCACTCTGCACTCACTGCCACTCTGCACTCACTGCCACTCTGCACTCACTGTCACTCTGCACTCACTGTCACTCTGCACTCACTGTCACTCTGCACTCACTGTCACTCTGCACTCACTGTCACTCTGCACTCACTCTGCACTCACTCTGCACTCACTCTGCACTCACTCTGCACTCACTCTGCACTCACTCTGCACTCACTCTGCACTCACTGTCACTCTGCACTCACTGTCACTCTGCACTCAGTCTGCACTCACTGTCACTCTGCACTCTCAATCTGCACTCTCAATCTGCACTCTCAATCTGCACTCTCAATCTGCACTCTCAATCTGCACTCTCAATCTGCACTCTCAATCTGCACTCTCCACTCTCAAACTGCACTCTCAAACTGCACTCTGCACTCTCAAACTGCACTCTGCACTCTCAAACTGCACTCTGCACTCTCAAACTGCACTCTGCACTCTCAAACTGCACTCTGCACTCTCAAACTGCACTCTGCACTCTCAAACTGCACTCTGCACTCTCAAACTGCACTCTCAAACTGCAATCTGCACTCTGCACTCTCAATCTGATTCTGCAGTCTCAAACTGCACTCTGCACTCTCAAACTGCACTCTCAATCTGATTCTGCAGTCTCAATCTGCACTCTGCACTCTCAAACTGCACTCTCAATCTGCACTCTCAACTCTCATACTGCACTCTCAAACTGCACTCTCAACTCTCATACTGCACTCTCTAACTGCACTCTCTAACTGCACTCTCTAACTGCACTCTCTAACTGCACTCTCTAACTGCACTCTCTAACTGCACTCTCTAACTGCACTCTCTAACTGCACTCTCTAACTGCACTCTCTAACTGCACTCTCTAACTGCACAACTGCACTCTCTAACTGCACTCTCTAACTGCACTCTCTAACTGCACTCTCTAACTGCACTCTCTAACTGCACTCTCTAACTGCACTCTCTAACTGCACTCTCTAACTGCACTCTCTAACTGCACTCTCTAACTGCACTCTCTAACTGCACTCTCTAACTGCACTCTCAATCTGCACTCTCAATCTGCACTCTCAATCTGCACTCTGCACTCTCAAACTCCACTCTCAAACTCCACTCTCAAACTCCACTCTCAAACTCCACTCTCTAACTGCACTCTCTAACTGCACTCTCTAACTGCACTCTCTAACTGCACTCTATAACTGCACTCTCTAACTGCACTCTCTAACTGCACTCTATAACTGCACTCTCAATCTGCACTCTCAATCTGCACTCTGCACTCTCAAACTGCACTCTCAAACTGCACACTCAACTCTCAAACTGCACTCACAACTCTCATGCTGCACTCTGTAACTGCACTCTCAACTCTCAAACTGCACTCTCAACTCTCAAGCTGCACTCACAACTCTCATGCTGCACTCTGTAACTGCACTCTCAACTCCCAAACTGCACTCTCAACTCTCAAACTGCACTCTCAACTCTCAAACTGCACTCTCAACTCTCAATGTGCACTCTCAACGTGCACTCTCAACTCTCAATCTGCAATCTGCACTCTCAATCTGCACTCTCAATCTGCACTCTGCACTCTGAAACTGCACTCTCAAACTGCACTCTCAAACTGCACTCTCAAGCTGCACTCTCAAACTGCACTCTCAAACTGCACTCTCAAACTGCACTCTCAAACTGCTCTCTCAAACTGCTCTCTCAAACTGCACTCTCAAACTGCACTCTCAAACTGCACTCTCAAACTGCACTCTCAAACTGCACTCTGATTCTGCACTCTCAAACTGCACTCTGCACTCTCAATCTGCACTCTCAACTCTCAAACTGCACTCTCAAACTGCACTCTCAACTCTCACACTGCATTCTGCACTCTCAAACTGCACTCTGATTCCCACTTCACGTGCCTTTTTCAAAATTCAGCAGCAAGAACTTGTGCACTTGTGTTGTGGATTGGAATTGTGAAAGGCGGGTAGGAGTTCCGTATGGTGCCCCTGCAGAATGTGACGAGGGGCCCGAGTCTCTTGCGTCTTGTATATTTATCGGCATGTGGCTGAATAGGGGGGCCCGCTGAAGGGTCGCCCCCCCCCCCCACCGCCCCACCTCTAGCGCAGCAGGGGCTTGTGTTATTGTGTTATGTCCCTGTGTATTACTGTATTGAACTCACATGTAAATGTGAGAGAGAATGTGTCTGCGAGAGTTAGAGAGTGTGCGTGCGTGCGGCCCGTGTTGCTTCACTGTGTATTTACTTCTATCAGCGTGCAAGGGCTCCGTCTCTTGGCGGGTCTCATATTGCTCCCCCTTTTGTAAAGTCCTCCAGCATCGACGCCCCTTCCTCCGCTTCCACGCCCACGGGGTCAGGGCCCTCTACCTGAGCAGGAGATGCGTGTGTTTTCGTATCATTTGCGCTTGAGCGCACTCCAGACATCTAACGTCCAACACACACCGTCTGAACGAGCCGTGTTTCACGCATTTCCCTTCCCATATGCTTCACATCAGCATTTAGCCCGTTCCTAAGAGCTCCAAGAACTGGCGACTGTGCCAGTCCAGACACACAGACAAAGAGAAATCTTCCAAGGATCAAGCAATGTGGTCAGACAGGGAAGACGTGGCTACCCTCGGAGCCCAGGCTGGAACCCCTCACTCACTGTATGTATTATATTTATATCACTAGTTGATATACTCCTTTGCCACACGTAAAACCCCCAATTTCCCAGCCTTCCAACCAGCCTTGAAACTAAACCAGTTAGCGCTAAGTATTGATTCCGTTCACACGGAGGTGCTATAGCATCCACGCTCTCATTTGCAATTACGCACCTTATTACGAATTACTCAACTCACTGGCATTCCAGAAGGGTTGGACGGGGGAATTGCGGCTTAAATATATGAGGCGACAAGGTACTCGTGAAAGCGCTCGGCGTACGTAAGTCAAGTCAACATTCCTAAAGTCAAGCCTTGAATATGGGCAGGTCTAGTTCGGTAATTTACAGTGACTGACGGCTGTTCCTCCGTCTTCTGATTGCCCAGGTAGGGGTCTGTCTGCTCTGTGCACGTCTGCATCCACTGCAAGGGTTGGTATCTGACCCCGTAGGCTTGCTCAAATCCGCGCCGCCTTTCATACTTCCAGGGTCGATAAAAAGAGTAACAAAACGTATCCGCTGTATGTCAAGGGCGCAAAGATATCCCACGGGGCCGTGTCCTCTATTAATACCTACGTTACATTCTCCATTAGAACGGGCATGAGAAATGAAGCACGGGGAGGTGGATCCGCTTAAGATCTCACAGTGTCCTAAAGCAGGGAGCCGAGACTACGACTCAGGAACTGCAGCCAGTAACATACCTAGACTATGCCTCTTCACCAATTGCAATGTCTCTTCCTCAGCTAACAAGTGCATGGAGGATGCTCAAAGTATTAGGATTTAGAAGTCGAAATGATGCCCCGTAGTCCTTTTTGGCAAGTCTGTTTTATATACATACCTTTAAATGTGTATCGATTCACTCGCTGCACCGTTAAAGTACAACCACCGAAGACTGTGAGCCTAGCACAGGAAGGGCACATTTAAAGGATGCCGCCTCGCCCAGCCCGCCCAGCAATCACCCAAGAAGTAAATCACCACCAGCGCCCTGCCGTTTTGGCACCATCATGCCACTCCTCTCCAGGAGACAGACGCCCAGAAGGACCAGTTTGCAGTGCTCTACGAGGCTCGTTCATCTATTCGTTCAACCAACAAGTGACAACTTACGAGCCAGACCAGTTGCCTAAAACGGCGTCTGACTAATGAAAAGTTGTACATACTGGACAGTTCGAAGGCGCCAAGTACTCATAAAAACTTTGCCATCAGTTGTTGGCATATCCGCTCTACGGCGCTTCGAGGAGAGCTAGCGCCGAACGCACGTCCACCTGAGATCAGGGCGCGCGGGGACTCACCTGAGCCGAGTGTGCGCGGAGCAGCGCCTCTCTGCGTCTTCCTGGCGCTCAGGAGCAGCCGGTCACCGCGAGCATCCGGCTCCGAGCGCTAGATGTGCCTCCTCGCTCCCCCTCTCCCCTCGGCGGGTTGTTATGAAGTGGGCTCGAATAGTTTCTCTATGGAAACGCGTTCCCTCCCTCGTGTATATATAAAAGTGGCGCATCACGAGGTGGAGCCGTAACTCCAGACGTACAGTCTTCTTTGGAGATGATTTCATTAAGGAGGAAACCAGCAGGGAGCCTGCGGGGGAGGGGTTCAGAGAGATGGAAGAGGGGAGGGACGTCACAGGGTCTCTTTTAGGACCAACTCTTGCATGTGCCAGGGAAAGGCGACGTGTTGTGAAATGAATTCTCTTTTCTACAGCCCATGACAGAACGTCAGACTCTTGTTCTTGAACTAATGAAGCCCTTTCCCGGCCTGGCATGCAGCAGCTGCGCGCTGAGCGCTGCTGAATGGTGAACGCGCCCGGCCATCTGGATTCACTTACGGAGGCACCCTGACAGCTCCTAATTATAATTAATGTACTTCTTTGCGCGCACACGCACGAAAAATGCTACACATGCCCGACGAAAACGACATTTAGCCTATCACTTCAAGGCTATTAAAACGACACCACAGCGAAGACGAATCACTGGCCAGATGACATAACACACTAAGGAATGTGTCTCGCCAAAGCCCTAGAGATCCTTTTTTTTTCTCTTTAACATTAGGAGCTCGAAACTCCTCCCACTTCGTGGGCGGAGGCCGAGCCCTAAAAAGAAGCAAACATTATTGTTTCTGTGAAGCATTCATACAAGCGATAAAGAATTGAATGCAACAGTGTGATGATATAGTGTACAATTATTTTCAGCTGTAAAATTAGTCCTCTATGCATTCCAGTGGCAGAAGTTCCTGGAAGTAGCATGAGGTGAGAGCGTGTATTAGCTGTTTTGTCAGGTCAAACTTAAACTCACAGGATTAAAAAATAACTGCGTTTAGCGACATACGGATAGTTTTTGTTCTGCCGTATTTCCCTATCATGCTAAAAAATCGATTTACCTAATGTTTTAAGCCTTTAGAAACGATTCTGTGCGAGTCATTTGTGTATTATGATTTATTTTGCATGTGTAAGAATGATTGATTTGTTCTTGATTTAATTAATACATATTGATTCTATGTAACTACGTGTGCAATGATTAGGAGTATTTTTTTTAATTATATTCTTAGTTCAACGTCCTAAGTGAAACCCCATTCGGCACTAGGAATTAACATTAAACCATTTGCCACTTGGCATGCTCTTGGGCCATGTCCTTTCATAGCTGTTGGTGCATATTTTTGGACATGTTGATGCCCCAGACCACTTTATTGCTCATGATTAGTTTATTTAGTGTTCATCTTACCCGAGATAAAAAAGTATGAGCTAAAGTCATATGACCACCCTCGAGATCAAGACCTCCTTTAGCCTCCCACAATGTGAGCCTTTCTCTCAATGTTAGAAATCGTATCTGGGACCATGATGAAATATAACCAGAATGCCTCACATTCTGTCCGTTAACCAACATTTTCCCTTATGATCTTGTACCATGTACGCAGGCTGGGACAGACTCTGCTAAACCAGCATGTACTGACGTGGTGAGCCCCCTACCACTAGATACACTTTTGAATGCAAGGCAATGGGTCCAGTGCAGTGGTGTAACTAAATAGGAGCCCCCCCTCTGCAGAGTACATGGAGTATCCTCCCCCCATACTCCCCCGACTCATTTATGCTCCCTGGCCAATTGTACTGTGCTGAGGCGGCCCCCTGGAGCTAGGACCACTCTCTATCACTGGTCCACTGGCCCAATACTTCACATTTCCATGTTTACTAGAGCTTAAGACTATTCCCTCCAACAGCATCTTTTATCCTCCAGTCCATTGCCTCAGTCTTCTTCTTCAGCCCTGTGGCTAACTTCTGTTTGTACTCGAGGGTATGGCCACCCGCCTGTGGCTATTTCAACTACTCATGCAACATAAAGGCCTCCCTGACCTTGACCCTGAAAATGCTCAGCATATTTTCCTCTGCTTATTTACCAATATTGCAAGCGTAATCATGATTTCTTCATGAAGTCACTGAGCTCTGCGCTATGTCTTTACACCTGAGATGATATGGTTCCAGCCTAACACTTACCCTTAGATTAAAATGGGCTCTTAACTTTACTACTTTGTGAGCTCCTCTTTCTTTTTATCTCCCCGCGGATGATGACTGCTTAAAAATACTTTTCTTCTCAGACCTACTCAGTGTAAGAGCAACATGATCTTCCCCTTGGAATTAGGATTACAGCCACTCACAGGAGTTAGATAGTTTTCAAAAACGTTATTCCATTGTCTTCAAGTACTGATGCTCCCACTCCATTGAATTATGAAAGAATGCTGGCAGAAGCTGTTGCATTGTTTCCATAAAACAGAATTAAAGGTTACAGGGTCTAAATCAATGCATATATTAACTTGAAAAAATAACTTTTTTTCATAAATTTCTGTGTGGGAAAGTCCTGGAATCTGCGTTGATCCACAAATTTCCTTCAAAATGACTTATCACAAAGCAACCTGATTTTGCAAGGGGACTCACCTGGGTTTTTGGCCCGGTGCTTGGCGGTCATCTTGGGAAACCTGCTGAACCCACACATTTCTGAGAACTAGACACCTGGGGGAGTCCAGCGAGGTATGGCTTGCGTGGATCCCGTAACGTTTTCCTACCCAGAATCCCCTGTAAACCTCAAATTTAGCTGAAATGATTACTTTTTTCTCAAATTTCTGTGTGGGAAAGTTCTGGAATCTGCGTGGCTCCACAAATTTCCTACCACCCTGCGTTTCCCCAGGTCTCACGATAAAAATGGTACCTCACTTGCGTGGGTGGGTCAAGTACCTGCGACAGGCAAGGGCCCAAAACGTATTGAGGAGACATCAAAATGACCTATCACAAAACAACCTGGTTTTGCACGGGGGGTGACGTGGATTTTTGGCCTTGGGCTCGGCGGCAGAAAGACTGTGGCATATTTTTTGAGGTGGGCGATATTGCCCCATCTGCCTCCTGGGCGGGGGGGTGGGGGGGGGGGCAGAAAGACGGTAGCATTTTCTTTTTGGAATGGGGGTATTGACATGCCCATTTTGAGCAGCCCCCACCCCTATCTGTATATAAAAAATAAATCCCTGGTGCTTAGTGGGCTTTCTGCCCCCCCACTCCTCCGAAGGGGCATATCAGGGGCTATTGCCCCCATTTGCCTCCTATGGGAGACAGAAAGTCTTTTGTTTTCTTTGGGGAGTGGTAGGGTAGGGGCATTTGCATGCCCATTCTGGGCAGCCCCCACCACGGGCCTATAAAAAAACAAATCCCTGGCATCTTGGGTGGGGGCCAGATGGGCGCTACTGCCCCATCTGCCCCCCAGGGGGGGACAGAAAGACTGGAATTTTGTGGGGGGGGAGGCGTGGGGGCATTGGGATGCCTATCTTGGGCAACCCCCACCCCTAAATTCATCGGGGGAAAAATCCCTGGTTGTTAGTGGGCTTTCTGCCCCCACGGGTGGCAGATTGGGGGCTACTGCCCTCATCTGCCCCCCCGGGGGGGGCAGAAAGACTGTACTTTTGCGGCGAGGTGGTGGGAGCATTGGCATACCCATATTGGGCAGCCCCACCCCTAATTATAATTTTTTTTAAATCCCTGGTATCTAGTGGGCTTTCAGCCCCCCCCGGGGGAGGCAGATTGGGGGCTAATGCCCCCATATACCCCTGATAGACAGTCATTTTGCGGCGAGGGGGTCGGGGCATTGGAATGCCCATCTTGGCAGCCCCCACCCCTAATTCCAATTAAAAAAATATTCCCTGGTGTTTAGTGGGATTTCTGCCCCCCCCAGATTGGGGGCTACTGTTCTCATCTGGGGGGGGGGGGGCAGAAAGACTGACTGTGCTCAAAATGTTGGGGGGAGCAAAGGCTCTTGCCCGAGGGGCCGTTCCCCCCCTCCCTGGGGCCTAGTGGGTGGATCCCCAAGCAGATTCTCCCCTTTCCAATAATACCCCTCCTGTCTTTCTACGTGGTCAGGGGCTGAGCTAGCCCCCTGAGCACGTAGAAAGTGAAACAGAAATGAGCCTCTTAGAACATTTCAGTTTCACTGAAATGACATCAGCGCAATGTGCGCGCTGATTGTCATTTCAAGGAAACCAGGGTAGCAGCTTTGGGAGCTGGGGAAGCTCTTCCCCAGCTCCCAAGGCTGTTGGGGGGGGTAAAGGGAATCCCTCTGGTACCTGCACCAGAGGGAATCCCTGTGCCGTTTGCGAGGATGGCCGGGAGCCGTCCGACGCACATTAGCATTGGTGTGTCGGACGGCCCCCGGCCGTCAGAGGCACCAAAGGGGTTAAACAACTATGAGCACACACAACTAACATGTCTTTTGGCATAAGGAATCTGCTGCAGAAACGAGAGACAGTAAAAGTGCACTTTTTTCTGCAAAATCAACTGCTCATCACGTACAAGCTATGTGATTGCAGAAGTAGTAGACTAGGTGCAAGTGATTGGCCATGTGTAGTGCTGGATTGACTACTTTTTTGCAGCTTTCAAACTGGGTTTGTGAGTACTGAAAAGTAGTAAACTTTTAAGTCCAAGCAAAAGATAAAGATGCCTTTAAATTTTGTATTCATCTTGTCACATTTGCTGTGCTTTAGAGAGAGAGGTCAAGTGTCCGGGTTGTCTTCTGCTACTTATTTTTTAACAAGGGGACTGGTATTTCTGAACTCCTCTCACTTTGCAGTCCGAGAAAGTAAAGTGAATTATGAGACATTCGGAAAGGAAAGGCTGTTCATTGTAAATTTTTGTAACAAACACTTTTTTTTAATACTTGTAAATGAACTGTACGCATTCAGCAGTTAGGAAAGCAAAAATGAAGCACATTTTTGGGAATTCTGAAGTATGATGGAAACAAGTTTTAGTACGATCAGAACAAATCAAAATGATGTACTTGGTAATACACAAATATTCACTGAAATCCAATGTCCGCACTTTATCATTTGTATGCAATGTAGTTCTATCTATAAAACTGGAGGTCAGAGCAAATTTCCTGGCCATTTCAATCCAAAATGTACTATACGTTAACGGCAATTGGCTACCACAAGATGCTTTATATTTGAAAAAATCGCCTGCCTAATGTCTATTAAAGCTAGGTGAGTCGTGAACATTTGTTGTACTAAAAAGTGGGCTGTGGTTCTAATAGGTTTGGGAAGCACTGTATTAAAGTGTAAGTTACCTTTGTGAATGAGGCCCTGTCTCTGGATAAGGTTACAGTGCCATGACCTCAACAAATAATACAATTCATATGTGAGCACGAACAAATTCAAAATGGACTTGCTTTAAGAAATGAAAATCTGCTCTTCCCAAGCACCTAGTGGGTTAACATGGTATGATCTTAGAGAGTTGTGGCTAGTACCCCCAGGTGTTAGCAGAACAAAGAGATGAACTATAAACTGATAAAAACTTAACCCAGCTAAACATAAACCATATACCATCAATTTCATCCGAACAGCTGGAGTAGAAGTAATGTAAAACGTATTCTCCAGACATCTGATGATGGTGCCCTACAATCAGCATATTTTCCTAGGGAATGCTAAGTGGTTTAACGCATATCCTTGGATATTCTGTCTCAACTATTAAAAAGTTTGAGGGAGAGTTCAGTGGATGCCAGAATGGTAATGGCAGGTGACCATACCACAAGGTCGCTGTGGCACTGGATAATCTGCAGTGTTTACTGTGTGTCACTGTTGCTAACTCACCTCTTGATATTCGAAGGAATGCCTGTGGAGAGGGCAGGGTATTTGATAGAACAAAGGGGTTTAAGACGCCTGTTGGCTGTTTGAGGCCTTCTACTACAAGTGACTGACATGGGGGTTGAGGATGTTATGTTTAGCTAGGTGGACTGCGTCCCCCAATGTCATTCTCTGAGGGGTGACTTCATCGCTCCTGTAATCTCAAGTCCTGATGGTCACGCCAGGGTGTGGCATGGCAGAGTAGTGAATGCAACCGCTAATACTGTCTTATTGCGATCCTTTTTGCATACTTTGCAATTTGCGCACTAGGCCTTAGACCGTTCTTTGGCCCTAGTTTTAACACACATCCAGCAACTGGCGACGAGGGTGGGATCCTGCACCGTACCTGCTCAGCGACATTGAGTGCTCCCAGCCTGGGTGTTCGGCCTAAATCTGCGGTCGATGCCATGATCGTGGCTGTGTATGGGCTGGCTGCGGCAGAACGAAGACATCAGGACAGCAGACCACCCCTGCGTGTGCCCAGCCTGCCAAGCGCTCTGCACACACAGCAGTTTTCTCCTGCTGTCCGCTAGGAGAATACTCTGGACCAGTGGCAGCTGGTGATATTTAAAAGATGTGGGGCGTAAAACTTGTGGAGGAGAGCAGTGTGGTGAGCAAGCGCACCTGAGGAGCCCCAATGGCATAAGGGGGGTTCTGGAGGTTTCTTCTCCCGGTGTCACAACTTAAGAATCCCACTTTGCCCATACTTCCTGATGAATACATTTTAGAAGTTATAATCCATACATTCAAAAACTATTTTGAGTTTCCACACGGCGTAAAGGAAATGTATGTGCTTTCAGTATCAGTACATAAATGTCATTCTTTCAATTACCTTTGTAATGGAGTACAAAATGCCCAGAGACCTAATGCTGAATGAAGGACGGTCGATTCGAACAGAGTGAAAGTTAAAATGTTTTAAAGCTATTAAACGTGCTACAATAATTTATTGGAGCACATTTAATTGCTTTAAAACATTATAATAATAAGACCTACTGAACAACGCAGGTATAGTGAAATAGAAAGAGAATTGGACAGCAGAAGAAAAAAAAAACATCGGAACAGCAAGAGAAACCAGAGGAAGGGAGAGTTTGGGAGCGAGATCAGTAAAGCTGCAAGTTTAACAGTTGCCACTAAGGAACACACAGTCCACAACAACACACGATATTTTATATGAATTTAATGCACCATGCCATCTGGGGATATTCTTTATTTGAAACGAAAGGCTCGGCCCACACCCTGGCCCCTTCCTCTATGTGGCTCTCACCCAGGCAATTCTCCCACCTGCGGCCCTCACATCACCTCCAGATGAGGCGTCAATGCAGGGAAGCATGACTCCGATCTGAGTGTGATAAAGCACAGCACTCTCTGGTGGTGCCGTGGTGCCAGGCAGAATCTTGGAGGGTATCCCTTCCCCTCTCGCATTTCCCATTTACCCAGCCACTACCTACAGTTCGGAAAGTCCTTTGCCGCACTGGCAGCCACCGGCCCGCCTATTACAAACATATCTAGGGTGTCCCTAGATCTCGCCAGGCCGGTCTCCCAGTCCTAAATCTGCCGGCCACTGTCTGGGGTTCTAAAAGAACGGGAGTGCAGATAGAGAGCTTGACCATAGTGGGTAGACTACTACACAGGTGCCATTCTGGCTGGCAATCTAGTCCAAATAAATATATTGAATTTCCTGGCTCAGAAAGTTCCAATATATTTATTTGGTCCAGAAAGCCAGCCGGGCTGGCAGTGGGGAACCAAGTTCCGGCCTCGGTGTCCTGTTGGTGCAACATACTGTAATTCAGAATCACGTTCATCTGATCCTGGGCAAATCACTAGTCCCTGCAAATCGCGATTGTACCCCGGGCCGTGCCTACCAAAAATTAATGTGTCCTTCATGTGTACAGCGAAGTCATTCATCACTATCTACACACTGTTGCTGATGGGGGGTGGGGGGGGGGGGGGAAGACTCTTAATCTTTTACCCGCAGCCCCATCTGTAACGGAAAAGTACAACTTGGCCAGGCAAGTATGGAACGAAAAAGGACAGGCCTTGAAGGCGGCAAGTGGCAACAACACCCATTTAATTTAATTAAATTGGTAGTTGGTACTCACAACACATTCCTGTCTGCGCCGCTGTGATCAATCATAACATTCACGGAGGCCCGGAGTCTCGTTGACAGAGTCCAAGGGCAGGGCATTCACACATCATTTGCAGTTTCCAAATGCCAAGTTGTGCGCGAGGCGGGCCAGGGCCTCACAATCAATCTCTGAGAGGATCAGGCGGGCCATGAGGTCAGCAGCTCTCTTCTCTCTCCACGCTGTTGTGTGCCGGAGAGGGGAGGGGGGGACGGAAGAGAGAGCCTGACGCAGTTAGGGCAGAATGGCCAATCACTGTGTGCGCGGTAACTCAGCCAATCCTGGCGCAGCATTAACAGTGACACTGCGCCAGGATTGGCTACGAGCAGGGCTAATACTGCCCATAATGAGACCCGGGGAGCCGGGTCCCTGCCTATCTGACTGCTAGGGGGGGGAGGAGGAGGGAAGGTACTGCAGCGTGTGTACGCATGCGTGGGCAAGTCATAAAAATGACTAGTCCAAAATGCGCACACTGCTGCTGCCATCCTGTCATCACTCACTGACACTGCCGCAGGCCCGCCCCATACCTTCCGCGATGATGAGGTCAGCTGGTCAGGTCCGATGAGTTATGATTCCGTCGTGCTACACAGACTGGACCGGTGACAGCGCTCATAATTGTATTTATTAAATCGATTGAATGCCTGCCAATGCGTGACAGTGACGGTCGTCCTGGCTAGTGGGGCAATGCCCCAACGCCCCTAATGGACGCACCGCCACTGCTCTGGACTGCTGCTCAGCAGCCGATGGCCCATCTCTAGTGGGCATGGCACTTACCGACGCTACAGGCCCAGCCGGGACCGGCTGACCACAGAGAACAGTGGCGTGGCTCCCCCGCCCTCACAGCGGATCATCACGTAGTCCATCCAGCCCTGCAAGAGGAGAAGTGAGCGCACCTTCCACACAGGTACTGACACTGGCAAAGGAGTACACGGCTACAAGCCAACAAAGCAACCAACATTAGGCCAGCAAGGCAAGGGGTTTTTGATCCACTCACATGGGAATACACACTGACCCCCTCAAAATAAGTGAAGAAAGTGGAAATAAAAGGAAGTATAAAGAATTTTGTACTCACCCTGGAAGTTACACCTGCAATCCACAGTCATTTTTTTGTTTTGTCTCCCTCCTTCCTGACTTGCACACCTCCATCAGGAGCACTCTACAGACCAGAACCATTTTTTTTTGTTTCCCTCCGTCACAAGGAAGGGGTGCTGGCGCAGAGGAGAGGCTGTAGAAACCATGTCAGTCATACCCCCAGTGGAGCATTTCGTACTCGATGCCCTACAGCATACCATTAAAATGTAGCCTGCTAATGCGGTCATCGCCAAGAGCCCTGACAATAAGAAGACCAGAAATAAACCAGGTCCTGCACAAAAGACTTGTGGCCCGATGTAGGTAGGCAAATACCGGTCGGAAACGGCCAAAAATACCGATTTTCGGCGTTTCCGACCGGTATTTGTATATTGAGATGTAGGGGCATGTCAAATTACAGAATCGGTAATTTTACCGATTCTGTAAAATACCGAATCGGTAAAATTACCGATTCTGTAATTTAACATGTAGGTAGCACTGTAATCAGTGCTACAAGGGTTTAAGAATTCGTTATTTACCACCAACTAGAAGTTGGTGCACCCATGCACAATTGAGGGGTGCAACAGGGTGTCAAAGTGACACCCTGTCTCCATTGCAAATTCGGTAATTACCGAATCGGAATTTAATGATTCGGTAATTGGCATTGATTCCTATGGGCCTCAAGGCCCATAGGAATCAATGCCAATTACCGAATCGGTAAATACAGATTCGGTAATTACCGAATTTTACCGATTCGGTAATTTAAAAATAGAAATTACCTACATCCCATTTACCTACTCTTAAATACCGAATCAGTATGATTCGGTATTTAAGAGTAGGTAAATCGAGATTACCTACATCGGGCCCTTCGTATGGATTCTGGGGACCATACCCCACAAGGGTCCTTGTCCGGCTCAGGGTAAACTGTGTTCGGCCTGCAACAAGGCAAACCACTTTGCAACAGTATGTCGTTCCTCAGCTTCATCGAGGATTAGAAGGCCTTACTCTGTTAATAAAGTACATGCCACAGAGCATTCGATCGAAGCAGGGGATATGGACGATGATGACGTCGAAGGGGCTGTCCACGTGATACACACCATGCAACCCAATGGGCACCCCCGCAAGCACATCCCGAAGTGTAACTTATTTATAAAAGGCCACCAAGTGCAAGTGTTGATTGATACCGGAGCCTCCATCAACATAATGGCTCAGTCCATGCTCCTCATGTTACAAATATAACCTGTTCTAAAAACCACCACCACAAAAGTCTATGCCTGTGGGTCCACCACTCCCCTCCCATTAGCAGGCGTATCCACAGCCAAGGTTACACATGATTCTCAGTCGATGCAGACCAAGATATACGTCACAAAAGGAGGTCATGTAATACTGTTGAGCTGCCCAACAGCAGCGCGCCTCCAGTTAGTGGCATTTGCACTTAGTGTTCACAAAGAAAGCATGGACAACTTGTTAGCTCAATTTGCCTCACTCTTTGAAGGCATAGGCTGTTTGAAATACCGGCTAATAAAACTACATATTGATAAATCAATCCAGTCTGTACCTTGAAACATTAGCGGGTGGCGTTTCACATCGGCCAAAAGTGGAGGAAGAGTTGAGCTAACTGGAACAGGCTGACATCATTGAGACAGTGGATGGCCTGATTCCGTGGGTGTCTCCTATCATGGTGGCTCGCAAACCCAGGCAAACCTGGAGAAGTTCGGATCTGCGTGGACATGTGCCTACCCAACATGGCCATCAAAAGGAAGTGGCATCTCACACCTACCGTAGATGATATAGTGGCCGAAGTCAGTGGATCAAAATGGTTTTCAAAAATGGATTTTTGGGCCGGTTGATGCTGGATCTAGCATCCCAAGCCATCACCACTTTCTCGATGCACGTGAGCTTGAGGAGATGCAAGCGTCTCAGTTTCGGAGTCTCCAGTGCGGCAGAAGTCTTTCAGGATACTATCAGGAGTGTTCTTGCTGGCCTGGAAGGAGTCCTCAACGTCAGCGATGACCTTCTGGTCCATGCCCCTATGTTAAAAGAACATTTTAAATGCCTATTTCAGCGTCTCATGGAAAATTGGCTAATGCTACACAAAGAAAAGTGTTCCTCAGAAAAGAAATAGCATTTTTTGTGTACCATTCCTTTAAAATGGGGTATCTCCAGACCCAATCAAGGTTCAAGACATTCAGGCTGCCCCTGCCCCCACCACGGTGACCGGAGTAAGAAGTTTTTGGGGTATGGTCACGTACTGTGGCAGATTCATTCGCGACCTCACGGACCTCACTGCTACACTGAGGGAGTTAGTCAAGTCCATCGCAATCTGGAATTGGGGGCCAGAGCAGGAGAAAGCTTTCCAAGCCACAAAGTGCGAGCTCTCAGCCAACACCACGTTAGTCTATTTTGACCCAGCGAAGGAATCCGAACTCTCTGTGGATGCCAGTCCCACTGGTTATGGGGTGGTATTATCTCAACGCCAGGTCAATGGCGAATGGGCCCCTGTGGCATATGCCAGTCGAGCACTAACGGCGATGGAACAAAGGTATTCCCATATCGAGAAGGAGGCTATTGCTATACATTGGGGTTGCCGTCACTTTCATCTTTACCTGTATGGACAGCCTTTCACAGTACATACTGATCACAAACACCTCATTCCACTGTTCATGGGATTCTCATCCAAGCCTCTACCTCTGGTTGAAAAGTGGATTCTCCAGTTGCCGGCGGATTATCTTTCCAGACATGCTGGTCCCGCTACCAAAACAGAGGAAATGGAAGCTGAGGAAGTGGAAGAGTATGTTTTTTTATCCTTGAACAGTCCAGACAGCTTCCAATCTCGCTCGAAGAAATCACTGAAGCTAGTAAAGCAGACAAATGTCTCCAACTGGGTATTTCTGCAGCAAGATCTGGGTGGTGGACCATGCTACTCGAAAAAACTGTTCATCGTACGGAGGTTGTAAAGTTAACTCTGGTGTCCTCACATAACATTCTTAATGAGCTAGTGGTCTCCCCGGAAGGCTGTTTGATGAGAGGAGCACTGTTAGTGGTCCCTGTATGTCTGCAACAAAGAGTGATCCATCTGGCACATTTGGCCCATCAAGAGGTTGTCAAGACCAAATAAAGACTTCCATGCAAGGTGTGGTTTGCTAAGCTGGATACCCTGGAAGAGCAAGCCGTCTGCCAGTTACTAGTCAGGCTAATCTACCTGCACCCATAATCACTGAAGTTATTCCACCTTTCCCCTGGTAGCAAGCCAATGCAGATTTTGAGAATCTCCCAGACGGCGGGCACATGCTGGTGGTTATTGATGACTTCTAAAAGTATCCTAAAGTAGAAATCCTGGAGTCCACCACCGCCAGCCAGACTATTCCTCGACTGGTCATAGCTACTCATGGATTGTTCAGAGATCTACGCAACGATAATGGTCCTCCGTTGTCAAGTCATGAGTTTGCGGATTACCTGCAGTCCAGGGGTGTTACTCACCGGAAGATTACGCCTATTTGGTCTCAGGCAAATGAAGAGACGGAGCGCTTCATGTGCACTCTAAACAAAGTCATCAGAATCGTTGTGGCGAACAGACAAAACATGGACTGTGCTTTATATGGTTTCTTTCGAGACTATCGTTTGACCCATCATTCAGCCACTCGTATGAGTCCCATGGCATTATGCATGAACCGCTCAGTTGGTGATGTTATTCCTCATCTAGAAGTTGTCTGCCAAAGCAAGAAGAGGTTGCAGCAACCCTACGAAACCTCCACCTAAAGAATGACTGCATGTCTCACACTCGTAGGCCCCAGCAGAGCTCAATCAAGGTGGGAGACTTAGTGCTGGTGAAAAATCGACATCCCCAAGGAAAATTTGGGTTACCCTTTGAACTGGAACCGTGGAGGGTGCCGAAGGTGCAAGGAACAATGATTTCAGCACAAAAAGATGGAACAACTCTCACTAGGAATGTGTCCTTTTTCAAAGCATGTCAGGATCTTCTGAACACTCTCCCCGTAGATACGCATGATGCTGTGGTGTCCTCGGATGATGAGTCGGGACCAGATGGTCAACTTTCCAGTCAATAGGCTCCAGATTCGATACCCTCATCATCTGAGGGTAAGGGTTTCAGTTTATCAGAAGAGTTTTCTTCTGCGCTGGCCGATCGGAATGCTGCACCCCTGGCGGGGGAGTCTGGAGAGTCGCTGGAAGGTGGTGGTCGTCAAGGAACATCCAGATACCATCTCAGACCTCATCCTGTGAGGTCATCTCGTTGGAAGGGTTCTCTGCTGGATTGAGCATCGGAGTGAGGATGCCTGTGTACTGCGTGATGTGTGGTATCATGTTTATTGCTGCTATTTCTATTGTCAAATTGTTTTTAGTTTTATGTTTTTTTGGGGGGGTTGGTGAAGGAGAAATGTTCTGTTTAGCTGGGTAGACTGCGTCCACCAATGTAATTCCCTGAGAAGTGTTTACCCTGTAATCTCAAGTCGCGATGGTCACGACCGTGATTTAGGGACGGAGGAGAAGGGTGACTAAAGGAAGCCAGGGTGTGGCCTGGCAGAGTGGTGAATGAAACCACTAATACTGCGTCACTGTGATCCTTTTCAGACCGTTCTTCGGCCCTAGTGCTAACGCAGATGCAACGGAGGGGAGGAGGGTGTGCGTTAAGCATGGAGTCTAGAGCGGCACTCATCCAGCAAATGTACATTTCCATCCTTAGGAAGGGTATCATCTATATGACCTGCTTTCTGTACTCCCGTGAAATTAAGAGAAATGCTAAAAAAAAAAGGGATATTAGATCGCTTTTGCATACGTTACCTCTTTTCTTCCCATGATTGTTTCACACACCGCCGATTCGACACGCATGACGATGACATGTTTGCTGGCCGAAGCTTTGATGCCGTGGGTTTAGCACTTGAGGGGAATTGTTATTGTGGTAATATTTTGTGTATGTTCTGAACTTTTTCTAATATCTTTTTTTCACAACCCTCAGACAGTGTGCTTCTGGCGGTGCCCTGGCATATTCATATTTCAAATGAAAATAAATTAAATAATTTAGAGCGTAATTTATCATGTACTAGTTTTTGCGGATTGCTAATACCAGGTTCAGCAGACACTGCTGATTGCCAGTCGAAGATTGCTCTCTTGAAAATGAATGTGATGTCAACAAAATGCTTACCAGACACCTAATATCAGCAGGAAGGCAATTGAAATGTGCTTTCTAGAGCTCTTGAGGTGTGCGCCTCCTTCAGAGAATCCCTGATTGATTCTCTTAGCGCGCGCTGCACTTTTTTAATCAGGGACGAAAATACATAATCTTTGAGACTGTGTTTTGTCTTCTATATTTCTTTTAGTTATGTGTCAGCCATGGTGCCTGTAAAGTCTCCAAAAGAATACTACGTACAGCAGGAGGTAATCGTACTTTTTTGTGAAACAGTAGAGAGGTGAGTATCCTGCAGAGGTCAATATAGCTGAAAGTTTCAATTTCACCTGTTCATATACAAATATTAGATTTATATATGTGAGAGCACATGCATGCATACATACACACACATAGTCGTTCTTCTCTCACTGAGTGTTTTCATGACCGGTACATTATAAAATGATATATATATGTGTGTGTGTGTGTGTGTGTGTGTGTGTGTGTGTGTGTGTGTGTGTGTGTGTGTGTGTGTGTGTGTGTGTGTGTGTGTGTGTGTGTGTGTGTGTTTGTGTGTGTGTATATCTGTATATCTCCCTCTCTCTCTGTCTATATATATATATATATATATATATATATATATATATATATATATATATACACATTTACACTCATAGTAATTACACAAATCAGGGTAGGAACTCTAGGCAGTTCCCCGGTTTAGATACAAAACTGCTCCTGTGCATGGTTTAATGAGTATTGGTCATCTTAAAAATTGAATTTCATGGCTAGTTGCATTTGGTTATATGTTAGTTTTGGGTGATTTTTTCACTATAAGCAATTTTGTTACTGTACACGCCATTTAGTGAACTGAGACATATCGTTCGCACCTAGAGAGTGTATGAAGGAATTGCTATCCCTGTTAAATGTTTACATTTGTGTTAATTTCTAAAAGTTTATGTCCTAAATGTATTGATTTATCATTTTTCAGCCCTGAGATAGCATATTATTTCACAAAACATGTATCGGCTGAAGAAATTAATATGGAAATTCACAATAAATGGAAAAATTCCAAAAAGAAAAAAAGAAACACCGACATGAGTGAATGTGTGTGTGTGTGTATATAACTTTACAACAAGCATTGAGCAAAGTTGAAACCCTGAAAAGAAGTACATTGTTGGAAGACAAAGATAAGAACAAGCAATCGCAGACTGGGCAATTCAGATTAATAACTACGTACTCAAGGAACTCTCATGATATCAAACGCATCCTACAGAAACACTGGAACATTTTGATGACGGACAATGTCATAAAACATGAACTGCCCTCCTATCCTATGATAACATTTAGAAAAGCAAGAGCATTGAAGGACTATTTGGTCCATAGTCACCATGATGAATCCAAACCTAAATCCAAAATTGAACCTATGAAGGGTTTCTTTCCCTGCGGAAGATGCAAGGCATGCAAGGGAAGTAAACGAGTGACTCAATACAGCATCCCAGGGGTCAAAGAGCCTAAAAGAATTTTGAAATTCCTCACATGTTCCACGCCTTACGTGGTGTACTGTCTATCATGTCCTTGTGGGAGAAGGTATGTGGGCAGTACCACCAATCCAGTAAAATTGAGGATACTGGAGCACCAAAGAGCAATACAGAATGCAGATGCAACTTATCCAGTTGCGAGACATTTTGATAAGGAGCATGCTCGCAACAGGGAATTGCTGACATTTTTCTGCCTAGACTCTGTCCCGGTGAACGTAAGAGGTGGTGACAGACTCCAGAAACTAAGGCGTTTAGAATCTCGATATATAATTGATTTGTTAAGTAAAACGCCGGCCGGACTGAATATGCATGAGGACTTAGCCGTGCACCTGGGATGAATTGATTCACATTGACTGTATTTTGCTTCACGTTTATTCGTTGTATATATAAGGATGTATGGATTTCTATGTAAATAATTGGATTCCATAAGGGTTGTGTACGTTATGGATATCGTAATGGATTTATGCCCATTATGGGCTATATCACATAAAGATTAGAGAGAAACCTCTTATATGGAGTATGCCCATACAGGGCGTTAAGAGTGGCGTAAATGGTTGAATTTTGTGTAAATATATTGCGATATTGCTCCTTGAATTTATATGGGCAATACACATTGTTAACCTTTACAATATGGCGACCGCCAATTTATGTTTGAATCATCTTTTAAGGTTAGTCCTACCTTTATGTTGATTACCCGTTCAACGCGGGAGTTTAAATACAAACGACTGTTGATTTTCAGCGTCTCATACCTGACGAAGGCCGAGTGCCGAAAGCGCTTGTGTGAACGAGATTAAAATCTTTGCATCTATCTTTGGAGTGCTGCCTCCTATTCCCTGGATTTTGGGGAGGGATTGTTGGAGCTGACATTGTTGTCGGGTGCACCCCCGACTGGCAGGCACCCGCCTTGGAGTGCGACAGGCTGGTGCGAGGGAAGCTGTCATATATATATATATATATATATATATATATATATATATATATATATATATATATATAAAAAATATCTTTTTATTAACTTGCATCGACATAAACGTACAGTACAGTGGATTTGACATGTGAGAATACAGTGGAGACAGACTATGATCACAAATACAGCATAATGTTCCTTTGGGTGCTATGGAGTAGGGACATCGTCACAGTCGATGCTACGGGGCGAGATACATATATTCCCTCGATATGTGTTCCAGGGGTCCCAAATTGCGGCCCATTTCCGGGGGCAACCTTCAGCTATGTAGACTGTCTTTTCCCTGAACATGCACTAATCCAGGTCTTTCTTCCAGTCTACAATCGTGGGTGCATGTGCGGCTCCCCAGAGCTGCGCGATATTCCTTTTGGCTTCCATGAGCCCAAGCGTAACCCATTGTGTTTCGTAAGTGTTGAGGTCAGTGGTTCTCCCAGATGTTTAGGAGGCACCTGCAAGCCTCCAGGCGGAGAACGACTGTCAGTACTTCACTGATTAATTCATATACCTTTTGCCAGTAGATTTGGATATGTTCGCAGTCCCTGAGTATATGGATAAAAGTGCCTAGCTGAGTGCACGCACTTCTACAGCCCCCCCGGCCCTGGCCACCCCCATGTGTAGCAGTTGAGGCCCCATGACATAGATTCTGTGGAGGATTTTGAGTTGTATTAATCGGAGACGTGCTGGGATTGCGACTGTCTTGGTGGGGGGGGCACCGCTTCCTGCCACTCCTCATCTATTTCAATGCCGTCCCTCACCCATTTTTCCCGTAGTGTGTGGAGGGGGTTTTCCATGTTGTTTATAAGGGTTTTATATATTAAGGATATGGTTTTCTCGGGTAAGTGACCTTAAAGTATCCTGTCCTCTAATGGGGAAGCGTCCTGGGGGGAGGACCCTTCCAGGAGAAGTGACCGGAGAGCATGTCGGGCCTGCAGGTACCGAAACCGTTCCGAGTCCGCCAACTCATGTTGGTGTTGAAGCATGGCAAATTATTTCACTTCACCTTTATCCCAGAGGTCCTTTATACGCGGGATGCTTATAAGATCCCATTTGTCAAAGCCCTTTGATTTCCACAGGTCACCCAGCATCTGAGAGTCTAACAGGTGAGTTTCTAGTGTAGGTTTCTGCCCCCATCTGAGCGATTTGTTGGCTGAATGCCAGATATCGACCAAATGTTTAGTGGGGCCCGTGAGTGGGTATCTACCTGGCTTCAAATAGGGCACTCGATTGTAGGTGCCACCGGGGAGGAGCCACCTGTCCATAATTAAGCCAGGGTCATCAGGTCAGCCATATATGCCGTGGTTAATAGCCGCAAGGTGTGCTGCCCAATAATATTTCTTAATGTCTGGTAAGCTGATGCCCCCATCAATTGAGTGTGAGTTTATGCAATGCGATGCGTGGTTTTCCGTCCCACAGTAGATTACGTTGGAGTCCTTCAATTTCTTTGAAATACGGGTTAGGGACAGGGCCGGTTGAGCTCTGCAAAGCGGATAAAAACCGGGGTAGCGACATCATTTTAAAAAGAGCTGCCTTGTCTAACATTGAGAGTGGAAGTGATTTCCTGCTGCCTGTGTCTCGTTTGAGTCTTTGCAGCGGGAGGATGAGGTTACGGGAAAGGCGGAGCATCTGATCAAGGGAGATGAATATTCCCAGGTATTTAAAACCTTCTGTGGCAGTTTGTATTGTACAATTTCATGGTGGCAGGGTTGGGTCTCCCCAGAGGGCATAGAGGAGGGATTTCTGCCAATTGACACTGACCCCGGAGTATCTGCCAAATACGGCCAGGATGTAAAGAACTGCAATCGGGGATTTCTTGGGGGAAGCAAGGTACAACCGGATATCATCTGCGTAGAGGGAATACGATCTTCCCAGTTCGGGGACCAGCGCAGTCCGCATATGACTGGGTCTCTCCGGATACATGCCGCAAGAGGTTCTACGGCCAGTGCAAATAATAGGGGAGAGAGAGAGGACACCCCTGCCGGGTCCACCGACTAAGCCTACAGGTGTCTGATTTTTGTTGTTGTTGACTACTACTTGAGTCGTAGGCTCACAGTATAGGAGACATACCCACTGAACAAAACCACGTCTAAATCCCATCTTTGTGAGCACAGCGAAGCGATAGGACCACTCAACCGTATCGAATTCCATGGTGGCATCCAGGGAGACAATTATAGCCTGCTCCTGTACAATTGTCGCACTACCCAGGACACCATGGACCCAGCGCAGATTCATTGCAGTATTCCTGTACGGCATAAAGCCAGATTGATTAGGATGTACTAGGCCCCCAATGATTTTAACAAGCGATTAGCTAACAGTTTGACCAGTATTTTAGGTTCTGCGTTGAGGAGCGAGAGAGGCCGGTATGATGCGCAGTCTTTTTGGGTTTCCCTTCTTTATGGATGGGGACAATAGTGGCAACCCTCTGTTCTATGGGTAATAGTCCTTGTTCTCGGCTCCCCCAGTACATGGCCTTCAAGTACGGAGCCAGCTTGTCTGGCCGAAGTTTGTAAAGTTCAATAGGGATACCATTGGGACCCAGAGCTTTACCAGAGTGTAGTGAATGTATCGCTAGTACTATTTCGTCTGTAGTCCGTTTACTGTTAAGATAGGTACGGTCATCAACCAAAAGTGTGGGGAGAGAGCTGTCCCTCAGGAGTTCCGGGGAGTCGTCTTCAGTGTATGGCGCTACGGATGCATAAACATCGCGGAAGTGGTCGGCGAATTGGCCGACAATAGCCTGTGGGTCCGTTATGGGAGTCATCTCGGCGTCTCTAAGCTCGGAAAGCAGTCTGCTAGCCCACTCCTTTTTATCAAGCCAGGCTATTAGTTTCCCTGCTTTGTCGCACAAGTCATAAATGCTGCCTATCTTGTCCCTTCCCAATGCTTTGGCTTTGTCAATCACCAGTGCCCTATACTCATCTTGTTTGAGGCGGAGCGTGTGGAGTGTCTCGGGTGTGACGTCTAAATCTAGTTCCTGCTCTAGTAAGTATATCTCCGCCTCTGCATCAAAAATTTCTTTGTGTCTATCCCTTTCCATCCCAAATATTAATGCTAAGGCTTGATCTCGGAGTACGGTTTTAAAGGCTTCCCATAGCGTTTGATTTCACCCGCCCCTCATTTTCCCGGAAATAGTCTATGGATTTGATCAGGTCTTTGCGAATTTTCAGATCCCATAGATACCACGGGTTGATGGGAGCAACTCTCCCCAGCAATGTTCGATCAAGGACTATGTGCACCCATAGCGGTGAATGCTTGGATATGCCCCTTGGATATGCCCCTGGCTGAATGTCTGATTTCATGGATGTACGTGACCTGTGGTGCGGGGACTATAATGTAATCAAAGCGGGAGAGACTATTAAGTATCCCGGAATGGAACGTGTGTTGAATTTTATCTGGGTTGTAAGTTCTCCACCCCATGGCCTCCAAAAATTCAGACAACCAGAGTGACGACTGACCCAGCACCCACTTTAGTGGTGATCTAGCGTGCCTGAAATTACGGAGTTGAAGTCCCCCCCAAGTACCAGCAATCAGTCTGGTAGTGCCAATAACATAGCGCTGAGGTCTTTAAATGTGGTGATCTGTAGACCTGGTGATACGTAAATTGACATAAATGCTATGGTCTGCCCCCGCCATGTACCAGTGACCCCAATGTACCTACCCCGATCGTCGGTCCAAGTGGAGTTAATTGTTTGCGGAAATGATTTTTTTATCATAATTCCCACTCCCCGTGAGTTAGATGTGAAACCAGCATGTGCGATCGTCGTGTGGCCCCATCTATGCATTGCCTTACATGAGTTACAATCCAAGTGTGTTTCTTGGAGCATGACAATGTTTGGTGCAAGCCGTCTGATATGCTGGTGGACAACACTATGTTTAATCTTGTCCCCAAGTCCATTAACATTCCAACTCAATAATCTAAAAAAAAATTGTTTTTATAAATCTTTTTATTGAAACATACATCGGTAAACAATACACTGCAATGCAGAGGGTCGTGCAAGTTATACGTTACAGTATGCATGAGTGGAAGGATACACTGATTTCATCATAGAGGGGAACCTCATGGAGATACAGGGTCATCATGTTCAATACTTCGAGGCGGTACACAGATCTCTCCTCTATAAACATTCCACGGATACCAAATACTAGACTATTTCTTAGGACATCCTCTTGCCAAGTACAGTTTTTTCCCTAAACATACACCACTCAAGGTTCTTCCCCCAGGCTTCCAGAGTGGGCGGATGCACTGCCCCCCACAGTTGGGCGATGTTTCGTTTGGCCAACATGAACCAAAGTGTGACCCATTGCGTCTGAGAAGTGTTCAAATCCGTGGGCTCCCAAATATTCAAAATACATCGTCTCGCCTCCGGGCGGAGAGAGACATGTAACCCCTCATTAATTGTGTCGTGGATTTGGAGCCAGTAAGAGCTAATATGAGCGCATTCCCAAATTGTGTGCATGAATGTTCCGGTGAGGCCGCAACCCCTTTTGCATTCGCCTATTGCAGACCACCCCATGTGCACTAACCAGGCCCTGTTATGTAGATCCTATGAAGGATTTTAAGCTGAACCAGTCGCAAGTGTGCCGGAATAGCCACCTCTTTAGGGGAGGATACTGCAACTTGCCAATCCTCATCGTCCAGTTCTATCCTATCCTGTGTCCACTTATCCTACAGTGTCCGCAGAGTGTCTGCCATGTGATAAATTAACTTTTTATATATTAATGAGATTGTTTTGTCAGGGAGGTGACCGTCTAACACGGTCTTCCAGGGGAGAAGCTTCCGGGGGATCGGAACCCTTAGGTAACAACGATTGGAGTGAGTGTGAAACCTGTACATAACGAAAATATTCAGTGTCTGCAAGCTCATAGTCTCTCAATAATCTAACATTTTTGTCCCACTGCGCACACATTGATGCCAAGATAGGTTGCAATTTCATCTACGATGACACCGAACTGTACTGTCGATGCGAAACCAATAACAATAACCAAACAATAGCAATCCCACCCAACAACCCCCCTCCCTGCTTCCCTGCACTCTGGGCTCAAAACTGCCCATAATTTACTTAATGCAGAGTGCCTGTCGCCCAACAATTTACTAAAAGAAGAAACTGGGGGAGAATTAGGTATCCTGTACCCCCCTCCCTGCTACGTTAGGACTTGAGTTCCCCGGGCCCAGGCGGGCCAAAGTTATGATACAGTTAGTGGTCCGGGGCCTTCAAGTGTACACCCCTCTCGATAGCGTTCTACCTGTACCTGCACCTGGCAGGTGGCGATCAACCCAGAGTGGGTGGTCAATTGGGTACCTGTTTGGACTCTCACTGCAAAGTTCGGGCGGTCAGACTCAACAGCAACTGGAGTTCCTTTCTGCCATCTCCTGCCATCTGTCGAGCCATTCAGCCGCAGCATCTGGAAAATCGAAGAATCTAGTCTTTCCCTCGGCTTCCACTCGGAGACGGGCCAGGAACAGCATAGCATATTTCAGGCCCTTGTCCCGAAGTCTCTTCTTGACTTCCAGAAATGAAAGCCGTTGCCTCTGTACAGCTTGCATAAAGTCTGAATAAAAGGTGATCTCCAAGTTATCATACTTGATCGGTGGGACGATCCTGGCGGCTTGCAGGATAGTGTCTCTATCTCTGTAGTTTAGTATCCTGGCCAGTATCTGGCGAGGGGGGGCCCCAGGCCTCGTACGGCCTCCCGGCACCCTATGAGCTCTTTCCATTACAAATAGGTTGGATAGGCCCTTTGTTTGCAGATGCGCAGTGATTACGTTTTCTACAAAGAGATCCGTGGCTTGTCCCTCCGATTTTTCCAGCACCCCTAGAATGCCCACATTGTTGCATCTCGTACACCCTTCATAATCATCCGGCTTACTTTCCGTGAATTTTCAAAATGCCTTTAGTTCTTGAATTTCGGTTTGCAGTTGCGAGGTGTCTTCCACCAGGCTCGCTCTGGTAATTTCCAGTTGTTTGATCTTTTCTCTATTCTTGGTGAGGTTGGCTCTACTAAGCATCATCTCAGAGGAACGGTGTCCATTCGTTGTTCCATGAAGGTGCGCACCCCGTTAATGGCTTCCATGACATTTTTCAGTCCGGTCTGGAGTGTCACTCTCCGCCCCCCTCTGCTTGTCTTTAGTCTGCCTCTGATCAGGTAGGTCTGCTTTTGGGCAGGTGTAATGGTCCAACCTACGTTGGACCATCTTGGTGCCCTTCGTGCTAGACATGGTGAGATCCGTTGAGTCGCAGGTTCAGGGCTCCACAGCTGAGGGCGATACTTCTGGGTTAAGGCAAGTTCTTACTGGAACACTATAGGGGAGGGAGGCAGCAGAGCGCAAAGCTGAGGTCTCGGTACCCACTGCAAGTTTCGGGGCGCAGCCCACTGCTTTCCGCATCAATCGGGGCCCACAGGGCGAGTTGGCCAAGCCCTTTAGGGCGATCCAGGGTGGCAGATTCCCAGCTAATGCTGAGGTTCGAGGACTCCTCACCGCTCTCAAGGGTCCCAAGCCCAGCGATGTCTTGCGCTCTTAGTCTGTCCACCGGGAAGGGGAGGGGCAGCACCTCCAGCAAGGCCCCGGTAGGCCACCTCCAGTCACCCGACACCGGACGTCAAGTTGTTCCAGATTGGAAGGTGAAGCGTGGGGCACCGGCAACTCAACTGCTTCCACTGTGCGGTACCAGATCTACCCCAGTCGGGCCGATATTCATGGGGCGCGGTCCGTTGCTGCACCACCCGATTTTCGGCCACCCCCGGGGCTCATTGCGATGTAGGGAGCCCACAGCTCCTCAGTGGACCGTGTAGCCTCTTCCGCGATGGTCCGCACCTCTTGTCTGCTCCGCCCACTCCTCTGCAATGGCTCCGTTGCTGTCCTTCGGAGCTCATTAGTGGTGGGCACATTCAGGCTGGGGCTGCGGAATCTCACAATGCGTTTCCGGTCATGCAGCGGCGTTGTGGAGAAATCCAGTCTGTGAGTCCGCGCAGATGAAGGAAACTCGCCGCTAACCATTCGCACTCTCTAGTCTCGGACGCCACTACCAGGCCAGGCCTCTGCGTCGGTAAAGGCCTCGGTCAGTCGCGCTGCCAACTTAGGTTCTAGAGGTCTGCCGCCTACGAGACTGGGTTCGGTGCGTTTAGCGGCACCTCCGGTTTCCGATTTTGGCCTCTGGGGAACGGATTAATGTGGCAGATAGGTGTTTACAGGGAGGGTGTTACGGAGACACCTCAGCTAGCGGCCAACTTACTTCGCCGTGTAGCCATGCCCCCCGTGAATGTATATTTTTGATTCACTGATGAGTGCCTCCTTCAAATTCCACGTTGAGGAAACTGTGGTAGGCAGGCATCAGAGAGAGGCGTGAGCTCCAAAGCTTAGCACCAGAATTATTTTCTATTTTTGTGAAATAAAAAGTTCGGTGTGTCCCTTTGTTTAGATCGAGCCTGGGCAGCGCAGGTGCTGCTCTGAGAGGCATGCTGTATTGGAGTATAGACTTAAAGCCCCGCCCACTCTCCTCCCATATTTGTCATTGGCTTGTGTCATTGTCCATCGTAAATGCTAGCTTCTGATTGGTAAATAGGCTCGTTAGTCCTTCCTTAGTACTGACTTGTCTTCATTTGTAACCTCTCCTGAGGACTGGCCCTTTACTTCGGTTGGTGCACTGTATGTCGTATTTACTCTGTAAGCACTATTTTCTTTAATGAGTTTCTCTTACTGCAGGCACAAAATGCGTTCCTGCGACATTTAGCACGCCATGGCACTTTCACTGGGCGCTTTTACACAAAAAAGCATTTGTGCCTCAACATGACAATTGCTTTTTTTGGTAAAAGTGGCACATACCGCACTTTCACTTGAATAGTGGCCGCGGTCCTTTCTTTAGACACAGCTCCTCTAAATAAAGGGGCGTGTCCTCAATTAACATGAAAGTGCAGCATGGGGCACTTGTAAACAACAAGCATTTGCAATGCAATAGGTCTCGCATTCTAGAAGCTTTGACCTATTGGTATTGTAAATGACAATGCCTTTTATTATTGCAGGTTTTTTAAACGCATAAATAAAAGGCATTGCCGTTTACAATGCCAACAGGTCAAAATCTCGTAATTGCGAGACCTATTGTATTGCAAATGCTTGTTTTTTATTTAAACGGTGGCATACAATTGGGAATAAAAGTGACAAAGGGGACAGACAGACCCCCTGTATTTCAGTCCACGCAGTTGCATACTGATGTTAAGTTGACAGTAATGTAACCATCATACTACAGTTCCCCGGTAGCCTGTTAACTTCCGGTAGAAAACAGTGCCTGAAATGTAAGGCCTGGTCCTGGTTTCACAGCCTTACTTGATCACATAGACTATACCAATAATGGTGCAGAAGGGAAACACTGTGCTGTAATTGATGGACACATTTTCCCTTTGTAATCATTAGTGACATTTGTGGGAAATATTATTGGGTGTGCCGGTAATACTGTATATTTAATGCTGAAAAGAACTACGGTGTATCTAGCAGCATTCTGCTGCCTTTGCAGATTTGTTGTCATAATCAGCAAAAACGATATATGCACCAGTTATGTTTACCAAAACTCAAGGACAAGCTACAGTTCTGCAGAAATGGCTGCCACAGTGTTAATAGTGGGTCTGCTTTTTTCGCAGTATTTTCAGCAGTTGTACAACAGGCGTAAATCATTCGAACTTCCCCAAGTCTAATTTGTTTATGTCTAACAGTTCAACCATAGAAGCAAACGTCTTCTGATCAGCTGAGTTACATACACAAATTAATGAACATATCCACTTGAGAAGCTTATTGTGTCGACAGAACGGTCTCGTGGGTACCAGCGAGCAGTGCACCATATGGAGGCCGGCTTGAAAGAAGAGCCAGCAGAGGCAGGCTAAATACTAATAAGGTGTATTTAACATGTTTACGTGTAAATTTAGGAAAGCCTCCTTCTGTGCCCTTGCTTTTGCAGGGATATTAAAGATGTTTCTTGGCCATGAGTGCACAGTGCAAGTGGGGTCACAGAACCCTGCAATCCTGGTGCCATAAAGGGAAGATCCCCCTGTATTACGTTTGGTAGGAGGCACAGGACTTCATTCTGGAGCCAGTGCAGCAATCTTCTCAAGGGATGACATTGTGCCTTCTTCTCAGAAGGAAGAATAATCGAATACATGTATTTGAATACACTCTAGGATTAACTGCAGGAGGCCATTTTACTTCGACGTCTCATAACCATGTTCTACTTTAAGGCTTCTGTGACCATTGGCTTGGCTGTGCCCAGGTGTGGTGTTTTTCAAAAGTGGGTTAAAAATGTAATTCTTCACGAAAGAAGACATAAGGAGAGCATGAGAATTATCGATAATTCTGGGCACGAACTGCACAAGATGTAGGGTTACAATTTTTTGAAAATGTTTAGCTGCAACAATAGCAAGTACACTTTAAGCGTTTGAGTATTGGCACATGTTTACCTCAGTCAGAAAATATATTTGTGTAGTTTTCTGAGAGTACCTTTACATAAATGGCTATAAACACATACGCCTCGGAAATAATATGTCCCTTACATCTAACTCCCTCCAGCTATTGCATTGATTGGGCATTCATTTTACTGACCCTTTCCCTTAACCTGAGGTGTGCAGTAGGACATTGATTTTTTTCCAGGGAAGTGGCTTTCCTAATCTTTGGCAGTTCCACCTTCATCTGCATAACTACTCCTTCATTGAGCAGCCTTTGTGTGGCGATCTCCTTTCTGCCTTTATAGCCACAGCTATGTCTTTTCAGTGGTTCCTCAGGCAGATGGAAGACCTGCCTAATGGTCTTGAATGTGTATAAATCCTTATTGTCTAGAGTACAACAGCTTTTCCAAAATCCATAGCAGCTTCAGCACCACAAATATTCCTCAACGCCCTCTGATCCAAGTTCATCATTAATATGGGCCTGTGGAAGACCCAGTTTGTGTGATTGTGTCTGGTTTGGGTAGGGCCAATATTATTGGTCTCTATGTTGTCCTGACTGCCCCCGTGAACTCCTTGTGTGCTACTGTGTCTGTTGAAACGAAGGCCTCCCTGTATACTACGTAAAAGTCTGTAGGAGGCCGTGCTTTCCTCATGATTCTGTATATAGTCAATGGTGACCTAAATCCTTTGCTCCAACAGTTTCTCCCAGTGTTTCTCTTTCCTGACCAGGTCCCCTCCAGTAGGGTTCCTGTCCATTGTGGGACCAGCAGAGATTGTTGCACATGTAGTTCCTTTTAATAGTTAGTAAGCAACTAGACGGTTTGGTAGTAGAGTAGTTTAGTTCCCTCATATTTCCTCTCTCATGCAACTCATGTTCTTTATTTTCTTCTTCAGTTGCCTTCTCATGAGTTTCCCCATCATTCTTCATCTTGTTCAGTAGTAGTTTTCTATTGTGCTTTTAGCTTGGCTAGGAAACTCGATATATATATCTCAATGTGTGCAAATTCTTTTTAATACCTATTATTGTCTTCTGAGGTGTTTGCTCCTTTGACACGTTGTCTGGGAATATCAAAATCTGGAACTCTTATAGGCATCAAACCACTTTTCTGCAATGCTTACCAGGTAGCATCCCTTTATGGTACAGGGCTGGCCCTTGACGGGCCACTGAAGGGGGTCTGAATACTGGTGCTTTGTGTGTCATTGTTCCTAATTTAGTTCCATGCTCCTTTTCCCTTGTTTACTCCTACGCTCACTATACATTTCTTGCTCTGGTGAGATTCTGCTTCTTCTACCTTGTACTCCCATTTCCGAGTTTGATGGGTCCTTAATTTATGTTGCTAATTTTTTAGAGTAGATTTTTATTCTTCCCCTTGAATCATTCTCTAGAACAGTTTCTGCACGTTGCACCAGAGTATGCACACCTCCGTGTTTATTACATAAATATTGTGTTCACCAGATGTAGGTTAGTTAAATTTTCAGTATTTCAGACACATAAGTTGGTCCTCTAGGTGGTTCGTCTGCCCCCTCTACGTCACGTTTGGCCACACTATCTGTTTGCGTACTAGCTGCAATTAAATTTGGTGATAGGTTCTGCCATAGCAGACTGCTCTTTCCCATGTTCTCTCCATTCCTGTGTGAGATTTCAGACAGTTTTAGTTGCTAAGCTAGCTCTTCAAATACAGTCAATGGACGGTTTGTATTTGAAGAGTATCTACATCCTATTAGTCAAAGCAGGACCATTTTCCACGAGGTTCATAGATGTTTTGCAGTCATCTGGTGTTGATCATTTTCAGCCGGTTCATGACCTGTGAGCTCTGGTCTCTGCCTGGCATCCTACCCATCAGTGTTCAGGTGTTATGACTCTCTCTGACTTTTTATGTGAGTTAGTCTTGTCTCTTGCATTTTGTTGATCATTGACACAGCATACCTCAACCTGGGATGCACCAAGCATCTGAAGGCTAGAGTGCCTGAGCATTCTTCACGGGATACCTCGCAATCCTAGGGTGAAGGGCCCCTAATGGAGCATTATTCTATTGTGGTACCATGACAGTTCCCAGAGGGTACTTTCATGATAACCCACTGAGCATATTATCTGTCTATGACATGAATATCACAGTATGTGGATTATATCTACAGCCAATCATGATTTTAAGTGTATTAGTGGATAACATTCATAAAGGCTATGACTGTGCGCCTATCTGTTCATAAAAGTAGGCTCAATTTCTGAAACTCTGCCTGGATCTTGTCTTAAATATCAAAGCACATGGTCATCACTTGTGTATCAAGGCACATGGGCCACATGAATTCCTGGGCATGCTTCCTATAGTAATACAAAGGGGTCATGACCAATGTTCCCTCTAATATTTTTCTTCTGTGTGCGGCAGGATAAGGTCTCTGTGCGCTGCAGCCAAGGCTATGTGCGCCAAGAACCCAACCGCATGTGTGGGTGCAGCGACAAATATCAGTGCAAATATCACTCAAACATTTGCTTAATAAAGTGAAAAGACAGTGTATTTCTACACATACAGCACCCTCTCCCTCCCTCTCTCTCCCTGTCTCCCTCCCTCTCTCTCCCTCTGTCTATCTCCCTCTGTATCCCTCTGTCTCTCTCTGTCTGTCTCCCTCTGTCTGTCTGTGTCTGTCTGTATTCCTCTGTCTGTCTACCCCCTCCCTCTGTCTGTCTTGCTTCCTCGGTCTCCCTCCCTCTGTCTGTCTCGCTTCCTCGGTCTCCCTCCCTCTGTCTGTATGTCGCTCTCTGTCTCCCTCCCTCTGTCTGTATGTCGCTCTCTGTCTCCCACCCTCTGTCTCCCACCCTCTGTCTCCCACCCTCTGTCTCCCAACCTCTGTCTCCCACCCTCTGTCTCCCACCCTCTGTCTCCCACCCTCTGTCTCCCACCCTCTGTCTCCCACCCTCTGTCTCCCACCCTCTGTCTCCCACCCTCTGTCTCCCACCCTCTGTCTCCCACCCTCTGTCTCCCACCCTCTGTCTCCCACCCTCTGTCTCCCACCCTCTGTCTCCCACCCTCTGTCTCCCACCCTCTGTCTCCCACCCTCTGTCTGCCACCCTCTGTCTGTCTGTCTGTCTCCCTCGGTCTGTCTCTGTCTGTCTCCCTCTGTCTGTCTGTCTGTCTGTCTCCCTCCCTCTGTCTGTATGTCGCTCTCTGTCTCCTTCCCTCGGTCTGCCACCCTCTGTCTGCCACCCTCTGTCTGCCACCCTCTGTCTGCCACCCTCTGTCTGCCACCCTCTGTCTGCCACCCTCTCTCTGTCTCCCTCTCTCTGTCTCCCTCTCTCTGTCTCCCCCCTCTGTCTCCCCCTCTCTGTCTCCCCCTCTCTCTCTCCCCCTCTCTCTCTCCCCCCCTCTCTCTCCCCCTCTCTCTCTCCTCCTCTCTGTCTCCCCCTCTCTGTCTCCCCCTCTCTGTCTCCCCCTCTCTGTCTCCCCCTCTCTGTCTCCCCCTCTCTGTCTCCCCCTCTCTGTCTCCCCCTCTCTGTCTCCCCCTCTCTGTCTCCCCCTCTCTGTCTCCCCCTCTCTGTCTCCCCCTCTCTGTCTCCCCCTCTCTGTCTCCCCCTCTCTGTCTCCCCCTCTCTGTCTCACTCTCTCCCCCTCTCTCTCTCCTCCTCTCTCTCTCCCCCTCTCTCTCTCCCCCTCTCTCTCTCCCCCTCTCTCTCTCTCTCTCTCCCCCTCTCTGTCTCCCCCTCTCTCACTCTCTCTCTCCCCCTCTCTCTCTCCCCCTCTCTCTCTCTCTCCCCCTCTCTCTCTCCCCCTCTCTCTCTCCCCCTCTCTGTCTCCCCCTCTCTGTCTCCCCCTCTCTGTCTCCCCCTCTCTGTCTCCCCCTCTCTGTCTCCCCCTCTCTGTCTCACCCTCTCTGTCTCACCCTCTCTCTCCCCCCTCTCTGTCTCTCTCTCTCCCTCACTCTCCGTCTCCCTCTCTCTGTCCCCCTCTGTCTGTCCCCCTCTGTCTATCTCCCTCCCTCTGTCTGTCTCCCTCTCTGTCTCCCTCTGTATCCTTCCCTCTGTCTCAATCCCTCTGTGTACGTCCCTCTGTCTCCCTCCCTGTCTCTGTCTCCTTCTCTCTGTTTTCCTCTCTCTCCCTGTCTTCCTCCCTCTTTCTCACTGTCTCCCTCCGTGACCAAACCTTAGAACTGTAAAAATGTTACACAATCTCAACTTGAGCAGGTGCTTTATCCTGCGGAACTATATTACCAGCATCTGGGGGTACAGCGGGAAGACCCGGCGGACTCGGGGAGAGTTGGGATGTGAAGGGCAGGCCTCTGTGCGTGCCTGGAGTCCTTCACACCTGTACCAGAGGGCAGTGCCCGCACAGCCCCGGGGTGCCCGGATGAGCGCAGAGCGGAACAGAAATAACACTACTTCTGGCCTCGGCCGGATAAAAGGCCTGCTGGGATTCGAACCAGTGACTCACCAGTCACACACAGACTCTCCTCAGTAGGTGCTGAGCACAGTTGTCAACCCAACCGTGATTCAAACACGTGCCCTGCAGTTTTACGGACATCTTTGCCACATCCGCATGACCCACTGAGATATCTTCCTGGGGCTGGAATCTGCAACATGCAGGCTAATCTCCGAAGCAACTTTCTTGCCCATTGCACGATGTATTCTTCATTTGAGACCCGGGATTACTTTCAAAGCCATATATAATAATAATATATATTAATAAGCCCAGAGTTGGAAATTGTGATCGGGTGGTCTCCACTGCAGGGGCATTAGTCAACCGAGCTATATCTTTAAGTAGATGGCCTCCCTGTTCCGATATTCGACAAAAGGTGCAGTGACCTGCTGAGTTATATGCTTGTGTTAAACCAGCTGATGGCAAGCATACCACGCCAGCAGAGATTCACCAACGGCGGCGTGTCACAGGCTGCACTGCCAGTGGCTGTAGGTGCCGCAGTAGGGACTTTTAACAGTCATTTGCCGGCCTGACAGGCATGCAGTATTGAGACATATGAGGGCACACGTTTTTTTTTTTAGCTTGTCAGTTACACACATTGCGGCAGGAAGGCTGTTAGAACAATGCCCTATTTTGCACAGATTGGGGTTTTTTTTCTTTCTTTAATGCGATTTTCTCTAGCGCGAACATTACCCGAAGGTGTCAGAGCGCTTTACAAAAGAACCAGTTGCGATACATAAGAATTTAGCATTACATGAGTTACATAAAAGATACAAACAGGAAAAAAAATGCAAATGTACAAGTTGTAAAGTCACTCAAGGAAGAGATACAAATAGATAAACTCTAGGCACACAAACTGCAGAGTTCTGTTAAGAAAAGGCAGGCAGCACGCACAACTTCACCACGTGTGCTTTCACAATCACTAATGTATGTTAATGATTGTGAAAGCACATGTTGCCTTTTAAGCTTGCTGTCTGCCTTTTCCTGATGGAGCGCAGAGGGGGGCAGATTGCCTGCATTTCTTCACGTATTCGTGTTAATCGCAGCGCCCATCATGCTTCTACAGGGCGCTGCGATTAACGTGAAAAATTGCCTCTGGCGGTGTGCGCGCTTCAAAGAGGTGACTGCGCGCTCAGATTAAACACATGCGCGGCCGCACAAGCGCGCGGGTTAGTGGGAACAGTGGTCATGACCATCTGATTATGACATGGAAAAAACTGTGCACACCAACACTGGAGCTAAGAGGGGAATATAGGCCTAGGTCGCCCTCCACTCGAGAAGTCACAACTACAAAAATGACCTAGGTCTAGGGCAATCAATTTTAATCGAGCTGGGGTACCTCATGTCGCAATCAATTACAAAAACCTCCCATTTTTTATATATACAGGGTAGGGGATACAGCAGTCAATAGCCCACTTTAAAAAGCCTGTCTCCTTATCTAGACAGTGGAACAACCCACACCAGTATGTGATAGAAAAATTGTGAGCAAGCACGATAGCACCTCACGGGCGCCCCACCAATGGGACCCCTGGTAGGTACTCACCAGGACGGCCCTGTTCTCATCATTGGTGCTATCGAGCCTAAAGAAGGCGGGCTTTTTTAAAGTGGGCTATTGACTGGTGTATCCCCTACCCTGTATATATAAAAAATGGGAGGTTTTTGTAATTGATTACGACATGAGGTACCCCAGCTCGATTAAAATTGATTGCCCTAGACCTAGGTCATTTTTGTAGTTGTGATGGAAAAAACTGTACCTGGGTAAAATGAATGAAATCAGTGTAAAAAGTTAAGAAGCCAAAGGTTCTGGGGTATGGGCATCCACTTGTATAGGTTAACTGTGTTTTCTGGAGCTCCATGAAGGGCTCCAGTACCCTAGGACATGCACCTCTTTAATTCCCCACATGGGTGAACAGCTGGTGCAGTGAAAGTAAAGCATGATGATGGAGGGAAAGGTGTGTGTGTAAACTGCTGCAAGTAAACACCAAACGATCTCAGAACAGTAAGTATAGTTGTGTGCTGCACACGCACAGTGATGCTTAGGAAGAAACATCCGTCATAATGAGTGAGTGGATCCCAGCCACAACTAGCAGTGAGAAACAGTACATGATTTCTATGAGGGCCTGGAGCAGATTTCAATCTTACCTACTGGGTAAACCTGGTTGGTTCCTCTGCAACTCAACAGGTGAGTTACCTGTATTGCATCGCTAAAGAGAGGACACAGATGTCTTTCTTCCTCACAGAAGGAAGTCCAAATCGAGGCACAGAGGTCAATCATCGGGAGGCCATGTCTTACCCATGGGAGTGCCTTTATTGGGAGCATTGAAAAATCTATTTCTAGGCACAAAGGGAAAGTCGACAAGCTAAATAAGAAGTTCATCCTTGCAAGAGGGTAGAAATAACAATTTTTAAACTAGAATGAAATGCTTCAGAAGCAACAAACCCTCTAAATTTGAAAAGATAGACAAAGCACTGCTCAAGGTGATCAGAAAGAACAGAGTATTGACTTACAGAACAAGACCTGTTGAGAATGTGATGAGACACAATCAGATCAGGATGTTAGGGTGCCAGAGATTGTGGACAGGGACCACCAAGCCTCATTAGTTTCAACTTGATTATAGGCTAGATGGAGCTTGGCTGGGAGAATGACCCAATTTGTGTGGATAAGTACCATAGTATCAAGGCAATATAGTCTTGCTTAAGGCAAACAATTCCCTTGGCCTTGTCCTGGGTTACAGCATCATGCGACGAAGAGCAGCAACATGAGGGCCATGAAATCTTGCTGGTACTGGACTTTGCCCCTGTGATTGAGCAGAAAAGGGAGACGTGTAACCCTTTAATATGTTGTAGCCTAAGGGGTGAAGGCCAGTATACTCTAGCTAGAAAAATATGTCAGTATTGGGATGTGAGGTGGTCTGTGAGCTGTACCACACTGTGAAAAGGCAAACAGGGGAAAGGAGGAGCAGAATGAAGGTTGTTTGTGAGACGACTTTTGTGTGAGCACTACCTCATTTTGTGTTTGCTCTTACACTGGTAAAGATTTTTTGGGGATATGCCTCTCCTCACTGCATTGTTACAGTGTAAAGTCACAACATACATTATGCTCTGCTTCTTCTCATTACAGTTTCTATGTTAATGTTTTAATGCCAACCACTGGACGACAATGTGTAAACGCTTCTCATTTTGCCCCATACCTAGAGCCTTGAAGCTTGGTTACCTCACGCAGGACATGATTGACGACTATGAGCCTGCACTTATGTTTACAATTCCAAGGCTGGCCATCGTGTGGTAAGTACTTACTGTACAGCCTGTTTTATCAAAGAATCGAGGTCAGGAGTTCATCATCACCAACAAATTGATCGCTCAAATAGTATGAACATATTACCCCTTAATAGCAGATTGCCAAATCCAGGGACACAGAATATTCTCACGGTAATAAGCACACTGGTCCAATTTATAATTGATACTTTTTTGAACCATTAAGTTATATAATGACCTACTGCCAGATAGCGCCACCACAAAAGCTGGCTTGGTTTCTTGGTTATGTTATGTTAATTTCGATTTATATAGCGCCAAATCACCGACAGGTCTCTTAGCGCTTGCTTTGGGAACCCGTCCTGGCTTTCCCTGCGAGATTACCCCTACTGGGCATCCCCAAGGTGAAGACCAGGCATCCCGCCGCGGGGGGCCGTAGTGGAGATTAAGCAAGCTATTGCCCAGAGCTGCAGAGTGTGAACCCATGATTCGAGTAGGCACCGAGGCCAGAATTATCGAGTCGTGGACATTTGGGCTCAAGACCCTGCCGCGTCGGGAATTGAACCCTGGTCCCAGGTCTGACCTCTGCATCAGGGTCTGCCTCCTCTAACCAGTGAGCCACACTTCTCCACTAACTTTAGTTAGTTACTTGGTTTCCAATGCGTTAGTGGATAGTTTGAATACACGAGGGATGATTCACAAAGATATTGCTGTGTGTATGCGTAATGTACTCATCTAGTACTCCTGGCTTACTCCTGAATACCACTTAGACTCAGGGACTGTTTTTCATCCTTTCCGACAAACATGGACAACAGTGTAACTCCCTGACGTCAACTAAAACCCAAACTTGTGATAGAAACAGTCTGCTAATAATATTCTGTCCTGGACCCCAACCCATCTTCAGGAGTGCCACCTAGGTTAAGATGTTTAGTTCAGTACTCTTTGAAGCTCAAATCACACTGACTATGCATTGTTGGAACAAAATGGTACTTATCTTAGTTTCCACTCATGTATAATCAGACAGATTCTGCATGCATCCCGGGTCTTAAGTAAACAAGTGTGATCGTACTCTTTCACATCTCGGAAGCAATGTCTTTTCTGAACTTAAAAGTGTTTCTTAAAAGATATTTCTTTATTGCACAAGTATTAATAAAAAATAGCTTTCTCTTTCTTGTAAATAGAGTACTTTCTCATTAGGTAGCGCAGTAAGCGCAAAATACAAGACATGTATATAAACATGGGAGCAAAGAGGTAGGGAGAATACTACTTCACCAATATATTTAATAGATCAAGACCCTTTGTCAAGACAATGCCTTTCCCTAACGAGACCTCCATTATTCTGAGAACCCCCTTCCCCCCCCCCCCCCCCCATCTAGTAAAGGAGGCCTGGGATTTTCAGGACATCGGCATAAGATAAATGTACATAAAATGTACATAAAACTATTCCAATTGGAACTACTTTACATCGTTATTTTGAAAATATGCCATTACCACTGTCCTTTCAGGCCCATCTTGAACACTTGTGCTCTCGATAACCCACCAGTCGTGTTTTTTTCTCTCTCTCTCTCTCTCTCTCTCTCTCTCTCTCTCTCTCACTCTCTCACTCTCTCACTCTCTCACTCTCTCACTCTCTCACTCTCTCACTCACATAGTAGAAACCCCTTAGAAAGGTTGACAAAAGGTAAAGAGTACCTGCAACATTAAATAAAACACAGCAGGAAATAATAACTGTGGATTCCAAAGTTATGGTGTGGCCGTGAGGAACCCGGCTGGGGAATGTAGTCCTGCACCCCCAGGAAGGGTTCCACAGCGGTATGAATACAGCGCTACGAGACCTCTGGGTAGAAGGCGCTATATAAATACAAACACATTTACATTTACCCCCGCAAGACGAAATCGGCAAGAACGGGCTCCCAAACATACTTTCAATAAGGGTTTGAGAAATTCTATAGAACCTTTTAGCATTAAGATAATGTTTATGTCAGGAAGAGAATAACCACCTCTCAAGGTGTTGATGTAGTTTGCAGACACCAAAATTACTTTCTTTTATGGTGCTCATCACAGGAGAAATCATTAAAGTTCTTTGCCTCAGAAAGTTTAATAATGCCACTTTGGTCATTGATCACAAATACCCTTTACCTCTTCTTGACAGACTACCAGAATGTGTAATTTTTTCAGTAGTTTCCCTGTCTTTACTAAATTGATATTAAATACCTTCTTGGAAACACTTGTTTAATATGCACCAGTAACCACTTCAATCTTTCTTTCTTTTACCTGCCAATATGCTCTATTAATTTAATTTCTTACATTTTCTTGGCTCTTTGTCTTACTGCAGTAAAGTTGCTGTTTTGCTACAATTACAACAATTGTTTCATAATAATTACCAACTCTTCATATTAGCATATGAAGTTCTGCTGTAGCTATAACTCCTTCCTTTGCTTTCACAACCCATTTTGCTACTGGTAGTGGATTTGTTATTTTTCACCTGATGTTTGCTGCTCTTATCCCTGTTTTTCTACTACTTCACAAACTTTGTTTCTCTGAACTTGCTTTTCTTTTATTTTGCTTCTCCATACATGATATCGATCTTTCCATACCCTAAACAATATGAATGGCCAATTTATTTACGATAATGCTGTTCTACCTTTCCATTACTGCTGAGTGTAATTGCCAAACTGCCATGTTGACGTTACTTGACTAAGCTTGATTAAATAACGTTAGGGTATCTTATTTGTCCCCTTTGTAGCTGTATATTTTTATGGCTCTCATATTGCATTGGTGGTGCAGCAATTGAAGATCAAAACCCCTCTTCCTGCCTCACTGTCCAGGTGCAATATTATCGTAGGACCTTACCATGCTCTAAACAGCACCCAGGTACTAGTTCAGGTGTTTGTATGAGAAAAGGGGGGGGGGGGGAGCCTTTAGACACCCTTCTGTCTAGCCACGGAAGACAAGTAATAATTAAAGATTCATATAGGATATATTTGCTAATAATCTTTCCGTTAATACAAAAGTTCTTTTATCAGTTGGATATCATTGATTCTCGTATTATTTACTTCACATTATTCTCTACCTACTCTTCCCTCTGAGCTGACCTTTAAAAACACCTGCTCACCACTGACCTTCTTGATATATTTAATTCCACATACAGGAAATCTGTAGACACGTTAATGCAGTGATTTAAAACCAATGTTTTAGCAGTAACACATTAATCGAGAAATAAGCATAGACATTGGGTTCCTTTACCTGACTCCTGCATTGTAGTTTTAGTTAATCGTCCATCTTTCACTTTACTATTCGTACATTATTAATTTCAGCATTTGTTTTGATCCAGTCAGCACATGCTGGAATCTTCCAGTCGCAGGAATCTTCTAATCTGTTCACACAATAAAATATTAAAAACATTTTCACTGTGCCAATTGTTTACACAATAACCATTTTGTTTCTTATCCTTCGCACAGTGGGCTTGTAGTTTACTCTGAAGGACCTCTAAATTTGGACAGGAAAGCTGAAGATATGTCTGAGCTTTTCAGACCGTTTCACACTTTGTTAAGAAAAATAAGGTATGTTCTATACAAATGATTATATTCTCACCACACAAAGTTAAAAAAGTCACCTGAAAAAACTGAGCATTGCACTTTTCCTATACTTAATCATCATGCTATCTCTTTTAACTTGTGTTTTCTAAATGTTTTGCGAGATCCAATTTCACACCAATATTAATCAGTCCTAAGTAACACAGCACACGATTCTATAATAATATGTGCTAACATTTGTGCAGAAAGTGGAGCACCTTCAGTTCCATTGTGGCACTGTTCAAGGTTTGCTTTTTTTGTGTGAAAATTTTAAATATGAGCACTCTGCCATGCTGGATCGTGCATTAACCCACTAACTAGGAGGGGACGTCGGTTGTGAACATAACTTTGCATGAAATGATTTGGCTTCTTAGCCCAATTTATGAAAATGAATTATTACTTTGGAAGGAAGTTTGCACAGTGGACAGTAAGTACGTCCACAGGAAAGGGACACCAGAAGGCAACACACCCAGGAATTCGTCTGAGCCATTCTACATTCGATGGAATGATACACAATCATAACATGCCAATTCTTAAAAGTCACAACAGTACACACTTCTTGCTATTTGGATTTTCTGTATTCTTTGGTCTGTTGAAAAAGAAGATTTTAGCCACTGTTTCCAGAAGTTTAGTGGCACGTCTTATAATCACACAGTTTGTGAAGACGTGTTGGAAGGGGCTTAGTGTGACAGTGCCTAAAATAAGCACATTTGTTTTCTACAAATGTTGGACTAATTTGCTCACAATAGTTTAACTTGTAAAAGTAGCATTTATTTATTAAACATTTTCTGTAGCACAGTGTCGTCCAGATGGACACTAGATCACTTTATGGTATCAAAGTTAAACCAATATTAAAAATACATAGGCCATCTAATGTACTCATTTTTAGTAGAATACTAGGATGATAGAACGGCGTTCCTCAACTGGGATGTGATGAAATGATGTTGGAACTTAGACATCGAACAAATGTATATACTTCATATGGACAAACATTAAAAAGAAATTAATTAATTGTCATTCATCTAGAGAGGTTACCATGCATGTATGGTTCAAAGCAGGGGCTTCAGTCTAAAATAGGGCATCAGTTTATAGAAACAAGTGTTAGGGCGCTAGAAGGAATCTCTGTCTAGGTAAAAGGACCTAAATAAAACAGATAGGGGAGCGAGCTGGGGATGACTGAAAGGTAGAGTTAAGGGGTTATGGAGATGATGAATTGCAAATCTTTGACTCAGTGGAGTTGATATAATATTGCTATATTCATTGAGGCGCCAAATGACTGCAGGAGATGAAGGAGGTATTACGCATAGACACCATATGTTCAGAGAAAGAAACAATTAAACGTTGAGGTGTTTTTACTCACAAAAGCACACTACTTTTGAAATACAAGAACACATGGTCTTGCCTAATAATTTCTCAGGTATGTTGTTCCAGACCTAGGGCTCAAATCCTGAGGAGAATCGAGATAAAGCGGACATTTTGATACAGCATGGAGTTCCTAGGCAAACTACGCTGGTGCTTCAGAGCTTTCTACAAATATTTAATATTGAGGTTTTTTTTAAGCATTTGTGCATGTTTAATTTCAGGAATGTGAAAAAAATGCAAGTTGGTCTGAAACTGAGGTGAGGTTCAAGAGAGAAGATCTGATTTCTTTAGTACATGTCAGATTTCCTAGTGTCCTATATTATTCTGGCATATGCGTAGAGGGCTGCTTTAATAGGTTCTGTTTGTATCACAGCTAGGCCCTTAACAATGAATGCCCATAGTCTCAGTGGGGAATGACCAATGCCTGCACATCATGCCTAAGATCCTCTTTAACGATAATTGGATCTCTTGGATTTGAGTAGTCACAACTGATGGTGGGCACTTTCAGTCATAGCTTTAAAGAAATGGTTTAGGTTATGTTTGTTGTGCCAGGGAATAGTGTTGAACTAGTCGCCATAACCATGCCAGGCATATACCCCCACTCCCTAATTCCCCTAGGTAACAACATAATTTCTTCAACTCTGGCTCTTTCCATCCCAATCAGCCCATCAATCACAGCTAACCAAAGCATGGTAAACAAGATTTCCACTCCTTCTAAGATTCCACTTTTAACTCTCTGAAAAAAAGACTTCATCATTTTGGGTATCAGGACTCATTGTGGAGCCTATTTTAAAACAATCCTCGACTCCTGCAACATAAGCTTTCGAAATAATAGTGGACACAAGTACTCAAAACTTACTAAGAAATTATTCAAAACCAACTGTTTCTTTTGCAGAGAAGACTCACAGACCTCACCAGCCATTCTCATAGCTCTCAAAGCTGACACACGCAAAGACAACAACATGCTGTCAACCATAGAGAAGACGATGCAGTGTTCACCAAAGCATTCAAAGCTAGACAGTTCCTACCACTCATGAGCCCAAAATCCTCATCAGTTGTTGATCAATTATGCACTTGCTATTCCTCAGAAAGATACTTTAGAATGCGGTCCTGAAACAGCTGCACAATTTAATCACCAATAATCATCTTCTATACAATGAAGCCATGGACAGCATCTTCCTGATCACTGATAAGTCTCTAGAAACATGCATGAGATACACAGATACCATACTTTACTGGTTCGCCTCCTGTCTCTTAAGATGACATTAATTTTCCCTGAGGAGCACTTCAAGGAATCAACGTTTGCCATTTATCTTGAGTGCCACATAGATCCATCCTGTCTCCTCGCATCTTCAGGAGAAGCCTCTAGCTGATAACCATTTTAAACTCTAACAATACCATGTTGATATGCAACTATCTGAATGTCACGTTCTACCAGTAAAATCAAATGACAGGAAAACTTCTTTACCTTCCTACATAACTCGATGTTAAGTACCTGTGAAGAAAAAGGGTCAGGCAGATCAGGTCGATTACCCCTTCTCAAGGTTTGCCCGGCGTTAGCCGCCTCTCACCCAACTCTCAGTTACCAAATAAAGAGGCAGGCGCTGGAGACTGGAAGGCAGGAAACAGAAGTTTTTATTCCGACGGAGCAGAACACGTCAAATCAGACAACAGGGTATCTTCTCGAGGTGCTCTAACCGCATCTCTGAGGCCTGGCCTCTTATACACAGGTTTATGGCTTTATTACATTTATGACATCCGTGGTATTGCTTTGAAGTTCACAAAGGCATCTTTGGAATCCCCGGTTCAGGCCCGTTCTCACACATATCTACAGTAGAGGTCCCCACCCAAATCACAGCATGATGGCTATCGCGCAGCTGGACATTCCGCTGGGAACAGGAATGTGGGCGATCGGTCGGATCTAGGGGGGGGGGTGAAGGCATTGATTAATCCCCGCTCCTTTGATGTGGGGCGAGGTCCTACTGTAGGGGCAATAAACTGCATCTGCTGAGCTAAGTGATGGCCTGGGGTCAGGCCGGACAATCGGGCAGGGAGGAAGAGGTTATCAAAAGGGCCTGTTCTATGAATGAGATGAAAGAGTGAGGGGGTTCAGCACGGGATGTGGCTCGGAGGCGGGGTCGCGCTGGAGGTGCGTTTATGACCCAAGCAGGAGAGACCGGGGGTTGTCGGGGATGCTTGCGAGGCTGGGGAGTGAGAGAGAGAGAGAGAGACGCTGGCTATCGGGAGTGGGCAGAGAGGCCATGGCAATCAAAATGGTTGCTGCTTACGCGCACGTATGGATCTGAAAAGGACAAGATGGCGCCGATAATGTTTACGCCACAATCCAGATTTTAACAGTCCTCCCTTTTTAACATATCTAGCCAGCTTGTCAATTTATGTCTATCCCCATTAGATTACGTATTTCGATATCATACAAAGCGTTCATACGTTCAGTGTCGAAATTCGGAGTCTTAGGGCACATGCAGTTAGCGATGAGTGAGCACAAAGGTGGCAAGCATTGAATACCTAGGCAACACCCACACAGTACCACGACCGGTATCAATATAAATGTAAACAGCCTCCATCCCCAGTCCTTCAAAGTACCCCAAAACCAGCTCCCAAGCGACCATCCTTCTTGCTCCTGGTGAACCTCTGAGGAAAGTCTGTGGAGGTGCTCGATTGCTTTGTAAACTGAGGGCGAGTTATCTGGCACGTAGGTGCAACAGCTGGATCCGATGATGCGGCATGCTCCTCCACGGTCAGCTAGAACCACATCTAGAACAAGGCGGTTCTGAAGAGCCACCAGGCGGACTGCCTGAAGCTCGGCCGTATTGTTAGTGAGGATGCCAGCCGTGATGTTCATGGTCGTTTCTACTGCCTGGGTCAGGTGACGGATGGCGCGGCTGTTTGCCGTTGGGCCCCACAGAGGAACAAGTCCCTTCACTGCATCCAGGAACTGTGCTCCAGTGGAGTCTGCTTGTTCAATGTCTCTTGCGCGCTTCTGCCGGTGATGGTTTGCTGGGGCCACGTACGTTGGAGGGAGAACGAAGGCGATGTAGCAAGTACCCCCCCAACTTTTTGGAAGCCAAGTGTAAGCTTTGGTGCCACAAACAAAGTACATGTTCGGAGAAGCAACAAAGGAGGGGGGATCAATTGAGTCCAATGTTCTGGTGATGTGGCAGGAACTGCGACCCACCAGCTGCGTTCCCAGGCCTTCAAGGCACACGAGGCCCGTGACATTGATAACAGACAGAGCCACAGTCAGAGTGGCAGCAGTTCGTTTCCGTAGGTAGGAGAAGGTGGGTCTGGCTGGATTATGGAACACCTGCATTTCAACTCGTTCCTTGGCAGGGATGTCCATATGAAAGGAGGAACTAGAGGTCAAAGGACAAAAGGGAGCAGATGTCCTCCCGGTTTTGTTCAGCCAGAACCCATGGTAGAAGTGTGACACTGTTTGACCAGAAGTGGCGTTGTCCTTGTAGCTCTCTTGCAAGAGGATCAACCAGGCAAGGCAGGAGCCATGAACTGAGAAAGGGGAGGGGATGAAAGGGATGGAGTGTCCGGTGGCATGCGGGAGTAACCCGCAGACCCAGCAGTTTGTGGCGTTGGCGGCATGGTTGTGTTGGTGCAACAGTTGCACGAAGGAATTGTTCCAGAACTCCTTACGCCTTTCTCGGAGCTGAGGCGAAAGGGAGATCAGGTGATGTTCTTTCATAGTGGTTGGCTGTGCAGTGGTCAGCAATATCTGATGAGCGGGTGCACTCTCTTCCACGATCCAGAAGGAAGTCATGAGGAGGAGGCAAAAGAGGAGGAAAATGAAAAGGGCAATTGTCTTTGATTTGTGCATACTGTCAGTCTTTGGGTTCCTATAGTGGGTATTTCCGGTTGCTCCCGTCATTTTCTTATCTGGCGCTTCCATCATCTTCTTATCTGGCGCTTCCATCATCTTCGAGGTGCTCGGTAGTGGGCAGAACCGCAGACTTCGTTTAGCTTCTCTCCGGTTAACCCTTGGTTGTGTTTAGGCTACCGTTCAGAGATTCAACTTAGTCTGTGGTCTACTTAGCCGAAGCTCCCTCCTTTCGACGCAGGAAATACCCTTGCCTGGATGGCACAGTGGGATCTGAGAATTTTGCAAGTTCGAGTGCCTCGGTATCAGGATAACAGTTCAGTGATGGCCGGTCTTTGTTCAGGAGCTCTTCTTGGGTGCTGACGTTTTCTGTCGTGGCCAGGGTCGAGGAGACCTTTTTACAATGGTGTGCGTGCAGCCAGTGTCGTTTCCCCTCCACTCGAAGAGCCGTCCGGGTGGTGATCAGTACTTGCCAGGGGCCCGTCCACCGGGGTTCCAGACTCTTTGCCCGTTGGAAATTTCGGATCAGCACATAATCCCCCGGTTGGATATCGTGACCCGGACCCCTGGAAGCATCGGGGATGGCCTGCTGCACCTGCTGATGAATGACAGACAACGTTTTAGTCAATTTGCACAAGTAATCAGACAGTAGGACATCCGGAACGTCGTGAATGGAGGTCGGTTTAGGGGCAGTCCAGAGGTTCATCGGTCGCCCAAATACAACCTCGTAGGGGGTCAAATGGTGCTTAGTGGGAGTGGAGCGCATCGATAGTAATGCCAGTGGGAGGGCATCTGGCCATTTAAGTCCTGTGGTGGCCACTATCTTCGACAGTTTTAGTTTCAGTGTGGCGTTGTGTCGCTCAACTAAGCCAGCAGATTGGGGGTGAAAGACTGCATGAAACCTTTGTTTTACACCCAACCCTTTCAAGATTAGTTGGATAACTTCAGCTATGAAGTGGGGGCCGTTGTCGCTCCATAGAAATCGGCAAAGGCCGTAGCGAGGGAAAAACTCTTTCAGTAGTACTTTGGCAGTGGTCATGGCAGTGTCATCACGGGTTGGATAGACTTCTACCCATTTGCTGAAGGCACACACAATGACTAATACATACTTCAGGCTTTGGCATCTTTCTAGTTGGATGTAGTCCATCTGGAGGACCTCAAAGGGATGGTCGGGGACCCCAAACCCTCCCCGGGGTACCACAGTTCCTTTCCCAGGGTTGTGTTGCAGGCAGATAAGGCATTGCTGGACCAGGCGTCTGGCTGAGTCGGGAATTTTGTCGTTGTGCCAGACCCTGGAGATGAGTTCGATCATGGGGGCAGATCCTATGTGTGCGGGGGAGTGTGCCATAGTCAGTATGGGGATCAGGTACGAGTCAGGCAGCAACCATTTGTTTGTGTCTTTTGTCCGCCAGCAGCCTTCATCGTCTTTCAATCCCACCCGTGCCTATTTGGTCAATTCGTGTGGTGAGCTGGCCATCTGGATGTCTCTAATCGTTTCCCTAGCGTCAGTCCATTTTTCTGCCTGTGACCTGGTCATATACATGCGTGCCGTCGTCCTATTCTCAGCTGTGGTTCGGGCAGTGATGTCGGCTAGTGCGTTTCCCTGTCCTATGATGTCCGTCACCTTTCTGTGTGCTTGGCATTTGATTACAGCTAATTGTTTGGGGAGGAGAACTGCTTCAATCAGGGCGGAGACTAGATCTCCGTGGAGGATGGGCGTGCCGTGGGACGTCAGGAATCCCCTTTCTCTCCACAAAAGTCCAAAATGGTGAACCACTCCGAAGGCGTACTGACTGTCCGTGTAAATGTTTGCTGTGGTCCCTGTCGCTATAATACATGCTCGTGTGAGGGCAATCAGTTCTGCCGCTTGTGCGGATCGTTGTGTGATGCGGGCTGTCTCAATTACTGTTCGGGCTGTCGTTACTGCATAGGCAGCTGAGGTGGTGCCGTCGGAGAGTTTGATGCAAGAGCCGTCTACCCATAGCTCTCCATCAGGGTCTGTGAAAGCGGTGTCTCGGAGGTCAACTCTACTCCTAGTCTGTTCGTCTGTGAGGGTCACACAGTCATGTATGGGGGGGGACATTTGGGTCGTTTTCGGGCAGAGGCAGCAAGGTGGCTGGGTTCAGTGTGGTGCATCTTTTCAGCGTGATGTGTGGTGCAAGCAGAGTCAGTTCGTATCCAGTCAGTCGGGCGCTAGTCAGGTGTTGCGTCTTAGTCTGGTTCAGGAGGGTGTCAACAGCATGGGGCACTAATACCGTGAGGGAATTCGATAGTACGATCCCCTCACTTTGTCGGATAGAGACAGCGGCGGCAGCTACGGCTCGAAGGCAGGCAAGGCTCTCGCTACGGGGTCAAGGGTGGCAGAGAAATAGGCACATGGTCGTTGCTTGGGGCCAATAGTTTGAGTCAGGACAGACAAAGCGCACCCCTCCCTTTCTTGAGTGTAGAGAGAGAAGGGCTTGGTGTAATCAGGGGTTCCTAGGACTGGTGCAGAACAAAGGGCATCTCGAAGTTCTTTGAAGGAAGATTGGCATTCGGGGGTCCAAGGGAGCGGGAAGGGGACATCTTTGGCTAGTAGGGAAAGTAGTGGCTTTACAATGAGGCTGAAATTTGGCAACCACTGCCGGCAGAAGGAGGTGAGGCCTACCAGGGAGCGGACTTGTTTCTGGGTCTTTGGGACAGGGGTTTCTAGAATGGCCTGAATTCGATCGGGTGTAAGCTTTCTCCCGTCTTTGGACCAGAGGTGGCCTAGGTAGGTGACCTGGAGTTGGCAGAATTGCAACTTCTTCTTGGAGACCTTGTGGCCATTTTGTGCAAGGAAGTGCAAGAGTTGGATGGTGGCTGTGACTGCAAGTGGAGTGGTGTCGGCCGCCAAAAGGATGTCATCGACGTACTGTATCAACACCACTCCCTCCGGTAGCTGAACGGCGTCCAGCTGTCTCTTGAGGGCCTGGCTATAGATGCTGGGACTTTCTGTGTAACCTTGGGGAGCTCTACAGAATATATATGAGCGGGATTTTAACGTGAAGCCGAAAAGGTAGCGGCTGTCTGGGTGGATGGGGATGGAGAAGAAAGCGTTCTTGAGGTCTATTAAATTGAAGGTGGTGGCGGTGGAAGGAATCAGGGTCAGAATGGTGGCGATATCTGAGACTACGGGGTACTGAGGTACAACTACCTTGTTGACCTCTCGAAGGTCGATGATGAAGCGGTACGCTTTCTCATCTCCCTCGCCCTGCTTCTTCACAATGGGTAGGATAGGGCTGTTGCAAATATTGCTGACTACTTCCTCTACCACTCCTGCCTCTACCAGGGACTGGATTATCATTACCAATGCCTTCTCACCTTCGGGCGATATCCGATACTGTGGAAGTTTCGGGAGTATCGCATCTTGGCGAACAGTTATGTGCACGGGGTCGATCATCATTCGTCCTACATCAGCGTCAGTTTTAGCCCACAGATACGGAGGCAGAGAGTCAAGTAAGGATGCGTCAGCGTCGGAGATGGAGAACATGTGTCGTGCGGGATGAGGTCTGAGCAAAGTCGGGTTATCGTACAGAATGACTCGAACTCCGTCCTGTGAACACCTGATGGTAGCTCGGAAATGCTTCAGTAAGTCAAGTCCCATAATGGCACCGGGGGTGTTGGAGGAAAGCAGAAACGTCGTGTCAGTGGGGTTACTGTCCAAGTCGAAGGAGACCGGTGCGGATAAGGGGTTAGTGGAGGGCGTTCCATCAAAGCCTATTGATGTTATGCGTGAGCCAGACAAGGGTGCCCTTGGAATCAGTCGTTTAGATAACGCACTACGTGTCGCGCCAGTGTCTACCAGAAATGGAGATTTCGTACCTAGGACCTTAGCGGTGACATAAGGACCTTGCTGGTCAACATAGAGCTCGACTGGATCCCTCCCTTGCCCTAGGCAGTCCTATGCAAAGTCGCGGGCATCGTCACAGTCAGTCTGCTGGCATTGGTTCTGTCGGGGGTGGTCAAAAGTGTTCGGTCTGCCTGATCTGTCATTTCTGGCGTCGTTTGTGTGCCCTCGTCCCTGTCCTTTATTTTTCGGCCCACCCGCTACGTCTTTTGCGTCCCTATTTTTGTACATTTCTAGCAGGACCGGGCACTGGGACTTCCAATGCCCATATCCTTTGCAAAACGCACACTGGTTCTCATCGAGGTCTGTTCGGGGAGCGCCGGGTGTGCGGTCTCTAGGGGGTGGATTTCTATGAGCGTTCGACTGGTAGTTTCCTCTATACTGTTCCCTTCCTGTCGTCACTCCTTGCAATTGAGCAATCATCACTCGTTCTTTCAAATCCTTTTTCTTTTTCTCAGTCGCCCTATCGTTCTCGTTCTTTTGCCGTTCGTAGTATTGAGCCATCTGAAGGATAGCCGCGGGTTTGGAGGCAGCCCAACTACTTTCACTAGTCTGCCGTTTTTGCGAGACTTCTGGTGTCAGGCCTTTTACAAAGTTCTGGACGAACAAGTGATGTCCGGTCGCAGAGGTCATGTCCTGGCCACTGTAATCGGAGAACACCGTTTCGAACCGAGAGAAATATTCTGAGGCGTCTTCCTGTGGTTTCTGGCAGCAGGCCGTTACTACCGACCAGTCCACCTTCTTTTCTGGTACTATGGTTTTCAGTTTTAGTACTATTTTGTCTGGTAGGTCTAGAATCGATTTCAAGGGTTTCTGTCCGGGCTCTCGCTGTTTGTCTATGCCATCGAGTTGTGACCAGTTATGTCCGAACAACTGAAAGTGGTCGACTTTCCGGATTTGCTTCCACACATCAGCTGGCAGACATAGCCCGAAAAACAAGTCGATGTCCGCTAGGGTCATAATCGTCGAACCCAAGGCGGTATCTAATTCTGTGTAGAAGGCAGTGGGGTTCTTTCGTAGATCGGGCAAGGACTTTCGGAAAGTCAGGATGTCTTGCCGATCCCAGGGTTGGTAGACCCAGTTGTACACTACCCTCCCTTTCGCATCTTGGTGGTTAATATCGTCGTGTGTTCCCTGTCCTCGTGAGGGGACCCAATAAGGTGCCGCTTCTCTTATTGGCATCATGGTGTCAGTTCTCTCGGTCTGAGGCTCAGTTGCTGCTGGGGTCGTGGTGTCGGCCTCTAATCTCTGTTCAGTGAGGTGGCGGAAGACTTCAAGCGTGCGCGAGAAGAGGTCCGTCACATCACCCTCGCCCTGTTCTCCAATGTCGACTTTTCTATACAGAGTCGTTAGGCTTTCAGGACCTTTGTTACGATACCGGTCTTCATAGGCGTTAAGGGTGTGGTAACAGAAACGTGCAACAAAGTGTCGTTTGTGGTTATCAGCATATGTATTGCATATATCTGTCACGTAATCTTCGCTTTCCTTCCGTTCTACTAGCGTCTTTGCGATCTTATCAATCCCTGCTCGTTCATCCTTATTCAATCGATGGAGCCTAGCAGAGTCTTTCTTCTTAGTTTCGGGCTCATCTAATGTTGCTGCTTGCGCTGCGCTGAGTACAAGGGGCTCGGCCGGCGCGGAGGCCGTGAGGACCGAGGCTCTGGCACTGCTCTCATCTGTGCTAGGGGGTTGCGTGTGTTGCACTAGAGGTTGGGAAGGGGCGTATGGAGGGGGCATGTAGATGATCGGGGGACCTAGCAGTAGATCATCGTCCGTTCGCTGCTTCGAAGGTAGCTCAGGGTAAAGCGTAGAGGGTGTTCTAACGGGACATTGGCTCGATGTCTCGGATTCTTGCTTCAGTCTAGCACCCTCTCTTTCCTTTATCTCTTCTTTCAACTTGCTCGCAGCTAAATGAGCCGCTTTTCGCAATTCTTTCTCTAGTCTGACTACGTTTCTTTTCTTTCGTTGTTCCGTCTCCTTGCGCCACATGCCGAAACTATCAAGCATAGTGGGCGTTGTTTTATTGTTACAAAGGGCTGTTTCCAGCACGCTTATTTTTGCGTCATCGAAGGATCCTATCAGTGGCCACTGACTTTCCTGATCCTTTTTAGTATATTTATGCCATAACTTACTATAAGCTACAGCGACTAGTCCATACTTTTAAAACATATCCTTATTAGGGGTGCCCTCCAGAGGAGCCGGATGATCCACCTCTAATAAGCGGTCCGGGCTGAACCAACTACTGATCAATGGGGAGAAGATAGGCATGACGGGTTACAATGGGGACAAAAGTCTGCACTACCTATCCTTTCACTGCTTACAAAGACTAGACGGAATATCTCTATTCCACGTTATTTGTTAGCAGAGAATACCTCCAAAGAACCAAATGTCGAACAATTAATGTCCGTTCAATCAAACAATCAGTGGCGAGAAAGAAACAGGCACGACGGGTTACAACGGGGGCAAAGGCCTGCGTTACCTATTCTTCACTATCTGCATATTTTATCCTTCCCCGTTTGTAGACAGAGAATTCTCGAGAAAACAATCCTCGAACAAACAATGTTCGGGCAAACAATCAATCAGTGGGGGAGAAAGATAGGCACGACGGATTACAACGGGGGCAAAAGCCTGCGTTACCTACCCTTCACTACCTGCAAAGGAAGAGAGAATACTTTCTATTTCTCTCCGTTTGCAGACAGAGAATCTCCAAGAGAACCGACAATTCGGAGAGTAATACTAGTATTTTCCAATCAATCAAATATTTCACAGTTTGTCGTGTTACACGACCTTACCCGGACCGTATGGACAGTTTCCTGTCTTCCGATTCCAGCGCCCGATCGTCCTCTATCTTCTGTCGTGGCACTCCTGATGGTTCACAGTCAGGACCGTAGATCACTCGAGAGAGGTCTGCTCGGAACCAGTGAAGTTCGGATGATCGGCTGCCAGACGAGGGTCTATCGGGCAGGTGCACTTCCCGATCGTTGCAGTCGTTCACTCCGTCGTCAGGACCTCTCCCACTGGATCCACGTGTCGCTGATGGGCCCCACGTTTGGGACGCCAATTGAAGAAAAAGGGTCAGGCAGACAAGGTCGATTACCCCTTCTCAAGGTTTGCCCGGCGTTAGCCGCCTCTCACCCAACTCTCGGTTACCAAATAAAGAGGCAGGTGCTGGAGACTGGAAGGCAGGAAACAGAAGTTTTTATTCCGACGGAGCAGAACACGTCAAATCAGACAACAGGGTATCTTCTCGAGGTGCTCTAACTGCATCTCTGAGGCCTGGCCTCTCATACACAGGTTTATGGCTTTATTACATTTATGACATCCGTGGTATTGCTTTGAAGTTCACAAAGGCATCTTTGGAATCCCCGGTTCAGGCCCGTTCTCACACATATCTACAGTAGAGGTCTCCACCCAAATCACAGCATGATGGCTATCGCGCAGCTGGACATTCCGCTGGGAACAGGAATGTGGGCGATCGGTCGGATCTAGGGGGGGGTGAAGGCATTGATTAATCCACGCTCCTTTGATGTGGGGCGAGGTCCTACTGTAGGGGCAATAAACTGCATCTGCTGAGCTAAGTGATGGCCTGGGGTCAGGCCGGACAATCGGGCAGGGAGGAAGAGGTTATCAAAAGGGCCTGTTCTATGAATGAGATGAAAGAGTGAGGGGGTTCAGCACGGGATGTGGCTCGGAGGCGGGGTCGCGCTGGAGGTGCGTTTATGACCCAAGCAGGAGAGACCGGGGGTTGTCGGGGATGCTTGCGAGGCTGGGGAGTGAGAGAGAGAGAGAGACGCTGGCTATCGGGAGTGGGCAGAGAGGCCATGGCAATCAAAATGGTTGCTGCTTACGCGCACGTATGGATCTGAAAAGGACAAGATGGCGCCGATAATGTTTACGCCACAATCCATATTTTAACACCTGCCTAAAATGAAACCTGACATACCTGATTTCACCTTCACAAACAGCCCAGTTCAGGCCAAAGAATTATTTAGCTGCTTAAAGCTGGTTGTATTTACACTTCAGTTCTTAAGCAGCAAATAAAGTAGCTTATTCCTGAACATAAACCTACAATTAAAGGCACACATTCCTAAGGAGTACCAGCATTCATTTGTCTGGAATGTGAAGCCATGCCGCCCTTGAAGGAGACTTCAGATTAAATATCTAATCCGTGGATGTAAGATGTTATCGCTGACATTTGCTTCCACACTGACCCCTCTAGTGGGCATCCTATACCCTGCTGCCCAACTCATAGAAGGACTGAAAAAATTTGGCCTCATCATTCTGTGAATAATATCCTCTAGCTCACTATCTATGCCTGCATCATCTTCATGACCTATGCATCAATGCAATGCAGTACAAGGGGGCACTCTAACATCCCTGACCCAACAGATATTCCCTTAAGGAATCCAACATAACACAGTGAGACCAGACTTGGGATCGATATCAATCAGTCCAGTCTTCTCCATTCATGCACCCAAGATCTGGAATAATATCCCTCCGACATCAGGTTTGCATCCTCACGGCTGCTATTCAGAAAGGAGCTGGGAATGCATCTTTTGAAGATGTATCTCAAAGCATCAGCAATATCTTCCCAGATTCTTTGGCCACTGACACAGCATCAGACCCTATTTCACTTGCTATTGTCATAATCTTAGCTACGTTTCTCTTCAGTTTCACCTTAGTGGTATGTACAGTGCTTTGTTTATCCCATGCTAGGTTTGTACTGTAGAGATGCATGCTGATGAGTAAAGCAGAGGGGACTGCTTACGGAACATGTCGACCAGGGAGGGCATAATAAATACACCCTACCCAACCCCTTTTTAACATTTCCAGCTGGAGAAGCGAATAACGTATATTTTTTCTACTAGCCAGGACATTTTTAACGTTTTTTTCACTAGTCATCACACTCCCTACCACTCCAACTACCCACACCACACGTAGCCTATCACAGAAAAACAGTGCTCCAACGCATTTGTCGGTTGAAGAACGCCCCGCCCCGTAGAAGGACGGGAAGACCCCCATGATGAAGCATGACACTATGGGATTCTTAGTGTGTGAGGGGTATTTTTAAAACACAGTGTTCCTCCAGGGCATTTCCTGGAGTAACAGAACCAACTTCTGTGCACATAACGTGAGGAATTAAAATTAGTAAAAATAAAAAATAATTAGGATAGAATCTTTGTGTTTATGAACATTGTACTGGAGGCGGATTCTATCCACTACCTCTATACTCCCCAATTTTGTTGTTTTGGATGTTTATGCCACTATCCTGCATTAATGCACAGCATTAGAATAGCTTGAGTAGCCCACAGCTTCCTGGATCATTTTCGGTTCCATGGAAATTTGACTATTAAGAACACAGGAGGTTTTTTATTGCTGGGCAAGTTTTTATTGCAAAATACACAGTTGATGGACAGAATGTAGAACAATGTCATACATTCACCCCAGTACAAGGATCTGGGCCTAAATCCATCGTTTTTTTGCACTCCACACCACCCTGGGTTAGACACTGGCTATATGCAAATCAGCTCTGACCCTGTGCCTCATGGGAACAGTCCAGTCCGAACTACCAAGCCATGTCTTTCCCAGACCGGAATCAAGCATCCAAGGACCGGTTTCTGGCTATCAGCCTTCATTCAGCCTGGATAGCTTGACTCCAGTGGTGTGGAGAGCCTGGGACTCACATCTGAGCATACCCAGCCCACTCGGGGTGAAAATTGCAAAATACACAGTTGATGGACAGAATGTAGAACAATGTCATACATTCACCCCAGTACAAGGATCTGGGCCTAAATCCATCGTTTCTTTGCACTCCACACCACCCTGGGTTAGACACTGGCTATATGCAAATCAGCTCTGACCCTGTGCCCCATGGGAACAGTCCAGTCCGAACTACCAAGCCATGTCTTTCCCAGACCGGAATCAAGCATCCAAGGACCGGTTTCTGGCTATCAGCCTTCATTCAGCCTGGATAGCTTGACTCCAGTGGTGTGGAGAGCCTGGGACTCGTGTCTGAGCATACCCAGCCCACTCGTCGTGAAAATTGCAAAATACACAGTTGATGGACAGAATGTAGAACAATGTCATACATTCACCCCAGTACAAGGATCTGGGCCTAAATCCATCGTTTTTTTGCACTCCACACCACCCTGGGTTAGACACTGGCTATATGCAAATCAGCTCTGACCCTGTGCCCCATGGGAACAGTCCAGTCTGAACTACCAAGCCATGTCTTTCCCAGACCGGAATCAAGCATCCAAGGTTTCTGGCTATCAGCCTTCATTCAGCCTGGATAGCTTGACTCCAGTGGTGTGGAGAGCCTGGGACTCACGTCTGAGCATACCCAGCCCACTCGGGGTGAAAATTGCAAAATACACAGTTGATGGACAGAATGTAGAACAATGTCATACATTCACCCCAGTACAAGGATCTGGGCCTAAATCCATCGTTTTTTTGCACTCCACACCACCCTGGGTTAGACACTGGCTATATGCAAATCAGCTCTGACCCTGTGCCCCATGGGAACAGTCCAGTCCGAACTACCAAGCCATGTCTTTCCCAGACCGGAATCAAGCATCCAAGGACCGGTTTCTGGCTATCAGCCTTCATTCAGCCTGGATAGCTTGACTCCAGTGGTGTGGAGAGCCTGGGACTCACGTCTGAGCATACCCAGCCCACTCGGGGTGAAAATTGCAAAATACACAGTTGATGGACAGAATGTAGAACAATGTCATACATTCACCCCAGTACAAGGATCTGGGCCTAAATCCATTGTTTTTTTGCACTCCACACCACCCTGGGTTAGACACTGGCTATATGCAAATCAGCTCTGACCCTGTGCCTCATGGGAACAGTCCAGTTTTTATGGCATCATCTATAATGATATTGGCATGTTTCCAAGAGCCAATACCTTTCTACCCCCATGGCTTCTAAAAATAGCTTTTCTGTCTTAAGTGCAATTGAATGTCAATACACGTCCTTTTAATAATCTAGCCCTTGAAAGCTGTAGGTCTTCATGACTGGTATGCAAGAGTCCCTCAAGGCCCAGCTACCCTTCGGGCAAATGTTTGAAATATCCGACTTAACAAGCTGATTAAGGCAGCATCGTAAAGATCATATTCTTTCAGGTATATGATATACCCAGTGATCTGAATGTTTAGTGCCTAGCATCCTAGCCAACACATCAGTCTCAATGTTTTTGATGTTCCTTTAGCTTCCGGTGATACTGGAAGAGACCCTCAAACCTCCAACAAACATGACAATAGGATTGTGAATCAGCAAGGACTGATTGCTGGATGGGAAGCTGTATTATTGTCTCTGTACCTAATTGGAAGAGAGGTTGTGAATGACCCTATGCCTGTTTGCAATACAAGCTGCTTTTTTCTCCCAAGCTTTTAAGATTGGTTTATGGTGAAGGAAAGTTGTCATTCCATAAACATATCCTCAGTTACACATACTAGAATGGGAAACAGTTACTTTGTTTAATTTTATTTAAAAAAAGCGAGGCGCATAGAAATAAGTTATTATAAATTGATGTTCACATTCAATGCTTATTAGAATAAGTCTTGCAGAATCTCCCCTGGATACTACTGTATAAAGTCTGCTGAGTCATCTCTCTCTGCCAGTGATAGGGGATTTGAAGACCTAGTCCGTCCCTACAGATTTACAACTATAAACACGTGGCCTAGAACCTGTGTTGGGCTGCATTTTTTAAGAAATGTACAAAAAGGGTCCCTAAAGCTCTCAAATCTTTTCATATGACCAGATCCTAGTGCCAAGAGTTTTTCCATAACATAAATAAGACATGCCTTGAACTTCCACATATTAAGAGGCGGTGGGTTAGGTAAATTCCATGTATTAGCTATTGTGAGGAAAGCAGGAAGCCAAAACTATGTAAGACATTTGCCTGTGTGGGTAGTTAATAGGTATTACAGATCATCACTTGTATCTCCCAAAAGCAGCGTTACGGGATTCATAGGTAACTCAGTAGCTGTTATTAGCTTAATTTGTTCTAAAACCTCCTTCCAAAATGCTTGAATCTGGTCACAGATCCATTATATTTCAGCCATCGTTGACCTCTTCCCGCAGCTTCTCCAGAACTTCTCCGATGAGCCAAACAATGCATGAATCCTGACTGGAGTAATATACCTCCGTAAGATGATATTATAGCCATTTTCTTTCTCTTCCTAGGACTGTTTGTTTTACCACTAGTCCTCTTTTATTTGCCCCTCTAGTTCATTTTCCCATATGATATATATGGGGGTTCCATCTGCTGATGTCCGGTATTAGGCAATCTATATAAATTCAGTATCGCTCTTCATTGATCCACTTTTCAAGAATGATTCCAATAGTGCGAGGGCCCTCACTGCCTCCTTTTTCTGGTCTGTTTTTGTGCCCAATGTGCTAGCCATATGCATCTAGAGTCGAATTCTATGCAGTTGTCAAAACATTTGGAATACTGCCTGTGGCTTAATCTGGCCCCTGTCGTATAGGTCACCAAGTTTCGCCATTGGGGCTATAAATCATCCTTTAAACACCTTGTCATGTACACCTGATGGAAAGACATGATAGTTAAGAATCAGAGAGAGAGAGAAGGACACTTAGTCGCCACATTGTTTCATACTTTAGCGGACCAGTGTCCCATGGTGATTACGGTTGGTGTTAAAAGATTTTCAGCATTACACGATTTAGGGGCCCACCACATAAGAACATGTAGGGGCAACTTTGCATATCTTTTTTCTATCTGGACCCAGAGTTTCACAGAATTTGTGTTTAGAATATGTAGTAATAGCAGAAGCTGTGTAGCCTGAACATAGGTTTCCAAATGTGGGAAAGATAAACTGCTTTCATATGTAGATTTAAATTGATTTGTTTTTGTGTCCTAGGTTCTTTATAACTCTACTTAAATTCTAGCAAATTATCTTGGATGGTTATCAAATTGGCAAGTAGTATCATGAGTGGGATAGCATGTACAGCAACTGCAGGAGGTAATTCAATTTTATTGCCACATGGATTCCTTTCCTTGATACTCCCAATTTGCCCCAAAGTGGAGATCGCAAATCTCTGTGTATGAGCCAATGTTATCTTGTCTGAAAGCGTTGGAATTTCCCAAACTGGGACGGTGACAGGGTCATCCCTGTCGTGCACCTCTAGAAAGTGCTATGGCTTGAGTCTACACACCATTGATTGTCATGTTCGGGTTACAGAAATTTGCCAATATGTAGGAAGTGATGCTACGCCCCAGGCCTATTATATCCAAAAGCTGTGTCAAAAGTGTCCAATTAACCCAATTCAATGCCCTCTCAACATCTAGCGACAGAATGAGCATTTGCTATTTTGCTATGGTTACCCCATTGCCCAAGTCAAGGGCTAAAGGAAGATCCATTGCGTGTCTGTACTTAATAAAGTCCGACTATGCTGGATGCATCCGGGTCTGCTTGAGATAGTCTACATGGTTCAAAAGGATTTTACTATACATTTTGACATCCATGTTGAGTAATTCTATAGGTCAATATGACCTACATTTGCTGGAGTCTTTATTAGGTTTTAATATAAGGATTTTTTCTGACATTGTATGGTGACTTTTTGAGATGTCAAGAAGTAAACGTCTGCCAATAGCTTAGAAAGCATGTGTTTAAAGGCCTTATAAAATGTAGGCATAAAGCCATCAAGTCCGATGCATTATTGTTGGGGAGGCATGTTACGGTTTATCTAATCTCACGAAGTGTAATATAATCGTTGAGAAGGTCTACTTTCACTTGATCAATCGGAGGTAGTATGTTGTTCTGCTGATAGTCAGTTTGAACTGATTCAGGTATTTCTTTCGTATTGTTTAAATACAAATAAAGTCATAGAAATTCTGAGCAATATCTTCTGGTGACCTTACTGTGTTTCCCGAGGAATGTATGATCTGTCTGATATTGTTGAGTGCATATTAATTTTTTGTTTGTGGGCCAGCGGCCTTATCGCCCTTGCCTAGTTTTGGGAGCAGTTTCATTCTGCAGAATGCCCTCCAATTTTGGTCTTGCCTGCTGGACCTATCTGTATATGAGTCTAGATCTTGAACCGTCGTGTCATGATGTAAGTTACCCTTATTTTTTCGCTCTTTGGCAGTGTCCCATATGGTATACAAAGCGACCTCACCCTCTACAGAAGTAATATTCCATTGTTTCTCCAATCAAATAGAAAACTACTGGATCACAGAATTTTATCTTGTTCATACGCAGTTGCCTAGTGAACCCTGCAGCATCAAACCCTACGATCACAAGGGCATGATCAGAGAGGATCTATTGTCTATTTCTCAAGGCAAAGTTGTGTGTGTGTGTGTAACTGTCTGTTCTAGCAACAGGAAATATATCCTTGAAGATGTTGTGCGAATGTTGGATTGGAACATATAGCTCCTGTCACTCAGAGGGGCATCGTGCCAAATGTTTACCAAATTTAAGTCTATCAGCCTTTGTACTTTGTGTTAATGTGCCCACCTTTCGAGCCCAATCAGTCTTCCATTGGTTGTAGTGTAGTGTTGAAATATCTCTCCCCATCCCCCTCTCTCCCACCCCAAAAAATCTGAAAAGCCTGAAATTTGAGGGTAAAAATCAGAAAGAAATGTCGCTCTATTATCATGTGGGGCATAAACATTCAAAAAAGTTATTTCTTTGGTCTCAAACTTGCCCTTTAGCGGGAGCTGAAGAGTGATCTTGTAGGAGGTATAATGGGAACCTCAATCTATGTGTATTGCGATCCAATAAATGTTTCTTTCAGGAGTTCTATATTGATTTCCCTGGCATCTAGCTAATTCATAAGATGCTTTTATATGGGGAATTTACATCCTGCGTGTTTAAAATTAAGATTGTTATCCGAAACAATGTTTTGAGCTTTCTTGACAACTCTTATCCGACTATCGCTTATGATTCCATGACCTCTACATGGATCTACCTTTAATGTATACCCCGTAACTGTTAGGTAATTTCTCCGGAGGAGACACTGTTGTTTCTGCACCTTAAGCAGGGATAGGTTAGAACTTGGATTGGAAAGGAGAAACAGTGAGATAAAGGTAATAACAATAGTGCATACAAACACATACTCACAGGTTACCTTACATCACGGTAGTTGGTCTTCAGTAAACAGGAATAGCCTCACACCAACCATAAATGAAACAACTATATTTGTATTATGAGAGGGTCTCTTTCCATCATTCATCTTACGAAGAAACCTCTCTTGCCTCTCTATCCTGTATTCGACAGAAACGCCTGGCCTCACTTTGTCATTATTTGTTAATTGTCTCTGCCAGGATCTCTGACTCAATCGCAAGGGTCCTTTTTCAGTAACTCAAGTATTTGATGAGCCTATTGTTTAGAAGTGAGCGCATGTTGTTTCCTTTATAGTGGAACCAAAAGGTGAAAGGGAAATCCCCAGCGGTAGGGAATTTTTTCAGCCCCCAAGTGTTTTGTGATATCCTTCAACTTGTGTCTCCTCACTAACCTGTAAGAAGCAACGTCTTTGAAAATGATGACTAAGTCTTCTTCAATTTAAATATTGTCCATTCGTCTCATGGCCGTGACAGTTTCATCTTTTGTATAGTGAAAGTGGATCTGAATCAAAGCATCTTGGGGTAAATTATTTTGACTTTGGAAAGGTAAGTAGGATATGTGCGAATGGAAGCTTCTTTCTTTTCGATCTGCCTGATTGAAGGTCAGTATTTGTTGTCCTGACTCCTGGTTTTATGTCTTCCTGGAAAGGGGTAACATTTGCGTGTCCCCATGCCTTTTTGGATTAGCAGTTGCATTTCCTTGTTCCTGTGCCGGTTGGAAAACAAGATGTGTCTTTTGTATCTATGGTTCCCTGTGCAGTTTGGAAGACGACCTGAGTAGGTTGCAACATATCCGATGCACGGTAGGGGATGCATGTAATGTACACTGTTGTTGGTATGGGGCTTTCTTTGTTCTTGAGAGTTGGTGTTGTGTTTGTATATGGTGAAAGGTGTTTTGTGGCTTTTTTATTTTGTGTTGTGTTCCATTGTAACCTTCTTTGGTGTGTCGTGTAACTTAAAATGCTTGCCTCACTGAGTTATGAAGCAATGAACTGTGATGTTTTGGAATGTGTCTTGAGTCAGTGTTCAGTGTGCTGTGCAGTTACTGGTATTTGGAGATGGAAAATACCAGTTCATGGTGGAAGTGTGAATGTGAAACAATCAAAGGTTAATGGGAAGCTGCTTGCAGTAAGTCTATCTACTTGCAGTAAGTCTATCTACTTGCAATGGCTCCGGTAGCACTCAACCCCATCATTCTTTTGCTTACCATGCCACCTCAGTTTGGACCCAGACATATGCAAATCAGTCTTGACACTGTTCCTCGTAGGAACAGTCTAGCCCAAACTGCCAAGCCAGGTCCTCCCTGAACTGGCCCACAACCCACCCAGGGCCGGTTTCACCCTAGTTATGGCTTCGTCAGCCAGGTACATTTTTACTCCAGTGACAAAGTGAGCACAGGACCCACGTCTCGGCAAGCCTATTGCACTTAGGGCAGTAGATGAAACACACAAAAGGAGATAGAAGGCTGCTTGCAATAAGTCTAACCACAGGCATAGCTCACGGTAGCACTCCAACCCATTGTTCTTTTGTTCACCATGCCACTTCAGTTTGGACCCAGCCATATGCAGAGTAGAGTTTGGAGTAGGGATGGAATGATGGGAATGGTTTTGAAAGGGGGAGTAGCAAGTTGTTTTTAGAAGTAGTGGTCACATATGCCTGTTAGTTGGGTGGCATGGCTAAAAAAGAAGGGTGAATATGAGAAGGATGTCTGAGGGTTCATACTAGTCATACAGGTTTGGGATGAGTCAGAGAGAGGCGGCATGTGAAAAGGTCGAGAGGAGGGTTTTTAATATAAAAAAAATCTGAGATTAAGTTATGCATACACATATGCACAGGACACTTGGTACGGTTGTATTGGCTGGGGAAAATCCCTCTGTGTAAATACTCATATAGGAACAGAAGACGCAATATTTACAAAGTTTGATGTGCACATTTATCTTGTTGTGAGGTACCCAAATATTGTATGGCATTTAGTTTTGGTAGGAGGTGTAAACATGTATCCTCCTATATGTAGATAGAAGCAGTAACTATGACATTGTGTGACATATATATACATGTTGCTTGGGGTGTAATATACATTTGTCTCATATGAATGTATCTTCTATAGCAGAAAGCATAGTTCAGTGTACAACGACAAATGCATAACCACATCTTCATCTCTATACTGTGGCAGCATAGGTGGTCATGTCTGCGTATACTGCTGTATTTTGAGTATAGTTTTTATGTGGGAAATAGCCAGCTCTTGACTAATCTTCTGAAGTTAAGATGGTTGTTAGTGGATCTTATGCATGGGTAGTGAATTTCATAGTTTGGCTGCTTGAACAGAGAAAGATGTCCCACCCATGTTTTTTTCTTGTATGTAGGAATGTTGAGGCGGGGAGATATTCTTGAGCATGGGCTCCTTTGTTGGATTTATTTGTTGATTTTCTTCCTGATGAAGAGTGGTCCGTTGTCATGTATTGCTTTGTGTGTGTTACAAAGCAGCTTGAATATGGATCTTCTGGCAACTGGTAACCAGTGTTGTGCCCTCCCGACATAGATGTGTGCTTGTTGCTTTACTTTTAGGAGCAGTCTTGCAGCAGGATCCTGAATTCTCTGTAATCTTCTGATGGTTGAGAAATGTGAACCGTGATACAGGCAATTAGCATACTCCAATTTTGATAAGACAAAAGATTGTAGCTTGAACCTTGTTAGGGAACCCTAGATGTGGAAAGATGAATCGCAGTATTTTTATTGTGAGAAAGCATGATTTGGCTGCATTGTCCACTTCTGAATTAATTGACAGTTTGGTGTCCTTGGTAATTCCAATGTTTCTTACCTCCTTGGCTTGTTTTGGCTGCGGTCCTACATCATCAGGCCAGACATCATAGGTTTTCAGGTCGCCACAGGTGAGCATTTCAGTTTTGGAGGCATTCAGTTTGAGGTAGTTCTATGTCATCCATTGGTCAACAGCCCGGAAGAAATTGATGATTTTTTATATTGATTCTAAACTCTATTTGGACTTCCCTATGTAAGGTTTGGATCACACTGAATTTGTTTATCAGTCACTCTTACGGTATGTATCATGATGTCTGCTGCAAAATTGAGTGAGCCAAAGGAGCAAAGAAATTCTGCACAGTTTTGAACTAATTATGTAATAAAATCATTGAGTTGAACAAGTCTTGAAAACCACAATAGTTGTGAATGCAGAACTGCAAGTGAAGAAAAGAGCCATATTAAAATTCTCAGTTGGCCAGATTTATGTATTTTTAGTATTTTTATTAAGCACATGGAGCAAGTAGTGCAGTGGAGCACTCTACAATGAACACAAATAACATTAACTGGACTAAATGAGTAAACAAGAGAAGACGTGAGTTTTTATCTGTTCATTGATTGCTAGGAGTTAGAGTTGATGTTCCATTATGTGGAACTTCTCTACAAAATCTCTGCCTCAACCAATGTCTATAATTTGGTCTCAGTAAGTAGCATCAAGAGGAACAGATACTTATTGATTTTATGTAGCCATTTTATTTTGTTTCTCCTCTAGTCTTCCCACCAACCAATACCATATCTGCTTCATTCCCTTTTCTCCTAAAAACAAATAGTGTCATATTCAGAGTATTTTCTCCCAGACATGACAGATGTCCTCTCCACTGTATTACAACTGCTTTATACTTGCAATACAGCATGTGTGACAAAGTCCCTAGTCACCAAACTAAAACTATAATTAAGGCCCTTAGTTTCATAAACTTGTATATATGTTTTGCCTCTCCCCATTCTTTTTTTTTGTTGTAACTTTTTATTACATTTTCTGTTATAAAACATTGATGCATTATCTCGGATAGTCACTTTTGCATACATTATAATTTAAGACAATAGTTTAACAACAGTATACTGTTAGGTCCGACATTGCATTTTAAGATATTTCTTTCGCAGCCTCATCTTTGTCCATATCCATATCAACTGTTCCTATCTTAGTAGCTAGACACTTTCTTCTGATAGTGAATTCTCTTGTGGGGCTTCACAGATATTGCCCCGAAATTTATTCCACTTTTCCCACACCCGGGTCCACTTTTTACGGCATCTCCTGTGTAAACATACAGATTTTTCGATATCATTACACTGTCCATGTCCTGGCACCATCGTCTAAGGGTAGGGGTCGATCTGGAGCCCCAGAGCTGCGCTATATTTCTTTTCGCTATTGCCATACTCAATGCCACCCAATCCTGAGCCGCATGATTAAGGTATGTGGGCTCCCAAATAGTAAGCAGACGTCTTTTTGGTTCCGGTTGAATCGTCACCCCTGTTACTTGTGAAACTGTGTGCATGAACGCCTCCCAGTATGTTGTAATTTCTGCCGATTCCCAGAATGTGTGCCAAAACGTGCCCGGCGCGCCACACTGTCGCAGGCAAAGTGGTGTATCTGTCTTGCCTAGTTTGTGCGTTCGTGTTCGTGTATGGTAGGTTTGGTGTAGAACCTTCAGTTGTACTAGTTTTAGTCTAGAGGGGATTGCTACCTCTTTGGGGGATGCAAGTGCTTCTTGCCAGTCCGCTTCATTTAAATCTCCTAGTTCAGCTTCCCATCTTATTTTGAGGACCGCTGTGGGGCCTGGCTGGTTGTTTATTATTTTCCTATACGTTACGGATATGGCTTTTTTTGTCATGTAGTCTGTAAGCAACCAGTCTTCCAGGGGCGAGGACTCCGGCAGTTGTGTCCCGGTGGGATCAGTGCCATGAGTGCATACCTGATCTGCATATATCTAAAGGCTTCTGTTGTCGCTAGGCCGTAAGTGTGTTGTAGTTGTGTGAATGGGATGACCTCACACTTTTTCGTTAGGTCACCTACCTTTGAGATGCCTATAAGGTCCCATTGCCTGAACCCTTTGGTATTTCTTAGCTTAACCCGACCACATTCTTTTCTTCTTTGCTCTCACTTCCACTTACTTTTTCATGGCTTCCTAAATCTCCTTTTGTAGTTTTGCCTCATTTTTTTCTAGACTAAGTCTTTATCCGTTCGCTTACTTCTCCTTAACGTTATATTTGGCCTGTACCATTTCTTCAAAGGTACCTATTGCTTTTTTGCAGAGCTATGTATTCGGCTCTTCTCCACATTGCAACAGAGTGCATGCAGTTCGGGTAGATTGGGAGATATCGTTTCAGATCCTAGGAGCACAGGTAGAGAAAGCTTGTTGCATGTTTTTTCTTTTTTCAACTTTGTCTCCAGACTGATGGTGTCCAGGCTGCTGCTGTACAGGAAGCCTCCAGAGATTGTGAGCTTGTCTACCAGATAGCTGGGAGTGTGTCCTCTCTGATCATGCCCGAGTGATCCAGGCAATTGATAATTCAGCGTTCACTATGAGGCCTTATATTAGGCATGTGATCAATCAATCAATCTGGATTTATAGAGCGCAGCAAATCACCCTTGAGGATCTCAAGGTGCTGGGGATTGCTAGCTGCTTTGTGTTGATCTGTTCATTCGAGCAGCCAGGTTTTGAGTCCCTTTCTGAATTCCTGGAGTGATGAGGTGGTCCTGGGGTTCAGGGGGAAGGCCGTTCCAAGCTTTGTCAGCCTGGTGAGAGAAGTGTCCCTAGCTGTTGCTTTGGCGGATTCGCGGGAATCCATGAGGAAGAGAGAGGCGTAGGTGTTAGTTGGTTGGTGGAAAGTGATGGGTTTGTTGATGTATTCTGGTCCTTCGTTGTGCAGGGCTTGGTAAGCGTGGGTCAGCATCTTGAACAGGCATCTCTTCTGGATCGAAAGCCAGTGTAACTTCTTGAGGTGCGTAGTGATTTAGGTCCGTCTGGGGAGGTTGAGGATGAGTCCTGCAGCTGAGTTTTGTATTGTATGAATTTTCTTCACGAGGAATGATTCCTACGTAGTGTGTTCCCTTAGTCCAGCCTGCTGGTGAAGAGGGCCTGCGTGACGGTTATTCTGGTGTTGATGGGGAGCCACCTGAAGATTTTGTGGATCATTCGTAGGGAGTTGAAGCAGATGGAGAAACTGCATTTACCTGTTTCTTCATGGATAACGTGCTGTACAAGATAATGCCGAGGTTACGGATGTGGTTTGGTTGGGTGAGCCGAGTTCAGCTGGCCACCATGCATTGTTCCATGACGAGGTGTTGTTTTCAAAGATGAGGACTTCTTTCTTGTCAACGGTGAGTTGAGCTTGAGACAGTTGTCCTTGATCCACTCGTCGACGTTCATCATACAGCTGTGGAAGTTGGTCTGGTAGTGGATAGGCCTTCTGACAGCGAGAGAATGAGCTGAGTGTCGTCGGCATAGGAGATTATGTTGAGTCCATGCGATATGACTGTGTTGGCCAGGGTTGATCATGTACGTGTTGAAGAGGGTGTGGCTAAGGTACAATTCTTGGGGAACGCCACAGATGGTCTTCTTGGGTTCTGCGGTGAAAGGTGGGAGACGGATTCTCTGGTTTTTCTGGTGATGCATGAGGCGACCGACTTGAGGGCATTTCCCTGGATTCTGATATGGTGGAGTCTGTTGATTATGAAGTGATCAGTGTCGAAGGCGGCTGACAGGTTCAGGAGGATGAAGGCTGCCGTTTGGTCGCAGCCCAGGATGGCCATGATGTCTTCGGTAGCTGCAGTCAGGGCTATCTCAGGCTGTGATTGGCTCGGAATCTGGATTGAGAGGGGCCCAGGAGGTTGTTTTATTCCAGGTAATTTGCGGTTGATTGGTTTCTTGAAACCCTTTGTTGGGAAGGGTACCAGTTCTGCTGGTTCGGCAGATGGTTTTTTCAGGAGTGGTCTGACTTCCGCACCTTTCCAGACCTTAAGGAAGGAGCCCGCGGTGATGGAGGGATTTAGGATTTTCTTGCGCTCGTCGCCAGTAGGCTTGCTCCAGAGATTGAACATGTGATTGGGGCAGGGATACACAGTGCACAGAGTTCATGATGGAGATAGTGGCTTGAGTTGTTAGAGGGTCCCAAAGAGTGAGCAGGTATTTCGGGGTTTATATTTGTGAGTTTGAGCATGCCGTTGCTGTCGTTGGCGGGAGGTTGGGGTTTGATGTTTTCTTAGATGACTGAGATCTTGTTGTGGAAGACGTCCGCACGGGTATTGCTCACTTCGTTCCTGGGAGAGGTTGTGGTCGTTCTCGGTGGCTGTGAGGTTAGAGAACTCCTTCATGATGACAAAAAGCTCCTTGCTGCGGTTTGTGCTGGCTTCTATGCGTTTTGCTAGGGCGTTCTTCTTTGATTCTTTCAGGAGAGCTGTCTTGGAGGTGGTATAGTCACCTGTCTCTTTGCTGGTGCACCACTTCCTTTTTAGTTGCCGGCAGTTGCATTTGTTGGATTTCAGTTCCCCGGTGAACCAACTGGCTCTTCTTGCAGGTCCTTCGGATTTGGCTGGTTTGGTGAGGGCGATTGTGTCGGCCCATTATGTGATCCACTGGAAGAAGTTTTTAGCATGCTGTTCTGGGTTGGCTGTTGTGTCTGGTAGGTGTGAGTTGAGAGTGTTGTTCTACTGGTCTTCTGATATCTTGTTGTGGTATGTGGAGCTGGGGGGCATGGCTACTTTGTTGGTGGGTTCTGAGATGTAGTGGACACAGTAATGGTCAGTCCAGGTGCGCTGTGAGACGTGGTTGTACTTGACTTTGTTGCTGGATGTGAAAATTGGTCGAGATGGCGCCCTGCGATGTGGGTAGGTGACAAGTTGCTTGAGGCTGATGTTGCTCATGCTTTCCAGCAGGTCAGTTGTATTGGTGTCATTGGGATCGTCGAAGAGGAATTTAAGATCCCTAGGAAGATGTGCTCGAAGTTAACGGCGATCGGGGCTGGGATGGTATTGCAGAAGATGGGTTGTGGTCCTGGTGGTGTGTAGGTGGGGGTGCATTGGATAGTGCTTTTTCTTGCTGTGTGGAGATGAGATGCTCCACTAACAGGGTTGCATCGTCTGAGCAGTGCGTGCAGCAAATGATGTCCTTTTAGATGATGGCAATTTCACTTCTGTGTTTGATGGTTCGGTCCCATTCCATTATCTTGTAGCCTTCTGGGGTGGCAATAGCCGTGTCTGGTGCGAAGGTGGGGTTCAGCCTGGTCTCTGTGATGAAAATGACATACGGGGTGAGGGATGAGATTGTGCCAGATCTCTGTGGCGTGTTTGCTGAGAGATTGTGCTTTGAGTAGAATGCACTTGAGTTGTGCCGTGGCGGTCTCAGTCGACTTGGTGGACTCCATCTTGTTTGCGGTGTCCCTGCCGTTGTTCGTTGCTTTGCTGTTGCAGGTGAAGCAGCAGGGCTGGCAAGAGAATGGTACTCTGGTGGTGCTTGGAGAAGTGCTGCAGCAGTTGTGTGTGCACCCGGGTTCCAAGACTCCGAGGTCTGCTGCGGTGTAACTGCGAGGGGTGGAAGAACCAGGGTTACTAGCGCTGGGCGCGGTCCAGGTGCAGATGGGCACAGCACCATTGGTGCGCCGACTGCATCTGTCCGCTGCGCAGCCCCTCTGCTCCCTACATTAAATAGGTCCTGGGAGGGGCACTGGGCAGGGTTAGCAAGAGACCGGAAGCAGGCGGGAGAAGCAGTGACAAAGCAGGAAGAAACGGGCGGGTAAGAGTGCAACAATAACTGATTGTTAAGGTGAAAATAAAGATAATTGTAATGGAGAGAAACAGCGAGATTAACGTCAGGATAAAACAGAGTTAATAGTGAGATTGAAGGCTGCATAAAGCAATGGTAACAGCGCGACTAAAGGTGGAATAAGGCATGGTTAAAAGGAGGAAAAATTGTGAGATTAATGGTGGAATTAAAAGCCCAGATTATAGGAGGAAAGACACTGAGATTACTTTTCGAATAAAAGCGAAGGCTATCAGAGATAAAACAGTGAGGTTAAGGGTGGAATTAAAGAATAGGCTACAGGGGGTAAAAACAATGTGATTCATGGTGGAAAAAAAACTGAGGTTAATGGAGGGAAGGTGATTGAGTTCTGAGATCCAGTAATTCGCTATTCGATCATAGAAACTATGGAACATTACTTCTGTGATAATACAGAGGATGAGGTCACTTGGACACAATATGGGACACTGCAACAGCGGTCATTCAGAGAAAATGTATTTCTCATATTTCTACCCGTTTACGCCTGAATAAAGCAAAAGAAAAAAGAAATAGATTTATAGCAAAAAACAAGAGAACCTACATTATAACCTGAAAGCTTAGGATCTAGACTCATGCAGAGAGCTCCAGCTAGCAAGAAGAGAATCAGAGCTTATTGTGCAGGATAAAACAGTTCCCATAATCATTTTGTAGATGATGAAACTAGCTTTGAAGAGGGTGTGGGGCGGCAAGGGGAGCCAGTGGAGTTTCCTGGGTGTTGATGATGGGGTAATATGTCTTGAGGCCTAGGCCTTCGATGAGGCATGAAGGCCTAGGCTTTTGATGAGGCATGTTGTCATGCTTAGGGTGCTTGTAAGATGGGGTAGGGCATTGTCACCATTGTGATGTAAGATAATGAGGGTGAATAGCAGTTGTGAGGTCGGTTTCTGGGAGGAATCTTTTAATTTTATTTATTACCAAGCATCTTGGTACTGTTTGTTGAGGGTCAGATGGGTGTCCAGGGTGAATCCAAGTGACCAGAGGTTGGGTGAAAGTTGGGATACACCCAAGTTCATGTTATACCGCTAGGTGTTGACTAGTTATTGCTTGGTCTTGATGAATTGCAGGAGTTCAGTTTTGTTGTGGTAGAGCCTCAGGTCAATGCTGGACATCTAAGTCTGATCAGATGCAGGTAACGTTAGAGGCATTGGGCGTCTGGAGTGGAGAAAACTTTTAAGTATAGCTGTGTGTTTATTTTTTTTAGAGTTTTATATAGCGCAAACTTGACCCAAGACATTGGGTATCATAGCGTTTTACATGAGCACCAGTTACGTACAGATGGGCACATTCATTTTTGTTAGGCACGGGTAGATTAAGTGATTTGCCCAGAATCACAAACTGTTGAGCGTTGTTGCCGAGACTTAAAACCGGTTCCCCAGCTTTGAGGTCGACTGCTCTAGCCGTAAAGCTACATCCTCTCCCTTTGAGACTGGAGATGAATGGAGACAAAGTCTCTCTGCAGGTGATGAGTTTCTTCCTGGTGCTAGAGGGGGCAATGTAAACTAACTGGTGTTTGCTAGAGAAGTAGGAGGAGAATCAGTGAAGAATGTTGCCAGGGAATGCCATGTATGACTTGAGTGTCTCGGCAAAGAGTGGAATGGTCGACTAGAGCCAAGAGTCTTCTTCCTCTGCAGTGAGAATTGTGCTGGCTACTATTTGTAAGAAAGCTGTCCTCCTGCTGCAGCATGGTTCCGAGTCAGGTTGGTACTTTGTAGGAAGTGGTCTCTGTTGATTTTATCTAGGAGTTTCCTGTATAATGCCCTTTTGATCCAAGCAGTGAAAGGTAGGTAAGTGGGGATCCAGTAGGTGGTGAGGTCATGAGGGTCTAATATTGATTTCTTCAGGAGTGGGAGGATCTGGCCTTTCTTGAGAGCCTTTGGGAAGATGGCTTAAGTGATGGAGGTATTTATGATGGTCAGTAGGGATGAACACACTTCTGTGGAAAGTGTTTTAATAAACAACAAGGGTAAGATTGCCTCTTCATAGGAGAGGTCTTTATAGAGAGTTGAGGATGTCTGCTAGGTATTGACTCGAAATATGACTATTGTGGGATGCTACATGGAGGACTAGCTTTTAGAGAAGAAGCAAGCTTGGTGGTGTTAAAGTGCTGTTAAATCTTCTTTATTTTTCATTAAAGTTGATTACATTGCACTTATCTGTGGATTGTGGGATAGGAGAATCAGGAAGTGATATGGTGCAGTGCTGGATTGTCTTGAAGCATTTTTCCTTCTCATGGCAGCTTAATTAGTTGTGTTGGCATAGTACATGACTTTCACTGAGGAGATGAGTGTGTCTGTGTGTTTCTATTTCTGTTTCTATTTTCTTTCCTGTCTGTGGATAGAGTTTTTGTTGTTGTCAAGGTCTGTGGACTGTGAATGTTGCAAAGGGTTTTGGAGTTCTGGACTTTTTTAGTTTTCGTCCAGAGGTGTCAGGGACAACACCCGAAGACCCCGGAGTTCAACCTGTCTTGGTACACAAACAAACAGAAACACGGGCTTCTCGATGGTGGCGTCAAAGACCAAAGGTTTATTACTGCAGGGACACAGAAGTCACAGAAACTACACATGGGCAGTATCTAGGAGCCTGTTCGATTTGTACAAAGAGGATTGCTCCTTATATACTAAATATTGGGCTTCAGGCAAATTCTTTACATGTTACCACAGTTCTAAACATTCGTGTCTTAAACAATAAATATTTGGCGTTGCACAGGAATCGTCAACAGTATCTGATGTCAAAACATTACGAATGAGGGGTTCCCACGAGTCCATCATAATCCCATGTCAATTCTTCATTCAAGACCCGGACCGCCTCATCGTAAATTTCGTTACCTCCCCCTAATAAAGGCCCAGAAGGAAAGGAGCAGAGCCAGGTGTAGAAGATAGAAAGACAGGATAAGAAATGTTTGTGGGTCGTAAATGGGCACGGTTACCAGTTTCGGCCGCCTAATCATGATCAGGCCAACGAACACAAGAACCAGTATAGCAGGACTGGCCTCAGGCTGGGGAGGCAGTTCTTGCCGAGTCATGCTGCTACAGCGTTGCTGGCCTAAGGTGCACGTGTCACTAGCAAGGTGAATTGCCGGTTAAAGCCTACGTGTCCTTTAATGGAAAGAGATCATTGCGTGTCCATTGACTATGTGAGGGCAAGGAATACAAAATGGCTTCCGTGTTCTAAAATGGATGTCACGGGTAGAACAGAAATGTGTTTGTAACTGGAGTGCTCTTGCTCGTAGCATAGCGAAAACACCAGGATGTACTAAATGGATCATTTGCGGTTCACTGATACCAAAATTATGTATTTACGACAATGTTATAAACACGAGTAAAATCGTCACGGAACCTCAGTTTGGCTTGCCCTTGTGTGTTTTAGTTGGAGCATAGGTGTTCACGTGGTTTTCCAGAAATGAGAAGAGTGTTGACTTTTAACTTGGAGACGGCAGGGTGAACAATGAGTTTGAACTTTAGGTTGTGGATAGATACATCTTTGGATTAACAGAAGTTTTTTTGCTCTCCTTCGGGTTGATATTCATTTGTTCTTTGGGTGCTGAGCAGGCTGGTGGGAATGGTGAGGTGGTTTGTTCAGTCCAGGGATAGATATATGGGAGGTTTGTGTTGTTTGGTTGATGATATAGGGAAAACAAGGATTTTTGCCTTTGGAGTGTGTTCATTGGGTGACACCATATTGACTGTGTCAATGAGACTGTCAAGGGTTTCTCTATTTTTTATGCTTCATTTGTCTTGAATTCAGTTGGAAGATCAGATAAATTGTCATTGAAGTCCTCGATCTGTCGAATAGGCCTGTAGATTGAGAGGAAGGTAGCATACTGCCAAAGAGTGGACACAATGGACTCTCCTGATCCTGTAATCATCTTACCAATGGAAGGGCAACGCCTTTCTGAAGCCATAGTGCTATCACACCAAGAAAGTTGTGTGAAGGGCTGCTGTACGCAAGAAGCATCACAGTGATAGTTGAAAATGCCACATGCATTAACGGTTATTAAAGTGCCTTCAACAGACAGGGCGATGAGAAAGAAAATCCAGGTTGAAAAAGGCTCCATGGAAGGCAAGCACAAAACTGCTCTGAATTTGACAGAGAGCTGAAAACTACTAGTGTGACAGGAGCAGAGCTAGGGCAAAGAGGATGAAAACTGAAAGCTTGTGGGTGCAATAAATCCACTGACAAATATAGCTGCAATGCAGCATTCTCAGAGGAAAAACCTCTACCTTTTATAGAAGGAGGCAGGAAACGGGAAATTACAAAATGTCACATGATAGGCCCTTCTTGGACAGGGCTGATTCCATGCAATTACAAAGTGGCCGCCATCTTGAATAGATCTAGCAAATGAGGATTCCTGGACTGGAACAGAAGATACAAGAGGCAGTGGGAGGAGCTACCTTCCTGTGTAGGAGAAACTTCACAACGAAGGGACGTGGTGTATGGCGCAGTAAAGACAATCTGATTATGGTGTGTGAGAAAGAGTGGCCTATGGTTCTACTTGCATATACTTATATAGGTATTTCTCGCAAATAGCATGTGACTATCACAAGCACTGCATCATTTTTCACTCCGCCCACAAATGGGACACCTTCGTTCTGTTACTGAATTTAAAATCTAAATTGTACATACATTTGTTATTTCTGAACCCAATAATTTTCCTGATCTACGTGTTCGTTCATTTTACAAGTATGTTCTCTTATTGAAGGTACGCATGAATCTAAATTATTAATGTTGGTCTTAAAATTATTTAAATTGTATGTGCTGTCTTTGCATTCCTGAGGGAGCCACTCTCTTGTTTGTTTGTTATATCTTGCCCTGGTTCTCTGGTTATTGGAGCAGCCCTCCTTTTCTCTGTATTTATTTTGGTAGCCTAAGTAACGCACAGGACCCCCAGCACTGGAGGCAGGGGAATACGATCTAATCAGGTATTTGCAGATATTTAAGGGATGGGGAAAGCCCATTGGAGGGTCTTCCTACCTCTTAGTTCCTCTGACTGTACGTATGTCTGTGTCCCATTGACCTTGTTAGTGTGCCTTTACCATTCTCAGTATCCCTGTACACGCGTGCCATTCTTGCTTTTAGTATCTTCCAATGCCGGGGCGCCTGTGTTCTTCGCACCCTGAACCAGTCATGGGGTTTCTTCTGTCTGTGCAAGTACCTCTTTCTTCCCTAATGCATATCACTGTTTCCCACTGGGTCTGCCCTGCTCTCACCGTCTCCCATGTCCCAGTGACTGCAAAAGCTGCATTTCATGTGTGCAACTCTTACAGAAATGAATATTTTAAACTACTTTGTCTCTGCTGTGTCACTCAAGAAAGTCAGTAAAAGTCAGGATTGAAGACTGAAAAACGTAATACTTCTAATAACGAAAGGTTATAGTATTGGTGTGGGCCTCCGACTTATTAGGATATTGTGTAATAGAACTAAAGATATCTGGAGCGTTATGGCAATTGGAAAACCCTTCTAATTTTTTCAGAAATACAGTTTTATTGGATTTTATCTCATAAAACTGTCTACTGTTTCAAGGAACGAAAATTTACCGCTTATAATTAAATACAAAATATAGATCGAGATTAATTACCTTAATGTCTTCTGGTTTTGAGACATTAACCTTTAACTCTTCCTAGAAAGCGGAAAAATATTTTTTTGTCCTCTGTAAATATGATTTGTTTAGCTGGCAACTCTTTTTACGTGATTGTATTAGAGGAGATAAGAGGAATAGTTTAGACTTAATTATGTTAACAATATATTCACCGTATTTTATGTTCTGTGCATGTAACACAATCCATTGCGTTGCAGTCATTTCATCTGCCTCGCATTCCTGGCACCAGTCCACGTCCTTACTGAATGCAAATAGCTGCTCAAACTAAGTTTCTTCTGATGTATGATCCAGATGGCATATGTCCTTCATGTGCTAGAGGATGGAGCTTGACCACAAAGACACTCTTGATAACTCTAGGTGATGGTGTTGCGTCAGTGCACTACACGTCTTTCCTTTCAAAATAAATGAGTGGTCACTTTGCATCTAACTATAGTTGAACGGGAATATGACCTATGACAACCTTTCTGTTATTGCGCCTATGGATGAGTCAGTCATGCCCTTCTACTCTTCCTATGGTAGTTGGATTGCATCTACACATAGGTAAACTAGTTGACTCTTCTTTTAGACATTTAAGCCATGTTGGTTGTAGGGCATGATACCCTTGATTTCCGTACTATATTGTTGTAAATTAATTATTACTTAAAACACTCTGTAGTTTTAAGTCGTACCTTGTATTTCCCTATAAGTGTTCATTCAGAATTTTTGTACGTTCCAGTGTTTCGCCTCAGCCAAGCGACATTCCAGATCTGGCAGTTAAGATCTGGTCAGCTGGCGAGGTGCATGTTGTTTTTACGCTCTGGAAATAAACTCCCTTTAAATACCAGACGTGGCTGCAGAAGAATCATTCTTACTTACAACAATTGGCGACGATCTTGAGAGCTGACCAGAAGGCCGAGAAAACAAAGGAAGCGAGAGCAGAGAAGACGAGAAACAACAAAGGACACCTCGCGAAGATAGAATCCATGGCGTGCATCAGAAAGTTTTCCTTTTGAAGATTAAATCCTGTGCTGCGAAAAACGTTTCCCATCTGTAGTTGTTACGTGGAGAAAGGAGGAAAAGGTGAAAATCGAGAGGTGCATACGTCATCAGTCAAACTGTAAGTTGTACTCTCGTGCATGTGCAATGCCAAGATGATGTCATTATTAGAAGAGTGCCATTAGCAGCCGCTCCTCTTCTGCGTGATAGCTCGTCGCTAAGATACAGACGCTCTGTCACGAGCTAGTATCAGCGAGTAAGCCGAACGAGAGTGACACAGAGCTTTGTAGTTGCCGGGATACAGATGCTATCCAAAGAGCAACAATCGACGTACACACCTACGTGAAGTCACGTAAGAGAACCTTGAAGCTCTACTCTTATGTTTGAAGTGAGCAACGATACAGAAGAGCGTTATTGATCACTTTAAGCATTGGAACAGCTTAATCATCACCTGGGAGCGTGTACTCGATGATAAGCTCATCATAACATTAAGGTACTTTACAAAACTATTTTGTACAATAGCGTGCACTCGATGACACGCTCATCAAAGACTAACATTTATGATGGTCATCTAATGTTTAGTCCGTGACTTATTTTAACACTCCAAAGTCTATTTTCAGTATAACATTGGTTATAGCTTTAGGCAATTACATTAGCAAGATTTACAATCTGTACAGATTTGAGATTGAAGGTCAAAGGGGTTACAGCAATTTTACATTCACTTTTAAATACATGATCAGATTTACCAAACTTAAATTATTTCAAAATAATAGAGTTAATTCTCAACCTATGACCAACTGTTTAATGTTTATGCAACACTTTATACATGAAACTAACATTAGCCCATCTGTTTGAGTCAATTTTAGCCAATATAACTGATGACCAGTGTGTATACTAGTGCTGTCACAAGTTAGTGGTGTTTAATCAACCATGTCTACAAGTAGTTGTAGCGTTACCACCACAATTTCTTTGTGAGCCTGGAACACCATCCATTTTGTGGGAAGATTGGATACAAATGTTTGACAATTACATTGAAGCTCTTGATGATCAAGATTTTTCAGCAAAGCGGAAAAAAGCTTTATTAAGTGCGCTGGGAAAAGAGGGTCAAAGTGTTTTTCAATATCTTCCTCAAGTTCTACAGTCAGGAGAGTCTTCAATTGATGAATATAAAGAAGCAGTTACAAGACTGGAAGTGAGGTTTGCAAAGGAAGAAAATGTAGTAATGAATAGATATAAGTTTTACATTAACAAACAGCGAAGTGAAGAATCAATTGATGATTTTGTTGGACGTCTTCGTGAACTTTCTGTTAAATGCAATTTTGGATAGATGACTGAGTTGATTAGAGATCAGCTTACTGTACAATGCAATAATAGAAAAATACAAGAGAGACTATGGGCATCTAAAAATCCTTCTTTAAAATTGGCTATTTATCTAGCCATGGTTGTAGAGGACTCAGAGAGGTGTATGAAAGAATTGCAAAAATGCAATTCTCAAAGTCAAATATCTAAATTATCTGAGGAGTCAACTAATGAGAGTGAAACCGTGAGGATACTAAAAAATTTACCATCCAGTGTCACTCTTTTGAGTACAATTTCTGTTGGTGATTTAGTGAAAGTCAAACCAGGTAGGATAACAAAAGGTCTTTCAAAATTTAGAGGTCCATACTTTGTTAAAGAAGTTTTTCCACACTATGTAGTTCTTGAAAATGATAAAAAGTGGAATATTCGGAGAGTGGCTCTATATAAAAAATCGATTCAGAAAAGGGGGTGGTGATGGACAGAGTATCTGAATTAAGCAGAACACTCCTACCCAGTCAAAAGATCAGGGCTTGATCCATCACCGTTTTTTAGCTCACTGCCCCATCCCAGCTCAGAACCTGGCTATATGCAAATTAGTCTGTCCCTGGCCCAGTGCATCATGGGAACAGGGCAGACCAAACTACCAAGCCAATTCTTTACTGGAAAGGAAACAAGCTTCCGGGGACCGGTTTCTGGCATTACAGCCGTCTTCGGCCCGGCTTGCTTGAATCCTGATGGTGCAGTGAGCAAGGGACTCATGTCTGAGCGTACCCTTCCACTCCTATAGTGGCCAAAACGATTCAGAAAAGGGGGTGGTGATGGACAGAGTATCTGAATTAAGCAGAACACTCCTACCCAGTCAATCAACATCATCTTCTGATAACAGCAGTCAAGAGATTCATGATTCAATGTATAATAGTGGGTTCATGATTTCCACTCCAGAGGAAACTAATACATCTTCAAGTTCATATGCGTTGAATCATAGGGAGGAAGGTGGTGGTGATGCTTTTGATCCTGTTGGTGTACAGATACATCTTGATAATTTCTTCACTTCCCCATAGTGGTGATTTGCAAGATTTATCGGTGTCTCATAATACCAGATGTTCTCGTAGATTACCAGTATATTTAAACAATTATATATGTTAAAAGTTTTTAGCAAAATGTTTATTACCCTAAGGGAAGGATGTGTGTTGTAAATTAATTATTACTTAAAACACTTTGTAGTTTTAAGTCTTACTTTGTATTTCCCTTTAAGTGTTCATTCAGAATCTTTGTACGTTCAGTGTTTCGCCTCAGCCAAGCGACATTCCAGATCTGGCAGTTAAGCTCTGGTCAGCTGGCGAGGTGCATGTTGCTCTGCAAATAAACTCCATTTAAATACCAGACGTGGCTGCAGAAGAATCATTCTTACTTGCAACATGTATCCTACCAATACTATTGTTTTCAGGACAGTTTCATAGATTTTATGAGGTGTGAGACTCAGTCCTTTCAAAATGTTAGATGTTATGACTATTGGTGGTATGGGGGGGGGAAGTCCGGCATCTGTAAGTGTGGCATGGTCAGCGATGGGGAGCGGCAGTGGTTGTGATAAATGGGGCTGCATGCCCCATTCAAAGGTGAATATATATTACTGTTCATTGTGGTTTGACACAAGTTATACTGGTGTGTGTTAAGTCGAGTTCCAAATAGGAATCTGAGTGCTCGGTCGCAAAAACCAAGGGACGGTATCACTGTATAGCTTGAAACATGTTCATTATTCTGGTTGGTAGGAGCTCCTTGCTGATGCTCAGTCCATGTGTAACATGGTGAGGCATGCTGTCCCCGCTACTGTTCTGCAGCTGGGCTGTTGCCGCCATCTGGGCTGATTGTTATACTCTTGCAAGACTATATTGTCATTCGGTAGCCCTGATTCAAACCAGCCTTGGAACATCATGCTAGGCAATGTGCTCTGCTGCAGTCACTGACCATGTCTTGGCGAGGAAAAATTTGCAGCTGGTAATTTGTTTGTCTTACGAGCCTGTCAGCATGGTCCTAATACTTGTGGTAAAGGAAGGATTGATGAGTCACAAATGGCATCTGAAATTTCCAGCGCAGATGTCGGTGGCTGTCACTTATGTGCACCTGATCCTCTGAGTATTTGAGGTCCATGCTTCACTCAACCACTCACATCATCATTGCTAGTTCTATGCCAGCTTTTGTGTAGGTTTAATCAGGATTTTGTGGCACCCTAATAAAAAGAAAGCCAGTGGTGATATTTGTGAGATCATCAGTGTTGCAGGGCACATCCAGCTGAGGCATGAAAGTTGCTCGGTACTCGGGGGAAAATGAAAATAGCCAGCGTCATGTGCTTGTTGCTCAACTGCTATTCTCTTCTTCATGTTCCACATGAAGCGTTCTGCTTCTTCATTGAGCTGCAGCTGTTATTCATTGAGGGATTCTTAAACACTCTACATCTTTGGAATTGACCATCATGAAGTGAGGAATACTTGCTTGTCTTTATTTTCCCTGGGACCTTATGTAGATTTGCAAGAACCTTCTCCGGTTCTGGTACCGCTGTATCTACTAGTCCGTGACCGTGCCACGTATCTACATAGTGGCAATACTCGCGTGTTATGACAAGCAAGTATGAGCATAAGGAAAATTAGACATATCACCACTGACGTCATCAGCTTTTTAATGTCATGTGCCAGGGTGTTCTCCTACCCTGTAGCTTGGCACAGAAGGAATGAGGCTACTTCCTGTACCACCATTGTGTTAACCATACCAGCTTTCACAGTCTTCCTTTTGTTTAGACACACTGATATTTTTATTGTGCCAAAAGGACATTCGTATACTGCCTCGTCAAAGCAGACGTCCTCCACCTGATACATCACACAACAGTCTTGCCTTACATTCATTGGTGTATGGAGTGGTTTTTTTCTGCCTCTGGTATCTAATGATTGAAACCCCAACCAAGCGAGCGGCAGAGGACTGTGCTGGTTTGGTTCATGGTGATGTGTTTTGTTTTTTGGAGAGCAGTTGTGCTGTTTTGTTTTTTTATTGTCACGGAGGACTTCCGGGGGCATCGTTGCCGACAGTAGTTTTTCAGTACTTGTCCAAGTGCACCCTTCCCACTACACTACCCATGACGCCTTACAGTCGGGTTGGCCATTGACCAAGGCAGCCTGTGAGGCAAGGAAGAACACCAGTTACTTGTCGCCCAAAGCACCTCCCCTTTCATCCCCCCTCCAGCATAGCGCCAGGAGGCGCCAATGCGTCTGTTACCTGCGCATAAAGGCAGCACAAGAGCCCTTGTCGTCCAAAGCACCTGCACTTTCTCCCCGGGGACTCTCATTCCTGACCAAGCATAGCACCAGGAGGCGCCAACGCGTTTGTTACCTGCGCCAGGAGGCGCATAAAGGCAGCCCAGCAGCGCAGCGGGCACGTCCACGCCAGTTGGAGCCCGAGGGAGGCTGGGCCCATTCTCTTGGTTTTTCTCACCTTCACACCAGGATAGAGGCGTCAAATTCCAACCTGGTGAAGTGCTGTGAAAGTAAAAGCTTTAACCTCCCCTAACGGTTTATAAACAAGGCCCTCTTCACTATGGGGAAACGGAAACTCACCCCTGCCGCAAAAACCACTGATGCTACTTTAGATGGCTTCCTCCGAAAAGCGGTAGGGGCAATTAATAAGGAAATTGAACTAGCTTTGAGAAGCCTTTCATTAGCCCCACTCCTTGATCCACCTGCCCCTGGCACTGGAGACTCCCACACAGTTACGGCTGAAATAGATTCTGATCAGAGGCCACAAGCTCCACTTTCGCCCACTGTTCTTATTCTGTGTCAGGGTGACTTATGTGCCATCCACGAGGGAGATGAGCTTGCCTCTCGACCAATTACGGAAAAACTGGGTCCGTGAGCGCAGCAGAAGGGAAGAGGAAGCGCATTGAATTGGCAGGGGTGGACCATAGACTGAAGGGCCAGTCACCAAGAGTTAAGAGAACTAAACAAACCCATTCTCTAGGGACTTCCTGTAGAACTCGCAATGGTGGAGGAAAAGCTACTGCACGGGACGAAATGGACACATTGACAGAGAGTAGTAAAAGAGGCTTTGGTACCTACTTCATCTTGCTTAGTTTGCATTGAAGAGCACCTTGCTCGACTATTACAGGATCCAGGGAAATTAATGGCAACTAAAGAGTGGGTGGATTGGCCCCCATTTGTGGATCATCTATCACAAATAATCAGGTTATCTTGCAAGAGTTCCCCTTACTAATGTCAATAACAAATTAACGGTCACAACAGCATGGAAACCTGGGCCGGTCCTTAATGGGGAAAATCGAAGGAGGGGGTACGGGATGGCAGAGCAGTTAAGACCTGGCCCTCTTAGTGGGGGGAGACAGTCATAAGAAAACACAAACATAGTAGGTCCAGGGCATAGTCCCCTAACGAGGCGGGGGAAAAATAACATCTTAAACTTACCCCCTGATTGCACCCTGTACACGCTGATTTTGACCGGGGTTTCCCACCCCCGGCCAACAAGAAAGTTGTCAGAGCCTTATAAATAAATCAGCACGTTGGTGTTCTAGGAAAATTCCATCGCAGATCAATTGGCTTGAACACATTATCATGGCAAGGCGGGTGAGTTGGTTGGGTTCTACAGCCAAATGTGTGGAAGGGCATTGTGTAGGACTTATTTTTAACAATGCTAGTTGCGCTCATCTTGCTTTTAACCACCTTAGAGCCTCACCTAGCAAAATGATAAAGGATTGTCTACTGGGTTTTTTCTAACCCTCCTACCAGGTGACCAGTAAGGGGCAACACCCCTCATGGCTAGGTCTGAATAGACACCTCCTCCCTCAGACCTCTTCATTTATTCACCCCAACCGCTTTGACGCCCTCTCTGGCTTGACTGAGATCGACTGACTACCTGAGCGAGCTAGTAGTTCAGCTGAATCGGGAAGAACAAGTTCACAATGTGTCAACCTAGGGAGAAACTCACACGCAGATGGCATTCAAAATAGGCAGCTTGTAAATTCACATGGTCCTACTTAGCAAAACACTATCAGCTTTAGTAACCGCATAGACAACCGTGAAAGCCGTTCTCAGCTTCCTATTTCATTCCCCCAAAAATGTTGGGAGGGGAGGGGTCTGGCATAGCAACCCTGCCCACCATGACTTTAACCGGGTTGAGGTGGGCTCGGTGAGCCTGGGACACACTACTATTCCATTAAAAATTATTTTGTGGAACATCGCAGGTATGTGTGCGAAACGGTCTAATGAGGTATATTTGGAGTACATTAGGTGTTTTGATATCGTCTGCCTCCAGGAAACATCGCATAAGGTTGATATTGTATTGGACGGTTACCGTTGATTCACTGTCCATGCAATACCTTCACCGCTGGGAGAACAAAAAGAGGGCCCCCCCCTCCGACGAGGTAGTTCATGACTTTGAACTGATCTGTGCAAATGCAGCCACAAATCTAACCAGATCAGTACAGAGAAGGGACACAGTGGTTTAACATCAGGTGTTCCAGGGCTCAAAAAAACCCTGTGATAGAACCCGAATTAAAAACTCAAGCCAGGCTTATAAAAGCACTATTAACCCTCTGGCTGCGGCCGGAATTCTGCGCCTGTGTGGCACATTCCGATCGCGGGCGTGGTCATGGCGGCTCCCGGCCGTCATCAGCACACGCCCACCATAACTGATGATGACCGGGAGCTGTCATCAGCACCGAAGGGGTTAAACAAAGGAAAGAAGAACTGAGGAGATTAGCTTGGGAAGATCTTGAGTGAGCCAATGCACTGAAAGACACTAAAAGCTTCTGAGACATTATTAACTACCCTCTATTTACGGACTAGGTTAGACGTGTGGATTCATTGATTTTGGAGGAAGCCTGGGAATCCCATTTTCCGGCAATATTTAACCAAAACAGTGTCCCTTTAAATGAGGAAAGTCGTGAACCAACACTGGACTTAACCTTGGCCTCCCAACTAAGTGTATCCCTCTCAGTGGCCGAGGTCGAGGAGGCTTTAGCGAGGGGAGTCTGTATGAAAGCCCCACGCCGTGATGGGGTTCCACTAGACCTGTTCAAAAGAAACGCCAACCTGTGGGTACCCCTGCTCACCAATGTTTGCAAGGCTATGGTGATGTGCCCCATTCCAATAACATGGAAGGAGGCCATTGTGGTTCCAGTGTATAAAAAGGGCAACAAGAGTGACCCCGCCTGTTACAAGCCAATTTCACTTATCAACGCTACTGCAAAGGTGTTGGGGAGGGTTGTCCTTGCAAGCCTTGATACCTGGGCCTCTGCGTCGTCTTACTAAGTCAGCTCTGCCACACCAACCTAGCACCGGGACACTCTTCCAAGTAACTGCGTGCTCTACAAATACCCTGTTACCGTACCATACCATATCATACCATACCACAGAGATCATGTCAAAAATGCAATATGATTTTAGAAGGCGGATGGGCACCACAGAACAGTGCCTCAATTTGTCTATGATTGTGGGCAAGTACATGAAGGCCAGGAGGGGCTCCATCCACCTGGCCTTTATGGACTTGTCCCGTGCTTTTGACACTGTTAATCGAGAGAAATAATGGGAACTAATTTCTTTTGAGGAAGCTCTCATTCCCCTCCTGCATAGGCTTCATACTTCCACTATGGTTGCCATAGGATATGGCCATTGGGGGGAAAAGACTAGGCCCATTGTTTCCACAGAAGGTGTGTGGCAGGGGTGCATTTTAGCTCCATTTCTCTTTTTATTGTACACTAATGGCTTAGAGGCCTTTTTAATAGAGAAGGAATTTGATTTTCCTATAACTGGAGGCAACCCAGTCACTTTGTTGTCTTATGCTGACGATATGTGCTAATGGCTTTGACAGCTAACCGCCTCCAAAAATCGCTCCATGCTTTTATGTCCGCACTGGACCTAACAGTCAATTTTATTAAATCATACATTATGGTGTGCGGCCCCACATCAACTAAAACAAGAAAATTCTCTGTAAGGTGTAAGACCATCAATAAGTTGTGTACATTTACATACTTGGGTACCATTTTTAATAATACTATGAACTGGGATTCCCTCATCACTGCAAGGGTTCAACATGCTAGTCTGCTTGTGGAGGGGTTATTCCGCTTTGCCCGCAAGCTAGGCTACAAGCCGGTGACAGAGCTAAATGCTTATCTGTTGCATCCTATGGGGCAGGAGTTTGGGGTTACCTACAGGTCTTGGAAACCAAATGTATAAAAAGGCTATTGATGACCCCAAATAGTGCCCCCACACTATTTTGCCACCATGAGCTGGGGCTGGACTATCTTGAGGATCAAATAGATATTGCCTGGTTGCTCCTTTGGCCAACAATCTGGCTATCTGAGGGCTTAATTTTCTCAAGGGAAGTTATTAAGGATTGCATCAATTTAGATATCGTATTATCGATCCCTTGGCTCTGTTTTGTGAAAGATAAACTCCGTGAGATAGGCCTGGGGCACTACAATGGCAACCCTGCTAGTATCCGCATAAATGCAAAAGCTATTATAAAAGAGGTGCATTATTCTGGGGTAACTATGCACTGCATACAATTGGTAGCAACAAGTCCCTCATGCTCATTCCCTGCACATCAACAATTTCATCTAACTTTTACCACAGACGTACGGACACGATTCTTCTTGACTAGACTTCATTTACGTACCTTGCACTTTCTTGTGACATTCCCCGAGCAATCAGGATGGGTTGATAAATTACCGTGTGACAATTTGGCAGCTCAGAGCACTTTGCACTTTTTGTTGTTCTGCTCTCTTTATAAAAGACCCGAGGGGAAAATATTTAGCCCCACTTTTGACGGTTTTAATGTTTGCACTCCTTGTCTACATTACCTAGTTGCACTGCAGTTTTTAATTACATTAAAGTTCCATTGTTTATAAGAAAACACTGAGAGTCACAGTAGATGAACAGAACATTTGTAACCTTTTAAATAATAATCATTCATATTTATGACATTTTATGGTCGACTATCGCATTGGGTATTTGGTGTTTGGGATAATATCCCTTATCTATGTGATTGAATTGTTTGTTTTTACTGATTTTATTTATGCCACTGCACACATATGATATGAAAATTTTAAAGTGTAATGTATGTCTGTGAAACTTTTGTGGTCTTTGGAACCGAATAAAGTTACTTTGACTTGACTTGATTGTATTGCTCCACTTTGCCTTGCAGTTCGTTGGATCGAACGTCTATGACATTCATTCAGTGGCTACTGAGAGAAATCAAGTTATTTCCTAAATACTGATTGTTTTCGAGTTGGTATTCTCAACTACCACCCAATGTATCTTTTCAAGTTATCAACATCGGAGTATTTGAAATGTTTTCATGGATGTGGTTATGTTGAGGCGGTCTACTGGTAGGTCAAAAGCCAGATGAAATTACACCTCAATCTGATATTCAGAAAGCTGCTGCCTCTACTTTTCAATGGTCTGCAGCACTGGAGGAGGGAGCACCCAGGGAGTGAGTGGCGCGCAGTCAACATTATGAAAGATGGCTCATCAACATTTCAGTCAATGTCAGCGGTCAGTGTCAGCATCTCAACAGAGGAGGAATAGCTTTGCATTCAGTCTTAGGGTGTCTCTTCTCAGCCAGGACACAGCTCACCTACACCATGTGGAGCCAATTTTCCCGCTGTTCTTTTTGGGTCAGTATAGCTTCCAACCCACAAAGACTAGAGTGAGCAATTAATTGGGCCGCTTTTTCAAGTTCAGGGGTCTCCAACCTTTCCTGTAATAGGAGCTACTTATGTTCAGTATAAGTCATCCCGAGCTATTAGTGTTGCATTAGTGAGCATGTCAGACAAGGTTACATTAGTGACCCCCCCCCCCCCCCCTGCAAGATTACTCAGTGATCACCTCAGTGCATCGGGCAGAACTACCAGCAATAACGTAAACACGTTTTTCACGATTTATCTCACAAATATTAGCTTTAAATATATTTTGGAAATCTATTTTTCTCCAAACATCAGCTTATGGTTTTTGAAAATACACACATTTTCATCTCAAATACACACTTTTCATTTTTGGGAAACTGAACCATAATTAATTCAGCCAAATAAAGTTTCTAATTTAGTAGACTGGACTGCACACAGGTGAGCCACTTCCAGCTAGCTGATGTATATTTTTTTTTTATGCAGTAGGTTTGTGATATATGTTCAAATTGTTTGTCAGAATGGGTTTTGGATCAACATTTTGTAGGATTAAAAATGAAACCTGAAACATGAGAACTGATCTGGGACTAGACGGCACTAGAGTGGTACTGGAGAAACTTTACTGATTTCAGCATATCAGGGGGGATGACAATTTTAAGTATTCAGGCTTGTTACTGGGTAACACAACTCAGTAATCGATCCTTGGACTTTCACATGTGTGTAGACCCAGCAAATCGACTGAAACTTGATTTGCTGAGAGAGGTTGTTCTTGTGCCAAATAACAGTTCCAGACAGGCTTCCTCTGCTGACAAAAGTCTTGTTAAGGCTATGGGAGAAAGTAAGCAAGCCCCTGCGTCAGAGAGAGTAAACAATCCAGATAACATGGCTCTCATACGACACTTGCTCAAGTTAGCAAATTGGCAAAGGAGATCATGATCTCCATGAAAGGAATATTGTGTCTCAGGTATAAGTTGATCACTTTAAATACCTCGACATGGTTAACTATAACTACACAAAATAGAAAATGCAGAAAAGCAGACATGTAATCGCTGACATACTTTAGGTTAATAATAGGACAGTGGGCCTTGGCCGCTTGTGTTGGAATTGTTAGCTCCGGGGTTTTGGTTCATTCCCCTGAGACGTAACCTGAAATGGTTGATGAGGCTGAAAAGAACATGGATTCCATCTTTACTTGGGGAATGCCAAATGTTCAAAACAGAGTGGTCAGTAGTAAAAAGTAACCAGTGTCCTTGGAAATACAGGTGGGAGTTTGGGAGGAGGTTAATTATGGGCAGAAGTATGCACTGTCTCAGTCTTCCATTAGAAGCATTTCGTTTATATCCAGTAAGCGTAGGTGATGAGTGCCTGGCTGATTGTACCATCATGCCACCTTTTAGCCACTTTAACCTGACATGCATAATATTGAATAAATGTTGTAGGTCGATAGGATTACGTTGAGGTAAGGTAGGTCCAGGTTGGCAGTGAAAACACTTTGTAATTTAACCCTCCCACCTTATATGATTATATTACTGGTTAGGGTTCTGTTTTTATTTATATGTCTGCACACAATGATTGTATTTTATTGTTGGTTATCCTACTTTATTCTCATGATTTTTTATTTATATATATATAACAGTCCAGTTTACATAACAGTGTTTTAAAGTTGAACCTTTTTAGGTTCATCTTCAAACTGGTTCAACTGTAGTGATGCTGAAGTTTTAGTGAGAGAGTATGAAAGGAGCCCATGTGTGCGTATGTGATTATGCATTCAGTGTGGCGCTCAGTTTAAGGAACCCCGAATTTGATATATTGGTACAGATCAGAGGAGTTTTTTTTATACCTGGCTTAAAAATGAAGCAAATGTAAAAGTATATTTTTTCGTTCAACACTCAAAACATTTGGCTCAGTTATTTATTTGTGTGTTAAACTTCAGACTGTCATAAAAGTCATAATAGTACAAATGAAATAATGGCAAGCCCTGCCCTTAGGCATGCATTATTTTACCTAAGTCTAACAAATGTACGTCTTTCCCCTGACTTTCTCTATCTATTTTTCAGAGATCTTCTGCAAACCTTGACTGAAGAGGAGCTGCACACTCTTGAGCGCAACCTCTGCATATCGCAAGATATGGAATTTCCGGTCAGAACGGATCCTGAAGTGCCCGCTGTCCTCACGCCTGTATTAGTAGCTGCCTTGTCAAGTGAAGAAGAACTCTCAGCAAAAGCTGAAAACACAGAGGTGGAGTTGGCTTGCTCCATGCAGTACGATGAAGAAGAGCTAGAACAGCTCAACATGATGGTCCACCGGGTGGGGGATGAGATGTCCTCTCTGCTTTCTCCACCAAGTGTCTGTCAGTCTCCGGCCCGCAGGCCGGGTGTGAGGCATGATTCTAGCGTAGAGGCTTCACCAAGCCGGAGATGTCGAGAAAACCTAACCGATGAAGAGGAGAGAGTATTTTTTATGGATGATCTTGACGGAGCCGGAGACGCTCTTAGTGTGATAGCATCAGCGGAGAACACCTTGGCATGGGTCAACAACTCATGCCATAATTTGACACAGAGGGTCCCATGTAAGGAGACATTGATTATTCACAATGGTCAGCCCGACGAATCAACATCTCTAAAGGATACAGAAAGTGATATAAGCAATAATAACAATGTTGAAGATGGTAAAATACTGATGACTAATTACTCTGCTCCCAATACTTGTAGTTGTTTAGAAGGCCCCGATTCACAGGTATACCTCAATGGCTGGGATGCTAATGGCGAGGATGCAGAGACTGCAGAAATTATTGCTCACAGGACTGGTGGGATGAAAATCTCTGCCACTGTAATATTTAATCCCAAATCTCTTTCTTCTTCAGGATCTCCACCAACTACGCCAGATCCAGCTGGTGATTGTATTTCAGCGTCACCTGAGCCTCCATCTGAAGACGAATCCCATAAACTTGCTTTAGCAGCCACCAATTGCCTAATTAACTCCTGTGTGTGTTGTGGTACCTGTGAAGACAGCAGGGAGGAGAGTATAGCAGGCATAAGAAGTAGACACTCTCCAGAGACAGTGATAAATGCTTCATATAGTTTGGTGAAATCGAAGGAAAAGGACCACGTAGATAAACTAGACTGCGCAATCTCTGTCCCAGAGATCTTAAACAAGGAGCACTGTAGTTCTTTGTTGACGGAGCGAGATTCTGGCAGAGGACATACGTGTTCAAACTCATCCAAGTGCCTGGCTCACAACTCAGGATCAAACATAGGAGTAGAAAATGAAACCGAGGGTGGCATGGGGGTCTCAAGTCAACCGAAAAAAACTGTGAAAAAAAGCCAGACAGGTGATGGCAAGGAAAGACAGTTACCGGGCACTGATGAGACTAGCAGTGAGGCGCTAGTAAAGGAAGACATGAAGACAAGATACGGTCCAGGGTAAGTGACAGTCAAATACACTATTGTCTTGACCAGGCTGAATGCTAAACATTTTGGAAGGGTTTCTTTTTAATAAGTTTGTCTCGTGCGAATTTGATGTTGGCTAATTCTTCAAGTTTTAGAAATCTGAAAACAATAATAACAGTCAAGTGTTATGATCTGTTACGTGTTTGATCAGTCTAATGTGTACTTAGGTTTCGAAAGTGTGTGTGTGGGTATTACAACATCACAGTGGCTTTAATTGCATCTTAAGAAAATTGAAGGTGGTCCTGAGATGTAATGAGTTATTTGTATATTGACCTATGACTCGAGGGGAAGAGTCACACATATCTCTACTGAAGGCCTGCTGGGCCCGTCAGTGGTCACTGAGCACCTGAAGACTCTGTTTAAGTGACATTTGACTGTATTTTGAGTAATCTTCAAATATTTGTACTTCCATCTTTATCGTGTGTTTTTCTGTATAATCTTTTGTCTGCTATCTTACCTGTTGGGTGCGAGCACTTGCCAATACTCTTGAATGCAGTATTGTGTTTACACTGGTCCTAGTGTGAGCTTTGAATTCATTTAGTTTAAGGCATGGGTACTCACAAACATTTGCCCACGGGCAACAAAGTTTGGTCTGTTATGTGACCGAGGGCCGAAACAATGCCAGCAGGGTGACGATTGGGGGGAGGGTGCAAGATGGCTTTGAAAGTAAAAGTGTTCTTAAAGTTAAGTGGTGCTGGAAAACCTAGTTACTTCCTTTTTTAACTTCAATTAACCTTTAATTAAAGGCTTGCCTTTATATTTAGCATCTATTTAATGTTAGTCCTGAATCAAGTGAACAGCAGCCCAATGCTGCTGTTGATCAAGGGGCCGCAGGTCAAGGTCAGGAGGCCGCATCGGCCCCCGGGCCGTACTTTGAGCATCACTGGAAGGTATGAATCTCTAACATGCAGTCGTGGACCATAGGTTCTTGATTGTTTTGGTAGTCCATGTGAAATAATTGATGTGCGCCTCCAACAGTAGCTGGGGCTACCGAATGAAAATGGCCAACAAAGTTCTGTTCCCACCAATCTGTCTGGTGCCAAACTAGTGACATCACAGGAACATTTATTATTTGCTGGTAGCCTTAATCAAAAAGGGACATGTATGTGCATCATAGAAAGCCTTACGTTTAAAGTCCATTGGTTCTGCTAGCCGCCATGTTGTACGGGAGCCGTGACCGTTTTCTTACATGCAGTGTTAGGCTTACATCATGTCTGTCACATACAGTATCTACCCTTTTATTAGCTCAAAGAGAAAAACTTCAAGTTGCACAGCATTAGGGAGCCTAAAGGCCTGATTAACACAGAAAGATTCACACACCATAACGTGCAATTTGCACACCTACTGGTTTACGAATCTATATACAATGTGTCCTATGTATTAATAAGTTGCATTGCAAATTGTCAGTTTACAGGAGCTCGCGGAACAACCTGCCCAATAAATATTAATTAGGCAGATCAAAAATTGTGCCTCCCTGTAATAGTCACAGTTGCAGAGTTTGTGGCTTGCTGATCACTTTCTTTTGCTTTGACATAAAGCAGCACCGTCACAGGGGCCTTGAAGGAAAATTCACTGCCTCCCTATGGAATCCAGAGTGAAGTAAAATGTGTATGAGCTTCAAATGTCAACAAGGGTTAGCACCTATTTAACGCCAGGGGATGGTCAGTCTCCGTCTATCAACCAGACTATTAGGATTTACTGACAAAAAGTTGTGATTGGGCCCATTTCGCTTGGCAGAAGCTTGACAGCTTGTAGAGTCATATCTAGCACTCCCTCCCTGCAAAAGTCTTCCATAGCATTTTATTTAATTGCTCCTATTTTAAGGATATTCTAGGCAACTAATGGGTTTTTCTCAGAACCGCGCCAACAGACTACAAGCATTCTTGAACATAAAGGAATCTGTCTTCTTCACCATAGTTAAAGATTCATTGGTAAAACCTTTAGTCACAGCCACAGTAACATACATTATATCATGTTCCCAAAACAAACTACAATCGTGAGGCTTAACATATTCCCTTTCCCCTCAGTAAACAGCCACTTTTACATTTCTTGCTTACTAGTGAAACATGCCTCTACAGACTAGTGATTATTCAGTTAATCAAGTATGTGCTGTTTTTTGCGTGTACCCTACATTACGTAAAATTAGCGGCTCCATCTCAGAAAAGGCTACTCTTAAACAATGGCAAGATCCACATATATAATTTTTGTTAAAAATGATCACTTATACTTTTGTTTTGGAACAATGAACACATTTTTACAATTGCTAAAATACCCGAGTAATTTTTCATATATTATCACTTTTTAAGTTCAGTTTGTTTCGATCTTATTTACTGGTGCAAATGAATAATTCATTATTTCAGCTTCTTGTTAACAATGGTGATCTCTATAAAGCCCAATTTATGGTTTTCTTTGGACAAAGGCCGATTGTACTTCGAGCCCCTCCACTGTATTGCCTGACGTATTGGAAATAATTATTTTCTGAAATAGACATTATAGATACTTGGACTCATTCAAAATGAAGTACATGTGTATCATTTATCCATGAATTACACGCAAACTGCAGATTGTAGTTGTGGTTTCAATGCTTCACAAAAGGTCGACTTCTGCTCGTGAATTGAAAATTGTAAGTGGAAGTTGTTAGTTTCCTTAATTTACCTAATTTACTTGTAAACTCACACATCTAGATAATAAAAAATGCCGTTCTTAAAACTGTTGGTCACTAAAATGACTTTAGGACTATATTGTAACCCTTTTGGAAAAACTGGGAGTAAATCGGCAAAGAAAATAGTGTTATTGTTTTTTTAATTGTCAGGCAGTGCAGTTTTATTAAAAGCATAGGCACCCACACTATGGGGAAACCGCCTTTACAACAAGGATTGAACCTTGTTGTACCTTTACCACACATTTTTTATCACGCATATTTTTACTACCAATATGCCTTTACAACATATGCCAATACCACGCATCTAAGATAAGTTGTGTGGTCTCCCCCCAAAAATACATTGTTTCTAAATCTAAAAACAATGCGTGCTAAAAAATGGGTGGCAAAGGCATACGATGTCTTTACCTGCGTTGTACCGTCGTACAACCCCCCCACTACACACACTGATCGCAGGACTCATTTTGAATGATAAAGGAGGCTTGCATCTCGACGCACAGCTTGCATAGACAGTTCTTAACAAATGAGGGATACACAATTCTTTCGAAAGACCTAGGGGTACAGAGCTTAGTATTAAGACAAGGTTTGGGAAAAAAAGGCACTTGACAGCATTTTCATAGGCAGTTTTTATAAGATCTTAGAAAGGCCTATACTATTGTATAATAGTTTCATTACCAGCAGAGAAATTAGATGGGTGAAAGCTTCATCCTACTCCTAAACCTTTGACTTTAAATGTACCCAGCTCGGGAGAGTCATAGTAGGCTTGCGCCAATAAAGTATTAGCATTTTTATACTTAATTATATTCACTGCATCTACCTCATGAGAATGAAAGGCTGAGTCAGTGCTGCTTGGTTTCGAACCTTGTGAACATCAGGTTACACACCGATCCCAGGAGCAAGTACTTAACCCACACCTTAATAAGTAACAAAGTGATGATATGTGTAAGAAATTGGGTTGTTGGTTGACTGGCTCAGTGGCGTTGCTAACCGTGGTGCAGCAGGCACAGTGGCACCAAGAAACAAGCATTTAAGGTGTCCACTGCTCCCCAGTTATTGCTGTTTATTTATATTCAATCCAGAAGTTATAGTAGTTCTTTCCTTACTTGACTTAGGGGGGCATGGCACTCTCGCCACTCCGCTGATAGAGCTCCTTGTTCCACATCAGGAATCCAGTTTAGCCATTAATAGGTGAACCACCCATTGTGAACATTTCCTTTGTGATGCAGTGACAGTAAACTCCTTAGTTGCATTAACTGAAGACAGACCATCCTGGAATGTATGTCCAGATCTCCAACCTAGAGAGCTTCCATATGCACGTGTTTTGCAAATGTGATTTTGTGGTCTTACTTATTAAGAAAATAGACAGTCCTTGGCAACCGTATGCTTCCATTGGCCCACCACTAGGAATTGGAAAATTGGAATGTGTCATCAGTGGCAGCTGGTGAACTTTGAAAGTGGTGGATTGTAAGAACAAATCCTGGATTAGCATGTGCTTTCAATAAACGCAATTCTGCCAACGTGCATTTGAGCTCCTACCACTCCCTGGGGGAAAAAACTGTAAAATTGTGGACTGTTAGCGCACTTTGTAAAATAATGTTGGCAAAATGAACTCACGGTGCCCTCTCTCTATGCTGTGCCAACCACAATCCAGGCGTGCAGTGACCCGCATATGCTGCTTGGCGGACATTAGGTACAAGTGGACATGTCGTGTACATGGGGAAAGGAATTTGAGCATTTATGTGTGGTTGTAAAGGGTTTAAGATGCTTGGCTAGACTTCCTCTTTTGTGCAGTCTGTCCTGTTTTGTTCCTTTTCTCTTCTCTTGTTCTTTCAGTACCTTTTCTCCAATGCCTCCCAGTTTCCATTCTATTTTTACATGCCTTCCTTCCCTCCGGTGGTTGAAGAGACTAATGGATTCACACTAGTAACTTGTGTTTCACCTCAGAGACAGAGGTTTGATCCAAGTGGGCCACTCACTTTTCTGAGGTGGCCAGAATGGGTATCGCTGAATTAATTGGGTGACAAAACACACCTGTTAGTCACCAGCAAGATGGCCCAAGAGGAGAATGTGTGCTTTATAAATACACATTTTTGTGTCCTCTGCTTTCTGATACTTCTAGTTTTGCACTTATAACAGAAAACGCAAAGCTACAAATACCATAAAACAGAGGAAAACCAAATGAATTACGTACAAGTGGCTAGTTACAATTTTAGTCTCACACAGCTATCTAACTTCCTTCCAGTTTTTCCTCTGGCTCTCTTCTCATCATTTTTTTCTCATCGTTTGCTGTATACTTGTTTCTCCCTGCCTCTATAACTCTCATTCAACTTTTCCATTTTTCATCGCCTTACTTCTAGACTACAGGGATGGAAAAATTGTTTTCCGGGTGCTACATGATTCAGGAAAACCAATCACATGGCAAACTGGAAGTAAGCTGGACAGGTTACACTTCACTTGACTGGCAATATATTTAAGACATCTCGCTCTATGTATTGTATTTGACCATCGGTGCCTCTAGTCTGTAAGGTGTGCCCAAAAAACACGTATAATTATCAAGGACCCCCTGAATACATAGATATTGCGATTCCTAGGTCAGGGATTAATAAACAATTGACATAAAACAACCTAGGCAATCATAACTTGAACTTGTTTAAAATAAAATATTGAAGGAAAAAGAGCTACCAATCAATTCAATTTCTTAATATTTATTAACATTTATATTTAAGCAAAAATCAATTACATGCACACAAAGGATTTGTAGACAAATCAATTAATCACAATACATTAAAAGCAAAAGAATACAGCACAACAGATTTAAATTACAATAATTTTTTTCAAAAATTAAAAGGTGGCACAATAATTCTCGACGCGCGTTTCGGCGACCAGCGTCTTCTTCTGGAGGAGCCACGTGTTTTCTATAAATAATTTTATAAAAAATAAAACAACAAGGAAAATACAATTAATAAAGGAACAGTACAATCTTAGGTAAAAATATCGACAGGTAGCTTTATATAAACCTCTTATATAAAAAAACAAGTTCATTAATAAACTGATTTCAACATTCATTTCTTTCAGTTCCTTGTATATTTCCAAATCAAAACAATGAGGGAGGGGGGTTAGGGGGAAAGAAAAAAGAGAAGAAAAGAGGAATGAAAATTAATTCTATGGGCTTCTGGGGGGAGAGAGAGGGAGGAGTAGAAAGGGGGACATACAAGGATATCTTAGGAAGGGGGGGCCGATAGATGACTAAAGCGCTAATAGATTCATCAATAAATCCTATTGTCAAGCATATCTATGACTAGATAGAATGCCTCATTTTAAGGAGACCTATTTTTGAATTTTTTTTTATACATATATACTCACAAATAAGGATAGAAGGAGTCATGATGTATTTAAGATCAGAGCATGGATGGCTCAATTTCTTTCTTCACAATGATGTTCTGAATGGCAAATATCCAAACTGTGAACAACGTATCAGGTCTTAGGACTGTGGAAGACATATCATAGTTAGGTTTTCCAATCCTATTAATGGATAGACACTACCGATATCAAACTAATGCCCTTCATATCTATTTAGTAAATTATGACATCCATCTATTGAGTTTAGTTAGGTGCTTCCTCACGTTATCCCTGGTTGTAGACATGAGATATGACGAAGGTATAACTATTTATTTTCACTTGTTTTACTGAGTCCTATATTGTAACACGATTTGTGACCTTGGGCGGGGATGTCCTTTATTTTAATCATGTTCCAATCCCAACAGGTGGAGAAAGGATCAATATGCGACACAAAAAGAGGTATAGATATATAGTTACCATTATACGGTGTCAAGCTTTAACATCGAATTAGTAGGTACACATAGTACTGGGGTTTATGCTTAAAATAGAGCCGGGTCTAAAGGGTCAAAATTATATAATGACGAGTTAGCGCATAAGGTTCCCTTGATATAGAAGGTCACATTCTTGTTCGTGAATGTACTTTAAAGACATGTACCTAATATGAAAGAGAAGGGAGGGCTTAGCTTTCTCGCCGTCCGAGCTACCGATTATTTAGCGATTAACGGGCTGGAAACAGAAAATAAGTACGGTGTGAACAACTAACCTTTCAAGCAAACACCGTAATGGTAAAATTGATTCGAAGAATTCGAAACATCGGCATACCTTAATGGCCGTGCATATACCGTCTATGTCGGAAAATCCTCCTGATGTGGGGAAGTTCCTTCTTTTTCTGGTTCCTAATAGTTTATGACAAGGATACATTGTGTTAATTATTACCGTTGGGTAAGATCAGCTCATAGCTTGATCTCAGCTAAATAGCGTACTGGAATGTAGAAAGTCGCATAACTCTTACCTAATAACGATATTGTGAAGAACTCTTACGGTCCGGCGGCGAGAAGCGGGATTCTGGAAATTACATCAAACGACCGATATGCCTCGAGTAATGAAAAAGGTAACGCTTTTATAAGGACGTTTGTAAGAGTTATCTGTCTCAGCTGTGTACAAAATGTCGTCATCTGAGATGCGACTATACTTCACTCTGATGACTAAAGACAAAAAAAGGACTATTGTGTCCGATGCTAAAGGGATACAAAGGAGGGACTTCCCGTTACTCGAATACGTCGGAATGATAGAGCGCGAAGACAGACCACAGATTAACCATGCAATGAGCGAAAAAAAAACTTTCATACTTCGTCTTCTCCAATGCGACAGTATTCGGCTATGTATGTAAGAATAAAAAGTGAACTATTGTATTAGATGTTAGTGAGATATAGAAGAAGGACTTCTCATCTCTAGAATACGTGGGACAGGTAGAACAAGAAACTAGACCACAAAACGTCATACATTATGAATGGTAAACATCAACACCACTCTATAGTAACTCATATTAGTCATTTGATATTCAAACAATGACAGAATCCACTAGTGTTCGAAAAAGAAAGAAAATATTAACCATACATTTCTAAATATATCCACTAAATGGTTATGTGAATAGATATTACAATGATCTTTGGCAAAAATATATGAGGCATATTAAAACTAATAAAGGCCGTTTAATGTAATGTGGGTAATCTTTTTTTATGATCTAAGTAGTCAATTCATTCCAAATATCTAATATCGTAATTGTAATGCTAATCCACCATATATTATTTTCCGAGTCTTAAATGTCAATGGTCCTAATATGTGTTACTAGTCTTAGTTAACAGATTGCGTTCTCCCATGGGATTTCGCTATTGAGGCCGTTCCGGAATGAGTCAAAGACAAATATCCAGTAAACCTCTCTTTTCTTTCTTATTATTGCTCCACCTTTTTGCCCATAAAACCACTTACTGTGCAAATCTCACATATCAAAAAGAGGAACTGTGCATTTGGTTTCAAATGTTAGCTTTAGGATCAAATGAATAGTGTCTCTCTCTCTCTGATGGACAACAATGGATACCAACAAAAAATGACAATTAGGCAATGTATGAAAGCAATTACCTTCCTAGCTTGGCCTCAGATAATGTTGTTACCAAATCCCTCACTAACAGGATAACATTCATACCTGCATGTTTTCGAAGAGTCCAGCACCAGACAGTGCATGCTGTTTGTTATATTTGAGGCTCGGTCCTAACCATACCCATTGCCCCGGGGCGCATGAACAGTTTCTCTTGGCTTCCAGCCCTTGAAGGCAGGGCAGTTCCCACTGATGGCCAAATGAACGAACAGAAACGAGTCAACAGATACACTGCACAACTTCAACTAAACCGAAGCATTCTCAGTGTATCTGTTTACACCATGTGACCTGGTGTCACTGGTGACGCCTTTCACGCGCACAAAGACCCGCCCTGTTACCTCCTCTTCTCTACTTACTTTCCCAGCTTATCGCAGTGAGTTGAGGGGCCAGGGAGACTTGCTATTCCAACCCACCCTTTGATGGGTTAGGAAATGTGCACCCTTGCTTATTGGCATAGTACCTTTGGTAGGGTCGGCCTTTGCTAAAATCTCGCCCTGAGCTTGGGCGGAGAGAAATCTGGCGCCCCTTGCTGATGGTAGTGAATTAAATGAGGTAGGAGGGGGTCTCTCTTGTGTCCACTGGTCAGTACCTGGATGAGATGGGGTGGCTACTGATCACAAACATCCCTAGTTTAGCTGCTTCATGCAGATGATGGTTTTGTTGCAAAGCTGCAAGTTTCAGATTTGTTTGTGTGACATTTTCATTATTTCAGTGTAATTATGAGTGACATATCAACGACTATGAGTGCCACTTTCTCGTGCGCAAAATCAAGCAACGTAGTCGAGGGAAACATGAATACCAGAAATTACACCCATTTTATATGTGCGCTCACATTCAATTGAATTTGATTGCCTTACACACTGTGACACTCACTGACAACTTGAAGTGGCTCGTAGTTATTTTATACTTTCTCCTGTTCTTTCAGCCTCAGCCAGGCTGGGCAGCGTGACTGGTGCGTTGGCGACTCCAGGGCATCTCAAGCTGCTCGCCACAGCCAGTGACCCTCATTGCAATTTCAGCTTTCTGTCCTCTACTCCTGCCGCTGCAACCGGACCCGACTCTGTGACGGTCAGCGACGACCTGGGCGGCGTGAAGAATGGTCTCCATGTCACTTTCCCGGCTCCCGGGCTCTGATAATTCGCAGTGGCCGGGTGGCCCTTTATAGATATTATTAAGTCCCACAGCCACGTCCACAAAGTGTCACACAACCTGGCTGGGTCAGGCCCCAGCCCGCTGTCCCAGTAGTAGCTAATTGGGCACCACCCCTGGCTGGGCCATGACGTCAGGCTGTCTGACTCAGAGCGTCGCTGGACATCAGTGAACAATTGAGATACATTGTAACAGCACCCACTGACTGTGAGCCTGGTCCGCTGCTGGGAGCGCCCCAAGCCTGCAGGGCTCGGGAGCAGCCCGTGCTGGCCATAGGCGCACGCTGCCACCTGCCACCCTCAGTTTTCAGTGGTGCGCTACTGTCTGTGACAGCTGAGACCTGCATTATGTGTGACAATGTATTTCCATACGGTGATGCTGAGCACCCGCTGAAATGCATTAGTTTAACTCCTGATGCGTGGTACTTTGCAGGACTGTTGTTGTGTGCCAGCAGGGGGTCAGAGAGTGAAGGGAGGCAAAGAAGAGAGCTAAAGGGGTATTAAAAACATCGCCAGTTGCTGTGTGATAATGAAGGACTAAAACAACTTTAAACTGGCAAATCAGACCGAAACGAACAGGCAGGAACATGGATAAGACTGGCGCAACATAAGGGTGATGCTTATGACATACCCTCAATGCACACAGCTCCATGCACCACTCAGAAAATGTGCGCCTTGGGCCCAGCTTGTTCATGCTAAAGGCTGGCCCTGACCTTGTGCCGCACAGGGCTTACGTTTAAAACGCCCAGGTTGTGCTCAGTCAGCAAGGGTATCCTATATCACAGGAGGGGAGTAGCTCTACAGCCTGGTTGGCTGGTGAGGCGGGGCTGAAACCATACCCACCCTGTACTCAATCAATCAATCAATGATTATTTTGTTCGATTGGCTTCAACATCATAAAAGTACAGTAAAAACAATCACACAAATATATTATGAACATCAATTAGTATCATTAAATAAGTACTATGCAATTCAAACTCAAGCATATGCGTAATACACTGCTATTAAAAATCTCAACACATACCAACAAACAGTGACATTGTCTAAAAATTGTAGAAAGAAAAGGGCAGGTCTCACTTGTTTAAAATTCAGATGTGCAAATAATGGGCGTATATACTTATGACGTAAATTGGCCCATTTAAGGCAAATTAATACGATGTGTAAAATGTCTAGTGCAGAAGACTTATAACAGGAACATACAGGATGGTCTTGTGGCCTATGCCATCCTGCTACAAGCTGATGGAACATATTCAGTCGAAAATATATCAAAATCTTCTATGGTTCACCGGCATATCCAGTAATAGATACAATTCTGTTCTAGCACTACATTTTAACATAGCATGATGTATGCAACTGTGTTTACGGTGTGAGTCTTGCAGTCTGAGTTCTTGTATAAACTCAAAATATAATTTTTTGACTTCTGCAATGACTGATTTGGTTATTTTCTTAGGTGAGTTAAAAACATGCAATAGGCCCAGATTAGACAGGGTAGTTTTTATATAGTTCAACCATGATATACGCGAACTAAAATTCAGACTCAAACAGTCTCTTAATAGTAATCTATTAAATCCAGATCTTTTTTAGTTCATATAGAGCACCAGAATAGTATCGGGCACGGGCGTATATAGTTAACTAAATAACCTGCCCCTATCTCTTCATAAACTATTTCTGCTGGGTCATTCTGTGGTATGCGTAACAATTTCCTTAGGTATTTGTTTACTGCCGTTTTTGTTAAAGTAGATTTGGTACCCTAGATTTCTGCCCCATAAGTTACAGTTGGGACACACTTGGCGTTATAGAGGTGTACTATGGACTTTATGTGACTGGGACCTAAACACCTGGAGAAAGCATCCAAACTAAAAGCTACCCTGTTAAAGGATTTAGTGTGTGATTTCAAATATGGCGCCCAGGTCAGTCTATCATCCAACAGTATGCCTAGGTAACTAAACCTATCCACCTTACCTATTTTGTTCTCTTTTATCACATATTTTCTAGTTTTGATGCCTATGGGTCCTAAAGTCATAGTGAACGATTTGGTGACATACATTTTTTAGTCCCAAGTTTTCCATAAATTCATAAAATTGGTTCAATAAAGATTGCAGGCCATTAGCTGTCCGGAAAATAAGAACAGTATCATCTGCGTACAACAAGGCAGGTATCGTTCTAGGTCCTATCTTTGGGATGTCTTTACAATTATCCCTTAAAAACCGATCAAATTGATTTATATATAAAATGAAAAGAAAAGGAGCTAAAATACAACCCTGATGGACCCCTCTCGCCAGTTTAAAGTGCTTAGTGCATTCTCCTGATGGGCCATATCTTACCATTGCCTCGAGCCCTGTATGTAGGTTGTGCAAAAGGGCAACTATGGCTTCATCTATCCCCATGTCCCTCAGTACAGCCCTTAGCTTAGATCTTACCACTGTGTCAAATGCTGTGATGAGGTCCATAAAGGCTAAGTGTATACTTTTTTCTAGCCACCGTATACTTGTTAACTATGAGATATAGATTCAAGTTCTGTTCAATCATGCCACGTCCCTGCCTGAATCCATACTGTATATCTGATAGAATAATATTATCATTAGCCCAATCTGTTAGACGCTTCAACAAAGCCCTACCCAACACCTTTACTTCCGCATCTATCAGAGAGATCGGCTGATAGCACGCTGGGTCAGCCCGGTTCTCCTTTTTAAAAACCGGTATTATGATCTATTCCTTCCACGAAACTGGAATGTGATCACGAGCTGCGGCATTCTGATGTTGCGAAACCAGCGGTGCCGAAAGATCTATACATGATTTTAAAAGGTCACCAGGAACCCCATCTAAGCCCGGTGCCTTCCCTGCTGACAGTCCATTATGCTTTCCCTCACCTCTTTCAGTTCAAAGTGGACAATATTTTCTGTTATAGGGCAGACAATAGTTGTATAATCACAATCTCCTGCATATATGCGACCACAATGTTCTTCCCAGATATAGTAGCACTTAAGTCTACTACTGTGCTCTCATTAAATAGTGTTAGATTTACTACCCTCCAGAATTCTGCACTATTCCTTGTGTTGCATGCCTTCTTAAGCTTATCCCAGGCTTCTCTCATCAGGGCATAAGCCTGCCTGGCCGCTTTGACTGCACATGTCCGCCTCGTTGTAGATTTTAATGCTATCATCAGATCTTTATGGGCCTTTGAACAATTCTTGTCGAACCATTTAGGACCTGAACTAATAACCTTATCATCATATCTGGTCAGGGCTCGCTGAGTCTCTTTGCAGATCGTGGAAAAGGAATTGTGAATGGCCAGATCATATGCATTTGTGATCAAACCGACCTCAAATTCGCGACTACACTTCTGGACCAGATTCCTTAAAAAGTCTTCTGGGAGTACTCCTCCCCCAACTAATCCGCCTCGCTTGCGTTGTGGTAATTAACAGGTCTTTATGGTTGTTGGGCACCTTTTCTTCAAGATCAGTCAAACTAAACTTTGCAGTTATCGGGTTATGATTACTAAAAGTACTCCAAACTATTTTAAAATCTTCCATATACAGAAGCAAGTGAGCAGACACCGAAATCCTGTCAATCCTGTGCCAGGCACATGCGTGCTGCTGCATGTGCTTGCCAAAAAGTGCTGTGAATCGAGAGAGAGAGATCTTTCTGTCAGTCACTACAGTACAACTGAGTGTGCTTAGTTTAAATTAGAAACAAGGAAATAAGGGGGGTGAGGCCAATACACTCTTATGTATGAGCCGCCTTTGTGTGTTATGAAAATTGTGGGTGCTATTCCGGCAAACCCTGTTGCCATAAAATGTTCATATTGGGCGACTTGCTTGGTCTATGTACACATATTTAAACAGCTGCAGATCAGTTGATATGGAAATGCAATTGTTGTATTGTCAGGTACTTAACAATCAAGAGTTTCATTTTTCAGCCTATGTTCATAGATGCAATTTATATTCCTGTGCCATATGCAAAGTGAATATTTAGCAGGGGTGGATTATGACATATTTGTGCAAGTTATGGTGCTTAAACTGTTGCATAAACGTGCTTAGACATGTGCTTAAGGAAGGGTTTTTTATCTTTAAATAGTCTGTTATACTTTCGTAAACCTCTCCGAAAGTGTTACGGATGCACTTTGTTAAAGAAGCACTGCAGTGTAGAAAAACAAAGAAAAGTAAAACATGTGGCAAGTAATTATAAAGTAATGCAGGTGCGTTACTTAATAAATTGCCATTATGTATGTCTCTCCTACTCAGGGTTGAGAAAGGAGTTGTACATTAACATTTAGGCTATTCCAGGATTACATAGTGGCCAGTGGCGTCATTCTTGAGAGAAAGGGGGGTGATACTGATTATTTACCTAGAGGACATTTTGATCATGGATCAAAGCAGGTTATGTTTGTTGGAGTACACAGGGATGACAGTCGGGTTACTAGAGAATTTGGGGTTTGTTGTAAACAGAGAAAAATCATGTACGGTGCCTAGTCAGGAGACCGAGTTGTGGGGTGAATACAGTAGAGGGGGGTTTAAAACTTCCAATGGAGAATTTGAAGAGAATAAGGAAGGAGTTGAAAAGCGTACTATCTCTGGGGAGAATTTCTTTGAGGATGCTTGCTCGTGTGGTTGATCTTCTATCATCCACAAAACAGACTATTTTACCAGGTCCTTTGAATTATCGGGCTTTACAGAGATTGAATGCCATGCATCTAAAAAAATGGTTTTAGGTATTCTCAGGATTTAAGACTCATGGAAGAGGCGAGGCAAGAGTTGAATTGGGGGATGTTAAACATGGAGGCATGGAATGGGAAAGCGATCTTTTTTTGAGAGAACCCAGAGTTAGTAATAGAATCGGATGCAAGTTTAGGTGGCTGGGGTGCACGGTGTGGTGCAGTTTCAGCAGGAGGTCGTTGAACAGACGAGGAGAACAGGTTTTACATACATTGTCTGGAATTGTTTGCAGGTTTATTTGAAATAAAATGTTTCACGCAGAAGAAGGTAAGTTGTTTGATGCTGTTGCGTATGGACAATGTCTCAACAGTTCAGGATGTGAACAAGTTAAAGGGTCTGAAATCAAAGGATTTGGCAGATTTAGAAAGGTGTTTTTGGAGTATTGTCTGAGGTGAAACCTGAGGGTGCAGCCAGAACATAGCAGGCCAGTCAGCAAGTCACTGAGTGCTCGGCAACTCAGAGTACTTGAGTCGTAGACCTGCCTCACCAAAAGACCTCAATAGGGACTTTTTAATTTCTGAGGAATAATTAAACCTGGAAAGTTAGTGGGAGGAGCTGCAGACAATGGACTGACACTGAGCTGATGTGGATGGAATATGTTGTTTTGCCTGATGTGTTTCTTAGTTTGCTTTTGTTGTTTTAGAACATTTTTCTACCAATATAACTATTTTTGTCTGGGTGGTTCATGCCTATAATTGATAATCACTTTTAGTGGAGGAAGCCTGTACTGCTATAAAGTTTTTGGTTTTTCAGCAACATATTCTATAACGTTTTCAGAGACGACACCATTCCCACTACATTTAGCTATAATGGGTAATATTGTATGTGTTCAGTGAAGATTATTGAGTCACTTCTTTGGGACATCTTAACAGACTATTGATTGGAGCGATACCACCTAGATATGGCTTATCGAAGAGAAAGTAACAAGGGCAGAAGATGTTTCTTATCCTAAGATTGAAGGAGTTAGGATGTAGCATTAGCCATACATTAAGGCCACTCTAAATTGAAGAGGATTTGCTTGAAAGAGAACTTCAGACTGTGACAAGAAGCTGGGTGACACAATGGTGGAATGGTCGAAGTATGATTATAACAAGAAAGTTTGCAAAAATGACACTCTTTCCATCGACTGCTTGGTTTGCTGTTGAAAGCTCCTTGAAATGGACACATTATCACACTGGAAAACAGCTCAGGGATCACAGTGCTGCTGTCACGTGCCCACATTTCTCCAATTTCTTACTAATTTGCATATTTTGGCTGCAGCACTCTTTTGTGGGATCAGAGTTTCTCCAGAGATCCTCCTCCTCTTCAGGCTGCCAAGGGTTGAATAAGTCACTCATGCAGAGTTAGATTGCCCTAACTCTAAAAGGATTTGTTATCTGCTCAGTTGTGAAACACTCCACTAAAAAAGTTGATAACGTGCAGAGGGCCAGCGGGTCACTATTATGTAAAAGCGAGAGCAGTACAGAGGAATGTGATACAAACCTAGTTGAGGATGTTATAAAGATGAACAACATTCGCAAGGGAGAGATATGGGCCTAATTTGAGCCAGGTGTTGCTGGTGGGGCCCACCGCGCTAATTTATGGTGACCAGCACATATTTTTTCCTCTTTAGACTTTGACCCAGTTCAGAGCAAGAAAAATACACACAAGATTGAAGGAAAAGAAAGACGTAAAAACTGTGACAAAGGAAGAAAGCAAGAGTTTGTGAGAGTGAGATTGAGGCAGCAATCGTCTGGTGGTGGATTGAAGAGGTCTGCGGTGCATCCAAAATTACGCATCCTTGATAATCCGCACTCCAATATTCAATATCGCCGGACACAGGCTTCTGAGCAAATGTTAGGCACAGACGCTTGTTCTTTTACAAATGAAGCTCTGTATATGTTTAATCAAACCAGGGGCAGATGGCAAGGAAGATCTTGAGCAGTCACAATCTGATGCTTTAATAGTAAACTGTTGCACTGTTAAAGACCATAACCGTGTTGAGACATGCGTAGATACTTCCTTACATTGGTGCTGTACGTTGGGGTGGGATCAGCATGTGGTGGAGGGCATCTGTAGTCTAGAATGTGTTATAAATCGGGATGGATATTATTATTTTGTTAGTCAATGTTGCCTTCTGCTCGATGATGACGTCTGCATTATGCTGTCAGATATAGTTAATTGCCTCTGGAAAAAAGGGAAAAATATGAAAGTAAAAAGTATAATGACAAGTTATCAATAAATAAAAGTGCCAGGTAAGTGCAATAGCTATATCCTAAAAGTAAGAGTAAAATGTTTTAAAGAACAGGAAAGGAAGTGCTGGATTTACGTAAATAAAAAAAAAAAAAGAAATGCAAACAAGCCCTAAAACTAACAGAATTAATGAAGATATTATTAATCCATAGCTGGGGCACAAGCAATTAAAAATAGAGGGACAACAAAATAAAATACCACAAAATGAATACTGACGCCAATAACGGCCCTGATATTATGACATGGAACTGTTTATTGGTTTATCTTATTTCACTTGTGATGGGAAACATCTAATAATGAAAGATGAATTGTTTCGTGGAACTACTGTTCCTCACTTGGTCACTAAAGTGTGGCTTATCGCACCTTTCTCTTTTGATGAAACAATGAGTTCTGCTAACTGCCTTGGAGTGTGAAAGCCTCCATGGTGGTTTTGAGGGTACATATGTGTTTTAAACACTGTGTAGTCCTCTCATTTGCCAGTCGCTGAGTTGTCCTGTTTAAATTCCAGAAAACCAAGTATGTAGATTACAGTGGCGGCTGTTGGCAACAGAAAGTGGTGCCACTGTTGGCCGCCTCAGTGCTCCTCTGCTCCCAGTGGCCACACAGCACAGGCTCACAGACTCCCCACCCAATCCAGATGCTGCTTTCATGCTATTATCTAGCATGAGAGCAGCGCCGGGATTGGCCTGAGGGGGCTGTTTAACCCTCGCTCAGACACATTGAGTATGTGCCTTTTCTCCACCCTGCTGTACAACATTACGCGGTTGGAGACATCTAAGTGCGCATGTCAGTTCAGCCATCCTAAGACGGCCGGCCAAACCAACATGCCCACTTGCAGTGCCCACCACTCCTCCCATCTGGCCAGGGAGGATGGCCCAGTCTCGCCCTGCTCTACACGCGCGGCATCAGCTCACTCAGCCAGGGAATGAAAAAACGATTAAAAATTGTTTTATCATTTTATTTTTTTATTTGCTGGTGCTGAGCAGTGGGGCGATGCTCCTCCGCCATTACAGAGGAACTGCAGCGGTGAGATTACCGAAGGCCCGCTCTGCTACTGTGCACCATGAATTTTCAGTGCAGCTCCATTCATCCATCTGCTGGTTTATTTCCCACTGGCCCACCACTGACGGGCAGAGTCCCAGAGGAGGGGATTGAATTTTGGAAGGTAGTGGGCAGGTCTGTGAAGAGAATTAGTAGAATGTAGATGTGGAAGGGTTGTGAAAAGGGTTCTGCAGCGCCGAGAGTGCTCTGTCAGTGCTAACAGAGGAAGTCTCTGATCAATGAAGCATTTTAATGGCATGTGAAGGTGTAGCGCGAGGTAGGGTAGGTCTAAAAGTTACACTTAATGGAGCTTTGCTCCTCAGCTGTGCGAACACGTAAGGTATCTGCAGCACCAGGTAAACGTGCACAATGGGCCAAAAATCAGTGTGCAATATAGAACTCTAAAGCGTGCATGGATCTGCACAGCAAACATGGGTCAAAACCGGTGATCCCCAATACCACGTAAAGGGCCTGTATTTTTATGGGTGCCACATTCATCCATCAATCAGTAGTGCAATCGGTCTCTGAGAAAAAACAGTGATCTATTACCCTTGTTCCATGACACCTATAATGACGTATGTGATGCTGCGATCTGTATGTTGACACGGATGGTCTGGCTTTTACATTTCAGTTCCTTTCAGGAGGGAAGATGGGATTGTTGGACCAGAGATGGAGACTTGTAGTGCTTAGTAGCTATAACTCCGTAATGATGCTCACCGGAGCAGTTTGCTATATAGGGCTTCAATGCCTCGTCGGGGATATTAAGTGCTGCATTAATGCAAACACAATACAACACCTGAAGGAAAACCTGATCGTTAGGAAGCAAAGGCAGGTTTGTTGCAGTACTCAGTCGTAATTGCACAGTGTCTTCCACAGTGACAGTAATTGTATAAGAACTCTACTCTGTACATTGAATCCAATATAGATGTGTATTATTTGTGACCGCTTCCCATTTATCTCTAAGGACCCTATGCAATAGAGCTAGAAGACGTAAACACCGGAGACAATTAACATTGATGTGCCCTCGTTTTCCTTTGTAGTCAATCTCAGACTGTTGCTAAAGGGCAGCTGTGTTGAGTGCAAGTATGTGTTCTGTTCTTTGTAACTCATTGTTCTGTTTGCACTGATCTGCATTTTGTGAAGTGCTGTTGTGGTTTGTTATTGACGAGAATTGTTGCAGCCTTGTCTTTTGTATTGCCATGTAAGAAGGATTTGCTACCATTGCTTCACTCATCTTTTTGTTGTCTTCAGTTCATTTTGTTTTCATGTGCTTGTTTTCAGTTCTCAGGATGGCTTACGCGATTCCCCCCTCAGCTCCATCTCCAGCAGTGACTATGAGAGTGTTTCTGTCACTACATGTAGTCTCTCCAGCATTTACACTCTGAGGTACTGTAATCATACCATGTTACCCAAAGCACTGTGCCCAAGTGTTTTCATTATGCTTATGAACATCTCTCATTTTTGGTTGGCAGTCGTTGAGAGCACAGGAACCCTTCTTTCTCTGTCTTCACCCTTCCTAGCTTCTCTTCATGTACTACCCTCTCTGAAACTTCCCTACAGTCTTAAAATCACCTCTCTCACTGAGTCCTTCTTCTTCTTCTATTTAGTCTTTTTTCTTCCCTTACTTTGTCTTTTTTCCATAATTTTCTACTTACGCGTACAATGCTTCTAACTGTGATCAGCATTGGCTGCATGGTCTATTGTAGCTAGTGAGCCCTCCCTATTATTTAGAAAGAATCAACAATATCTTTGAAGAGTTTACTTTATGGCCATCTTTCAATAATTTATTTTGTACATTTTTCGGAGAAAACTACAGCAATTTCGTCCATGAGCATTACGATATTGTGAGAAAAATGTTATCAACTGCGCGCCTACATCCCTTTCAAGACTAAACAACATTATGGCTTTTAAGTGACCACAAATATTCCAGATCATACTGTTGTAGGGTATGTGTCAGGTTGTCAGTGTTTTTGTTAATTTTCTAGGAATTAAAGCACAAAAGTAGTTATATGTAGTTCACTTTTTGGGAAATGTTGACACTTTGATGGTTGATCCTGTTTAATTTCTTTTATTCACCTGCCGTGCTTCAATTTCGTTTACCACATGCAGGTGTGTCTGTTCTGTAAACTCACTCTGACACACACCCTAGGTCGTATCCACATTAAGAAAGTTGCAGACTTTTACCCAAACTACAGTGCGTGCTATGGGGCAAGGGAAGGTCTAGTCAAAAACTGAAACAAATTCATCGGTTTATAGATTTTTTCTTAAATGTTTGTTTACTTATAAACTGCATTACACATTTATATTAAGCGGATTTTCCATCACAGAGAGTCTGCATTTCTCTTTTCTTCTCCTGTCCACCTTTGAGGCAATTAATTCATTTTCAGTCTTTAGGCGAATTTGTCTTCATTTTGAGCGTTGCACAGTTCTCAACTGAAAAAACAGGTCCCTGTTTGTTAACAACATCGAACAAAATTGTTAACATCTGAAACAAAGAAAGCTGGACTCGATCGAAATTAAGACATATAATATGGCATCAACACTTATATAATATGGCATCAACAGTTAAAGTAACTTTCCCAACATTTTGTAATGCCTGTAAAAGCCATAGTACTTTCCAGAGCATTAGTATTCCAACATAAATAGCATTATGGTGGTTGACGGTGGGGAGCTGTAAGAACCTTACAAACCTATTCTAAATGATTTCCTCTCCGTATCTTCTCTGAAGCGCACCGGCAGGTACCAGAGAAGCTCCATGTGCTCCAATCGTGAACTGAATGTACAAGTGACATCTTTCCAAAAGCGTTAAAATAATTCACAGGATTCGCAATGGCTACATTTCCTAAAATAAATAAACGCCATATATTTCGAGGTACATGCATATTAATATCTGGTATACCTATTTATCTGTATTTTTTAAGTTTAGAGTTCTTTTGAAAGAAACTTATTGGTTAAACCAATTTAACAAACTATATAATCTTGATTTATTACTTCAAAGTTTAGGAAGGAAAAAACTGTCAAATTGTTCCAAGTGATGTGGAAGAAATGCTTTGAATATTTCCTGTCTTCAGAACAGTGGGATTATCGTCTCTACGCTTTGGTTATACTATTATCTGTAAAAATGTAACCTACTGGTTTTCAGCATAATCATCTCACTCTTTAAAACGTTTACTTCTAAAGTTGTTTTTGAGGCGTCAGTGAGGTCCAATCAGCAGATACCGTTCATTTAAAGCAAGTGAACATAAATGGCCATGCACTAAGAGAATTTCACATGAAGTCAGTGGTGGTGCTGGCGAGATGAGTGACCAGGGCGTGTTGTAGGCAGGGCCAAGCACTCCGCAGGTGCCTGACAAGACGCCCTCTGCATGTGAGCCAAGTGACTTTAGACTCTGATGATACAAACGGATATGCAAGAGAGTGAATAGTATGGCTTGTCTTGTGGAAGAGGCGGCTCCAGATAACAAAGCAAAATCCAAAGTAAAGTGGCTGGCAGTGGCAATGAATTTATAGCTCATGGATGTCCTGATTTACCAGTGCATGCTGGGGGATCGAGTAAGGTGTCATTAGTGAGTCGCTCTTGGCTTTAGTATTAGAAGAGTTTTGCAACTGATGGGAGGCAGTGGTACTCGTCTCATGAAAGTAGTACTTTCTCGCGCTATTCACTCCCTTTCCCCAGACTCTTGATGGGGCGGGCAGAAAGTGGTGGACAGTGTCTCATGGAACCAGAGATGCTCAGAGAGAGACCTCCTGAGTGACGGCCTTTAATGAGTGGCGGCTGGCATGGATCAGGTGTGGCGGGGCGGAGGGCGGGGGTAAAGAAAAAAATATAACGTACCTTCTTGCTTTATCTTGTCTCACCTCCGTCATCTCTGCGTGCCGTCCCTCCGCTGGGCCGGAACAGGAAGCACCCAGGCTCCCCTGACCAATCACAATGCTGCAAAGCAGCGTTGTGATTGGTCTGAGTGCTGTGGTTCGACACTCAGCCAGGGAATGGGTTTATTTACGAGAGAGCTGTTGTTGACTCCATCGGCTGGACATTAGTTTTCAATTACTTGCATTGTTTTGTTGTTTGGGACAAATACATGCCTTCCACAGCAGCTTGTGTGGTGTGCACTAGCAAAGGGATTTCTGGCATAAGCGAAATAGGTGATCATATCCAGCTAGAACATTTGAAGCAGATGTGCCGAGCATATTTAGTCTAATGTCTTGCATTTAGTTTCATGTACTTCATAATGTACTAATTGTGTTGTTCCAATGGTTTGTCAACCTGTCAAATCCAAAGTCAAGAATTTTTTGTAACCCCTTTAGAGGGTAAGTGTCGCAGATAAATGGAGGAACAAATCTATGCACAAACCATGAGCGCAAGGCCAAATAATTTGTGAGGGGTTGTGTGAAAAAAAAAAACTTGTTATCAAATGTAAATGATCTCTTGCATGCGTTTTAAGAGACCTAGAGGAGGAAAAAGAGCAGTATGTGCTGCTATTTAAATCGGAAGAGCAGCTTGTGTCGCCATTTAAATCATAAGAGAAGCCATGCACCTGGCCCTTGCCTCTGTCCCCCTCCATCCCTCATATTCGAGCCGGAGGACGTTCCTTCTCCCACCTCGCCGCCAAAGCCTGGAACGACCTACCCATCCACCTCCAAACCTCCACCTTCCTCCCTGAATTCAGGAGCAGCCTCAAGACCTGGCTGTTCGAATAGCCCCACCCACTCTGCGCCTGGATAACCCTGGGGTGATTTGCATGCTCTACAAATTCGGATTGACTGATTGATAGGTGCTGCCATTCAAAGTACAAGAGGAGCGTTTCGTCATTTAATTCACAAGAGCAGCATCAGCATGTACCACCATTTAAATTTCAAGAGCAGAGCATGCTGCAATTTAAATCGCAAGAACACAGTGCGCCGCTAATTAAATCGCAAGGGCAGCATACGCTGCCATTTAAATGACAAGAGCAACATTTTGCTGACATTTAAAATCACAAGAGCAGTGTGTGCCACCATTTAAATCACAAGAGCAGTGTGTGCCGCCATTTAAACCACAAGAGCAACGTGATTTAATCCACAAGAGCAACGTGTGCAGCCATTTAAATCACAAGAGCAGTGTGCGCCACCATTTAAATCACAAGAGCAACGTGTGCCACCATTTAAATCACAAGAGCAACGTGTGCCGCCATTTAAATCACAAGAGCAGTGTGCGCCACCATTTAAATCCCAAGAGCAGTGTGTACCACCATTTAAATCACAAGAGCAGCGTGTGTCGCCATTTAAATCACAAGAGCAGCGTGTGCTGCCATTTAAATCACAAGAGCAGTGTGTGCCACCATTTAAATCACAAGAGCAGCGTGTACCACCATTTAAATCACAAGAGCAGCGTGTGCCGCCATTTAAATCACAAGAGCAGCGTGTGCCGCCATTAAAATCACAAGAGCAGTGTGTGCCACCATTTAAATCACAAGAGCAGTGTGTGCCACCATTTAAACCACAAGAGCAACGTGTGCCACCATTTAAACCACAAGAGCAGTGTGTGCCACCATTTAAACCACAAGAGCAACGTGTGCCACCATTTAAATCACAAGAGCAGTGTGTGCCGCCATGTAAATCACAAGAGCAACGTGTGCTGCCATTTAAATCACAAGAGCAGTGTGCCACCATTTAAATCACAAGAGCAACGTGTGCCGCCATTTAAATCACAAGAGCAGTGTGTGCCACCATTTAAATCACAAGAGCAGTGTGTGCCACCATTTAAATCACAAGAGCAACGTGTGCCGCCATTTAAATCACAAGAGCAACGTGTGCCGCCATTTAAATCACAAGAGCACACAAGAGCAAGAGCAACGTGTGCCACCATTTAAATCACAAGAGCAGTGTGCCACCATTTAAATCACAAGAGCAGTGTGTGCCACCATTTAAATCACAAGAGCAGTGTGTGCCGCCATTTAAACCACAAGAGCAACGTGATTTAATCCACAAGAGCAACGTGTGCAGCCATTTAAATCACAAGAGCAGTGTGTGCCACCATTTAAACCACAAGAGCAACGTGTGCCGCCATTTAAATCACAAGAGCAGTGTGTGCCACCATTTAAATCACAAGAGCAGTGTGTGCCACCATTTAAATCACAAGAGCAGTGTGTGCCACCATTTAAATCACAAGAGCAGTGTGTGCCACCATTTAAACCACAAGAGCAACGTGTGCCACCATTTAAATCACAAGAGCAGTGTGTGCCACCATTTAAATCACAAGAGCAACGTGTGCTGCCATTTAAGTCACAAGAGCAGCGTCTGCTGCTATTTAAATTATTTAAACAATGTCAAACATTCGCCCTAGTACAGAGATCTGCACATCATACCATTCCAGTTTAGACCCAGCCATATACAAATCAGTCAACCACTCCCCCCTAGTCCCATGACTAAGGGGAAGTGGTTGAACAGTTTCAGGACTCGTCCTTCATTGTGTTGTGTTTGCTATGCTCTCCTTAAGTGGCCAATGGTATGCCCAGACGTGGGTCCCTTGCTCACTGTGCCACTGGATTAAAGCTAGCTTGGTTGATGAGGGGAGATACAACAAAACCGGTCCCAGGATTCTTTTTTCCGGTCCAGGGGGGACTGGCCATTTGGGCTGGACTGTTCCCATGAGGAGCAAAGTCGAGACTTGTTTTGCATATGGCTTGATCCAAACTGGGGTGGCATATTGAGCAAAAGAACAATAGATTACACCCATATCTCTTGACCATAGGTGAGTGGTTGAAAAGTTGCAGCACTCCATCTTCTTGTTGTGTTTGCTACTTTTAAATTGAGTAATATTAGCATCCTATGGCATGAGACACCATTCAAAAAAGGAAAATATTAATTCTTCACTACGTGATCAGTTAAATTAAGGCTGGCAAGCTTTGGTCTTCACTCAAGCACTGCATCGGGAAACATTTTTACGTTTTGTAACAGGAGCTACCTTTATTAAACTACAGACCGATACCTTGTTAGCACCATGAGTTAATATAATGTCAGGTTTTATAATGTTCCTCATGATACATCTCAACCACATACATGCTACCTCCTTATACATCATGGTAACTAGACAGCTAAGAGAGTTTTTGGTTTCTACACAGATGTGGTTTCAAGTCCAGAAGTTCGGTATCTTCTCTAAAGTTTCAAGAGAAGAGCATTTTCTGGGTGGAGAACACCCACGCTCCCCTCAGTCTAGGGACATGGAGCGTACGGCTAGTAGAGGGCTAACAGATTATCAGGATCTTTCTGCAGTGTGGCCTGTCACTGTGACTCTAGTAGGGAGGTCCAGTGTTTCTGATCACTCTAGGAATTGCTCATAGGATCTTGCAAGTATGGCAGAGTTTAAACTAGTAGACCTCACAAATGTGGCTCTTGCCTCACCTGGTGGTCTAAAACCCATAACTGGTCATGCATCTTGTTCTGAATTCATTTAAGTTTGCGGGCCAGCTTTTAGGAAAGGCCTACACCAAATTCAAACAGTCCAAGTGTGCAAGTGCGATTACTCTGAACAGTGGTAGTCTGCGTGCACCTTATATTCCGTATGATTGTAATGTGGATCTCCACAGTCTTAAATTCATATGTGTGTTGTACTTCAAAAACAGTTTAGAGTTCATGATGATTGACATATTTTGATATAAAAGTGGTGGAGATGTGCTTGGTACAAGTGCGGTTGACCATTCCCAGATACCCCCACCTTTTCTTTATTTTTATAGAGATGAAGTCCTTTTGCTGGCACCCAGCGTTTAGTAAGCTGTTTTCAGTTTATTATATTTTCATTGTGTTCAATTGTTATGTTTTATTGTGCGTGGTGCTTTTGACACATTTTATTGTAGAGTTATTTTGTATTGTTGTGACTTAATGTTATGGTGTGCCTTTTCACTATATTAGTGTGCTGTGCTTTGTGTAATGATTTTGTACCCTTGTACTATGTGTGTTGTACACTTGTATAGTGTGGTACTCTTTTATGCAGGTGTATTGTATTAATGTTGTGTTGCACACGCTGTTGTGTTGTTCTGTTGTTATGGTGTGTTAATTCTGTTGTAGTGTTATCTTGCTTTGTGATTATGTTGCGACTATTCAATTCCAATATTCCCAAAGTAATCTCTGTATTCCTAGAGATTTACTGAAGATGACTGAAGACTATCTTGTGACCATGAATGGACCAATAAAGGAAGCAGGGAATTTTTATTATGTTACATATCTAGGTCCTTTTATTACACACAAAAAGTGGTGAAACAAATTGTTTTACAGGGAACTGTTAAGTAAGGAAACTATTTCATAGTTCTCTGTGAAATATCTGGATTTCGTCATTGCAGTAACCGCTCCCAAATCACTCTGTAGTGCTTTACTATTGTCTGAGTGAGGAGTATTATGCGTCATGAAGAGCCAAATGATGTGGCAAAGTCGTCTAAATTGTGGGGCAAAAACAATTTATGTCAATATTATTTTCACGCTTTTAAATGAGAATATCATTTTTTCACATCTGTAAATTATGCAAATTAGTTGGTAGATTATGTGGCAAATAGGTAAACTCATAATTATTCAGTAAACTGTGCAGCAATATTATTGCATAAATTCAGTGGTCCTCACAATTTCTGTTTTATTTAAATATATTCATGAAAGGTAAACAAAACGTAAACATTCTCATTTACAGCCCTTTTTAGGTTTCGCCCTGGCGTTGCAACTGCATAGCAGTAGCAGTTGCAACGCCCAGGGCGAAATCTCATGATCCTACATATGGGGCTTCGGTCCCGCCTCTGTCTCCCATTGGCTAGCTCCATAAATGGAGGCTAGCCATTGGGAGACAGAGGCTGTCAATCACGCTTTCCCGTGAAAACGCGATTCGGGGGCGTTTCTCTGTCTTTTTTTAAGTCCCGCCCCTTTGTCCTGGGCCGCGCTGTCATTGGCTGCTGGCCGGGACACCCCCCTGACGTCATTCCCCGGGCCGCGCTGTGATTGGCTGGCCGGCCCGGGACCTGACTTGTTAAATGTTTGTCTGACCTTTTGTTTTGAAGTTTTCCTCTAAATCGAGTGGCATTTTGTTTGATCGTTTTTATTTTTTTTGCTTTCTGGTGATACATTCTATTTAAGTAGTTTTCTCTGTTTATGCTTTTGCTCTTTATATGCCCATTGTGTTATATGATGCGCACAGTGAGCACCTTAACATTAGAATGGCCTCGCAGCGATGGAAGAGTTAATGTAACATATCTGATATTGTCGCGTTTGGATTTTTTTCAACCTATTTCTTGTTTCTATCCTTTTTTATCTTTCTCATTTCTGGGTGCATTTCTTGTGTCTGCAGTTGTAGTTGCCCTTTATGTAATTCAGTTTTGAGTGCTTCGGCCGCGTTAAAAGTAATTTCTGCTTTCCGGGGTCCTTCATTTATTTTATTCTGTATCTAGAAATCTTCTTTGTTTTTAGGTTTTCAATATTTTGATGGGTTTTCGTTGTTTCAAGCCTTTACATTACTTTAGTGTTTTCATCCGCGTATTTATTTTAGTTTTTGAGTATTTCCCTGTGTTTTTCCCCCATGCATTTGTGAGTGTTCTCTTTTAAATATGTCCTTTATTTTGTAGTGATTTATGTTTCCATGTAGTTTTCAGTCGTTTTGAGGGAGCTTGCATTAGACATTCCTTTGAGAGCAATTCATCTGTTGTTTTCTTTTCACAAGGGCTCCTGTAACGAGCCTTATCTCGCTCATGCTGGAGAGCCGAGGGTACCACATATTTGCTGGCTGTGGTAAGACTTCCTCGGAAGGGTCAATGTGTAGAAGTAGTCGACATGTCACAGCTTTCTCCGCTCACCGTGACACCTGCCCTCTCTGTCCACGCCCCGAGGCCCGCCTCCTGAGCTGCCCTTGCAGCGTCACTCCGCCCCTTTCTTCACAGCCTCACTCCTGCCTCTTGGTTCTCCTCTCTCGAGTCGAACGTTCTTCTGTTCTTCTCTTTCGTGCTCCCTTTCCTCGTTCATCTGCTTCTCCCCTGTGGGCGCCATCTTCCTCCTCTCACTCAATCATCCCTTGCTCTCATCTTGCCTCCGCCACTACTTGTAGCTCTCCATGCTTCTCTTCCTCTACACTGCTATCTCCCTCCATCCTCTGGTTTGTCCTCTTTCTCCTACCCATCTTTCTCGGTCTCCTCTCGTCGTGTATCCCCCTCCGTGTGCATCTCGTCTTGTTTTCCCCTCTCTTCTCCAGCTCCTCCTTCCCTCTCTCTCTCCCTCCAGGCAGCAGCTCTTCTTATAAACATGTCTCTCCCTCAGGGTCTTCCCTTATTCCTTCTCCCGCTCGTTCCTTTCTCATTCTCTTCTCCCTAGACTTCATCTCCTCCTTAATTTCTCTCCTGTTTCCTCTTCCCCTCCTTCCTCTCCTACGGATAGCCCGCATCCTTCTGCCCCTTCACATTATCTCTCTGCTTTTTCTCTTTCTTCTCTCCCCCCTTTCCCTCTCTCCTCAATGTCTCCCGTTTCTCTCCCTCTCGCCTTCTCCCAGGTTCCTGACCTCCCCACCCCTCATAGTTTCGCAGAAATAAAACAATGCTCTGTGTGGAGAAAAGGTCCAGGTTTCTGCTCTGATGTCAGCAGACCTTGCACGGGGCCGCGGGTTTGTGGCCAACCACACTACGGGTCCCGTGGGTGTGTGTGCACGTGTTATGGTGCTAGTGTTGCTGCCGGACACTTGTCCTTCGTTCATCCTTGTAATCCCGCTCGCGGAGATACAAATCTCCGCGAGATGACTTCTTTTGAAGTAATGCGCCAAACAAAATTAATTCGCGTACGATAAATGCTCAAAATAATTTTTGGGAAGAGCATGCTGTATCCAGTTATTCTTATTGTCTTTTGATCGCAGAGGTCTCCCCTCGCCACTCAACAAAGCACCACAAAAGTGCTGCTATTTCAAATGTTGAAGAAACTGTTTGCTGAGACACAACTCCATTATTATTTTAATGTTCCACTCGTAGACGCGTTCTTGAAATAAATCCCCAAAACGAACATATGTTTTTAGACAATGAACCGGGCCTGTCTTAATGCTCTGTATCATCCATTTTGTGTGTTGGGGCGGGGAGACAGGCGAGAAAGAGGCAGTTTTTCGACCTTCTCTCACAGCATTACATATTTATGATGGCAGATTACCCAGGAAAACGAATGTTGTGATTTTGGACAATTAGCATACTTACCTGGATATTGTTTTTGCAAGGGAAAGATTTTTTTGCAAATGTATATTATAACAGCGACCCCTATAATAAAAAAATAAAGTATAAAAAATCAGCCTACAAATTATGGTTGGGGGTGTAAGAACCATGTTGATCTCCTTCGTACGCATTTTTTTGTGCCCAATCCTGGAATGGCATTAAGCAAAAATTGCAACTTGAGAAGTAGCCCTTCGAAGCTGACATTTTGTACTTTGACGATTCTGATTACAGTGAATCAACCAACACATACATAAAAAATTTGTCATTTACAATGCCAATAGCTCTAACTTTTACAAAGGCGAAACCGTTGCATTGTAAATGCTTGTTTCTTCTTGGTTTCTGGTGATTTTTACAAACCACTCAGAAAGGGAGAAAAATCCCTGTGCTCACCTGCTGATGTACCACAGTGGTTAGACGCACGGCCTGACTTGGGGGGCCAGGCCCTTTGCCCTACACCTAGACACAACTTAATTAAAACTTATTTTTCCTTTTAATTCTAAATTCACTTAGAATTGCACATTTGAAAAAGTTGTGTCTTTTCCTGAAATCAAAATGGTGGGAGCATACTCTGGTGACCCTGACCGTCCGTTACAAAACCAATGGTCCGACCCTAGGGACAGCAGCCCCCTGCCACCCAATCAATCGGGGGTTGGTAAAGCGCAACTTCTCGCCTGTGAGGTCTCTGGGCGCTGAAGGGGGGGACGGCGGGTCCGTTGAGTGCTGGGGTCATCCGAAGAGCCAGTTCTTGAGGTCCTTCCTGAACTGGAGCAGGGTGGTGTCTTGCCGGAGGTGGAGGGCGAGGTCGTTCCAGGCCTTTGCTGCGGGACAGAGGCCAGAGTGAGGTCGGCTGATCGGAGGAGTCTTTTGGGTGCGTGGAAGGAGAGGCGGTTGTTCAGATATATAGTTCTGGTGTTGTTAAGGGCTGTATGCACCTGCGCTCTCACAGGGAAGCTTCATAATGCCAGGAGCACAAAGAGGGCAAGTGGGGAGCGCACACTGGGGCTGAAAGAGAGGTGGGGCACATAGAAGGGATGCAGGGAGTGGGCCATTCATAAGTAGTGTTTGGGAGAAGCAGAGGCAGTGGAAACAGAGGGAGTGTGAAGAGGCATTGTGGCTCACAGAGACGCATCTGTGACAGGGCAGGGTAGCACAGATGGCTGCAGAGAAACATTGGTAGTAAAGGAAAACAGGGAAGGGTGAAGGTAGACATCAGGTTCTCTGGTAAGGGACTGTGCCACACTTTGGGGCTGCTAGGGGCACAGATTGTGGAATGCAGAGCTGAGAGGCTGAGGAGGGAATGTCGATAAAGGGGAGGCCACACAAAGGCACTGCAGAATGTGAGGGGGCTGCACGCAAAGCTTGCAGGTAAGGGCTAGAGGGGCACATAAATTCTGCAGGACGGTGGGGGCATATCCACTATCAGACATCTACAAGCAACATTATAAAATAACTCATTTATCATCATATGTCCGCATAGGCCACATCATATGCCTGCACGCCCACCATTATACTCCAACAGCATGCGCCGCATCATTTGTCCACACAACCAACATTGTGCCATCACTTACAACATCTCTTTATGAACACACCTATCACCTTGCATCTACACAGCCAGCATCACACACCCATAATCCAACCAGCCAACATCAAAGGCCTAACATCAACACACACACTATTATACCGCAAACCATTTGTGATCATACCTCAACACACCTAACCTTGTACAAACTCAGAACCAACACAATATACTAATAATGTCACTATTGTATGCCTATGCAACCAACATCAAAGTCCAACACATTTGCTCTTATACTTAGTCCACCCATCTTCATACGTTCACAGAAGCAGCATCGTACACCAATTCCCATACTAACACACATACAATTGTACTGCAGCACAACCAATATTGTATGGCAACAGACCCGCTATCATACACAGACACGTCAATCATCATATGTCTACAGCGTTATGAACCCTCATTTTGTTGCTATTTTACTGAAACACTAGGTTTGGCATACCTCGTAGAGGTGGTTATTCTTCACTGGTTGTGAAAAGTGGTGAACTGCCCCATTTATTTACTCATGTCTGATGTACCTAGAAGTGGAAAGGACAGGGGAACAGGGAGAGCCAAATTGTTCAAGACTGGAAGGCTGGTTGAGAAGTTTGAAAGATTGTTTCGCTTATCACAGAAGATCATTTGTTAGCTATGTCTGTAATAAAACATGAGTCAAGATCTCCATCAACTCTTAATGTTCCAGATTGTCAACTGTATTTTTAAGCAGACGTAATGAATAGTTTATCTTGGCTGAATCCTCTAAGATGGAGCACCACAGATTCATTTTGAGCAGACTAAGTTCACTGGTGCACGCTGTGTAGACGCAGTTCAGCCCCATATGCGGTAACAAAAGTGGCGCAACTGCACACATAAGCGGTCTCGACGGATTATGCTATTTTTCACAGGTTTCATGGATCCATCAGAAGTTGATTTCCCCTCCCCATCTTACTTTTTGTTGAGGTGCTTGCCTTCTTTTAAATTATACAGAGACAAACATTAGCACTGCGCATTTACCGTCTACTGGGTGAGGGGGTGAGTGAGATTGAAGGCTTGGGGCATGCCCACATCCATTGTCATGACTTTAACAGTTGCAGAATCTTTTTATAGAGGAGCAGTGACAAAATGGGCTAGTACCGCTTAAACTGAATATAAAACTTCCCTACTCTCACAAGCAAACTGTGAAGTTGTTGTGGACGACAGGTTTAAAATCAGTTGCATTTTAACCCCTTGGATGCGTCGGACGGCCGGGGGCCGTCCGACGTTACGGTGGGCATGTGCGGAGGACGGCCAGGGGCCGTCTGAACCACGCCCACCTTTTATTTCGCCCGCACCGCGGCGGAATTTCCGCCGCGGTTAAAGAGTTAAACATTCCTTAGGTGAAACATGGATCTATGTTTATTTACATTAGTTTATCTGCTAACCGAGACATACATTTAACTGGTTGCTCTCTGTGCTTGATGTGTCTTCTGATCTGACTTCTTCCGTAATCCTGTTTGATAATTAAATTAACGATTAAATGGATATCCGTTCAAATCTGATCTATGCAGATAGTTTAAAGTTTCCTCGAGCTCTTAAATTGTGCTGTTAGTTGGCTATGTTGGCCCTTAGTTTTATATTTCTTCATGAGATCCTTATAAAGTATATTTTTTGAGAATCGCACCTGAATGATACTGGCCTACTTTGCAAGCTACAGATAATTCCGAATGTAGCCATCTACCGGCAGCTATTTCATTGACTTTTTCAGGCTCTGATCTCGCACGCCATATTGTTGCACTAGCTGCCTTTGGCTATATGTAGCTCCTTTAAAGTAATCAGGATCCCACATAGTTCAGTCAGTGGAACTGACCAATCTTCCTTCAACTTAAATAAGACACTTCTCTTCTGACCCAACCACACTTGAGGTTGGCCTCTTCTGACCCAACCACACTTGAGGTTGGCCTCTTCTGACCCAACCACACTTGAGGTTGGCCTCTTCTGACCCAACCACACTTGAGGTTGGCCTCTTCTGACCCAACCACACTTGAGGTTGGCCTCCTCTGAGCCAACCACACTTGAGGTTGGCCTCCTCTGAGCCAACCACACTTGAGGTTGGCCTCCTCTGAGCCAACCACACTTGAGGTTGGCCTCTTTTGAACCAACCACACTTGAGGTTGCCCTCTTCTGACATGCCTTCTCTTAAAAAATACCAAGAAAAAAGTAGCAGAATCACCGACTCTGTTTGAACGGCCTAACTCTGGATCTCCATCCTTCCAAAAAATACGAAAGAATGACAGTCCCCTTCTGGAGAGAACTTAAAACCTGGATTTACCATGCACATAACTGCATGATACAGGTGACCCACAAAATGGTAAGTATGTCTGATGACATCTATTCTTGCTCCACCTGTGCATCCTCATTGGTATGAGCAGTGACGTTTGAAGCACTACGTTGGAACCATGCCTTTTAATGTCATACACCTCATGCAATACCCCATATATATGGTTATACAGGCCATACTACATGAAACTCTTATCAACTATGCACTCCGGTCGCAGCCTCGTCTGGGTTAAGGAGCACTATATAAATTATACAATGGAAAGTAAACTTTAATTTCTGTGATTCATTTTCTATTTTTGTTGGTTTCAAGATTTTGTTTTTATATTTTTTCCCTTTTGTTGTTTTCTCCAGGAAATTGGCATTTTTGTGTACAGGGAGCACTTTATCGGTAATTTAAAATTCTCCTGGACCTCTGCAACAAGCAGCATTTGCACCTTTGTAGCATTGAGCCCTGAAACATTAGTTATTGGATGATTTTTACAAAGCTTTGTATTTGCAGCTTTTTTGTAATTAACTGGATGACACTTCGTCCATTTGTCATCAATGCACTTCAAAAATATTAGACTTTCTAGATAGCTACACGGCTGTGCACTAGCACTTTATTACTGGACTTTTCTTAATTATGAGCGAACTCTTCTAGCAATAGGATTTGTTTTAAACCTTTTAAAAACTTTAAGTATGTATTTTTTTGTCAAATGCATAATGTTTGATTATGTATTGTATGACACAATAAAGTATTTATGTAATTTACGTAATCCTCTTTTCTGAAAATAAAATGAAGTGTATCAGGGAACCTGTTCTGATTGTGCAAAGGGTGTAAGAACAGCTTTGTATTGCAGAAGGCGCCATAAGCCGTATGTTGTAATACTGAATTTATGACGTGTTGCAGCAGCGGATGTTGCCTTAGTTCATGAGAAGATCCCTGTCCCTCTACCTCGATTGATGCTACCATTATGAAAGACATTGGGCGGCAAACAAGCCCCAAAGGACAAACCGGCCGTCGACAGTGAGTGAAAAGTCCCTGGACTCCCCTCCATCCTTTAAAAGGCTACATCATCAGTTACAGTCTAGCCCCTTTCAGAGGAAGGCAGTGGGTGCGCATTCACTCAGCCAGCCACTGTAGCCAGGGCTGCACTTCCAGGATTTGCACAATTGCACCCAGCCCTTGACGAGGGGTGTGAAGGGCCCACGCGATGGGGTTTGGCCTGGGACTAGAGCCACCCTCAAGGGAACATTGAAGTGATGCTCCGTGGTCTGAGGCCTGAATAATGGACTCATGAAGCGATGGATTAACACACTATTGTATTACTGCATGCCACACGCACACATTGGCTGTGTGTATGTGTGTGTAGAAGACTGTGCTGTTCCTTTGGCAGTCTGGTGCACCTGTTGATTTGCATCACTCACATGACCAATGGTGGACTGACCATTAACAGTCTAATGCTTTCCAGATGGACCGTCCTCTTTGAAGGCTTTCGGGTGGGCCTCCAGGCTGTGGCGGTCAGTGATTCTCAAAAGTGGAGGGTCGTCGAGCCAGTGGCAGGCACTGTGATAAATCACAGGGCTTTCGTTTCACATTCCAAACCTCTCAATAATGGCTTGTTAACAGATTTTATAACGGGCCAGGACTAAGAACTCTTGAATTAGGATGAAGGCAATGCGAGTTTCTCGCATTGCCTGTCAGTAGGCAGAAAAGGTAAAAATGTAATAAAAAGCAAACTTACCTTTTTCGTCTTGATTGCAGTCTGTGTGTTTCCTCCTCGAGCCTCACCCAGCTCCCCTCTCCAAATCCCGACGCTGCTCTCATGCTGCAGATGAGCAGCATGAGTGCCGCGCCAGGATTGGCTGGAGCGGGCTGCCTCGAGGCTCCAGCAGGCACAGGGCGTCTTTGGCTGCTCTCCAGCCAGCTGTCTAAGAATGTTGGGTGGAAAGGTTTGCAGTGCGCATGTCAGGCTTGCTGTGGCAAGACAGCCGGGCAAAGATACATTTTGCACTGTAAACTGGTGGAGTGAGCACAACTCCCCTGCTGCCAGTCAACAGCAGGCCCGCCCCAAACACTCCTGGGCTGGGAGAAGTAAAAAATAAAACTGTAATTAATTTTATTACCATTATATTTTTCACATTTGCTGCGCTGGTAGCAGCGGGGTAACGTTCCTCTGCCCTAATTGGGTGGCCACCGCTGCCTCCAGGTAGTTCAGTGCCGCTTTACTGGAGGTGCGTACCTTTATCCTTATTAGTGTCCCTGAAGATAAAAATATATTTCAAGTACTGCGTTTTGCCCGGCACCTATGTTGCAGCTCCTTCTCCCCATATACCTTATAAACAAACGATGCCCATTCGATTCTGTTTAGTGTGGAGCACCGGTAAGAAAGGTGTCCCTGACCGTAATACAGGCAGAGAACTGTAAGCATTATCAACTGTGTTCACTGTTTGTAAAAAAAAACACGTGCTCGCTTGTTGCCCCCAATCCAGTCCATTTATGTTTTTTATTGGTTCGACTTTATGCATTAGAATATAGTACAGGCCTGAAAAACGATATTTATTGAACCAATAGTAAACATTTTCTGTAGTATGTATTGATTTTTAAAATCCTTTAAGTTCAATGTATTTCATTTCATATAGTGCCTTATTTTTTCAATCCAGTCCTCCCATCTGATTGTTCCTACCGTTGTATTGCTCAATAGAAACTGGGCCCGCCTGCATTCATGATCTAATTCCCTATTTTAGCATTAGACTCCCCAGTGATCGTTTCTTTAGAGAGAATGTGATCACAGGTACAGATTTGAAGGTGTCTAGGAGGAATCATTAAAGGGCAATCACGGCTCTGGTTTCCTTTACACTGCCAATGAGTTTGCCCAGCCCTGTGGGAAAGGTTTTTCAAACAAATGGTGTTGTTCAAACACATGTTTCTCTTCGGTCTTAAGTGCACCCTTGCAAACTGTGTTTAGCACTTTCAGACTGTTTTGGTGCACCTCCCATAGCAATATCGCAGTGCACCCTGGCGATTTCTTAGCAAATTAGCCCAATTTGGTTGCATTTCTCAAATGGATGAACCTAAAATATAGACATGCTAATCAAGGAAATGTCGTTATTTCTTGAAATATTGTACCTCCCTCCCCTGAGTAGCCGGTGGGAAATGTTGTTCAACATAAACTGTGTTATTTTTTCAGCAAGTTTTCTCCAATACATGGTAATCCCTTCCAGTCTTCCTCGGGCAGGAACATATCCCTGTGAGGGCTTGACTCTCCTCTTTGTTCATGTGCCTCTCCTGGGTGTCGGGGTACTGGAGTCGTGGGGTTTCAAGGGTTTGAGCAGGTATTACTCATCACTGAATGTTTTTGATGCATAAATGATTAAACTATTTAGGCACGAGTTTGGCCACCACCCAGGGAAACCTACTAATCACTTTTCTAGTTTCTAAAAAGTAGAGAATCTGTGGTGTGGATTATGTGAATCCCGCCAGGTTTTATTACCTAACATGAATGTAAATATCGAATTATGGTTAAAAATAAATTAAAGCAAAATGTCTTCTATTTACTATGGAGAGTGACTGCTCCTGCCGTACGCCCTCTCCCCTACATGCTTCCCACCTCCAGCATATCTGGGTCAGGTTGGTGACCTTTGCTAGGAAGAAGCTGGAGGCAGTGATTGCTAAAATGGCCGCTTGCGTGACTCTTCAATCTTTTGTGGCTCCAGCGTCAAACCTCAATTGTGGTGTTTCTTTCTGGTGTGGGGCTTGAGTTTTCCATGCCTCTGGGTAGCCCTTAACACTCCCATGGGTCAGGCACTTCTGAGGATGGCCCATCATGACTGTGCACAATGTTTTTCCACAGCCTGATAATCTCGAGTTACAGCTGACTCAACAGTTTCAAGATGGTTGAAACATAAGTCATAGCCTTTATCCAGCTAACCGCATTCCATTAAAAAAGTAAAAATGTGATTGACTGGAATCACAAGTCCTAGAGATATACAACTCCTTAAGGCCTGCTCAGTTACCTTTGTAAACACCGACATCTCAAACTACTGAACTGGTTTGCACCAAACCAAAAATAGCACGCTTTCTGATTAAAGTTCTACTTTCATGCCAAGTTTAATATGATCAGTTTAGGAGTTCAGGCTGTAAGCATGAACAAAATTTCATGTACAAGCTAAAATTGGTTATTGTATTGTAATTGCATTTATATAATGCTAACTACCCCAGACGAGGCCTCAAAGCACTTTTTTGGTGAGTAGCACACTATTCCAGAACCCATAAAGGATTATTGGTGAATTAGTATAGTGAAATATGAAAGTAAGTTGAGTGGTGAATATTAGTTAATTATTTGGATTGAGAAGGATAGCGGTGGAATAGAAGAGGGGAAAACGGTTTGCATTTAGATAGCGCTTGTTACCCCTGATTGGGTGTTGAAGTGTTTTCTTTGGCATATAGCACGCTACTCCGGAACCCATAAAGGATTAGTGTTGAATTAGTGAAATATGAAAGTAATTTGAGTGGTAATCACACATTTTTTGATGCTCTCCCCTTAACTCACACATCTCTTCCCACCCTGACCCCCCCTCCCCCCGAACGCACGGGCAAACACAATTCACTGAGTCTCATTCTGTGCCCCAAGAAGGGCAGGTTGCGCTATGGGTTTTCCCATCTCTTGTTGGCTAAGCGAAGGGAAACCATCCGGTGGCTGTCTCCTACTCGACCCACGATTCTGGCGTGGTCTAAGGACCTAGAGGAATGGCCATGGGCAGAAGTGAGATGAATTAGGAAAGTTTGTGTGGACGGGCGCCTGGAGGACGATTGTCGAGAGTGGTAGAGTATGTGGAATGAAATGGCTGCCACAGAGGGGAAGGGACCGGCAGCTGAGGCACCAGATGGAAAGACTTTACCCCTTGACGGGACTAGTGAAGGCACCCATTATAGTGTGGAAGAACCTGGGCTATGGGGGCACTACTGCAATTGGTACATGAAGAACCGCATGACTGTTGTAGAGCCTTATGGGGTTCTGCCCATGAGCCTGCGGCGGAAGGATGAGACGCTATGAGGCTCCACTTTTTTAATATATATTTAGTTATATTTATTACTCGGTAGCAGTCGCCACTGGGTAGCTATAGTCCGGTCAGCTGTTCCACAGGAACAGCATTTATTGTGTTTCTAAATAACTTTGTCCCATTGGATAAAATTGAAGAAACTTTCCAAAAAAGGTGCTACTTTTTGACTAGTTTTTACCAGTGCTTAATTTGAGCAGGTGGTTTCCGGTGCTTGACACTTGTCTGCATTGGCACTTAAGACAGTCTACCACATGGTGGCGCTGTCTATCTAATTTAGAGATGAGAACTACAGCAGTTTATTCATTCAATTAACATTAAAAATGACTAGTACCTGCCGCCCAAACCATTGTTATAGCTTTTGGTGCCTGGAATAGTCTGAATTGTCGTGACGAGGGCCCTGGCACTTTTCTTTTTGTTTTGTTTTTAACACGTATTAATCAGTGTCCAGACCTATTGTCTTTGCCGGTGCCTGCCCATACTGCTTCGTTCCCATGTAGCTTTGGTACGTATAATTCGTGGTTCCAGCTCTCTATTATTAAAGTATTAATGCTTTTGTAAGACGGGCACGCTAATCAGAGGGGGATCCGACGTCAGTGAACCTGTCCATGGTCACCTGCTGCATCGTTCACATGAATCTCCGGTCACGAGTCTTAACGTCCACATGCCTCGGGCTGCGTCACTGGGGGCTGTTCGCTCTTTTTCTGAATGAAGGAGATGCTTTAGTTCCTGGCTGACCGGTACAATGAATGCTGGCCTTCGGCGCCCCATCCGTTCCACAATAACAGTTTTCAAGATAAAATGAACCTGTAATGGCTTTACTCACGTCTCACGAGCCTCCCTAAGGTTATGACATCAGCTTTAATTTCAGCCTTCTATAGCACCCAGCTTTGTGTGGAGGGGAGAGGGTGGGGGGTTAAATAAAAAATGTTCCGTAGCAATCCCTTCTACTCAATGCCCACATTCCCGTTCTATCCTTCTTAATGTATATTATATATAATTTGAACAAAATGGGAATGGATAAAATGGGATTAAGTGAAAGTAGCAAAGTCCTGTAAGGTGCTCTAAAATAAAAAAAAAATATGAAGAAAAAAAATATATATATATATATTATTATGCCGTGGAGCTAAAACCCTCTGGGGTGCAGCAGCGTGCTTAAGAAATCCATGCTAGAGAGCAGTTGAAGTTGGTTTTAATTGATTCTCTAAAGCTCCTGGAGTTATTCCATCTTCTGGGTTTGTGTGCCAGCTGACTCTACACTAACACATAGGGCCACATTAGATGCAATGAAGCGCTCTTCTGCTTGCATCTGCGCGATCTTGAGCACACATGGGCATCGCTTGGTGCCAGCTGACTCTACACTAACACATAGGGCCACATTAGATGCAATGAAGCGCTCTTCTGCTTGCATCTGCGCGATCTTGAGCACACATGGGCATTGCTTGGTGCCAGCTGACTCTACACTAACACATAGGGCCACATTAGATGCAATGAAGCGCTCCTCTGCTTGCATCTGCGCGATCTTGAGCACACATGGGCATCGCTTGGTGCCAGCTGACTCTACACTAACACATAGGGCCACATTAGATGCAATGAAGCGCTCCTCTGCTTGCATCTGCGCGATCTTGAGCACACATGGGCATCGCTTGGTGCCAGCTGACTCTACACTAACACATAGGGCCACATTAGATGCAATGAAGCGCTCCTCTGCTTGCATCTGCGCGATCTTGAGCACACATGGGCATTGCTTGGTGCCAGCTGACTCTACACTAACACATAGGGCCACATTAGATGCAATGAAGCGCTCCTCTGCTTGCATCTGCGCGATCTTGAGCACACATGGGCATTGCTTGGTGCCAGCTGACTCTACACTAACACATAGGGCCACATTAGATGCAATGAAGCGCTCCTCTGCTTGCATCTGCGCGATCTTGAGCACACATGGGCATTGCTTGGTGCCAGCTGACTCTACACTAGCACAGAGGGCCACATTAGATGCAATGAAGCGCTCCTCTGCTTGCATCTGCGCGATCTTGAGCACACATGGGCATTGCTTGGTGCCAGCTGACTCTACACTAACACATAGGGCCACATTAGATGCAATGAAGCGCTCCTCTGCTTGCATCTGCGTGATCTTGAGCACACATGGGCATTGCTTGGTGCCAGCTGACTCTACACTAACACATAGGGCCACATTAGATGCAATGAAGCGCTCCTCTGCTTGCATCTGCGCGATCTTGAGCACACATGGGCATTGCTTGGTGCCAGCTGACTCTACACTAACACATAGGGCCACATTAGATGCAATGAAGCGCTCCTCTGCTTGCATCTGCGCGATCTTGAGCACACATGGGCATTGCTTGGTGCCAGCTGACTCTACACTAGCACATAGGGCCACATTAGATGCAATGAAGCGCTCCTCTCCTTGCATCTGCGCGATCTTGAGCACACATGGGCATTGCTTGGTGCCAGCTGACTCTACACTAACACATAGGGCCACATTAGATGCAATGAAGCGCTCCTCTGCTTGCATCTGCGCGATCTTGAGCACACATGGGCATTGCTTGGTGCCAGCTGACTCTACACTAGCACATAGGGCCACATTAGATGCAATGAAGCGCTCCTCTGCTTGCATCTGCGCGATCTTGAGCACACATGGGCATTGCTTGGTGCCAGCTGACTCTACACTAGCACATAGGGCCACATTAGATGCAATGAAGCGCTCCTCTGCTTGCATCTGCATGATCTTGAGCACACATGGGCATTGCTTGGTGCCAGCTGACTCTACACTAACACATAGGGCCACATTAGATGCATTGAAGCGCTCCTCTGCTTGCATCTGCGCGATCTTGAGCACACATGGGCATTGCTTGGTGCCAGCTGACTCTACACTAACACATAGGGCCACATTAGATGCAATGAAGCGCTCCTCTGCTTGCATCTGCGCGATCTTGAGCACACATGGGCATTGCTTGGTGCCAGCTGACTCTACACTAACACATAGGGCCACATTAGATGCAATGAAGCGCTCCTCTGCTTGCATCTGCGCGATCTTGAGCACACATGGGCATCGCTTGGTGCCAGCTGACTCTACACTAACACATAGGGCCACATTAGATGCAATGAAGCGCTCCTCTGCTTGCATCTGCGCGATCTTGAGCACACATGGGCATCGCTTGGTGCCAGCTGACTCTACACTAACACATAGGGCCACATTAGATGCAATGAAGCGCTCCTCTGCTTGCATCTGCGCGATCTTGAGCACACATGGGCATTGCTTGGTGCCAGCTGACTCTACACTAACACATAGGGCCACATTAGATGCAATGAAGCGCTCCTCTGCTTGCATCTGCGCGATCTTGAGCACACATGGGCATTGCTTGGTGCCAGCTGACTCTACACTAACACATAGGGCCACATTAGATGCAATGAAGCGCTCCTCTGCTTGCATCTGTGCGATCTTGAGCACACATGGGCATTGCTTGGTGCCAGCTGACTCTACACTAACACATAGGGCCACATTAGATGCATTGAAGCGCTCCTCTGCTTGCATCTGCGCGATCTTGAGCACACATGGGCATTGCTTGGTGCCAGCTGACTCTACACTAACACATAGGGCCACATTAGATGCAATGAAGCGCTCCTCTGCTTGCATCTGCGTGATCTTGAGCACACATGGGCATTGCTTGGTGCCAGCTGACTCTACACTAACACATAGGGCCACATTAGATGCAATGAAGCGCTCCTCTGCTTGCATCTGCGTGATCTTGCGCACACATGGGCATTGCTTGGTGCCAGCTGACTCTACACTAACACATAGGGCCACATTAGATGCAATGAAGCGCTCCTCTGCTTGCATCTGCGTGATCTTGCGCACACATGGGCATTGCTTGGTGCCAGCTCTCTGACTGGGATGGAAGCCTGTAGTCGCTCGTTCAAAGTCTGGGTTGGATTTTGGTATCATTACTTGTGCATTAGGTGGAGTAGTTTAAACACCATTCTACTGCTCTCTGTGAGTAAAAGAAGATGTTGGAGTATAGGCCACTGCTCCACTCTGCACCACTTGTAGGTGGGTAGTACAACTTAGAATGTATTAGCACACTGCTACCAGAACAGCATTGGTCATAGTAATATCATTTACCAAGACTGATTGCTTTCTCCGTGTACTTCTGCATGGAGGAAACTTTCTATGTCTAAATCTTGCTAATACAGAAGTATTGTCTATGAGTGCCACGAAGGATGAAGCTGTTGCTTTGGTTTGGTTCCTGCTTCAGACCCGACACAATGTAAAAAACTTGGACGCCATCTTTTACACGGACATTTTCTTTTTACTAAAAAGGTGGTCTAACAGACAAACCTTTGGCTGCCGCTGTTAGGGAAAGTCCTGTCCCTCTTGCTAACTAGCCAAGGCATATAATTGATTGGATGCCTGGTCATGTGCCCGTTTAATTATTGGACGATAATGTACACTGGCCTATCCAAAAAGAAGCCAGCTTCCAAAACAGACCGACAGACTAAGACTAAACACAATAAACCTACCCTTAAAGGCCTCGATTGGTTCCCACTGGAACCACGATTGATTGATTGATTTTATAAAGCGTGCAGGCATCAAGGCGCTAATGCGGTTATTCTACTGAGAAAGGTGAAGAATTGCAAGGTCCCAGCCCTAAGAAGGCATTACAAGGAAAAAAAGTCGGGTCTTCAGAGCCTCACGAAAAGGAAGTTGGTCTTCCAGGCAATGATCACATTTAAACCTAGTGCACATGCAACAGATGCTCTTGAATAGAGGGCCTGGCAACCCCAGAAAACTGGCACCCTTCTATGTACCAACCAGAGATGTCAGATCAGCAAACTCTAGCAAGATCAAACCACAACTTTTAAACAGTTGAGGTACACAGGCCAAAACTAGGGAATGCTTTCCACCATACATTGAGATATCACTGTAGGATAGAAAGCATTCCACCTAGACCTCCTCCGGTTAAGCAGAGGTTGAAAATTAACTCTTCAAAGGTGTTTCCAACGAATCTTTTTCTAGTATAAGTGTATTGCATGTGAATGTTAAATAGTACAGGGGTGAAGCACAATATCTTAGGGAATGGCTTTTCTGGTACGAGTGTGTTAAACATGCACATTAAATATTTACATAGGAGAGGCATAATAGCTAGAGGCAGATGTTCTTTTTGTTATCACTGTGTTTTACATGATTCAACGCCTAGTCTTTTCAGAATTTGTGCAGAAATGTAAAATGCTTTGGAACATTATGCATACCCCCTGCACAGGTGTATTGTAGACTCTTCCTGCCTCTTCTCTCCCTGCTTGAGAAAATGTTATGTTATAACAGTTTGATGGCTTCAAACCAGTGCTTTCACCTAATGCAGAGTCATTTGGATTCACCCTGGACACCAACGATACTCCCAAGATATTCATTCATGTCTAAAGAAAGTCAAACCATTTCTTCAGGAACACAGCTTTAGTACTTCTGTTCAAGCCCTTATACTCTTGTATCTGGATGGTATGCCACAATCCACAGCCTTTCAGACGACACATTGGCTCCTCTTTGGGGCAGTCCACATTCTGCCACTCTTCTCATCCAGAGCCTGCAGAAATATAACCACATCATCCTCAGACCGATGGAACTTGGCTCTCTTTTCTGGCCCACACCATATTCAAAACCAACTGCATCCTTTACAAAGCCGTTACCGCCAGCACCCCTGCCTTTCTTGCAGACAAGCTCACCATAGCTGGTAGATCTTGGCACACCAACACCGAGACCCCATCAGATTGCAAGTTAAGGAGTGCAAAAAAGAAGAAAAAAAACAAGACAGAAGATCTTTTCCATCCATGCACTCCGGATGCAGACCAGCATCCCTGTATCCCACAGGACAGCCTCAACGCTGCTCAACTAAAAGTTGAAGCCCCTATTCTTTAAAGAACACAACATGACAATACATTAACCATCCTTAATCCAGTTCTATTTCTTCTTACTCGTTGATTTATTGCTGGTCTTTCGCCATGTACAGCACCCCACTGACTTGGCTATGTTCTCGCTATAGAAATACAATACATTTACACATACTTGTTATAAACCATGTACAGACCGCAGCAGTGGCGAAGCTGGAAATGGAAAAAGTGTTTGACATGCAGGGATGCTTGAATTTTGCTCAGCAATTTATTCAGTGGATCAAACTTTTATGTGCCCAACCTACATCAAGACTCTTCTTCTTCTTGTTTCAGACAGATGGGTGTTGCAAAGAAGTACCCAACAAGGAAGCTCCCGCTGTTTGTGTTAGCCAAAGAAGCGCCTTCTTGGCATGCAAGTAGTGATTCATATTAGTCTGGGGTGAAGGTTTGTCACCAGAACACGGTATTCCTCTCTACAAAGATGATTACTTCTACATATCATAAAATACTACGGGGTAACCCAGTATCCCTCAGAACCTGGCCAGTACAGTATTAAATAAACAGTGGTTCTGTCGGGTTTCAGACCTGGTTGCTTTCAATTATAAACAGGTCATTAGTTGAGTCAATCAAAACTACAGACAATACAAAACTGCAAATCCAAACCAAGGTAGAGTATAGACAAATCTTTATATGAATTAATTGCATTCATAGATACCCTGTTTCACGTCTTAAAAATTCCAGCACATTTTCAGAACATTACATCCAATATAGTGAGCGTGAAATTACGTGCGTAGTGACATGTAGTGATTAGGTGACATATAATAGTGACTTTATGTACAAGTGAGCAAAGGGTGGGGGAGAAGGAATATTGGCCAGTATAGCACTCAATTGCAGTTGTTCCTATATGCCAATTCTGTTAGCTTTTGACACGGAATATTCTTTGCTGGGCCAAAGGCTTTTGCCGTCGACGTTTCAACCCTACATACGCCCAGTTTGTGGTTCATGGCGGGTCTTCATCAGGACTGAGGGGCAGGAAGGGGGGGAGGGACCGCCTCTGGTACCCCGTGTGGACATCCACACGGGGTACCCAGGCTTGTGTGTAAGTTAATTCACGTTTAATGTAGCAGAGAGTCTGGCTCTCCTGAGGATCAAATCTGATTCAAGAACAAACATCCTCCTAGGTTTCTTTGTTCCTTTCAACAATTATAAACGTGTACAGTTCCAGCAGCGCTGTTCAAAGCGTAGCAAACATGATCTTAGATTGGCTATTATTTCTCCTTCATAGGCAGCCGACACAATATGTTTCCTTCTCGTTGTCAGCGCGCGGTATGATAAAGATTTGACTTATACATATGAGCAGTGCACTGTGAGATCTCACCTTAGTGATTCACATATTTGATAGACTCAGACCTTTATCTGCCCTACAAGCAAATTGGAATACATCTGAAACAGGGGCACGATTCTTCCTAATTTACTCTGCAAGATTCTAAATTACAGTGGCTCCAGATACTTTTAAATATTTGGATATTAAAGTGTGTCAGACAACTGGAGATACAATTGATGGCAACCACAAGAAGGCTGCAAATCTACTACACAACGGTGTTTTAATGAGGTCTTCCAGTAGCAGTGAGGAGCGTGTGGTCCTATCGAAAATGGTTGTCCTGGGGTTCCTTTGCTTAGGGTTCCTTTGCATTCAATTTACCAGGCACGGAAAATAATTTTTGCCAATGGGACAAGCCAAGTATTTGCTTTCTAGAAATCTGCAAATATTTCTAGATTCTCCTAAATTAATATTTGCCTAGGGACCTAATCTCATCTTTATCCCATCTGAAAGGTCACGAAAGAATTGCATTTGGTTTGTGAATCATGGTTTGCATGGTTGCTGTGCAAGGTATGGATTGCGAAGCTCACCATAACTGACAAATGTCCGTTTTTTATTGTTTTTCACTCATAACCGTAAAAGCTCGGTTTTTAAAAAAAATTAACTTCAGAAGTTTTTTGAAAATACGTAAGGTGTTTCTAACCACAACTTCACATTAAAAACAATAATAGGTTTTATAGTTGGTCACAGTTCACATTACATAATACAAACATGCAACACTGGATGTAATGTGCCCATATTGGCAGCAATGACTATCCAAATGTTCGATGTGTAAACAAATTAAGTCAACAAACACCAGGAATCAACAATTATCAATTGCCATAAATTCCCCAACTTAAAGTGAAGTTATAAGTTATATGACTAATATATGACATTAACCGTGGGAGTAAAACTTCTCAATTAGTTGAGCTACTACTAGGTTCAAAGCATTATTTAAATTTAAATTCAACATGTATTCTATACAACTTCAATTTAACTGTTGTTTTTCAGCGAGTTTCTTTTTTTGTCTTGATAACATTTCGCCTTGGACCGAGCTCTGTCTTGGCTGTGCAGAGCTCATCAATTATTAAAGACAAGCTGATTTATTCATTTTTTGATGGTTGTCAAATGGCCTTTTTGGGGGGAATTTGCAGGAATTTTTTTAGTTGTTGTTTTTTTTACTGACCTATGGGGCCAATTACAGTGTCGGTGGGACCGTCACCATCTGGCCGTCGGTGGCGGTCCCACAGCTATTGGACCCTGCAGGTCTGCATGCCACATTACAATGGTGGGCGGTCGGAGAGACGGACCGCCACGGACCTGATGGGCTCTAGGAGTCCGTCGGAAGGACTGCAATCCCTACAGTGGTGGGGGTTTGTGCTCAGGCACCGCCGTAGGAATTACAATGTCCCTTTCTGCCAGCCGTTTCCTGGTGGTTAACCCGCCACGAAAAGACAGGCGTAAAGAAATCTAGGGGCACGTAGCGGGTTCCCCTTCCCCCCTGGCCCTCTAATATGGGCCCTGGGGGGCTCCTATGGTGTCCCCTACATATCCCTGCACCATGTAGCAGGCACCATTTGGCACCTGCCACATGTGCAGGGATATGTGCAATGTGTTTATTTTGGACTTCGGTGTGTACTGCAGCATGCCGCAATACAAAATATATAGATTAAGACTGCCTTGAAGGCGGTCTCATCTTAATCCCGATGGAGGAACTGCCGACAGTTATTCTGGCGGTCCGTTCCTGACAGTATGGCAGTTGGACGCTTGTCCAACCGCCATCATAATCAGGCCCTACGTTAGAACTTTAATCTTCTGGTGAAATCTTTTAAAGTGCTTCTCCATTTTCTCATTCTCTGTCCTGTGATTGTTTGCCGCCCAAAACATTGGTTTATCACTGCATGCAGTTCATGGCAAAGATGCTGCAATTACATTTATTTTGCTCCTCAGTTTGTTTCCGCATCTCTGTAGTGATAGTTTGTGATGTACCAGAATCCCCGATTCTCATGTTGCCTTAAGGTGCCTGTGCATGGTGGATGTCCCAAAAGGGTATAATCTATATTGCCCCCTACTGAGCTTTGTTTTGCTCAGTTTATATGTTCGCACCAAGCATTCAGTTTCTTCTGGCCTGGGACATAGGTGAAGACCCACCCCAGTAAGTGGCACTCTTGAAGCCAGCGTTTGGGTTCACAAAACCAATTTAGAGCTCTTGGATCTAAAATGCATGACTGGGAAAAAACACTCCTGTCCAATCAAATCTAATTATTTGTTTTTAATTTGGGTCAGCAAACTATTTTGGAATCTAGGTTTCGAGGACAGTTTTCCACTAATGTTTCAGATATTTTAAAGTTTTGAACTGTGTCTAAACCACTTTGCTTTGTTCTAGAAAACGACTGAATTAATCTAGACCAATGGCAGGTAAAACTCTAGTTTAATATCCAGTTCGGTCTAATTCCATGCTGCTGATTTTTCAGTACTGCGGAGTAAAGATTAATATGGGAGTTAAATTGGGGAATGTCACTTGTATTTTCCTCTCCCGTCCGCTTCTGCCAGACAGATCTGCTCAAAACTTGTTATACTGAATACTTCTAGTTAGGTCGGCGCTTCCATAGCAAAAGGGTTTTGTATGTTGCTAATAACTTTGGCACCATTTGACAAATCTCTCTGAAACTTTCCCCAAAAAAGCACTTTTTTTTGTTGTTTTTTTTTGCCTAGGTTGTGCTTGGGAAGTTTCGGGGTGATCCATCAAGTGAGGAATGAGAAAAAAAGGGGTTCCAAAAACTCAAAATCCCAATGCAATTCTCCTAAACTTCTTTAACAAGCGCTACCGCAAAAACTGCTGTACGGAATTAGACCATGTTTGGCAGAAAGCTAGATCTTGGTCCGCAGATTGTGTTTTTCTGTCAGTTGGCATAAATCTGTTCAGTAGTTTTTGAGAAATTAAGGTTTAAAAATATTTGTATACCCCAACAGTTGAGTTTGCTCGAGGCTCAAGGGAGCTCCAGTTTAAAAATGGAGGTTTTTTTCCCTTGGGGCCCTTGTGCTCCCGTGGGAGTGAGTGACGTGATTGACTGACAGCAACGTGACAAAAATGTTGCTGGCTGCCATTGCAGGACTCTGGACTTAGTCCCCTGTCCTGAAGAAGAAACCATATCACAAAGGGATTTCCCCCTCCCCCAACCAGGGCCCCAAAAAAAAAAGATTGTAATATTTTGCTGGGATCTCACGCCTAAAAAAAAAGTCAACTGTATTATACATATATGGGCAGAGGGGGTCAGTAGGGCCCCCCTCCCCAGCCCATTTAGGGCCCCAGGGACCCCAACTCCTGGGTCCGGGGATATTTAAGGGAAGGGGGTGCATGCCCCCCCCCCCCCGAGCCTTCTTCAGTGCCGGGGACCCCATCCCTTAGGGCTCAAAGGATTTTGTATGGCTGGGAGGTGCACACCTACCCCCCTTTATCAAACTGTTTTCTGCCCAAGGACCACATCCCCAGGGGCATAAAATACTTTTTAAGGTGAGGGGGACTGTGCAAGCCAATCTCCCAGATCCTTATAAAGGCCTTGGGACCCAATCCCCCAAGGCCATCATTTTATACAAAAGGGATGGGGCTGCGTGGCCCCGCTCCATGAGTTTTAATGGTCCACGGGACCCCATCACTCGGGCAGACTCACTTGATGTATCCCAGGGACTCTACACCGTGGACACAGTTGTTTCTCTGCCTGCACCAGCGCGGGAAGAGAAAATGTGTTGGCTCCCGTCTGGCGGGAGCATTTTCAAATCTCCAGTCAATCTGGAGCGCAAACAAAGTCTGCTCCCAGTGGGGGATAGCTTTAAAAATGCTCCTGCTGGCTGGTAGAAGACTTGTGATCTGTTTCCTAGCCCGCACTGATGTGGACAGGGAAACAGAACAACATATTGCTCTTGCCTGGAGGGAGCAGCATAAATAGTTGCTCCCTCTGAGCAGGAGCAATGCCAGTCCTGCACCATGAGAGCAATTGGCTAGGGCTCCCCGCAGCATGTGCTTGGTGGGTGCACCGGGTGGATTCCAGGGCACCCACCTATTTAAAATGGAGGCTCTAGGGCAGGGGTACTCATAGTATGGCCCGCGGGCCGCCTGCGGCCCGGCAAGCCTTCCTGGGCGGCGCGCAGACCTTGCAGACATAGTACCCGTATTTTAAAAAATGTTTTTGAAGAGTTTCTGCAGCAGCGCGACTCTGAGACTCTGCTGCTCTGTGGGGGCCGGGCGATTCTAGCGATAGCCAGAGTGGAGCTGCAGGGGCCTAAGAAGAGGTGAAATACATCAAAGCCTCATTAACATACAAATGGTGTTTTAAAGACCTGTGAAGTGCTCGGGTGGGGCTGTGTGTGTGCCGTGGAAGCTGTCTCATCCCGGGCTGACACACGCAGGGTGAGGTGACAGAGGGAGGTAGAGGGAGGGAGGGAGGGAAAGGGAGGAAGACCGAGGGAGAGGGAGGGAGACGGAGGGAGGGAAAAGGAGGGAGAGGGAGGGAAAGGGAGGGAGACAGGGAGAGGGAGGGAAAGGGAGGGAGACAGGGAAAGGGAGGGAGAGGGAGGAAGGGAGGGAAAGGGAGGGAGACAAAGGGAGGGAAAGGAAGGGAGACAGAGGGGGAGGGAGGGAAAGGGAGGGAGACAGAGGGAGAAGGAGGGAGGGAGGGAGGGAAAGGGAGGGAGAGAGAGGGAGGGAAGGGAGAGAGAGGGAGACAGAGGAAGAGAGGCAAAGGGAGACAGAGGGAGGAGGGAGACAGACGGAGGAGGGAGACAGACGGAGGGAGGGAGAGGGAGACGGGGGAGACAGAGACAGAGGGAGGGAGAGGGAGACAGACTGAGGGAGGGAGACAGACTGAGGGAGGGAGACAGACTGAGGGAGGGAGACAGACTGAGGGAGGGAGACAGACTGAGGGAGGGAGACAGAGGGAGGGAGGGAGACAGACCGAGGGAGGGAGCGAGGGAGACAGACCGAGGGAGGGAGGGAGACAGAGGGAGGAGGGAGACACAGGGAGGGAGAGGGAGACAGACCGAGGGAGGGAGAGAGAGGGAGACAGACCGAGGGAGCAGACAGACAGACAGAGAGAGGGAGGGAGACTGAGGGAGACAGACAGACAGACAGAGAGAGGGAGGGAGACAGACCGAGGGAGGGAGGGAGAGAGAGGGAGGAGACAGACAGACAGAGGGAGGGAGGGAGGGAGACAGAGGGAGGGAGAGGGAGGGAAACAGAGGGAGGAGGGAGAGGGAGACAGACCGAGGGAGGAGAGGGAGACAGACCGAGGGAGGAGACAGACCGAGGGAGGAGACAGACCGAGGGAGGAGACAGACCGAGGGAGGAGACAGACCGAGGGAGGAGACAGACCGAGGGAGGGAGACAGACCGAGGGAGGGAGACAGACCGAGGGAGGGAGACAGACCGAGGGAGGCAGACCGAGGGAGGGAGACAGACCGAGGGAGGGAGACAGACCGAGGGAGGGAGACAGACCGAGGGAGGGAGACAGACCGAGGGAGGGAGACAGACATAGGGAGGGAGACAGACCGAGGGAGGAGACAGACAGACAGAAGGAGGGAGACAGACCGAGGGAGGGAGACAGACAGAGGGAGGGAGACAGACAGAGGGAGGGAGACAGACAGAGGGAGGGAGACAGACAGAGGGAGGGAGACAGACAGAGGGAGGGAGGGAGACTGAGGGAGACAGACTGAGGGAGACAGACCGAGGGAGACAGACCGAGGGAGGAGACCGAGGGAGGGAGGGAGGGAGGGAGACAGACCGTGGGAGGATACAGACAGAGGGAGGAGGGGACAGAGGGAGGGAGTCAGAGGGAGGGAGGGAGACAGACAGAGGGAGGGAGACACAGGGAGGGAGGGAGACTGGGAGGGAGAGCGGGAGAGGGAGGGAGACAGAGGGAAGGAGACAGAGGGAGAGAAAGGGAAGGAGATAGGGAGACGGAGAGAGAGAGAGGGAGTGAGACAGTCAGAGTGAGTGAGACAGAGGGAGACAGAGGGAGAGAGAGATAGAGAAAAGGAGGGAGAAAGAGATGGGGAGGGAGGGAGAGAGAGAGCGAGAGAGAGAGATGTGTATGCCGGGTCTGGTGGCTCAGTGGACTAAGGCGTCCGCTGCAGGGACCTGTGATCAACCTCATGGTCACAGTTTTTTTTGTTGCTCTAGCCCCGCCCCCTCCCCCACTGACGTGGCCATGGGACACAAACCAAACTGTAAATTTGGCCTCCGTGAGAAAGTTTGTGAGTACCCATGCTCTAGGGGATGGAGTGCCTAGGGCCAGAATAGGCTTGGAGGGGTGCTGTGCACCGGGGAAGGGGGGCCGTGGACTGTGTGAGGTTGGCTGCCTGTGGGGGGGGGGGGTTTGCGCTGGGCCTGGCCCAGCGCAGAGGGGGTTACCTTTACGTATGGTAATAAAATATTACTTTACATTAAAAAAAAGTTCAAAATTCACTGAAAAAAACAAAAGTTAAAGTTACATAGTTAGGTGAATATTGGTGACAACATTAACATTTTAAACTTTAAAAAAACACAGATATTCACCAGTTATAGTTTGCAGAGCTATAACTTGCACCCCTTCCATGCACTGCTTATGACTTCAGATATTAAACTCACTTATGACATGTTCTAAGACATAATTGATGAAGTCTCAAATTACATTACTGATTACTTTACCAAGCTTCTGTTGTACACATTACTCTATAAACTAGTATAGCATTAGAGGCCTGAAAGAAAGTACGAAATAGCTCAGAATAATATGAAGCATCATTAATGCCATCATTGCTGCAACTCAGGCATAGCAAGCAGTGGCGTATCTAGGAAAGGGGGCGGGGGAGCGGTCCGCCCCAGGCGGCAACATTTTTGAGGCGGCCGCGCCCGCGTGGCACTGTCTGGAGGCCCGTTGCGGCCGCGGCGGCCTTTAGAAGTTCTGACGTGACCTTGTGCTTCAGTAACTGCAGGCTGCCGCTGCATCGCATGCACAGTGCAGTGTGCACACAAATGCAGGACTTACTTTTGGCAGATTAATTGAGTCCCGCATTTTTTTGCGCGTTGGTGACATCCTCCTTGCTCCGACCGTTGTTGCCCCCCCGTCCCAGCCTCGCTCAGAGTCCTCCAGGGCCGTCAATCAGTTGTAGCATGCTACCAATGACGGCCCTGTAATGGACATTTTGGCCAGCCCTCGCCTCGTGATCAGAACGTAGCAGTGACGCGTTACGCGCTCACCGCTACGCTCTCGTCGTGTCAAGGACGAGGAGTCAATTCTGGCCTTTGAGGTGAGAGACGTGAAAGACAATTTAGAAACCTACATTGTGTTAGGTTTAGAATGATTGCACCACCAAAATATTGATGCTTAATTTTATATCTATTTACGAAGAGCTCCCAGCCCAGGCCTGCCGTGCGTCAAGTTTTTACCACAGCAGAACATAAAAAGTCTAGTTAACAAATGTGGCTTCTTAACTTCTGAGTACAAACGGTGTGTGTTTTACACGGTACGTTACAGTCTTGCTGTTTCTGCTTCTGATCTACTGAATGGTATAATTAGTGTTCCTAATCTACATACCTGTTTTATAGGAATAGCTCTAAAATAGCTTGCGGTAATGCCTCCAAGCTGTGCATTATTTTCAGTAGCATAATATGCCGCATAATCTGCCTCACCACACATAGAACGCCACATAATCTGCCTCGCCACTTAAAATGCATTTCTTTACTGCGTCCTTTAGTTAGCTCTGCCGCATAATCTGGTTTTCCACTGCTGCATAATGCCGGTGTCCCTGGCTTTAGGCGGTCCAATGCTGCGCCGTATAAATCCCAGAAGGATGAAAGGGGCACAGAGGATAACGCTTGTGACTAGCAGCCTCCATGCAGGTGCTCTACCCTGAGAGCATTTGTAAGAAGATCAGAGCCAGCAGCACTGTCTCAATTGGGCTACATGGAGGACTGGTAATGATGTACTAATCTAAGGCTCGATAACACAGAGTCGATATAATATCATGTGACATGGCTGTCGACTTACTGGAGTGTATCTTCCATCGTGCCCGCCGCACATTTTTCTCAAATGTTTTTTTTTTTTAAATGTTGCTGGACCCTTTATTTAAAAGATATGAATTGGTAAAACAATTCTCTCAGACCCATATTATTAAAAGAGCTCCTTAAAGAGTTTAGCCACTGACTTGCGAGGCCCTTCTAGCAACAAACCAGTATTGCCTCTGGTTTCGCCCGTGTTGCAAGACATAAACGAAAATGGCTTCATCTTCAAAACACCCTCTATAAATGGTACCGCCAGCTCTTCGTGGCTTATTTCAACACAGAACATGACTTTGGTACTGCCAACGACCTCCTCAAAAGGTGAATTGTGCAGGTGTTGGAGACACACATACCCTGCTCTGTAGGATACGGTTGAAATCCATTTAGACATAATCAGTTTCAGTATCTGGGAAAGAGGTTTTGGAGCAGACGTTTTGGGGACATTTTAGCCGCAAATCTAGAGAATGTTTTAGTTGCTGTAATAAAATGTCAATTTGTGACCTTAATTGCTTTGCATCGTGCAAAAAAGTAATTAAATTAAATCAATTAAAAGATGTAACTGCACTCAGTCTGGTGGCATTAATATGTATGGTCCATTTCTACACACAAGCAACATGTTACCTTCCTACTGTGTACCATGTGTACTTGCGAGCATCATGCTCAGACATCTGTACATGAAACATGCTCTTAAATTCTCCTCGCGCAGCGTGTACAACGCTCAGACTCGATGTCAAGGGGCGGCAATCTGAGGGATAGCCCCGGGCGCCACAAGCTCTAGCTACACCCCTGATAGCAAGCATGTGTAATGTGCAACATTGACCCTTTACCATACACTTCACGGGTAGCCTAGTTCACCTTAACAATCAGCCACAGGTATATGGGAACACTAATTGCCCAGTAGGCAATATATATACAACAGTTCAGAGAAAGCAGAGTTCCTGAAGATACTCTGTCAATGTCGAATCCAAAATTAATGCCCTACGTTGGAGTCCTTTTATATATATATATATATATATATATATATATATATATATATATCAAAACCCTCACAGTCACCGAAACTATTTTGAGAACTTAAGTCGATATGAATAGAAAGGTAGGTAGTGTAAACCGTGTTCTCTCTATGGAGAGAGTTTACTCTGTATCACCCCGTTTGCAGACAGTGAAACTCATGAGAAACACACCACAAGTACCTACTAAGAACAGTGTACACCCTGTACAACACTGGTCATAAGAGACACTATTGGCTTAAAATAACCAAGGTCTGAAGGTTCTAAAGATTATACTATCTGCAGCCTTCATACTGTAGTGAAAACTTGACAGATAGCCCTTTTTCTGAAGCACAGTAAACACATGTACATAGGTTAGAACATAGTGACCATAGGCTTTTATGTAATGTAGAAAGTGTCATGCAGAGACAATTATGTCTAACTACTACTTTGCCTTATTGGAAACTTTTTCTGCAGATCCAAAAAACTTGTGTGAAACATACTGGACACAAGTTTTGAACTGTCTTCTGCTCACAGTTAATTACTCATCAATGCAAAGATTTAGAACGTGTTCAATACCTTTAAACACCGATGAGTCATTAGAAGCACATGCTTTTTGTAAACACTTGCAGCCATTAGCTGGACACATGCTGTACAAAATTAGGTAGAAAAGTACTGTAGTAGTTACCTGACACTATGTAAACTATAAAATAATCTAGCACACTCATTTGATGATGTCATAGAACATGCAATGAGTGATGTAATACTTGAGGTCATAAGCAGTGCTCTGTTAACTGTATAACTTGTGATTTTTTTTTTTTTTAAACGTTAATGCTGTCATTGACATGACATAACGTGTATTTCTAAAGCGCACGTTTACCCAGAAGGGTATCTTGGCGCAGAATAACAGATGTCCCAACTCAATAGTAATCACCTAACTATAAAATTACAGTGAATACACAGATATATATATATATTAAATTGCGGCGTCCCACGCCGCGGAGACGCCCTGCCGCATAACCTGTGGACCCGAGGCACCTGACAGAGGGGTGCTTCGAGGAGCTAATGAATGCCGAATCTTGCGGGGTGTCATTTTCAACAATCACGGATGTGCTCCCTCACTTTTGGACCCATTTGGGAATTATTGACACTCACGAAGCCTCATGCAGCACCCATTTGGGAAGTAGGACTACACACCCCAGAAGGCCACTTGGTAGGTCCCACTTGGGCGGGGCATATGGTGTAAAGTCCACGCAGCTGACAAGACTTTGGGGTTCAGCCAGTGAGCAAGGGCGCAATGCCCGAAACATGTATGGCGATTCTGATGTGAGCTGTAGTGCAACGTGTCTGCTGCCCGCATTAAACGAAGGCACCTTTCATTACCTGTGTGGCGTCTCCTTGCATGGTGAAACTTTGTTTGGAACAATTAAATTGCGGCGTCCCACGCCGCGGAGACGCCCTGCCGCATAACCTGTGGACCCGAGGCACCTGACAGAGGGGTGCTTCGAGGAGCTAATGAATGCCGAATCTTGCGGGGTGTCATTTTCAACAATCACGGATGTGCTCCCTCACTTTTGGACCCATTTGGGAATTATTGACACTCACGAAGCCTCATGCAGCACCCATTTGGGAAGTAGGACTACACACCCCAGAAGGCCACTTGGTAGGTCCCACTTGGGCGGGGCATATGGTGTAAAGTCCACGCAGCTGACAAGACTTTGGGGTTCAGCCAGTGAGCAAGGGCGCAATGCCCGAAACATGTATGGCGATTCTGATGTGAGCTGTAGTGCAACGTGTCTGCTGCCCGCATTAAACGAAGGCACCTTTCATTACCTGTGTGGCGTCTCCTTGCATGGTGAAACTTTGTTTGGAACAATATATATATATATATATATATATATATATATATATATATATATATATATATATATATATATATATATATATATATATATATATATATATATATATATATATATATATATATATATATATATATATATATATATATATATATATATATATATATATATATATATATATATATATATATATATATATATATATATATATATATATATATATATATATATATATATATATATATATATATATATATATATATATATATATATATATATATATATATATATATATATATATGTACACAAACTCCGGTTCTGAAAGAAGCCGTCTTACAGGGCGGTCCGTGATCAGGGCACCGGCTGCCCTGTACAATATCGTATCCCAACGCTTCCCCTCTTCGGAAGAGTAATCACGGACACCTCGCATGTATTGCAGGTAATTTATTCAAATATTCGGTGCAGTCGAATATTTGAATAAATTACCTGCAATACATGCGAGGTGTCCGTGATTACTCTTCCGAAGAGGGGAAGCGTTGGGATACTATATATATATATATATATATATATATATATATATATATCTATCAAACCCAAATGGCTTTTCAGTGGAGACTGTAACCTGGCTAGACCTACATACTGGCCATCGCCAATGTGAAATAAATATGACCCTAAATTCAGAAATGTATATATGGATCATTTTAAACCCCGAACACACACACTGCACGGTCTCCTTTCTTTTTATTGTGGAGTTAAGTCTGTCACCAAACAATGTAATCTTTGGCTTGTGTGGAGAATGGCATAATATATAGTGATATAATAAGACCTATATTGACATAACAAATAAGATACCTTCTGGTGCTGATATGTTTTGTGAAAATCCCTTTGCCGGTGTTCCACGAGCTTTCTGATTCCACAAGTCCACATCGCCATCTAGCGGAGTTTGGTAAAATAGCAGGTTGTTTTCAGGCTGCAGCTGTGTAGGTGAAAATGAGGTACAAAAACAATGTGGGAACTATTTCTTGGAAACAGTGATTGGAGACTATCTTATTTTGCTGAAAGATCTTATAGGTTTTGGTTTATTTACAAGAGGTGGGCACCATAATTTGGTTATCTGAGAAGCCCCCGTGAAGCCATGAACACCTCTTCATATGTGTTATACCCACCTCGGGTCCACGAGGTTTGCTCTCCCGGTCGGGATTCTTTGTTCCCTGTGTGAGGATCTCAGTGAATCTCGCTTTATTAGTGTTCTGGCAGCACTGATAAGAAACTGCCTTATGCGGGGCAAAACGTATGTGAATAAAGGGCTGGAGATCTGATTTTTAGTACCTGAGACCGGTTGAAAAGTACAGTGTGTGCTGCCTAATTATGAAGAGGTTATGTACCTTTGCCCTGTGCCTCTAATTGAAGGCACGTTTTTAATAAATCAGCATTGATTTCTTGTGATGACCTCTGGTGCAAGACCCTTCACAAAACATTATGGAATCCGTTCTATACCCGTTGTCAGTATCTTGCATGGAGAGGTTTAGACCAAGGGCGACAAGGGGGCTCACATGCTGTACTGTTAGCAAGGCTCTCGGTGGCCTCCTTTCCTGGCAGTGTCCCCGACCCGCTTGGCGAGACAGGTCTGTCTTTGGCAACAAAAGATTGTATAGCGCTTTTTAATATTGAACTTTTTAAAATATTTACTTGTGCTAAATTGTTATTTACTTGTGCGAGAAATACGATATCCCCTGCACCACACGCCATTACTGACTTGGCTTTAGTTCCGGAGCCGCCTCCCTATTCCACCTCGTGGGGGCCAGCAGTCATTTCCGGTTTGCCTGCACGAAGAGCGGGTAGCGCTCTAGTGCATTAAACTTCTGGGCTATTTAGCCCTCGCAGCCTCACGAGCGCGCAGCGGTCGCGCGCAGCCCCGCCGAAGAGCTGCCCATCTGTGCCCGTCCGCGCTAAGGCAGCGCCAGGCGCCAGTCCCTCTGCTGTTTCGGGGCTGTAACCTGTGCGGTAAGATGTGCTACTCTAAGCAAGAGCTGCTGAATCTTCAACATCATACCTGTACTTGTACCAGGCGGAACCCAGCGCATATCTCGCATCCACTGCCACACCCTTCCAAGCTATGTACTCTCACTAAATTAAAGCCAAAACCTCCTCAATTCACACAGACTGCCCTCAGGTTGGGACACCTTAACGTCAGATCGATGCAGAAGCATCATCTAGACATACACGATCTCCTAGCAGACTACTCCCTTGATGCCCTGTTTATGACCGAGACGTGGCTCCATGATGACATGGACTCGGTCATCAACCTGGCCAACCCCACGGGATTTACCACATATACCTTGAACAGGAATTCAAGAGGGGGCGGACTAGCGCTCATAGCTAAATCGCACCTCGCCTGCCAATTAGTTAAAGCTGATATTAAGGGCAGCGAAAGTGCTAGATTCTCTATTAAAGCCAATCCACAATTTTGCGCGACCGGCCTCTTGATTTATAGACCCCCCGGCGCCGACACTCCATTCATTAACTCGCTCCTACAGTACCTGGCCACTAACATCACTAAAACTTCCAATCTCACGATCATAGGTGACCTTAACCTACACCTTGACCGGGACACTGAGCCCAAAATCACCACCTTTCTTGCAGACCTTGCCGCCCTCCAGCTCAATCAACTCGTGAGTGGCCCCACCCACAGAGCGGGACACCTCCTTGATCCCATCTTTTCGAACATCGCGAATGGGATTGCTGGCACACCCATTCCCATGGCTTGGACAGACCACCATCTGGTGATCATGACTGTCCCTTGCAAACCTGCCCCCGCTTCTGTGCCTGCCCCTCAAGTCCAGAAGCGTCCGTGGAGAAAACTCCGCCTGGAAGATCTCCACAATCTCCTGAGGACAAATCCCCCTCCCCCGAGTAACGACCTTGATTTAGGATACGACCAGTTCTGCCACTGGATTACTCAAGCATTGGATACCCTGATCCCAGCTAAATGGATCAAGGCCCCGTGCCCATGTGGCTAGCCCCTGGTACAATTCAGAATTAGCCACTCTGAAAAAAGAGTGTAAAAAGGCGGAAAGAGGATGGAGGAAAAATTATGATACCAACCTCAAACATAAATACGTTCAACTTCAAAAAACCTATCATAGTCATGTCTGCAGAACAAGGGCTGCGTACTATGCCACCGAAATCAACAGTAGCACCAACGCTTCGAAAACTGTCTTTAAAATTTTAAAAGACCTTACGGCAAAAAGAAACGCCATTACTGGCGCCACCTCTCCGGACCTATGTAATAATATGGCCAATTTCTTTACCGACAAAATAAAGAAAATTTACGACACCTTCCCCAATTCCCCCTAGATCTCTGTCACTTTGGACCCCACCAGACCCTATCTCTCCTCCCTCCCTACACTAGAGCGTGAGAGCTTTAAAAAAATCCGTAAAAAAATCAAATCTGGCTCCCCGGCCGATCCCCTAAAACCCGAGACCTTTTGTGAAGCCAATGAGCTTGTCACGGAACCTATACGGAATATCATTAACCTGTCTCTTTCCACTGCCAAAATACCCGCTAAATGGAAGCAGGCATGGGTATCTCCCATCTTAAAAAAAGCCCACCCTAGATCCCACTCTTCCTGAAAATTTTCGGCCTATCTCACTTCTCCCCTGGCCAGCTAAAATTATAGAGACACACGTTAACACCACCCTCACCAATTTCCTCCTTACCAATAACATCTTGGATAACTCCCAACATGGGTTTAGAGCTGGTCATAGCACCGAGACAGCCTTGCTCAGTGTTACAGAGGACCTCCGTGCCATTCTTGACACCGGCGGAACGGCAGCACTGATCCTGTTGGATCTCAGTGCTGCCTTCGACACAGTGTCACACGAGGTCCTTCTGATGAGACTGGAGGAAATTGGAATCACAGGGACTGCCCTGGGATGGTTTAGAGACTTTCTTTCCAACAGATCCTTTAAAGTCTCCACCCCCCCCTTACCTCTCTAAAGAGCACAGCACTGGACAGGGGGTGCCTCAGGGGTCATCACTGAGCCCCACCCTGTTCAATGTTTATGTTCCACCGCTAGCAGAAGTGGTTAAAAAGAGTGGACTGGTGTTAGTGTCTTACGCAGACGACACCCAGTTGGTGGTAGCTCTCAATAACAACAACGGTTTGGAGGCCCATCACTTCAAACAGACCCTTACTGACATCACCAACTGGATGACGGCGAATTTCCTCCAGCTCAATGCGGGGAAAACAGAGATACTGCTCCTGGGGAAAAACACCGCATCCTGGGGCGAAAGCTGGTGGCCCGACACCTTGGGCCAACCTCCTAAGCCCAAGGAATGTGTTAAAAATCTGGGAGTCTGGGTAGACTCTGCATTGAAATTCACCCAACACACCAAAAAAGTGGCAGCCACCTGCTTCGGCATCCTGCGCAATCTAAGACCCATCCTGAAGTTCTTCGACTGCCACACCCGCCAGTTAATTGTCCAAGCTACCATCCTTTCTAGGCTGGATTACGCCAGCTCCCTTTTACTGGGCGCTAATCTGGCGGAAACTACCAGACTTCAGAGAGTCCAGAATGCTGCCGCCAGGGCCCTGGTAGGTCTCCCCCGCCACTCCTCGGTGGCTGGAGTCCTGGAAAAACTGCACTGGCTCCCGGTGGAAAAAAGGATTCAGTTTAAGGCACTCTGCTTAGCCTTCAAAATCCTTAAAACCGCCTCTCCCCCGATGTTGCGCCCCCTCCTGGCGGAGTATATTCCTAGGAGGTCACTTCGTTCAGAAGGACAACATCTTGTGGTCATTCCCCGTACCAAACTGGCCAGAATGGGCGGCCGATCCTTCAGCTTGCTCGCTGCCAAGCTTTGGAACAGCTTACCGGAAACAATCCGTGGCATACAGGACCTTCTGGCTTTCAGGAAAGCCATCAAAACCCACCTCTTTCAGTAATCTCCCCTTCTCCCCTCTGGTGCTTTCTTCTTTCTGCCTTCAGCTTCACTCGCAGCGCCGGGACGCCCCTTGGCTGGGGCAGCCGAGCGCTATATAAATCCCAATAACATTAACATTAACATTTCCCTGTTGATGATGGGAGATGTTGTCTGGTGGCTAAGGTGCTCTCCGTGTTCGTACTGGACCACGCATCTCTGTATTTCTCTCTCGTTCTTACTTTCTCTGTCTCTCACTTTCTTTATTCCCCACCATTTCCTTTTCTCACACCTAATCACACTCTCTTCTACTAATTATCACTCATTTTCTTTCATTCTTCTTACTCTTTATGTCTCACATTTTCTCCTCCTTTCTCCCTCACTTGTGATCTTGTTATTTTCTCTTTCTCTTCCACCCTTTGTGCCTCCACCAATTGTTTGTAAAACGCATCATATCGAAGACACTTCTGCTGCCTCACAACCAATCGATCTGCTTCTCTGTGGGCTAAGGTACCTGAATATCAAATACCTAAATAACCTGTGGGCCAAAAAGAAATGCGCCATTTTTCCCATCTTCTCACCCGTTTTTTTTTTTACGGTAATTACGTTAATACTAGTGATGTTTCCTTTGAAATGTGGGGAAGCAGAAAAGAATGGATGTTCAAAAGTTGAGGAGGTAGTACTTGTATAATTTGTTTGGTTTTTGTTTTCATCTTTTTTTTTAGGTGAAGTACTAACTACGTTTAAATCCTATTTGTAGAGCAAAAATGATGACTCTTTATAGTTTTGAACTCTGTTAATGCCATTTTTCACTTTATTAATTTCATTGCACGCACTCTTTAAACCAGTGGTTCTTAACCTGCTGACTTCTATTGACCCCCACGTAACCATTTCCCAAAACCAGGGACCTTAAACTGAATAATTATTGGAATCCGGGAGCCCCTTCCCCCAATGAGTCATTACTGGAAGCCGCACCCTAGTTTAAGCAACTTAGATAATTCGAACTTCAAAATAATGCACAAAAATACAGAAACAAGCATTCATCAATCAGGGGTTGGTTAAGCGCAACTACTCACCCGAAAGAGTCTCAAGGCCTGTGGGTGGGAGCGGGGGGGGGGGGGGGGGGGGGAATTCGTCGAAGAACCCGGTCTTGAGGTCCTTCAGCAACTTGTAGAGTGTTGGTGTCTGTTGGAGGGGGAGGGGGAGGGTGTTCCATGCCTGGGCCGCGAGGAAGGAGAAGGAAGGACTTCCTGTTCTCGTCTTCTTGATTTGCGGCACCGTCGCTAGGGAGAGCTGGGCTGAGCGGTGGGATGTGTGGAACGAGAGGCTGTTCATGTAGGTGGGTCGGTGTTGTGGAGAGCTTTGTGGGCGTGAGTAAGAAGTTTGAAGGTGATTCTCTTCTTGACGGGGAGCCACTGTAGTGCCTGCAGGTGTTGGGTGATGTGGCAGTGGCGCTGTAGGTTGAGGACTAGTGTGGCAGAGGCGCTCTAGACCATGTGGAGTTAGTGGTGAGGTTCTTGTTGATCCCAGCGGAGTGCGATGCCTTAGTCCAGTCTGCTGCTGTTGAGGGCGTGGGTGATGGTTTTGCTGTGTTAAAGGGGGTTCCAGTTGAAGGTCTTTCACGGGGGACAAAGGGGGTGGACACAAGAGGAAGTGACACTGTTGATTCATCAAACAGATACACAAATTATGGAATATTTTATTTAATTCACAAATATAAAGCAACGCAAATTTCCATGTTAATGGGGTGGTAGGAACTTTCATAAATTCAACTGAGGCTATCCATCATCCACACTCCATTCTATTTGATACATTTTCACTGCTCCAATGAATCAATCTGAAGAAACAATGTAATTTTTAGCCTCCGTTTGCAAATTCCTTCACATTTACTTAACGTTTTAACATTTTCAGTTTTACATTTTGCTACTTTATTTACATACACTTTATTTATATACACTTTGTTAATGTGTTAATATTATTTAATTTTCTAAGCATTCGCAGACCCCCCGAATAGGCGTTGTGGACAGCCAGGGTTTCCCAGACCACAGGTTAATAAACCCTTTTAAACTATTCAGCCGGCACTTGTTTCGCTCATGGTTGAATTCCCCATTTAGCCTTCTTAAGGCTTAGTAATATCTTGTTCTAGTTTTTGATGTTAAAAAAAATATGAGGCCTCAATGGTCCTAGCTCCACTGACTCTTGGGCTGGCCTGCCAGGAGGCGATCTGCTCCAGAGAGAGAACACTCCTCAACATTTTTTACTTTCAGAACCTGATAAAGAGAATACATTGTAGTCACTCGAAATGATGCTCCTGCATGCATAAAAAATAGCTACAAAAAGCAAAAAAATAAACCCCAAACAATAAAACAAGTTTTCTCGGAGTGCGGTCTACTCTCTATTGTGATCATTGACTTTACCCTAACTGGATAGGAAGGCCACTCCTAGTGTACTTTAAACCATGATTGTGTTGTTAAACTAAGTTAAAGTTGCACACTGAATAGAGAGAATATTAACGACAGCAGCATATGTTACAGAAATACAAACAGTATAAAAGAAGAGGGTAGTATATTTAATTTCTGTTGATATATGCATGCTGACGGTCTACCCAGGTGAAAATTACAGTACATTCTGGCTTCTGCCACACTTACCAAATCATCCCATCTCCATGAATCTCAATATGTATATGTGTAATAAAAAAAAGTATACTTTAAAATAAAATCATTTACACAGCTTGTTACCTAGTACTGTCCCAAGTAAATGTTTCCTTCCCGTGTATTGGGTTCAATTAGTGTTTTATGTAACGCCTAGAACGCTTTAAACCAATATACTAGACATTAAATCAGTAGAAATCGTATATAAATCATCAAGTAAAATGATCTCCAATGATAGCAAATCCTCAGATATCTCCTCTTGAATACACAAAGCAAGATTGTGAAAAAGGTGCATTAGAAAGTTCTATTTGTGTCTGTAAAACTCTCTAAGGGTTCAGTATGGCTTTGGTATGCTCAAATGCCTTTCATTTTTTTTTTGTGAATGCATAATATGCATTTAGTAGGCAGGTTTTCTCAATTCAATTCAATAAACTTTTATTCGATTATCAAAAATTTACATAATCATAAAAAGTACAGCTTAAAAGGAACCATCATTTTTGTACTGGGGTTTACATTTTAGAGTTTACATCTTATAAAACAATTTTCGATCGAATTCTTGTTACTATTTTTAAAAAAGTCACTATCATTTTGGCTTCATGCGGGTTTGCCGGTGACTGTAGATAGGCAAGCGCCGGATATGTGTTTCTAAGGCCACTTAGTCGCAGAAGGGGCAGGTTTTCTCACCATTTGATTGATCTTGCAGCCATTTATACAGTTTCTTCTTTCGGCTTTCCAAAGAAATACAGCGGGTGTGCTGACTTGGATCTACAGGCAGCTTGAACTTCACAGAAAGTATTAGTGCATTACTGATTCTTACTTCCATTTCCACCAGCAGTTTAATGACGAGCTCCTGCTCATCAGATGATATAGACCAGGAGGAGATCCAGCTGGCGCTGGAAGCCGCAAAAATTGCTTCCAGGGAGAAGATCCGATCACGGTTCCACAGCAGCAATGACCTCATACACCGGCTTTTTGTCTGCATATCAGGTGGGTTCTTGCTTTGTGGCTGTGAGTTGAGTACCACATTCAAGAGGTGAATGACTAAAGGAACTATGGCTCAAATTTGAGAACAAACTATTGAGTCACTAATTTTGTTGCTAAACAGGAGCAATGTGTCAGTTTATCTAATTAGTTAAGAGATACAAAAAAGTGATGTGTGGAATACCTGAAATAATCTTAGTCACTTGGAATTATTCTAGGCCACATCCTAGACCATTGTGTTGTTGCCCACTATGCCATCAAAGACAGGAACCATCCACATGCTAATCACCCTTGATCCTGCTCCTAGAGGAACAGTTCTGCACGGACTGCCAGACTTGGCTCTCTCTTTGCGCATTTGTGCCTCATCAGTATAGTGCAGCTTGAGTCCTATGGCATAGTTAGAGCAGCACTCGGGTCCTGTGCTCACCATTCATTTCATATGGTCTAGTTGGGTTTGTATGGGTCTTGTTACTCAAGATACGCAAGATATGACTTTTTTCAGTTTTTGACGGGCGTGAACATATGATTTGTTTTATTAAATGTTTGTTTGGAAATCGGTTTCCTCAATACTTTAGGTGTTGCCGACCAGCTGCAGACAAACTATGCAAGTGACTTGAGAAGTATCCTCAAGACCCTTTTTGAAGTGATGGCAACAAAACCTGAAACGGAAGACAAAGATAAGCAGAAGAAAGGTGAGCACACCTAATTGTCATATGTCATTTACTCCTCATTTATTTTCAGGAGGTTTAGGATAATCCAAATTTAAAGGTTTAACTGCGAGTCAAGAAAATCAGTACACATTCCTGTTGAAGCTAGCTGCTCCTGGAGACCCAGGCATAGTAACAAGTTATTGGACTGGTTTACAAAGCCCACCAAAGAAGCTGTTTTTCTTACAGCTCACCTCTCAGATCTGTATTACCAGTGACTTTTGTCCAGCAGACGAGTTGCCTTTTCCTCTGTGTGCTTTTATCTTCTGATTGAGGTATGTGAAATTGTGTCTCAGTTGTTGTTAGACAGTGACACAGTTTGTGATCCTTCAGTGACATTCTGGTTTAGTTATGCTCATGTGGCCATTTAATTGGTGAAGGTACCAACACACCTGCCTTACATCCGGCCTCTGACTCTGAACCGAATAGATCATTGTGTCATTGAATTGACAAAAAAGTGGCTACAAATTACCAACAAGTGTGTTTGGCGACACCACGACACACGTACCCCTACGTTTATGGCATAGTGGGGTAAAAAGCAGCCGGTAGCACATTAAGTGAAGTCCACCATTAAAGTAGATGCCATTAAAATTCAGAAGCCACGAAAGGTAATGCACCACACACCTATTCTGGAAACACCTAGATTGGATTAGGAAGGACCCTTGTCAACTAGAGGCTGGAGGGCTGAAACCTTTGTGTGAGACCCAAAAAAGGTCTTGTTAAAGTCAGAAGTAAGGTTGGCCCATAGTCTCACAAAAGTTATCCCAGTGACTCTCGTCTGTGGTTAATTATTTGCTGTCAGTAAAATTCCTTAGAAAGTAAAATCCCAACCTGTCTAATAAGACCTAATGTTAAATGGTACCTTAAGATCCTTATTTCTGAGCTGTTTTCAAAAGCAGTGCCAGGACTTAAATGCCCCTGGTGGAGTTTTAGCACTTCAGTACATTTCCAAACCAAATCTGTTGAGCTAAAGTCTTTAAGATGTGCCTGCTTGTTCACTAGCCAATATTTGTATTCTACTTGGGACAGTCTTCCTGGGAATAGATGTCAAATCTACTTGTCATCGTTCTTGTGGAAAGGATTACAATACTCACCGAGCTGCTTCGTGCTTACTGGCCCATGTTGCATGCTACATTAAGTGTTTAGTGACTCACATGTGCCTACGACACAGGATACTTAGGTCTTGAGGCCCTGTATATGTACCAAATGAATGCTCTAGCACCTAATTACTATGCCATTTGTCAGCTGCTGATGGAAAAAATGATTGCTAGTTCAAATAACGATGGAAAATTATGTTAAACAAATCTATGCATATTGCTATGTTACTATATATTTTCTTAAAAACTTGTAGTGATAAAATGTAAGCTACTGATGCATTCTGGTTCTCCAACCAACGCGCAGCCTACCACCTATTTGTGCAACTGGTAAATGCTTCACAACCTTTTCATGTAAGTTGTGCATAACCAGTAGATGTGCATGTTTTAACAGTTGCGGCTTCTCCACTAAGGCGGAAGAGCGTCGCACCACTGCTTTTAAGCCGTGTCAATAAAGAAAACATAAAATGATAATAACAAATGTATTATCATTTTATGTTTCTGTTCTGCTTTGCGGGCGGGTGGGCAGGACTGCTATAGGTTAGGAGAGGAGTGGTTTACCCACCCCAAGTGCGCAATGACTGTTTGGCTGGCCCTCTGGGGCCATCCTAAACAGTCATGCACACTTTGCATGTTCTCCAATCAGGCTGCATTACAGCCTGTGAGGAGAACATGCCCAGGCCTCCAGTCGCTGTCTGCGCGCCGAACCAAGGCGCTCAGACAAATCATAATGCTGCATTTCAGCATTGTGATTGGTCAGGGGAGCCTTGGTGCTTCCTGGTTTCTATTTGGCGCCAGCGGAGTCTTGACGCAGAGGGAAGAAGCAGCGGCGATAAGGTAAGTTGTAGGTGTATTTATTTTTACACACCCCTACCCCCCGCCCGACCCATCACCCCCAATCGGGCCAGATGCCTCTATGTAGTAGGTGCCATGTCTCCGTCCCCAATGTATTCCTGTAGTTTTGTCTTTTCTCTTTTTTCCAACAATCCGTATCGACACCCATGATCAACATTTCCATAATTTGTTGACACCTAGCCGTGCTTCTCTTTTTTTACCTTTCCAACTTGGAAAGATGATCCTGTAAAGATCTTGGTTGAAGTCATGCACATTGTGTCATAAGTCCTGTTTATTGACTGCCACCTACTTCATGCCTGCTCTCAGTTTTATAACCGCTATTTCATCCTCTCATTCAAGAGCAGCTTATTTTTTATTCAGATAAGGGGTGGTTCCACCCATTGGGGATGATGGATTAAACTGTGCACTCCGAAAAGCAAGAAGTAAGTTGTAGCAGTTATCTGTCAAACATGTCAAAACCCATTTTGATGCTGAGGCATCTTGTTGACATCCCGCCACTTCCAAAGGTTCAGGACTGGAGAAGCACCACATGAAGGCCCAGAACTCACACAGCTGTGTCCAGGTGGGGGTAAAATATGGTTACAGACTTTTCTGTTCAGAAGGCTCTGATAACGAATCTTAGTGACTCTGGAAGTCTTCGATTCAAGCAGGAAAGCATGCTTCAGACAGCAGAGCAATCTTTTGGGGGCACAGGGCAGTCATCTTGGTGCAGCAGGGCAGCCCTCTGAAATGTACAGCAGACCACAGCCAACAAGGCAGTACTCTGAGAATCGTTCTGCAGGTCTAGAAGTAAACTGAAGAGTGGGTCTCGGAGCCCTCATTTTATACCTGTGCCCCCTTTGAAGTGGAAAAAACTTATGGAGTTTCCCCCCAAATTTCCTGCCTCCCTACCCTGGTTCCAGTCTGTCTGCAGGCACAATAGACTAGTGTGAAGTTCTTTGTCCGTGTGAGCTGCCGCAGAGTCCTTTAAAGGGCAAGTGGGGCTGTTCCTAGCTCTACCCCCATCCGGTCTTTGATGGCCCATCCTACCAACACCAGTCCCTCTATTGTTTGGCTTCTAGGGAGAAATACACAAAGGCCAACTATACCTAGTCACGTGACCCAGGACAGGATGCAGACACCAAGTGGTTAAGACAAGAAAAAGCCAAGTTTCTAAAAGAAACCGGTCCTCGGAAGCTTGTTTCCGGTCCAGGGAAGGCATGGCTTGGCAGTTCGGGCTGGACTGTTTCCCTGTTCCCATGAGGCACAGGGTCAGACTGATTTGCATATAGCCATGTCTGAACTGGGGTGGCAGAGTGGGCTAAAGAACGGTGATGGATCAAACCCAGATCTTTTGACTGGGTGTGAGTGTTTGATTGGTTCAGATGCTCCGTCCATCACCACCCCCTTTTGTACAAGTTTCTAAAAGTGGCATTTTCAGAATTGTGACTTAAAATCTGTCTTTACCATTAAAGGGGATTTTCAATCACAAATCACCTGACACCAAACATGATATTTCTACCTGGTCATAAACAAAAGTTAGCACTTATTAAATGTAATTCGGTAACTCAAGGTTAATCTATGGGAGAGGTAGGCCTCACAGTAGTAAAAACGAATTTATGAGTTTTTCACTACCAGGACATGTAAAACCTAGAGGTACATATCCAACTGGTTCATAAAACAGGAGGGGTGAAAGCAAAAAGTTTTGGGGTGACTCTGCAGAGAGAGGACAAGTCAAACATCAGATTTGCCATGACGTTAGTTAAGCTTATGTCAAGTGACCCTGAATGACACCCCCCTTTTTCTAGTTATAGGCCTACCCACACACATGCATTACTGTTTTTTGGGGGAGAACACTGAGAAGGAGAGCCAGAGAGCCCAGCCGCAGGATGGGCGCACGTTGGTGAGTCTCTGCCAATTGAGCGCATAATCGGTCAGTAATCAGTACACTAGTGTCCTCATCTGCTATATCCTCTAGGTGCCACATACATCTCCGTTACCAGGAGGCTGTCTGGGACCATTACGTCTTTCCACGGTGATCGTGCTGGATGACTGTGGCCTGGCGAGAGAAGGGCGCAATCCACATTGCGGCGTACTGCTTATGTGCACTGGTAGGCGGGGTGTTTTGGCCTATGGGTCCCCCTGTGAGCAGCCTGCTTCTCTAATGGGTGGGATCTGCTTCCAGAGGTGGGGGCGGGGGGGGGTGGGAGTCAGTTCCATTGGGCATTCTGTTGGGTTGAGCAGGGGGCAGTAGCCCGGGTTACCCATCCGAGAGTATGCGTAGGCCTCCAGTGCGCTGTGGAGCGCAGAGTGAGGCTGCTCCCTCCAACCAGGGCACTGCTCACATGCTGCATGTGAGCAGTGGCAGGATTGGGGAAGAGTTCTAGCATCCAGTTCCAGTTCCTGCAAAGAAGAGGTCTGGAGTGAGGACGTCATGTTAGGTAAGATTTTTTAATTATAATTTGCTCACGCCCTCGCTTCCCATAGATGTCAGCCGCCACGGAGCTAGACTCATACTATGCCACTATCCCACTCGCAAACAGGCGAAAAGACATGTTGGATCACCTACGTAAATATTTGCTAAACCAGGACATGCCTGGTTGTGATTGGGTGCTCAGTGGGGGGACGATGTTGGATCAGCTGGGCAGATATCTTATTGGCACGCTGTTTCATTGTGCAGTATCCGGTAGAGGAGTAACTATACATTCTAGGATTACATGCTGTGACCCTCATCGTTGCCTGTATGTGGGGAACTTAATTGCATTATCCTAGGACGAAGCTGGCCAATACATGCAATCGGAGGGGTAAGACAGAAGTGACCACTGATAAGAAGATGGCCGCCTGGTAGGAGCTCCTGTGAAGAGCTCCCAGTGCTTGGGATCACTTGCGGGCTTCATCCCTGTTAGCACCCACCAGGTCACCAGTCCCACGGAACGAAACGTAACGGAACCGGAATGGAATCAAAAAAGCATCAAACCCGAACTGCATGACTATTGGCTCGACTGGGGTCTGGAGCCTGTGGAGCTGCTGCTGGACACTCGACCGATTCTGTAATGGTGAAGCACCGGGAAGACGGCGAAGGACGCGGGATGTGGGGCCAAGACTAAACGGCACTGAAGCGGTTCGTGGTGGACCCCCCCCTCCAGCGCTGCCCGCTCTCTCTACAGCACCGGAGAGCACTTCGGAGGACGCTGGGTTTGGGGCCAGGACTGAAACGGCGCTGAAGCGGGTCGTGGCGGACCCCCCACCCCCTGCATGGAGAGCGGCGTCTGAGATCTGTTGCTGAAATAGCCTGGAGGCTTGGCGGACCCTCCCCCCCCCTCAACCCCTGCATGGAAAGCGGCGTCGGAGATCTTTACCTGCAATAGCCTGGAGGCTTTGGCAGTCTGAGGCGCCTGGCACGCCTGGAGGCACCCCCACTGGCACAGCGGTGAAGGCCGGAATCCTGCTGCAGGTCCGCGGTGAGCCTCACTTATCTGAGAGGCTCACTCGGCTGAACCTGTCCCTCTCTACATCGGACCCTCGGAAGCTGGAGGTGAGAGGGAGGGTGGAGACGCTGCCCAGGGAACCACCAGAGTGGAGTCCCTAGTCTAACAGCGAGACCAGAGGGAAACACACAGCGCCGTCAGGTGTGACGGAAGGGGCTGCAGCACTAAGGCTCAGAGCGCCCTGCAGGCAAGAGCGGGGATTCCTCCTCTGGGGATGTGACACCCTGCGGTCCCCCCCCACCGGCTACCGCCGGGACCTTGCGAGCAGCTCTCCGGTTCCTACAGTCACAATTACCCCCCGCCCCACATCAGAGGATTCCTACAGTCTTGAGGGCAGTGGAGGGCTCGGGGACGCTGTTTAATTCACCAGGAAACCTGCAAACCCCCCCCCCCTAACTCACAGGCTTCACAACAAAAAAAAAAAAAAAGTATTTCTTTTGACCATCGCTTGTACTTTTGCAAAACCCTTTGTTCAAAATGGCGGGGTGCTAAAAAGAAAGGCAATAAATCACCTCCTGTGCCTTCAGATGCCCACGAGGCCCCTTCAAGATAAGACTCCCTCACAGCAACTCTGGAACTGGGCTAGCTTGAAAACGAAACTGCCCTCCCTGCTCACAAAGCCACAAAAATAAAAAGAGGACTACTGTCTCTTCTCCTCATATGGGGCGGCCATCTTTGCCCAGTCTCTCTCTCGGGTGGCTAGCTTGGGTTTACACCCTTGTGTTTACTCCACTTCCTTGATAGAGGGTCTACCTCATCACTACCTCAACACTATATTTTTACTTGTATTATGTTCACTAGTGACAGAATGTCTGTTCTCTCCTGCAGTATTATACCTTTACCGGTATGTTAGACATTTTTGTAACTGGCGCTCTGTTCACTTTCACGTGTAACACACAGTCTGCTACCTCTTTATTTGGGTTCATACTATGTGTATCCACTACCTCTTGTGTTAGAGACAGTGTTTTTGCCTCTGTTAATGTTTAGACAATGTTTTATCTATATTATATTTTTACTTGTATCTTGTACACCTTATAACCTGCACCCAGTTCACTTTCTCTTTGTGACGCACCGATTGCTACCTCATGTACTCTGATTGCTCACTAATGTAAATGCTACCTCGTATATCACTATTATATTTTTACTTGTATTTTATACACTTGTGTAACCTGCACCCAGTTCACTTTCTCTTGTGACGTACCGATTGCTACCTCATATATTTTGATTGCTCACTAATGTCACTAATTTCATTTTTGATTCTGACTGCTACCTCATATACTCAGTCTGCTCACCATTGTCACTATCGTTACATGTAATTTGTTGTTTGCACTTGTTTTTTGCTCCTGTTATCATTATTGTACACCCTCCTACGCCTACGAGGACATTTTTTGCAGGTCATTCTGCATAAGAAAGTGTAGTGGGATCCATGCAAGGCAGACCACTATGGACCCTCCTTTTATCTCTTGTGTGTGGATAGTAGGTTTGCACGGGTCCTATTTGACTCAGTCCCAAATAAGGCAGATTACTTTGAAAAGGAATATTAAAGCCATTTTTTGAGCTTGTGCCATCTCAGGGAATGGTTCCAGTGGACACGGGGGGGTATCCTTTTTATGTTGACGTGTTAATAAGTCATATAATAGGATGTTTGCAGTTTCCCCACACCTCTAGAACTTTATGTAAAATAAAAGTGAGGAAATTGTTTTTTGGGAGCTTAATGTGATATTTGCAGGGCATTCTACATTAGGAAAAGTAGTGGGATCTGTCAATCAATCAAAAGGGTTTTGTAGAGTGGCTTGTCACCCGGGAGTTTCCAGGTGCTGTGCTGCAGGTTTCATTCGAAGAGCCAGGTCTTGAGTTCCTTCCTGAAGATGCTCAGGGAGGATGCAGTGCGAAGGTGAATGAAGCAGTGTCCTCCTGTGTGACTGCAGAAAATGCGTGGGATCTCTGCAATGGCGAGGTGAATAAAGGTTTCTGGATGGCCGGTGGAAGGTCAGGCGATGGTTCATGTAGTGTGGACCTAAGTTGTGGAGGGCTTTCCGGTTGTGGGTCAAGAGCTTGAACTGGCATCTCTTCTGGATGGGGACCCAGTTGAGGTCTTTCAGGTGTTGGCCGATTTGTGTTCCCTTGGGCAGGTTGAGGATGAGCCTAGCTGCTTCATTCTGGATTGTCTGAAGTCTTTGCATGAGTTTGGAGGTTGTGCTGCCATAGTGTGCATTGCCGTACTCGAGTCTGCAGGTGATGAGGGTCTGCTTCACAGTTTTTCTTGGTATGGATGGGGAGCCATATCAAGATCTTTATGAGCATGTGGATTGTGTGGACGGTGACTGTGTTTACCTGGCATTTCGTGTGGAGTTTGCTGTCTAGTACGATGCCAAGGTTTTGGGCATGATCTTTAGGTGTGGGGGTAGTACCGAGCTCCGTGGGCCACCAGGAATCGTCCAAGAGGGCGGTGTGTCTGCTGAAGATGAGGACTTTTGTCTTGTCCGTGTTCAGTTTGAGGCAGCCGTCTCTCAACGATGTTGCTATGTTCTCCATGCAGAGGTGAAAGTTATTTTTTGTCCGGGTGGTGTTCGCTGAGAGTGAGAGGACTAGTTGGGTGTCATTGGCGTATGTGGTGAGGTGGATGTTGTGTGCTCTGACGATGTCTGCTAATGGTGACATGTAAATGTTGAAGAGGGTGGGGGTGCCCCATCCCTGTCGCTTCTCCTCCCCCCCCCCTCCCCCCTCATCCCCCTCTTCCTCGCATCAGGGGTCCCTACACTGAAATTCCCCTGAAGGCTGTGTACCACAGTGTGAGTTCTGGGTGCATGGGGTCCATGCAGATCCACACATCCTACCAGTCTAGTCCCTCCTCTTCAGTTTCTTTCAATGGAACCCCCTCCTAACTATTGTGCCCTCAGTCCAGGCTGCGGTCACAGGTGCACCTCTTGAATTGAATGTGCGGTGGAGATCTATACCCTCCCTCATGTCGCCGTTAACCTCTTATCTGGGTCTCACTGTGCACTTTGTAATGTTATATGTCCAGAACACTGTGTCCTGTTCATATAACCGGCATCTCTCACACATCACCGATTCTGAAGTGCAAAGAGCTACAGACATGAGTATGCCTGCACTATTACACTATCTGTTTTGCAGTCCTGTTGAAAAGTCACACCTGTGACTGTCTCCTTAAAGGCGCAGCAGCACTGCTGAAGTGTCACCATGTTGTCCCATTATGTGGATAGAAGCTCAGCTGTGAAGTGCCTCTAATGTTAGTAGTTATCTCTGCAGATAGCTCCAATAATATGACTCGCACCTCTCAGATAACGCTGGCATAAAGCGTAGGCACTTACATTACAGTATCCATGCTGAGCATCCAACTGAGGTCTCCATATGTGTGCAGTAGCTGTCTAATAAATGCCATAGCAAGATGTTAGTAAGTAGGAGTCCTATTGAATGGTATAAGTAGCTTCAGGCTGTTTTATTACTCCTATCAAGGATGCAATTATTTTCTGTATATGTCTGTTTTAAATATTTGTATTTAAGTCACTCAATTAAACTACTCTGTGCCATTTTTCGTTTTTTTGTTGTATTGCCATTTGTTACATCAAACTCCTGGCTGCATCTTTTTTTCAGTGACTTTCAGCCATGCTGTACGGCAGATCTGCTGCTATAGAACATGGCTATAAGACATTAACATTGACAAAGCCAATAGCTCGGGCATTGCCGAGACCTATTGGCTTTGCCAATGCTTGTTTTATTATGAAGTGATGCATGATCAGTACACAGTGAAAAATCGTTGTTCGCTGTGGCTTGGTTGTTGGCCTCCGGTATCACAGATTTTTCAACAACTAGCAAGCACTATATATCCCAAGGCTAGAAGAGTCTGAAAGACATAATGATATACATCTTTCGTAGATAGGCTATCAGTGGAAAAAACTTACTGATGTAGACCACGTCACAAGTGCCTTTTATTCCTTTTTACAATCACTTCGATTTATTTCAATAATTTTTTCCTTTGGGTAAACCTTGAGCAATCTATATAAATAAGCCCTTGCTGAATTCTGTATTGGACCTAGTTTCCAGGAATGTATGGCTTTCCCCCTCACTGTTTGCAAGTTAGTAGAACCCGGTGATATTGTCTACCAATTAGAATATTGCAAAAACTGGTGATTTGTTTCCCTCCATTCTGCCTGTTCTGAAAGCTGGTATGAGGGTGACCTTAGAACAATAATACTTTTGTTGGTGACTTTTTTTATAGAAAAAAATGCTTTCTTGCACAGTACCTTATCCCATTTGTCGGAAAAAGAAATGCCATAGTTTGGTTAAGTTCTATGGGCCTACTAGGGAAAATCACAAATATTGGATACTTGTTCAATTTCTAACACTGGGGAAGTGGGAGGGTGGGGGGGAGAGGGATGAGAATGGAAGGACATACATTTGACCTGGATATCTTCTGTGAAGAAAAAGGTATGACCGCTTAACCGTGTACTGGCCTAAATTTCTGAAAAATTTATCAGGCTAGAGAGGTCGGCCTTCCAGCCCCTAGAGGGTTACACAAAATAAGGTGTACTACAGCACTCAAGTACAACATTTACATTAAGAAAGGCTAAACAAGATGCTGGTACCATGCTTAAGTAGAACAAAAACATGGTGGTATTCTGATTTTGGATATGTTGTTTGATGTAGTGATTATCTTAATTATTCTTTCTTTCCATCTTGTTTCCAGTTAACCAAGGCTTGAGGAGTGCAGCACTAGAAGACTGTGCTTTGTGCCAGGAAACTATTTCTTCCTCAGAACTTGCAGCCAAAGCTCGGGATGGAGAGTTTGAAGGTTCTTTACTAATTTTTCTGCAAAAGACTATAACATAGTTTTTTGTCAGCATACTGTTTAAGAAATTGCAGCAGAATGTACTCTGTGAAGCAAGAGATCTCCGTGAAATTCTACTAAATGTTTGCAAATAAATTCACTTATGCACATGCACAAATTCTATGTAGGCTCTGGAAGTCCATACCTAGGCATACACGTGTAATAATAAGTAGGAACAGAGCAGCAGCATTTATTGTCACTGCATGTGATCCATTTTCTGGTTTGTGCATTTTTCTTATAGCTCGGAGAATTTTATACAAAGTAAAGGTGCTTTCTCATGGGGGCATGGGATGTTAGTTTGGTCTGTTTTTTTGCCTAGATTATCCGAAAATGCACACAATATTCTTATTAGATGACTCGAACCAGATAATGTATTGTCACTCGATGCAGGGAAGAATACAAGTCTCTGCTACAGGTGCCCAAAATTCAGTGTTGATCTGACCAGTTGGGTTCTTTACCTTGCCTTCTTGGGCCAGGATAACTTTGAAGGGAGGAATGGCTTTATTTAGGTCTGGTGTTTACTAGGCATAATATACTTTTGTGTGAGGGCTTTCAGCCAGCCCTCTTAATCCATGTGTCACTGATTGTGTTATTCACATTTCTTTCTGCTTACTACAGGGGCTATAGCAGATCAGCCCACTCCAGCTATTGGCTAACTTTATTGTGTGCATTCTCCCCTTACACAAGGAGCACATCTATTCACAAAGCACTTTGTATTTTGAGGCCCAAAAATATTTTGGCCTTTAATCGTTTTTTTTTTTGATTTGCCGAGCAGCTTTTGCAAAACCCATAACAAAACAAGCAATGTCAAATCCAGAAGACTATCAGCCAAAACCAGACCTACCATCTTTGCTAATGCTTATGTCTGGGCTCAGCCAATGGAAGAGCTGTACTCTCATTTATGTGACCTGTTCTGTGTATCATGCACATTTGCCATTCATATGGCTCAGTTAATTCTGGATTTCATTTTAGTATTCTTATTTTTTGGGGACACCATTGTTTTCTTTGACAACTGTAACCGAGTTTTAGGTCACACCTCAGAGAGTAAAAACAGCACAAGAGAAAAAACAACTGACTCTCACCCTAGCTAAACCGACATGTTTTATGGCATCTGTGAGGGTAACAAAGTATAGTTCCCTTCGCACTCGTAGCGATATATTTTAATGCACGGTCGTTGGCCCCATAAAAGGACTGACTACCCTATCACGTCTTTGAACTGCATTTGGGCACAAACAGCGGAGTCGTTTTTTTTCTAATCTTATGATAGCAGGAGCAGAGCTACTTTATCCAGACCTGTGGTCAAAAACGAACTCTGTTAACTTTTAGTTAAAGTGTGTTTGCATTCCTCCAACTGAGATATGTAGATATGTGGTTTTCCATTCAAAGAGCCACACATGAATGTATATGGTATTTGAGCCATTCATGATTGTCTCATACAGGAAACTGAAGTTTGTAAAAGAATGAATAGAAAACGAAACCTAGAGTGATACCTGTTACTATAGCTTGGATGTTAGCAACATTTCATAGATGTTGAACAGAAAGAATTTAGTTGTCATTACTGTCCTACCAGACACTCTAATCTATGTAAAAAAAAACAAAAAGAAGTCTATAGGAAGTCTATAGGTCCCTGCTGCCAAAAGCTGCTGAAAACCTGATCATCCTAGTACCTTGCCTGTGAGATCATAGTAGTAACTAAGTCACTTCTTTCAGCCTGATTATAGATATATACAAGAAAGGGTCGCACCAATTTAGCTGATTCCGACTAAGCAGTGCAAAGTGTTGGTGGGATAAGGTTTTATGATGCTCCTGCCTCCTAGGGAGTCACTACTTCTGAGCCGCAAGAGAGTTTTCCCTAACTGCACTATAACAAATTACATGCCTTGCTGTAAAAGGAAACATTTATGGACCGGGCGCTCGTGTATGTATGGCAGCAGAGGTGGCCTCAGTAATTACGTAGCAGGATGAAGAGATCATGCTAAAGTGTGTGATGTCTATCTTAAATGAGCCATCAAGCTGGCTCTGAAAAAATGCCTTTGAGGCCTTGCATTCCAGTGGTCTGGTTGGGATTGGCAAAAGTAAATGGGTGTCAACTCATAATCTGTGATATGTACTGGATAGATTTGAGAGTGTGGCTATAGGTTTCTGAAATTGCCTGGTTTGGCAGCAGCTACTCTATGGGCATCAAGTGATTTTCTGACCACATAGGAGACTCTTATGGTAGATAAAATACTTAGTATGCTTACATTGTGTGTATACTTGTTTCAACAGTGTACTGGAATTTATGATCCAACCCAGCCACAACTGTCCTAAGGGATAAGTGAGAGGCCGATATGGGGGCAATCCGTATCAGCACTGAGTGAAATCAAGCAAATACTTGTAGGAAACTGGTGTTGTATAGTAAAAAGTGCTGCACTGCAAGTGTCGGATGAGAGCCAACACTTAGCCACCAGCTATATGTGGGATGTGCCCTGAGAAATCTAAAAAGGTCCAATAGATGTAGTTTGGAGGTACAGATTTCTTGTATATGTGAGGCAGATGTATCATGCCGTTGATCTTGTGGGTGAGATGGTTTGTTAAATGACAGTGGGTATAATGTGCATGCTTTGGCTTATACTATTGTCGGAAATGGGTTTCTTAATTTGGGAGTGGGGGTGCTCCTACCAACTTAAGTCTACTGTGGTTAGGCGAGAACACCATTCTGAGAGAATCTCTGCTCCAACCCTTGGCTGCAATGGCACATGTAGAAGGTAATCCACAGAGAAGTGCATTTTAAGTTCAACCAGAACCAACAATTTAAAAATAAATATAGCACAATTAAATTTAGAAGAACAGATACATTTAATGAGCAAAAAGACACAAAGCTCAATTGAACAGATTAACAGGAACCTCAGATATGAATGTTTAAGATTTATAAGTAAAAAGCGCTCAAAAAAATGTAAAGCACCGATCAAGAATAACTTTTGAAAGTTAACTTGAACTTAGAAATGATTTCAGGCAAACTGCAATGGAGTGAAGGTTGGATACACCATATGGGTCACCCCAGTCAAAGTTTTTGTGTTCGAACTTAGTCTCTGAAATGGAAATCAAATCCTTCCAATGGGTCAGGGTCCAAGGCTGTGGCCAGAGACAGTCCTTGAAGTAGAAAGTAATCTTGCCAAGCTCTCCCTGAATCTGTTAGTTTTGGAAGTAAAAGTTCTGAGCGGGCCCTATTGAAATAAAGAATCCTTCTGCTTTTTGTGTCCATGAAGGAGGCAAATAGGGGGCAACTGTGGGAGATCAGTTCCAGTGCCTGACTGCTAGCAATATTCAGGAGTCCTTGAGTGAGTTATCCATTTCCAGTAGGAGGCAGGAGTCTTCTTCCATTAGGTCCTCCTTCAGGTGGAGTCTTCCCATTTCCCGGAGTTTGTTCAGGTGGTGGTTGTTGAGTTGCCATATTTATCGTTTGCTGTAGCCAGTGATTGGATAAATTCTACCAACCCAGCACTTTGCCTTACTGTAAAATGACCGAGGTGCCCCTCTTTAAAAATGGCAGAATACATTTGCCACCAGACAGGCATGTATTAAGCTCCTTGGCCAATATTTAAATGAGCTCTCCTTCCATTTGACAGGGGACAAACTGTGTTTTCCTCTACTGTAGCTTGGTTGTGTTGAAAGATGCTGGGAATGAACAGAAAAAACCTTCCCTGGCATGTCCAAGTTAAAAAGGGTAGTGCTAAAGCTGCCCGTTGATCTTCCAGTTTTTCCTGTACACTCCCATATAGTTAATTTCTGCTAAGTGGTCAGCAGATACCACCATTTGCTCTTCCTTGACTCAGAGGCACCCTAATATCCTCTGAACCAGCATTGTTAACTCTTTCAGACAGAGATGTGTATTGTAGCACTGAGGCTGAGAGGCACAACTAATTTGAGGCTGATTTTGGCTCAGGCAGTACAAAGTAGATTTTTATAAAGTTATTTTTTCCAGTTAAGTAATAAAGATTCTTTTTTCACCCTTAAATCAGAATGTGAATGTTAAGTAAGAAATCACTTTGAAGCATTTTTCTACCATTTCCTGAAGAGGCGGTAGAAAATAAAGATTTAAATTCCACCCATGCCTGTTAAAGGAAAAATCTAACAAAGCATACCGGGTAAATTAGCTTTCAGGGTTTATTTCACTGTGAGTGCACACAAACCTCAATATGTAGTGTGTCCTATTTATACATGTTTGGACCCTTCCCTGTGGTCTTACAACCACAAATGCAACAAGTAGTATATTTTATAACAGGATTAAGCCAGTTCAAATTTGTGGGATGAAAGATTACCATAGCAGAAAGACTAAATCATGAGTGCTGAGACGCAGACAAATACAAAATATTTTTTATAGAAATCAAGATGCATAATTGTAGTAAGGTTATAGTAGTGCTCAGTGCTCTAGTGATCACACAGTAACCTCAAACCAGTCCAACATGTGTATATACAAAAAGATGGTGACGACACTGGGACAGTCCATAGATGTATTCAGTACATTTATCCTCGATGAAGACAGAAATATTAGGATATGCCAATGTTTCAATTCCTTTTAAATTTGGGTCACCATCAGGACAGAAGAGCAATAAAAGAGTCTGTAGCACCAACACAGATTGGGGTATGCCAGCAGGCCACTCTAGGCAAAATGGGAAGGAGCCAGAACAGTAAACTAATTCAGAGTATTTGCAGAATCACAAATCCCTGAACATAGTGGATAGTGAGTAGTCACTCACCGGAATATATTTAGTAGGGCGGGGACTTCCCGTAAACTGAGGCAAGAAGTGTTGGCCGCGCCCCTGAGCATCAGAGTTGCAGCTGAAGGGAACAATCAATGGCGCAGTAGGGAAATCATTTTGGGAGACGAGGCAAAGAATTGTGCCCCACAATTGCAGGGAGTCAGGGCCACAGATGGCATCAGTGAATGGTTGCCATGATCAGGAGATTCTGGATTCCTGGGATCAAATCAACGTGAGAGCCAGGCCACTGAATAGGAAGCAAGTTCACTGTGTGAGCGCACAAAATGCAGTATGTATTTTGCTCTATTTTTATTATATTAGCCCTTTGAACTTGTAAGGCACGCTTTACTGGTGACTTATGTATATAAAACTTGTTTTTTCGTACATGACAAAGGTACATTTCACCATCATGTTTCACTGCAGTACATTTAACCTGCAGCCCAGCTAGTGCACATGGGTGCTCCTGTTTTGTCATATATGTCGGTGGTATAAATGCACACTGCAGGCCTCATATGACACATCATAGGTACTTTTTCTGCACCATATTCCATGGTTTTATAGGACAATTAAATTGACCAATGGGATGAAACCAATTTTCCCACTATTTTTGTAGGGCTAGAGCGCACACACTGTGGCATTGATAAGCAATGTCACAGGCTGAATAGTCTTAATTCCAGCAAAAATAGGGTCCAGAAAAAGGCAAAAAATCTGAGGCAATCATGCAGAAAAGTTTATTTTCTATAACTTATTGTTAAATTTTGTGTTTTGTTATATAATGTATTGACTTATAGAGTGCAACGATCACTCGCTTATATTTTTGGTTGTGTCATATCTGCTGATTGAGTCTAAACGCTACACTGTTTTTGTGTTGCATACTTATAAGCTTGTTGTCATCACGGCAGAAGATTCTCTATAAGCCTTATTTTATGTTTTTAGTTGTGTTATAATGTGAATTATTTTTGAATTTTAGCACTGTTACTTTGTAAATGTTCATGGCATCCCTGCTAAAAATGAGAATCTTAAAACCGAAATGAGCGTTTATTTGAAAGCCACTAGCACCATTTGAAGTTATTGTGGAGATGATTGATCTTTGTTCAACAAGAGACATGCTGTCAAGCTTGTACTACTACCTTGGCTCCCTGGCTTGTAGTTTATATTGGTTGGAGCCCACTTTAAAGCAGGGCCGTTCCTAGATACTAGGCTGCAGGGGAGATCTTCAGAGCTGGGTTAATTCTCATTCCATATTCCTCTTGTTTCTTATTCTTTTATGTCAGTGCTGGGAGATAAGATTTTTACGTCCTATATCCCAACCTCTCACCCAGACTAAAGTAATGCTCTGTTGGATAAAGAACCTCAGTGCTCCTCTGCCTTTTAATTCCAACATTTACATCTGTCAGTGAAGGTACCAGTTACAGATGTGTGATGGTGGATTTTGAAAAGTGGATGAATGTCTATTATACTTTGGATATGACTCCTGTGAAACATGCTGCTGAACAAGCACTGTGTGTCAGTACTCTACAATAAGAAGAGACCAACACCCTCTGTGTCATAAGTAGGGACCAACATCCTCTTGACCTGGTTAACCGTGCTTTCTGGCCCTTTGCCAGATGTCTTAGCTGCACAGTCAGCCCACAGACAATAGGTTTGAAGCTCTGTATACATAAATTAACTATTGTTGTCCATTTGTTCCACTGTTTTTGACTTGTGTTTTATCTGGTTTGGTGTTTGCAGATCCTCCCGAGTGGGTACCTGATGAAGCTTGCGGTGATTGCACAGCATGCAAGGCTCCATTTACAGTGATAAGAAGAAAACACCACTGCAGGAGTTGTGGCAAGGTAACCACCTCGCCCATGAACAACATATTTTTTATATCATTAAAAGATTTTAGATGATGTATCCGTTATATCACCATCCTCACTTATGTGGCTGCATTATACCTGGGTCTCTTACTTCACTCTCTTGTAGTGGTGGCTAGTACATAGTGGCTCATAAGTTCTCAAACAGCATCCAGAATCTGATGCCAAGCAAATGCACACCCACGGCATCTTGGTCTCCTAAAAGTGGAAAATTTTTATGGATAGGTATCCTTCTGTACCACTCTGGATATGAACGCAGATTTGTAGCTAATATTTAGAAAGACTCATCCTGATAAAGACATCTGTCCCTGCTTCTGGCACCAAGACCGATGCCGGTCCCGGGCTCTCCGACGCCAATGCCAGCTCCATTGACACCGAAGAAGGAGGGTCTGGATTGTTCGCTCTGCCGCTGTGTCAATGCCAGTCCGACCTCGATCAAAGTTGTACCAATTCCATCTGAGGCGTCTCTTCCCCCATATGCTTTGCTACTCCCATAAGGGAAATCACACCCTTTACATTCCCTTTTTGGGACAAACCCAGACAATGACTATGACCCAGGTGATGTTTGCTCAACCCTACCAGGATGATAATTGGTACAAGGACCTACATGAGGCTAGTGGTATTGATACCTCCCCTGAAACTGGTCTCCTCTCACCCCATGGACTTGCCACAGAGGAATCTGCTTCCTACGCCATGGTGATACATAGGACGGCTGAAGTCCTTGACCTCCAATTCCCCACTATGGAGGTTAAGGCCAATGTCTTGGCGAAAGTCCTCCAATTGAGGCAAACATGCCCCTTCTTCCATTTAGCGAAGCACTTACGCATAGCTTATTGGGGGTGTAGGCCAAACCTTGCTCTGACCCCCCAGTTAGTAGAGATATTTCCGGGCGTCATTGTCTTGGTCCAAACGACTCTGCTTTTCTTTCACAGCACCCTTCGCCCAACCTTATGGTGAAGCAAACTACCACGAGTCGCTCAAATCAGTTTCCTACCACTCACTTTGACATGGGTAAACAGGTACAAACTTTGTCAAACTTGTTCTCATCTGACCTCTGGCCATCAGATCTGTTAACGCCGGCTGCTTGTTGGGCCGTTACTCCCATGCCCTCTGAGATTTGGTAGCACAAGCCCTCCCTGGTGTACCCGAAGACCTTCACCCTGTTCTCGCTCAAGCGATTGAAGACAACCTGGATGCAGCCAGGTTCACAATAAGTTGTGGCTTGGACCACCGATTCCATGGGACGGGCCACTATTGTCTTTCGCCGCCATGTGTGACTGCAGTTGACTGGATTCTCAGGCAATGTTCAGTCCTCTCTGATGGACACTCCCTTTGATGGGACCCGCCTTTTTGGGGACAAAACTGATACCGCATTAGAGAATTTCAAGGAGCGCGGTGCTCCTGCCTGCTATTTGGGCCTTTCCACGCCACCTTGCCACCCACAACAGTTCCACCGTACTTTTCGTGGCTTTGGCCGCGGTGCCACCTCCCTACAGGCTGTTCAGGCTGCACAGGGAACTCAGCAGTTTTGCGGTTGAGGCTGTGGCTGTGGCCAAGGTCCACAAGCCTCTCAGTCTGCCACGCCCCCCAACTGTTCCCCGTCAAACCTCTTTATCGTGCCCTTACAGTAGCACAGCAATCCAATAGGATTTACAGATTCTACCAGGGCTGGCAGGCTATAACTTCAGACTGGTGGGTTCTATATATATATATATATATATATTCTATATCTTGTTTAGAGCGGCTATGCCTTACTATTCCTTTCTTCCCCACCACACCTTCCACCGTCTCGTTTCAGGGATAGGAGCGCGACAGCAGGGCTCCACAGCCAGCAGCACTGTCTCGATGTATGATGTACACTTTACTGCATATCTAAAGGCCATACAATAATCTGCATTGTGTGGTGTTCAAGGAAATCATGCATGACTTACAGACAATGTCCTTTTTAGGTCGAGCCTAAAGCCAGCACGCCTGCGCTGCTCCCCAAGACTTGTTGTGGTGGAGTAGCGAATAGAAGCCCGGCACACACTCCACCCATTTTTGCCATTGGCTACTGTCATTGTCTGTCCTAAATGCTGGCTTCCGAATCGTAAATAGACTTGTTAGTCCCTCCTTAGTATCGCCTCCTCTTCACTTGCCACCTCCCATGGCGACTGGCCCCTTTACTTCGGTTGTTACACGGTACGTGTTATTTAGACTTTGAGCCCTATTTTCTTTCACTTACTGCAGGCACGATGTGCTTTGGTGGCTTCTTTACCCCCCTCCCGTTTTTGTGCCTTGTTTACGCCCCTGCCCTCCCTACCGTTGTCTGTGCCTTCTCTATCCCCGTACCCCCGCCCACCCGATGTCCGTGTCTTCTCCCTCCCCGTTAAACCCCCCCCCCCCCGCCCCTCCCTCCCAGTCTGTGATGCCTACCATTTGCAAGGCAATAGGTCTTGCATTTACGCAAGTTTGAGCTATTGGCATTGTAAATGACAATTTCTTTTATTCACCTTTTGTTTTTTAAAACAAATAAAACGCATTGACATGTACAATGCCAATAGCTTAAATGCTAGACCTATTGCATTGCAAATGCTTGTTATTTTCAATGTGTTCTCTGGGTCTGTGATTTGAGCGGCAGCAGCTGCTCCTGCGGCGTGGGCTGCTGCTGTTCCACTCCTGGTAGTGCTGTCCAGAGATCTCGGTTAGCCAGCTCCCTCCCTCCTTGTGCCTCAGTGCTCAGTCCCCGCATGATAAGGCTATCGCGGCGGTTTCTGTACAGATCTCATTGGCCTTTTCAAAGGAAGCCTGCCAGGCACTCGTTCACGTTTGACACGGCAAAGGCCCCGAGGCTGCTTAAACAAAACCTCCTTTAAATCCACCCATGTTCATTTGTAACGTGACTTTTGTGCTTCTGTTTACTTGTCAATCTGCAGCCCTAACACGTTTAAAGTGTTTAATGCCCACATTTGCTGCCTGAAGTGTGTACTGATAAAGGGAACAAAAAGCCTGCTCTCATGATTTTGTTTGTAGCAGCCAGGGCATTAATATACATGTCATGCCAGTAGAAAACCGGCCTGCTGGCACCTTAATTACATTCCTGGAATCCTGGCGCACAGCCCTAGACAATACTTCCCAGTTGCTGCTTGAGTCAGATGTTTCCACTGGTGCCAACTGCTTAGTAGTTGCATCGGTACCCTTGCCCCGCAACCCTTCACCCAAATAATACACAGACAAGTATGTTTGGGAATAAAAAGTTGCAGGTTTATTTGTGATACAAATAACAAAGCGGGTTAACTGATAGGCGACCCCTCCACCCCGCAACCCCTTGTTGCAGGGTGCCTGAATTCGAGCCAAAGAAGCAGACACTAGTGGCCCCTGGCCACGTGTCGACCGGGGAGGCAAGCCTCCCCCCGGTGGACCTACCGTCCACCTGCCCCGCCCACCTCTGAACAAGGGAGAGTCAACTCACACCCTGCCCAGCTAGGAGGGGCGTTATTAGCAAACCCCCGGTTGCTCAGGTTACAACCGCCCTAAGGACTAACGGGGTGCCGTTGAGCCAAGTCCCCAAGAAGGGCCCCTTAGCTATGTATGACTCAGTTTGGTGCCTCTCGCACTGCGGCGTCAGGTCCTGTTCCTGCGCCTGTCCTGTATGGGGGCCGCCATGTAACTCCTCCTGCAACCTGGAAGACAAGAACAACATTAATATTGCCCCCTCCCCACTTCCCCCCTTCCATCGGGTGAGCGGTAGGGAGGGGAGAGAACTTGCGGGCCTCGCGTCCGGCGTTGTGGGGGGGGGAAGTGGGGGAGCGGAGGGGGCTCAGGGGTAGCGGCTGGGCTGGCGAGGGCAGCCGGGCGTGACCAGAGGGGACAAGGGGCAGCAGCAAAGAGGGCGCCAAGGGGCGAGCGCGCCCCATATAGTCCGACCGGAAGGGGGTGTGGCCAGAATGTCTGTCCCCGCCCACCCACCCTCCCCAAGGCGGGCCCGCGGTTCCCTGCGCACTACTACGGGGTTTGCCCTCCTATGGGGTCCCCTGCAGGGACCGCGGGCCTCCCGCATTCCCAGTATTCAGAGGTACCCGTTAAATACCTCAGGCCGATGCTAACATTGTTAAATATATCACCACCGTTATCATTGAATGCCCAAGGAATGTATTTTCATACACAACACTAATTGAAGCATTTCCCTTTATGGCACCAGCTCACTGTGTTCATGTTTTATGCACGAGCTGATGCTTTTCTTTCATTACCACCCTGCCTCCTGGCCTTTCCAAAAGATGCATAAACTCCAGCAAAGAGTCCCTGTTAGCATTATGGGCGATTGCATTTTTCATTAGGAAAATCAGTTTGCTCAGCACCTCGCTCAGATAAAATGGGAGTCACTGCAGCAGCAGTGGCTGAGCGGGGTGAACCTTATTCTACCTCTTTTGGCTTTTGCACACTTCTACCCAAAATAAGAATGGTATCCATGTGTTTCATTTACAAACGCACTTTGCCTAATAAATGTAACAATAATAGTAGTGGATTTTAGAGTGTATACTTTAAAACACTGAACTGTACATACTAATTTAAATGCCTTTATCAAGTGTTTACAATTTCCATGCCCTCTGTTAATTATCCTGTGGTTCAAGTGATGTTCAAGTTTCTCCAGCATGGGCAGATGACACTTTTACAGAAAGACAGTCCGGGCAGGTTAGAATTGTAAAAGAAATCATAACAGTATTAGTCTTCAAGTTTATGACCTGCAAGCTGCATATCTCCGCAGTGGGTGCGTTAGCCGCCTGAGCTACTTTACAGATTTACTAAGGCACAAGCCTGCAGGTGGTGTATGGGTGTAATTTTAACTGATAATCACTAATTGTTTTGGTGTAATAGCGCCAAGCACTTTATTTTCTTTAGCACAGTGCTCATTATGTGTTGGCTCACCATAGCAACAGGAACACACTGCTACTGTCACCCTACTTACCAGTCCATTTGAAACCAAAGAAACTGAGGCACATGGATGCTTCACATTTTATTTCATTCTGCATTTCTTAAGAGGATTTGCTTTTTTGAGATGATGTGACTATGTAGTGTTTTTATGTAACAGTGCTTACTGTGAACTCAGTTGCATTTAGGTGTCTTGAGTAGCAATTGTGGGTATGATTTTTATTATGCGACCTAATTTGTTAGCTCTGGGGTTAAGGCAGAATGCAATGCCAGTTTCTCACAATACCTGTTAGTGGGTCCTAAAGGTGCCCTGACTACATGCACCTCCAAACTTTGGCCTCCCTAAGTATCACAGAGAACGATAGTGTGAGACTCAACAACACGACCTCCATACAATTGAATTAGGCGGTTTCTGTGATCTACCACATCAGGAAAAGGAATAACTAGCGTTTTCATTAGTGGGTTCTCTCCACTTCCAATTCAATAGTCAACAACACAGGATAGAGAACTCTCTTGGTCATTCATGGGTTGTCTCACTACCTTGCCACGTAGAAAGGGTGTTCATATTTATATAAAGGGACTCTAAACAAACATTGTGAGTGGTATTTGCTGCTAATTTTTGTTACTAAGCTTGCATGGCCAGTTTCCTGGCTCACATAGCCTTGGCTGCAGTGCACAGGGATCTTACACTGCCCAAACGGAAGAAATAAATTAGAGGGAACATTGGCTGTGATCCCAGTCTTTCAGCCACGGTCTTGGATTTCAGTGACGTCGACTCTGAGGCTGACCGAATTAATGGCCTCCTACATTTTCGTGGCAGAGCATGCCAGGTGACAAATGCAGGCTGTGCAGTGGGGTCTGAATTCTCAGTGGGCCAAATATCAAGTGGACCTCTCCAACCACGTTCAGATATCAGAGGAGACTGCGAAGGAACTGCACTGCTGGTTGCTGGACTGCGATTGGGCACGCCCGTTCGCTTCCCCACCCAGATCTCACAGTAGTGAACGATGCATCTCTTCTCGGCTGGCGCAGCCACCTGGGGAGAGCTGGAGATCAGAGGTCTCTGGTCTTTGACAGAGTCCTGGCTCTGTATCAACCTTCTGCAGCTGAGGGCCATCTGCTTGGTACTGAACGCCTTCCTTCTGTCCATCAGAGGGTGGCTGCTACGAGTGCTAATGTACAACACCACCGCCATGTGGTGCTGCAACAAACGGGGCCCAGTGGGGTCACGGCCCCATGTCAGGAGGCCTTGGGCCTCTGGAAGTGACTGGACCACAAAGAAATGTTCTTGGTGGTGAATCTCCTGACTGGATCTTTGAATGCCAGGGCGGACAAGTTCAGACATCAGTACCTAAGAGAACATGAGTCGCAGGTGCACTCGGAGGTGCTGAGAGTTTTTTTAGAAAATGGGAACAACTTTGGCTAAATATTTTCAGCACTGCCAAGAATGTGCAATGTCAGCACTTAAGCACTTTTGAGCTTTCAAGGCCTCTCGCACTCTGAGAAGTGTTACACCTTGCGTGGAAATCTGGATTCATGCATACCTTTCTGCCGATACCACTTCTGCCCCTAGTGTTAAAGAAGATCAGGAACAACTGGCCCCATATTATCCTAATGGCTCTGGATTGGGCACAGAGCTCTTCGGCTTGAGCATCTGCCTCTCTTGGAGGCCCTTCTGTTCCAGCCACAGGGCAGGGGTCTGCACCCCAGCCTTCACAATCTCCACCTTCATTCCTGGAGATTGAACAGCGACAGTTGAACACCTCGATCTTCCACCAGAAGTGGTTGGTGTCATTTGCCAGCCAGGGGTCCCTAGACGATAATTGTATATGCCTGTCGGTAGGGCACATTTATAGTTTGGTGTGATATATGCCAGATCCCCCACAGGCCAAATTATCTGACAATCTCTGGATTTTGTCTCTTGCCTGGCAAGGTTTTGCATTGTGCACTGTTAAAAGTGTTAACGGTAATTTTTCTGCCTTCTTATGATTTCCGGATCAGCCCTCCATGTTTATCACCAGTTGTGATGCGATTTTTTTAAAGGGCTCAATGCGTTTCCTCCTTCTCCTCTTGTGAGGCCCCAATGAGTCTTCAAGTGGTCCTTACTACATTCAGACCGCTTCACAGCTGCCCTGACGGCTCCGTATTATCAACGCTGTGTTCCTCATCTCCATCACCTCGGCATGGCGTGTCAGTGCGCTTCAGGCTCTTTGTGTTAATCCACAATATACCACCTTCTTACCAGACAAATTGGTTCTGTGGACTTGGGCATCGTTTCTGGCAAAAGTTGTGAAGCTGATCCACGTTGGTCAAACCATCTCCCTGCTGGCGTATGCTCTGTCTCAACCTCCTAAGGAGGAGGAGAAAGACCATTGTTTGGACCCCAAGAGCGCTCTGAACTTCTACATAGATCATACCAAAGAACACTATGTGGGCAATCAGCTATTGGTGAGGTTTCTGGAGCGAAAGATGTACAGGTTGTGCAGAAGAGAACATTCTCCTGCTGGATCGTGCTCTGCATTACAATCTGCTATGCATTAGCTGAAAAGCAGCTACTGGAAAGACTGCATGCTCCTTCTACCAGGCCCACAGCTGTTACCACAGTGTTAGCATGCAGAGTCCTTATTTGGACATATATCAGGCAGCTAGTTGGGCACGCTTCCATACGTTCACAAAGCACTATTGTCTGGAATGCCAGGCTCACCGAGAGCAGCATTTTACCTACTCGGTCCTGCAGGACTTTCTAATTAGAGTGCATTCACAGGCACACTTACAAATAGCTACTGCTTTGGTATCTATTCAAAAGGTGAGGAAGCTGCAGCTAGAAGTCTCTATCAGAAGAACAAGTCAATTACCTTCGGTAAAGCTCTTTCTGGCAGAGACTCTTACCTAAACGCAGATTCCTCCTTGGTTTGTTAATAGACTGAATCCATTAATAAGATCCCAAGACTAGGAATCTGCACACTGATCATCACCAACTCCTCTTGGGACTCCGGGGCACAGACAGCCTTGAAAGCAACTGATGTCAGCACACAGGAGCAGCACATATATGCGCCTCTCACAGCATTGCGAAAGCGGAACGGCGTCAGTGCATAGCCACATGATGCCACCTAATGGTGCGCCAAGGTACTACTGAAAAGTTTCCAGATCCAGTCTGACGCCTTGAGAATATTCAAAGGTGTTACGACTCTGCGGCTAGAAAGAATGTTACCGAAGGTAAGTAACTCGTTCTTCAACAATATGTAGTGGGTCATTAAAAAATTGATAGTACCAAAAATCTTTCATGGGTAGGAAACCAAAATAATTTGAAAATGCTTTTAAGGGATTTATTATGTAAAAAAAAATGGTGCCAGTACTAATATACAATTGGTGTAATAGGTTGATGGGACTCTTCGGTAACTGGCTGCTGGGATGTGGCAAGTTCTTATAGGTGGTCAAAAAGATTAACATCTCTAGAGGAATTATTCCCAGATTTGCTTTGTTTTAGGTTTTCTATTTAGTCCAATTTTCCCTGGAACGCTTGGAAGTTAAGTAATCTAGCAGTGAACCACTGATGTATATTTGGCCTGGAGATTCTGAATTTTACAAACTGATCCGTGTAATATTTTTTTGAGTGAAAATTGTGTATCCAGCTGAAGGTTCTAGCGCCAATATTATGATTTTTTTTCACTCTGATGATTTTCATTTCTGTGCCATCTAACAGCAATCTCAAATTGTCGATGATTGAAACGAACAGTCTTAATCCAGCATTCTAGGGAACATGTAGTTTATTGTCCTCTGCAAACATCTGTAGTTCCAGTAACTACCCTCTTCGGTAGGCCTGTAGCTGTTGTAAGGGAAAAAACAGTAGCTCTTTTCAGTGTTTGCAGTACTGCTATCAAAGGAAGTAACACTTGAATTACCTGTGGCATTTGTAGTAGGGCAGACTTTTAATTGCGGATTGAGGGCACTATCAGAGAATGGTACCACTAGCATAATGATGTAGAGAGGGGTACATGGGGGTCAAGCAGAAAGCAGTGCAGTATCCAAGAAGTTTCCAGTAACCCAAGAAAGATGTAAGAATATCCTGCTGAGCTGACTGAATAAGCGCTTAATAGCCAGGTAAAAATGACAGTACATTTAAATAAGCAGTTTATTACAGCATGGCTCTCAGGTGGTAGAATTCTCTTTTGGTTGAAACTTGGATAATGACTTTTAACCAGTGGTGCTGTAACGATTTTTTAGAGTGGGAGTGCTAGCAAATAAGGTTACCTCACTAAAGGCATTCAGGGTATTTAGTCCTTCAATACACTAAAAGTGCTACCAGAAGAAATACAGTTGAAGGGCTCCTTTATTGTCTTTTCCCATCTAATCTCTTTCAAGTTTTATTGGGGTGCTGCAGCACCTAACACGCTCTTTGTTCCAGAGTCACTGTTATGTAGATTTGTAGAGCGCCCCCATCACCCGTTAGGGTTTCAGGCTCTTGAGCAGGTGTGTGGGCATGTGGTCCCCCACAGAATTATTTGAAGAGGCCATTTTTAAGCCTATTGTGGAACTCAAGAAATGAGAAGGAGGCCCTGATGTGTTGAGGGAGGTTGTTCCCTGTTTTGGGTGCGATGTACGAGAATGAGCAACCTCTTGCTCTGCTTTTGTGAATTTGAGGGGTGTGTAGGGAAGACATTGAGGCAGAGTGTAGGTGTCTGGCAGAGTGGTGAAAGTGTTTGCAGCTCTTCAGGTAATCGGGACAATGTTGTTTAAGGCTTTGTATCTGTGTGTGAACAGTTGGAATTGGCTGCGCTTGTGAATGAGGAGCCAGTGGGGCTCCTCGAGGTGTGGTGTGATGCGATATGGGTGCGGTATGTGAGTTCCAGAATGAGTCTTGCAGTAATGTTCTCTATTGTCTGAAGTCTTTGTAGGAGTTGCTTGGAGATTCCAGCATAAAGTGCGCTGCTGTAGTCGAGCCTGCTTGTGATGAGTGCTTGCGTGATGGTCCATCTGATGTTCTGTGGCAGCCACTTGAAGATCTTTCTTTGTATTCAGGAGGTGCTTTTTGCGTTTGCTTGTCACCTAGAATTATCCCTAGATTTCTTGTGTGCTCAGTGGGTGTTAGTCGTAGCTCCAATTGGCCACCACATTGAGTTCCATGGGAAGGTCTTGTTTCTGAAGACTAGTACTTCCATCTTGTCTGAATTGAGCTTCAAGCAGTTGACTATCATCTAGTCTGCTGTCATGGTCATGCAGTTGGTGAAGTTAGTTCTGGTGGTGGTTGCCTTGTCCGACAAGGATGAGTTGGGTGGTGTTAGCGTACGAGAAGATGCTGATTCCTTGGGATCGGATGATGTTGGCCATTTAGATGTTGAACAGGGTGGAACTGAGGGACAATCCCTGGGGGACTCCGCCGATCAGGTCCTTGGTTCTGAATCCAGATTGGGTGTTGTCTAGCTGGTGGTGAAGTTCGAGGTGAGTTGAGTGTTGCTTGTTGATGGCCTTCTCAAACACTTTGGCTGTGTAGAGGAGCAGGGAGATTAGATGGAAGTTGCACAGACGGTTCGGGTTGGCTGAGGATTTTTTGAGGAAGGCGTTGACGTAGGCTCGTTTCCAGTCATCCAGGAAGGTGGCAGACGTGATGGAGGTGTTGATGATGTGGGTGAGGGTGATACTGATTGGTGACATGCACAGGTTGTAGATGTGGTGGTGGCTTGGACCGTAGAGGTGCCTGTGTTTATGGTCTGTATGATTGTCACTGTTTAGTCTCTAGTAAGGGGTGTCCATTTGGTCAGGTGGTTGACTTATTTGGTGATGGGTAGGTTGGCTATGAGTTGCTGTAGGTGTTTGCAATTTTGCTGTGGAAGAAGTTTGATAGGGCATTGCTGAGCTCTTGTTCATAGAGGCTTCTTGACGGATTCTGAAGGTGTGTCGAAGTCCTTGACAACTGAGAAGATCTTGCAGCTGATGGAGCTTCCTTTGATACATTCAGCTAGTACTCTTATTTTGGTGCCCCTTTGTTGCTGGTGGTGGCGTCTGAGTGTAGCTTTGTAGGTGGTTCTATCAATGGTTTTGTGGCTGGCTGTCCATTTCCTTTCTAGCTGTTTACAGAGTTGTTTGTTTCCCGAAGGTCCTCTGGGTATCAACTGGCCTGCTTGTTGGATCTTCTTTGCTTGTAGCGACTGAAAAAAGCAAGGTTATTGTTAATATGTTTTTTTATATTTTAGTGAGTGTTGTTATTTGAACACATGGAACTCTCGGGAGAAATTAGGCATGCTGTAGCGCCTCTGTGTACACCCTTAAAAGAGGTTTACCGGTGCAAGCATCAAGTGCAGAGCCATATTACAGGTTTGGGAGGAACTATAGAGCAAAAAGCAGAGCACAGGCCAAGACCAATCACTGGAAATACCAAGACGAAAGAGAGTGATATTGTCCCAAACCCTTCAAGAACGACATTGCACAGCTCCTAGAGTTTCCACGAGGAAGTACATTAGAGGATAACATTAGTAAAGTAAGATGATTTAAGCTACAATGTTGGACTGTTAACAAGGTCAACACCAGAAGTGCCAACTTAAAGGAAAAGGGGTCCTCACAAAAGCCTGAACTGGTAGGCCCTCTTGGCCACGAGGTCCACAAGCACATCCAAAAGAAAAAGGTTTAGGAGGTACAAATACCCCCACAAGAGATGGAGGGAAGGGCGAGCACCACCGTAAAGGGACAGCATCAAAATAGCCTGTGATCACAGGACAGTTACACCACATGAAGAGGAAGCAGACCCAAACATCTGGAGTTGAAGGGACAAGAGGACAGTTCAAAATCGATTGAGGTGATAAATTCCCAGTGAGGCCGCAGATGGTGCCTCCTAATTGTTTATTGCCAGGATTGTGACAATGATTCACTCATCGTAACTGATTGAGATCACAAAGTAGGTTGCCGGATAAATTGTGGTGAAAATGCAATGGTCTCGGCTGAAAACATCAAATAATATGCAACACCGGGAGAAAGGGTCGCCTGCACTTTTGTCTAAACAAGACGATTATATTGCAGGACATCTTGTGCGGCACTCTCTACAAAGCCGAATCTTTGAAACCCATCATGGACAACCTAAATAATCATCTAAGATTGAAGGTCGCACAGCCATACTTAGGAAAATGTGGCTAAGTAATCACATGATCACAGTGGCGGCTGGTGACATTTGAAAGTGGAGGGCCGTAAAAATTGTGTTTGAGTGCACCGCGGCGAGCAAGCGGAGCGAGCGAGCCCAAACAACCTAAGGGGGGTCCGAGAAATTTTTTAAAGAAGAGTCGGAATATGGTGCATTTTCAAACAAATTTGAAAAAGCAAGAAGGTTAATAAGAAGGTTAATAAACATCATAGGTACCATCCTCAACTGCTCACCTTTTTTCCATGCCTGAACTTTCAGCACCCGCATTTGCCAGGTTCGATCCCACCCCACCCCCAGCTGCCGTGCCTGGCCAATCCTCTCTGGGTAAAAGTCCACACATGCTTCATAGCTACAGAGGCAGGCGCGAACAGCAAACTTTAACAATTTACTTCGCTCTCACACAAACTCCTCACGTTTTGTACCCACGCAACAAATTCTGCAGCTTGGTTTCCAGTTGTATGCCAAATAAACTCCCCGAATAAGACTTAATGCGCGAGAAGCCCTGTAGCAAAGCAGCACATGTCCTCCCCACACCCACTAGGCACATGTCCTCCCCCCCACACCCACTAAATACACACAGAGGCCTGCCATCAGCAGGTCCTAAACTGTGTAAACACTTAGAAGTCCGATGTGCGGCACTGCATATCACAGCATTATTAGTGTCTCTAGACTGCACCTATTGTATGTTGTTTTCTCTGGTTTTCCCCAGCGCCCCCAGTTTTCCCCAGCGCCCCCAGTTTTACCCAGCTCCCCCGGTTCTGAATACTTCTCCTTCCACATACCCTCAACAACACACCCACAATGCACTCAACTCTCATACACTACCCCTCCGCACACACAGCTCAAATATTCAAGTCATGACACAAACACGGAATGCTTTTTCTCCGGGTACTCTCATGTTGGCTTTCCGTTAAATCTCACAACTCATTGGAGGTGGGTGCAGCTAGGGACTCGAGTAAGCGGTCTGCCATCACTCGTAATGTCATATATAGAACACACTGTGTCTGCCATGATCATGACAGCCACAGACTCACTGCACACATCCTTTCTCATAACTCACACAGACCCAAAGCCCAGAAGGTTTTTGACATCTCTCACACCGAGCCTTCCATCATTCACACCTATGCAAAGCACATACCATATGTGTCATTACTCACAGAAACCTAAACTACTCCTGGTCTCTGCCATAATTCACAGACCAAAAGCGCATTCCTCCTGGTAAGAACAGCTTGTTAAACTTTTGCAGTAGGATTGCTTTCAGATCTTTCTTTACTAATAAATATCGTGTGCTTTGGAGATTCCGCATTATTTTCATATTTGTATTTGTGGCTGGTGTGCTTTTTAGAATTATTAGTCATACTGCACATTTCATTAAGGCATTTCCTAATGAGGGTAAGACCGAGGAAGAGACACATGATGCTGAATGCAGCTGTAATAATAAATGACTGTTAAGTAATGTGTACAACACTGATTTCAACTTCAAGGACATGTTTCCTGTCTCCCCATAAATGTATGTATTACAGCTTTGTCTGGGTACACATACAAGCTCCAATAACGCAAAGCCATAGGCATAAAAATGCGACAAAATGAGCTTTGGCAAAAACGTCCCAAATCCTTTGTAATCAATTATGGGAAGATATCATCGCCTGAAGCAAACGGTCCAAAATGCGCCAGTTACAAAGTCTTTTCAACATCCAAATGAGACTATTACATCCAAAGAAAAAAATACACATTTGTCAGGCAACACCCACTAACAAAACCAAAAACGCACACACCCAAATGAAGCAAATTAACGAAAAAAAACTAACACTTGGACATAACCATCCTCAGGCTCCGACGCATCTCAAAAAACAGCATCACAGTGTAAACATAGTTGAAAAACAGCAAAAGTACGGACAGGCATGTTGTTGATGCTTATCAAAACTCATAACTAATATCTGTGCACAAAGACATGCTGGCGCCATACGTGCAGTCGTGCAGAACAACAACAGAAGCAATATGGGCACTGGGGCTCGCGGGTGGGGTCGTAGCTTACGGGGGGGGGGCCCGGGGAAGATTAAAATACTATAATAAAAGAAATAAACTTACCGGTCCGCACCGCCTCTGCACGACTGTTGAAGAGCGCGGGACCCAGGAGCAAACAGGGGCAGCCTCAACGTCACATCAGTGCCACTGCCAAAACCTTTACGCTGACACTGCTCTAGCAGTGCCGCGATGATTGGTTGAGGGCAGGGATATTCCCTGCCCATTAGAAGACCGGGGGGCTACAGTATCAAACCCTCGGTCTCCTATGTGCAGCTTAGAGTGCGCATGTTCGGGCTGACCATAAAAATGATCAGCCCAAAAATGAACATGCGCACATTGCTGGGACGGCAACTGCGCTGCCTGCTGCTGGCCTGTCACTCAACTCCCTGCCTGAGTGAGTGCTGCCGCAGCCCCGCCCCCACCCCAGCGGCAGCGTCCCTCATTCTACTTCTCCGGCGCAGAGATGTTAATTCCAATTAGGACTGGAGTCCTGAGTGGAATTATCGTCGGAGAAGTAGAATGAAGCATTTTCGGCCGTGGCATTAGAGGGGCAACGCCCCCAATGCACGCACCGCCACTGCATGATCATCAACCATGCAAGGAGGGGACCATGGTACTAAAAATTGGAACTCTGAATGACACATCATGATGTATAAGAAACACTGGAAAATGAGCAAAGAAAATCTATTTATTGTGTATATGTTATTTTAGCACAGTCTGGTTGCTGAGCGTAGTTGAGCACTGACCATAGCAAGCAGAATATAGAAACCCGGCCCTGTTAGCGGTCTCATAATTATACCATGGATAGGGGTTCTGAAGTTCATTCAGTCCGGACAATTCAATTTCAAAGGCCCGCAAGGATTGCAAATTGTTTTCCATGATTACAGGAGTTTCACTTACCCTATTCTGTGAACAGATTTCAGGGATTCGTCCCTTTAAAGGCATGGGCAGGCAATGTCATAAAGAGGCATCAAAATGATTTAAGGAGGGGTACAGGAAGAAAAACCGATAAATTAAATGAATAACAACTGTGCTCCCCAGCTTAAAAAGAATATATAAAAGGCCGGGCATTATAGTTATAAAGATAAACAGGGAAAAAAAACGGGTAATGGAATAGACAGTTACAACTGATTCCCCCAAAAAATAAAAAATAATAAAGGGGGGCATATAGCACGCGCATTTAAACAAAAAAAAAAAGATAAGTTAAAAAAACACAGGGTGAAGAATATTAAAGGTAATTTATAAAAATATTTTTTTTTAAAAAGGGAAGACTTCCGCCTCTTTCTCCCCTCATTCTTTTCTATGATCTAGGATCTAGAATTGATCTTGTCTTACCCTTTGTTCACTCTTTCAGATGTCAATCAGGATTATTTTTTTTTTTTAAAAGGGAAAAGGGGAAGAAAAAAATATAATTTCGACTAAAACAACCACCACATGATACTGATCAGACTGACCGAATGATGAGATAAATGGGGCCCCAGGCAGGAGTTCGTCGGGTCGACAACCTGGCCAGTCATCCGGCCAGAGTAAGTAGGGGGGGGTTTCCAGGAGAGGTTGGGGGTGGGGGGCGGGGGGTAGTACAAAAAAGTCCTCGTAAGCAAAACCTTAAAATTCGAAAACTCACCGATTCCAGGGTACATTGTTTAAGAGTGGTCGCTATCCAAAACAATAAACCGATAAATATTGGAAGGTCAATTGGAGGAAAAATAAAAAAGAAAGAGTAAATGGGGAGTGCAGGGCAATGGAATAGTAGAGAAAAATGAGAGACATTAAATTTCTCTCCTGGAACGTAAACGGCCTGCGCGTACGAGGGAGAAGAAATAAAATGATGCAGTACCTCAGAGATTCACCCGCGCAGATCATAACGATCCAGGAGACACACTTAAATAAGCAAGAGATCACAGACACTTTTAAGAAATTGAAATGGGTTGATAAATTCGTTAGCACAGATCATAACGCTAGCATTCGTGGATTAGTCATTATATTCAAAAAAAGGCGTTATGGCCCAGATCGAAGATTGGAAGACAGATCCAAATGGTAGATGGTTGATAGCTAACGTTCAGCTAGACCTAAGGAGATTTACCCTAGTGGGTTACTACGGCCCTAACCAGGATGACCCCTCTTATCTAAATACAATACAAAATCACTTGATCAATATTACCAATCCAATAATTTGGATGGGAGACTTCAATTTAGTATTAGATCCCAAACTGGATAAATCCCCTAGCTCTAGGGCAATAATCCACAACAAAGCAAGAGACGCACTTTTGTGCTGTATGTTCAATTTGGGACTGGAAGATCTTTGGAGACAGAGAGCCGGGAAAACATTGGGGGTCTCTTTCCATAATTACAGGTACAAGCATAAATCTCGAATAGACTATGCTCTATTTAGTTTCTCATTAAAAGACTTTATAAAGAACATAATATATTTACCACCGCACTTATCGGATCATTCTGCCATCCTCTTCTCGTTAACACTAGACTTAGAACCTACTTTTGCCTCATGGTCTTTTGACCGTACTCTATTATTAGAGGAAACGGAAAGAGAATGCCTTATTTCCGAAACCATCTCCTTTCTAGAGCAGAACTTAGACTCTGCTCCATTGGTCAGCGTGTGGGAAACATGGAAAGCGTACATAAGGGGCTGCATCACCAATCGGGCGTCCTACAGAAAAAAGAAATATAGAGAGGAACTACTATCAATAGAGCAAGATCTGGCAAGACTGGACTCAGTAGATCAAGCGCCCTTGGCTAACTCAGAAAAGAAAAGAGAGCTAAAAGATAAGCTAGAAACACTACTACAGGAGAGATTAAACAAACTATGGCAGGCCAGTAAACTTTCCCACTTTGAATATGGTGAATCAGCAGGGAAGCTGCTAGCCTGGAAAATAAAAGCAGACCAGGCTAGGAATCATATAAAAGAAGTGAGAGTAGCTGGAGAACTAAACAGTAGGAATACTGATCTCGAGATTGGAGAAGCTTTCAGCGCTTTCTTTCATAATATCTATACAGACGAAATAATTGTTAATACTGAGGAAAGAAATGAATAGCTGGGAAGGATGAACCTCCCTGGGTTAAATGAGCACCAGAGTGAGAATCTGGATAAAGAGATAACTGAGGAGGAAGTCGAAAGTGTTATTAAACAGTTAAAATTGGGGAAAGCCGCAGGACCGGATGGGATTCCGGGTGAATTATATCGTGTTCTTAATTCCACACTCACCCCGGTGTTAACGAAGCTATTTAATAACATACTATTAAGAGGGGAGACACCGCCTAGTTTCTGGGGAGAAGCAAACATCGCCTTAATCTTAATCAGGCAAGGACCCAATAGACTGCGGCTCATATCGTCCAATCTCGCTTCTCAACAATGACTATAAGATCTTTTCGTTAATTTTGGCTGCTCGTTTGGGAAGCGAGATTGGAACTATCATACATCAAGATCAAAAGGGATTTATAAGAGGCCGACAACTAGCCGATCTAACATATGATCTAGTCGGAGCTATAGATATTGCCTCAACCTTTGCTCTACCCCTTGCAATCATGACTCTCTATGCAACAAAAGCCTTCAACGGGGTAAATTGGTCTTATCTAAATGCTTAGGAGAATGTACTAATTCCCTTGGGACATATACTACACCAAGCTAGAATCTAGCTATAAAACATCCATTGATAGAATCACAAACTCATACAGTTCTAAACTTAAAGTACATATACATTTATTAGAGTGACAGAAATAAAATCAATTTACAGTTGTACATCATACTGTTAAAAATAGCAATGTGTATGTACATAAGCGGCGTTCATTTGTGTTCATAGCACCCCTTGTTGTAAGCAGAACGGATATTGCGAAAACACTGAGTGTGTTATTCCGCCAGCATAGATCCATGCACACATGTACATGACAGCCATTTTAGGTACCATGGTCTCCCTGTTCACGATCGCTCATCAGCGCACTTCCCTGACCCTGCAAGCATTCCCCCATGCACCCTGACTGCCCCCTCTCCCACATGCGCGAGTCACGAGCCCACCCCTCAAGCATGACTCTGTCCCTAAGAATCGCACCCCGCGCCTGACCAACACCTCCTGTCCCTCCGTGAATACCCCTCCTTTGATGACCTCTTCCTCCGAGCCTGAATGTTTGCACGGACCGCTGGTCATCCCTTAGCCCGAGGATACGGTTTATTGCCCACTACTTTATGCACTCGTCTCTCTTGGAAGAAGCTACTATTGATCATGGCCACCCCACCCCCTGAGACTCGATCAGGCACACACATTCCAATGGAATCAGCAGGACACTCAGCCGCATGATAGCCCCCTCCTATTTGCATGGAGAATAAGGGCCCTACTGTAGCCACGTGTTGGAATACCTCCATACTATACAATGTGTTGATTGTAATAAAGGATGCCTGTGTGCCATAAACCTGTGTATAAAAGACGAAGCCTCAGAGAAACTTGTTAGAGCACCTCCCGAAGACACCATGCGAGTGTCCCAAAGGACATGCTCTCCTCATGAGTAATAAACTCTGTTCTTGTTTTCCTACTTCCAGTGCCCGTCTCCTTATTTGGTAATTATTCAAGGTGAGAACGAAGAGTCGCCCTGCACCAGCAGCCTGGGCATCGGGTGCGATAGGGGCTGACTTTTTAACATACATGGCGTAAAAAAACAATTAAAATTTATAGATTAATAAGACAGTTAAACACTTTCTTGTGACCTGCACAAAAAGACGGACAGACAAGGTTTGTTGCAAAACATAAAAATTGTAAAATACAGGGTGTACATTCAAAACTGGAATTTCATCACTCCCTGATCTTGTAAACTGTAATTTGTAAATCATCAAGGGAGGAAGAGGTTTGAATTGTACTAGGATTTGAGCGTCGACGCGTTTCGGTGGTTGTAACGTATTGATGTTCCACCTTTGTCAAGACTAAAAATTCGATGTCTGTCTTGTTTCTCGGTCTTTACAATTGTCCTATAACAGATATACATATAATTAATTTTCAGTTTACATCGTTAAATGTATGCAAATAAATTGTTTAAGAAGTACATTCCTAGTAGAAGATACTGTATTTTCCCATCATTTCTACTATAAGAGCACATCACATGGTACATACATTTACTCCTCTGTAGCTTACTTACTACTCTATCTGCACAGCTTTGTCAAACGATTGTACTGCTAAGATATATAACGGTAAGAGCATAATTGCAATCATTGTGTTAACTTAATATTAAGATCACCAACTCGTTTAGTAAACATAAGTAGCCCAAGAATTTTTCGAAAGAATTTCCTTCAGAGTAAGAACAGCCCTGGTAGCCTTTTTGACAACCAATTTAGCAATATAGCAAATATGAATGTGGGGCGATATATAAGTTTAAAGGTATTGGAAATTACACTCATCTTTGGACCTTTCCTACCCGTTTGGGTAACATTTCAGAATGTATTCGGTTTCCACTTGAGTACCTACATAGGACTTAACAAGGGTGTCACAATCAAAGCACCCAGTTATAAATAAAGACACCAGTGCTGTCCTGTCATACCATCAGTGATAATAGGTTCTGTGTCCCTGTCTGCTAGACCTCTATGAAGCCAGCCTTGACCAGTGGCCAGTGGACAAACTAGGGGTTTTAGTGCAGATAGAGTAGTAAGTAAGCTACAGAGGAGTAAATGTATGTACCATGTGATGTGCTCTTATAGTAGAAATGATGAGAAAATACAGTATCTTCTACTAGGAATGTACTTCTTAAACAATTTATTTGCATACATTTAACGATGTAAACTGAAAATTAATTATATGTATATCTGTTATAGGACAATTGTAAAGACCGAGAAACAAGACAGACATCGAATTTTTAGTCTTGACAAAGGTGGAACATCAATACGTTACAACCACCGAAACGCGTCGACGCTCAAATCCTAGTACAATTCAAACCTCTTCCTCCCTTGATGATTTACAAATTACAGTTTACAAGATCAGGGAGTGATGAAATTCCAGTTTTGAATGTACACCCTGTATTTTACAATTTTTATGTTTTGCAACAAACCTTGTCTGTCCGTCTTTTTGTGCAGGTCACAAGAAAGTGTTTAACTGTCTTATTAATCTATAAATTTTAATTGTTTTTTACGCCATGTATGATGTACAACTGTAAATTGATTTTATTTCTGTCACTCTAATAAATGTATATGTACTTTAAGTTTAGAACTGTATGAGTTTGTGATTCTATCAATGGATGTTTTATAGCTAGATTCTAGCTTGGTGTAGTATATGTCCCAAGGGAATTAGTACATTCTCCTAGGTCTAATACCCTATTTCCCTTGCCTAATTCAAGGGGTTCCTCTCGTCTTTCTTTATACTTATCTAAATGCTGCCATGGATGGAAAAGTTTAAATTAGGCCCTAAATTCTGTAGAGCGGTAGGCTTATTATATAAAAATCCGAGGGCAAGTCTGTTAATTAACGGCACACGCACAAATCCCTTCGAAATTTCCCCCTTACTATTTAATATTTATCTGGAACCATTTGCTCACACTATAAGAGAGGATACTAATATTCCGCCCTTTTCATTCTCCGGGTGGGAAAAGAAAGTCGGGCTGTATGCCGATGACATTCTTATTTACACAACCGATCCGACGCAGGCATTCCCTATTGTCTTCAAAAGCGCAGAGGAATTTGGGAAACACTCAGGCTACGAAATAAACGCAGGGAAGACAGAGATAATGGCTTGGAACATCACAAATCTTCAGCTCCCTTTAAGAACCTCAATGCGTTAGCTGGGCATAAAAATCACAAAAGATCCCAACCTTCTGGCCCAGACTAACCTAGATCGTATCTCTCGCGAATCTAATTCATTAATGAAATCTTGGTCTTTTCTCCCTCTCACCATCTACGGGAGAATCAGCCTAGTAAAAATGTCCATTCTCCCCAAATACACATTCATTTTCAACACCATTCCTTTAATATTTGACACCAACCAATTACTAAAATGGCAACAAAATATCAATACATTTGTTTGGTGCTACAAGTCAACCAGGCTGGCATGGAAGAAGTTGAGAAGGAGAAGGTAAAAGGGAGCACTCGCCTTGCCAGACCTGGAGTATTACGCTTGGGCTTTCCACCTGACCCACTCCAGGATGTTATTAAAGTCCCCACTAGACAACTCAAACGGACATATGTTCAAAGCAATGCTACTGGGCTCTGATCTTCCTCTGGACGGATTCCTATTCAAATTTGGGCATCAGAGATTTAAAAAAAAAGTCAGGCTAAAGACACTACATTGTCCCATAAAAGAATGGTCTCAAATCAAATCCAAGGCGGGGATTACATACTTTTCCAACTACGCACCGATCTGGAACTTCCCAGGGCTCTCACCGCATTACACTCAGACGGTTAAAACAGTTCTACAAGAAGCAGGAATAACACGTTGGGGAGAGCTAGTGGTAGATGGCTCCTATATGGAATGGGAAATGTTCTCAGACAGGGTAACTTCACCCCTATCTTGGTTTGTTTATAGACCGCTTTCTAGTTGGTTGCGCTCTCAAACTAATAAAAAGATCAAATTTGGAGGATACAGCTCCCTAGAAAAGAATCTATTTGAAAAACCCTATGGAGGTAAGGAGGTTGCCTCTCACTAATGGAGCATCATGGAAGAAAGGGAGTGTGAGCTTAATCTTCCGATAAAATTATGGGGTGGAGAGGGAGAACCCCAGGCAGAAGTGAAATGGATAGAATCCTTTACACTCCTCTATAAGATCATAAAACCAGCTTGGTTGAGGCGCAACCAACTATTTACATTACATCGGGCGCATTATTCCCCTAAAAGACTGTCTAAGTTCCAACCAGGGAAGTGTTGCAGTAAATGTTTTTTTCCAGCTGCCTCAGACCTGCATATGTTCTGGGAATGCTCGAACATTACTACTTCTGGCAAGAAATCAAGATATCACTTGGGTCAATTCTTAAAATCTCTATCCCTTTTTCTTGGTCTTTAGTAATTTTTGGGCTAAGCGATAACATCAAGGGATTAGAAAGAGAATTCCTATATTATGCCATTCTACTAGCAAGAAGACAAATTTGCAAAAACGGGGTTAATATCAATCCACCGATCCATGCAGAGTGGTTGTCCTCACTTTATGTAACATCAAAAGTAGATTTGGCCAGAACGTGTAGTCCCCGTACTGTGAGATTTTGGAATTTCCTAATTGAGTGGAGACTGAACAACTAGGAGCCCGGGGTTTTTTGTTGTTGTTTTTTTTTGGGTTTTTTCCCCGGGTCCAATGATTAAGCCTGAGTCTCCATGTCCAACAGGAGGCACCCCAAGCCACAGTAGCATTGGACTATCAGCCTATAATGGGTTGGGTTTGGAGTCAGTTCGTGTGGGGTCATCTTTCCCTGCTGTGACACCAGGTCAGCCTTCCTGGAATACTTGATGGTATCTTAACGGTACAGAGGCGACTGTGTCCTGCGGTTGGAATGCCCCTGGATCGACTAAGTGGCTAATGAGGACAAAAAAAAGAGAATTTTTTTTTTTTAAAAACAACAAAAAAAAAGGCATCAAAAGTAATTGAGGAATAATGAGGATCCGTCTTCAAAGGACAAACCCAAATGAATCGGCGGGAAGTAATGGCAAACCACTGGGAAACACTACAAGAAGACAACTGTAGGATGAGAACTTCACATGAAGAAGCATCCCCTCAAAATAATAGGCGAAACATTGAGAAGATAAGAATTCCAAGGATAGTTTATTTAAGTGATTGATTAGTGCTGGTGGTTGGAGTTGGGGAGAATGCCCAGGGGGATGATGGCTCATCCTTTAGCTACAGTGGTATGAGAGGTTGTATCCAAAGGGAAGGGGACATCACAATATGAGGGTAAACCGCTGGTCCTGGAATGACCAGCCAAAATATATTCGGCAGTTGCTAATGGAAAGTAGGCTGAAGTAAACCAAACTAAACCCACTTGAACACAACAGACACACATGATGCCAAAGTACTTGGCTAAATAATGCACTGCTACCATTTATAAACGCTTTAGCTCTAGCACTGTGTCCTTTCAAGAGGCAAACCTGTCAAGAAAGGCCGTAAAATAATGGAAAGAAGGACTTACACATTACAGTACTGCCTATTAAAAATTAATGTAAACCTGTGTGACTTTTGTATTCATACTCTCAAAAAGTCGTAATGTAGAAGGAAAAGATGAAGATATGTTTTGGTCAAGGGTAGATCTTGTGGAAGCGGAAGTAACTTTGCTTCTCTAATATACTTACTCACCGCATGACAAGATCACTTTCTTAAATAATTTCTCAGAAGAATATGCTAAACAGAATGGTAATTGGTCATAGAGAGACGTCTCAGTCTAGTTGCGGGCAATGATTTGGACGTTTTTGGAGGGGTGAGTTCTGCTCCTGAAGTGTTCTTCCAACGCTGTAGCACTTGGAGCTGTTAGATGTAGGGAAAGACGTACATTCAGTAGACTAGATTACATAGGTCCTTTTCCAGAGTAGACTTCACTGAAAAGGGAAACAACGTGAAGGGAGCAAGGATTATATCGAAGCACAGAATATGAAAGCACACATTAATAGATAAAACAGTGAAGAGGAATCCCTACAACTAACCCAACATGCCACCTGGGTCAGCCCTGTGGGATACCAAGAAAGCAGAGATGGGGAGTACAATGGCTTCCTTTTCCTTGGTTACTGAAAGAGCAGTGAAACTGATATATGAGAAGGATGCGTACATGGTTTTAGTGACCGAGACACCAGCCCAAGTATAGAGCTGCTTGATATTATATGGAAAAGAAAAAGCAAGCAACGACACTAGGAATATTGGGAACACTTTATTGGAGAAATAGCCAGACCATAGAGATGTGTACAGAATAAGGACTCCTCCGACTATAAAATACTATATGGATGGCATTTCAGACCCATTGACTATCCAAGATACACCTAGTGTTCTATTGAAGGCAAATCAGTATATCGGGGATGATTCCTTGTTGGTGGCTATCTCCCAAATTAGCCATATCAAAACTAGAGCCTAAGTGCCATAAGGAAAATAACGGGTTTGCAAAAATGAGCCAAAATAGAGTAAGTCATAATCAGAGATATAATGAATTATTAAAGCTTACACACGAAGTGATAGTTTAGAGAGTATAGTTGAGTTGCTACTTGCAGGCATAAGGGTGCTGAGCAAATAATACTGGAAAAAGGAAGAACACCCATCGATATACACCTTGCACTCAAGGCTGTGGGGTATCTGGCAGTGGTACAAATAATGAATAGAATTTCTAATAGCGATAGATAATTTCCAAATAATTAAAACCTCTTCTAGAGTATCAGGTAGGAGAGTGTAGAACTGAATTGCCTGCTCAGATTAAGAGCCCTCACCTTCTTTTTGAAGGGCTTGTACACTAGCACTGACACACTTGTCAATAACGGAAATGTATAATGGACCACAGAAGCTAGTACTTAAAATGAGGCGTAACAGCATGTAGCATAAAAGACACAGCTTCACGATGTTTAGAAAAAGTCAACACATGCTGAGTTGCTCCCAAGCACAAGGAGTATTAGAGTGAACAGATCTCAATATTTAGTCATATTTTACTTGTGTGGTTCAAAAATGCTTTTTTGTTTTTACTGTTGTAATCGGTTTCCTTCTTATCCCGACATATAGTGTCTTTATACTTTTAATTTTGACCTAAATACTTACCATACTTTGTTGTGGCCTTCCAGAGGCCCTTTCCCATTTTCTACCGCATTTGCCCTCATTTCTTATGTCCATGCTGTTTTCTTGCTTTCCTGCTGCCTTCCCCACTTACCTTTTGGGGACTTTGGTGGCTGATATATAGTTTAGCTTGTGTAGCAGATCTATTTCTTCTGCCATACTTTCGGTGGATAATCAACCACATTGAGAGTTCTCAAAGGAGGCCAAGAATTGTTTATCAACATGACTGTCTCCACCACTTGAGACACTTTAGCGGAAATTCTCCGGCTGAATTTTCTTAAATTCCTGTATATGATGGTGGAACTTCTGTACGTAAAATGAACAGTGCAAATGTAACTCCCTCCTCACCCCTACGAACATACTGCCCACATATTTGGTCGCCTTAATATGCTGCGGGGCCATCGCCATAGCAGGTTAGGATGATCAGCTCTTACCATGCAAGTCCAGCCCTTTGACACTGGTCGGGCCTTCAGACACCATCTTTGGCAGAACACCCACTGCACCATAGCGGACTGGTGACAGAGCTGGTGGGGCCTCCGCCAGGGGGCTATTGGGTGATCTCTACATAGGACCAATTGATTCAATCGTGAACTGTGAATGTGCATTTTTTGGGACAGATTCTACATTATTATTGTGCTCCAAAGCAGGCCCTTACTCTTTCCTGCCAAGTTCCCCAATTTACTGAATTACCATTAAATTGTTTACTTTGTTTTTTTCTTTATAGCTGCATGATTTCAGTTGCTAATAAGTAGAAAATTAACCTGTCAAACTGAATATCTCTTTGTGTGCTTTTTTGCAGATTTTCTGCTCCCGCTGCTCCTCACACTCTGCTCCTTTACCTCGCTACGGCCAGATGAAACCGGTCCGTGTCTGCACTCACTGTTACATATTCCACGTCACTCCCTTCTACAGTGACAGAGCTGGTATCTGACACATTGAATCTGTGATGGACTCAAGGAAGTCTGCGATGGGCTTGCACAGCATCAACTCAAGCCAAGAATTTGCTTGAAGGAAGGTCCTTCAAGAGGGGCATGTGGGCTTTGCACATCCATCTCAAATATGTATTTATATGGACAGTTTTAATTGCATTCTATCAAGCTGCTAACAGGAAGTACCCAAATCTGTGGCTGTGGGAGCTGCAAGAGTCTTCCATGAGAAAATTCTACCTGCACCATTATAATGCTGCTATCTGAACCAGTAGCATTATCAGGATGAAAATAGGGCTTGGAGAATTCTACATTGCTGCATTGTTCCTTACTTTAAGCGTGAAGAACAGATCGCCTGTTGATTGTACTTAACAGCTATTAAACACCAATCTTGAGTGACTCGGCACGTACTGATACGACCGGCGTTACTCCGACCAGCAGCCTCTCCTTCCATCAACCAACCCTAAGACAACTTCTAGCTGATCCCTGATTCTAAACGATCAAACGTATACATATTCATGCAGGTAACATTTATCAAACCTGTGTTCGGTATCATATAGGCAAAGCTGACTCTGAGGCGGACAGGAAAAGCCAATATCCAGTCAGAACCTAATAGTCGCTGCGCTGTATATTTTGTGTTGCCTTTTGTTGAATCTCAGCAATAACTTTCGATGCATTTTAAAAATGCACTTGTTCTTTATCAAGCCTGTTGGTTCGCAAGCTTATTTATAGAAAGTCTGTGTTTGTTTTTTGCACTTTGCACGTTCATCTTCACCAACCCGACAAGCTTCATGCAATGAAAGAATGCCTGTGGGCGAGTGCCGGTCATGCTCCAACTGAGCCTAAGATCCCAAAGGAAATAACTCTGAGGTGGAGATTGTGTTGCCGTTGATCTTGAAACGATCTACTTTGAGAGATTTCAATTTTTTGTAGTAGCTCTGTAAATTTTCTGTTGTACCTTATCTATTTGATAACTTTTAGTTTAGTTTTGAAAGTAAGTATTTTACTGCTACAGTATACAATTATTCCAAAACCCCGAGCAGGCTGTTGACCCAGATGGTGTTGTATGTGTAATTTAGGTTTCGCATGACACAAATCGCATTGATGGGTTCACTGGTGGTCCTGATGGAAACAAGGGCGTTTGACCCATTCCATGTTCTTTGTTAGTCTCCATTGACGTACATGCACCTGTGGCTGACCTCCCAATAGACCTAACAAATTCTGTGGCACCCTAGTTCAATTCCTAAGAGCTGTGAGCCGAAAATAGATGGATGTGGCCCTCATTTCAGACCACATCTCAGAAATTCTAATTCAGGTGCAAAGAGGCTTTTGAGCTAGAATAGTGCTTCCAGTTGTTGCAGTTCGACCTTGGTGAGGTGAAACGTGCTACAATTTATATGAGCGAACAACGTACATACGTGTGTGCACCTCAGAATGGGCAACAACGTGGTATTTCTGTGTTATTGCACAATCCAGGGTCCAAACAAAACTTTGCATAGCACGCCTGTTCAATAGCTGAGGATTGTTGCAACTACTGGTATTGTATTTTACCAGGTATGCCGTTACCACCCTGGATAGCCCTGGATTATTTTCCAAAGCGCAGATTACTTTTTCCTGTTTTATCAATCTCAAAATTAAAACACGCTCCTCAGAGCTAAAACTTCTTTACAAATTGTCTCCCAGGTAAAAAGTCTCCAAAAATTGTTTTCTTTTGGTTTTCTCCATAGCATAGATTGATTCTAAGTGGAATCGGCAATGCTTCCAGTGCTGTCAAAATTCAAATGGTCCTCATGTCTACGCCATTGTGGCGCTAGTGCCTGTTTTCTGATCAGATGACAACTTGCATAGTTTAAGCAACAATACAGTTTGGTTCAACGTGAGTCAAATGTTATTCTAACAGTGAAGATAATATCATCACTGGTCCATCAGTGACCTGTAGGATCAATTCTAATTTGAATCATTCCATTAAGAGATAAGTGTATGTTTTTTCTTTTATGAAAAGAATTCCAGGCTTCAGTGACTTTATTTTTTCTGGAACAATTGTCAGAAGTGCTTTATAAGATTTGTATTTTTGCGTATTTCAAGTAAGACTCAAAGCCATGATGAATCCCGTTGTGGATTCTTACACAATAACCATGAAAAAGAAGTTTGGACAAGGAAGAAGTGAATGAGTTTTTACACATTTCATGGTAGAAGTTCGCTCTGGCATTCCTGTGGATGGCCAGAGGTGTGGCGGTGACGACAGATATAGGAGTGGTTTGGCGGACCGTGTTTTGGGGCTCATTATGCTGCATCTTGTGCAAACAGGCGGGGTCCTGCTGTGATTATGCTTAATCTAGTTGTTTTTTCTTCCAGTTTTTTTTATGTGTTTGTTTTTTCTACCAGGTTCTGATCACAGAATCTTTCATTTGCAGTGTCGTCGGTGGCCTGCAGTTTGGCTGTGCACGGGCTGGCCCCTCTGATGCTGAGCGAGGGAGCTGGTGTGGAAATGAGCAGTAATACTATATTCAGGCTTAAATCTCAGGCTTCACCTTGCAATGATGATTGCAGTTTTTTTATTATTTTATTTTTTAATACAAAAATGTAATGCTTCTTTTATAGGATGAACAACAATAAACTTAAACTGTGAATATGCACACAAATTGCTCCTTCTGTGGAAAAAAAACTGGAATCCTATTTACTGGACTGTATTTATTCAAAGCTTGTTCTTATTTTGTAAATGCTGTAATTCAGAATCATTTCCATAAATATGATATTTAAGGATCTCAGATGCTGTACAGTAATTTTCTTATGTATATACACTCCTATTTCTTTTACTCAAAGCACAATGAAACAAAGAATACTAAAATGCATTTCCTCTTGTAATCACTTATGAGAATAAAAAAAGTCAGGATTTTATACTTCCACATGTTAAGTTTGCTGAGTTTCTTTTTATTTGCAGCTGTGATTAATGTCTGTGTGCGGCGTTGTGTGCTTTAAGCAACAGTTTACTCTCCTGCTCTTTTCAAAATATTCATTTATTTGGAACCTTGGTGGTTCCACTAAGGATAATGAAGTGGCTGAGGTCCATTAAGAGCCTTATCCAACATTCTGATGTCTGTCTTTATTTCTCTCCTTGTTTAATTATGAACTTGTTATAGGTCCTCGTTTGTGGCTCATTCCTGTAACTCCGGTAAAGTGCCTTAAACAACCAGTATAGGCCTCAGTAGCCGGTGAGAATGGGGTGGTAGAGGGCTTTGTCCAAACACATTCCATTGTTTGTCTTTCTGTTTTCACTGTTTAATTTCGAACAATCTACCCTCAGCAGGTTATAGGTAATAGCATTATTTATGGACCTTCTGTCCCTGGCTGTATAAGTTATTAACAGCTCTCTTCGCTTTTATTGGGCCTGGGCAGCAGCTCAGGCCAATAGTTACTAGTTGTACTGCACAACATTTAAAGCTTTGACATGTCATAGAAACACTGTTCAACAAAACAACATTGGGAAATGTAACAGGAAATCTGAGTGTCTCCCCACCAACCTAAAAAATCTTAATTTTATCCTGGAAAGTAGTCCACCACACAATATGGATTGATATAGTCTATACTTATTATTTTTCAGTTAGAAGAATTAAAGGACGTCTCAATAATCCCCAAATATAGTACAACTTACTTCTGGGTTTGCTTCTCCTTGGACATAATAGCTTCATTGACATCTGCAGTTTGTTGGTTCATGTGAGGGCGTAGGAAGGCAATCAAAATATCCGATGCTCTTTTTGAAATAAATTGGATAGATATACCCTAATTTTTTTAAGTTTGTTTTTTGTTCTTAACTTGTATGCGTTAATTAACTTCTCAAATCTGTGAATATACCAATGATCACATTGGCCATCATTTGAAGGCAACAGCATAGAATTAAATAAGAAGTTTATAGTGTTTTTATTCCTTATTCCTTGTATTGGTTTTAAACACTCGTACCCCTGCTTACTGATTTGATAAAGAGACGTCCAAGAATTTTGAGAACCCCAAATTGTAAGATTCTTTTAAGAAAAGTGAAACTATTTGTTTCCCTCAAGTCTACAGGTATGCAGCAGGCTGATTGCGTTTCTCGGTTTGTTTTTCAACTTCATTATCATTCTTTGATTTGATTTTTATTTTTGTAAAGCGCGCGATTGCCCGTGGGCGTCTTGGCGCTGGATCTGTTTCAGGAGACACATGGTCCAGTTTGCTCAGCTCTATCTTGCTTTGAACAGCCAGGTTTTTACTTCCTTCCGGAAGGAGAGCAGAGAAGTGCTACTTTTAATAGTGACTGGGAGTAGGTTCTAAGTCCTGGCCGTGTGCAGTATGAAGCTTCTTCCTCCCCACCTAGCCTGTCTAAACCTTGGGACCTGGAGCAGTTGAGACTGGCTAGATCTGAGGGTTCTGGATGGTTCATAGGGTTTGAGCCGTGTTCTGAGGAACAGAGGGCCAGAGCCATGAAAGGCCTTATAGGCCAGGCAAAGTGATTTAAACACCACTCTTTTGGGAATCGGGAGCAGGTGGAGGTGCTCCAGTCTGTGGGCTATTGGATCGTGCTTGGGCACGTCCAACACCAATCTGGCTGCTGCGTTCTGTAAACTTTGGAGTTTAGCCATGATTTGGACCTGGGCCCCAGCATACAGCATGTTTCCGTAATCTAGCCTTGATCGTGCCAGTGCTGTTACAACCGTTTTCCTGGTGTCCAGCGGGATATAGGGTAGGAGCTTCCTTATCATTTTCAGAATATACCATACCGCCAATGTTAGTTTGCTGGCCTGAGCATCGAAGGAAAGCTTACTATCCAAAGTAACACATAAGTTCTTTACCTTCTGAACTGGAGAAGGGCAATTGCCCAGGCTATCTGGCCACCATTCTGGTGTCCATGCATTGGCGTCAGATCCAAGCAGCATTACTTCGCTTTTATCTCCATTCAGTTTTAAGCAGTTACTCTGCATCCACTGCTTGATTTGTAACATACAGGACTTGAATTTTTTACATCGCTGGCTATGGACACAACTATTTGTGTGTCGTCGGCATAGGAGACAGCCACAAACCCACTTTCCCTTATGATCGCCGCTAGAGGTGCCACGTAAAGATTGAAAAGCGTGGGACTTAGGGAGGACCCTTGTGACCCCACATGGTGATTTGAAAGGTTTGGATCTTGCTTCTCCCAGCTCTACTGTAAAGGATCTATTGCTCAGATATGAGGCTAGCGGTGTGCATGCTGAGCCCTGAACTCCTACTCCGGCCAGATGAGTCAGGAGTGTCTCGTGGTTGACTGTGTCGAAGGCTGCCGAGAGGTCTAAAAGGACCAAGGCGGCCATCCCCCGGCGTCGAGCCCACTCCTGAGCTCTTCCACTGCCGTTAGCAGTGCCGTTTCGGTCCCATGTCCCTCTCGAAACCCGAACTGAGAGTGGTCTAGGATGTTTCCATCTGAGAGGTACTGGGCAAGTTGTTTGTTCAAAGGTTTTCCCAACACCTTCGCTGCAAAGGGAATCCTGGCTATGGGTCTAAAATTGCCAGGGTCCTCCGGGTCTAGGTTTGGTTTTTTTAGGAGTGGCATTACTGATGTAGATTTCCATGCTTCAGGGAAGACTCCTGATGAAATGATATGCCTAAACAGTTTTTCCAGCTGTTTGCTCAGTAGCTCGGTAAAAAGCTGCATCACCTTAGGCGGGCATGGGTCCAACGGGCAGCCTGATTTGGTGGTCATTACCGTCTGCAGAATCTGCTCCTCAGACGGTGCCTGAAACAGGAACTGCGTGCTCTGCTGTGCGCTGGGGAAAACTGTATCAGAAATAGTCAGGTCTTCCCCAATTGCACTGGTCATATTTGAAGGAGGCTGAGCCCCTACAATTGGTATCCGTTTTTATAAAGGAGTCATACACTGCGGCGACTTTATTAACAACGAAGTCTCCCAACGTATTACAGAACTCGGGGCTAATATCTAATATATCATTGCTGCCTAATTTTGTCAGCTTTTTAACTGTGGCAAATAGCTCCTTGCTAGAGTTTTTGGCCTCATTGATGTTATGCTTATAGTAGCTTCTTTTTTCTGTCACTATAAGTTTTTTATAAATAGCCAAAGAGGCTTTATAGTCTTCCCTTGGCCCTGACTCATAGTTTGTCCTCCACATTTTCTCCGCTTTCCTGCAGTTCCGTTTTTGCACCCTAAGGGCTTCGGAGAACCACGGTTGAGATGGAGATTTCCTTTTATGTATGACCTTTCTCAGGGTAACTGCCGCACTAACAGCTGTATTAATCCAATTGGTGATTTGCTCCATGGCCGTATTGCTGTCTGGGGTCAGGGACTCTGGGGCGAACAGCTCGAGTTGTTCTTGTAGTACCCTTGTGTTCGTCTTGGCCCAATCGCGGTATATGACCGTCTTTGGCTGTGTGGTTAAGCTGGCAGTTTCTTCCGTAACCTCAATCGTGAAAATGATCGCCCTGTGGTCTGACCATGGGACCAGTAAGGTTTCAAGTATTTTTACCCCCATATTGGAAGTGAAAATCCCATCAAGCGTGTGGCCTGCCTTGTGGGTACCATGCTTGACCATCTGTTCCATTGCCATATTTGCCATGGCATCCTTCAGTGATGCTACAACTGTGTCCGCACTTTTCTCTCTCCAGATGTAGATTAAAATCCCCTAGAATAGTGTAGTCTGCGCCTCTCACACTAGATTCTAGGAAAGGGTTTAGTAAATGGATGAGGGGTGATTTAGACTTTGGGGGGGGGATATTAGGAGTCAGGTGTAGTTGCTGGTAAGCCTAATTTGAAAGTCTAGCGTCTCGCAGTCCCTACTGCTTCCCTTATCTGAGCTCTTTACCTTCAGTTTTTTGTTCGATATAATGGCCACGCCACCCCCCGTTTCTCCCTCCTATCTGCCCTGTTAATCTGGAAGCCCTCCGGTAAGGCTGAGACTAGATCTATATCTGAAGCCTCATCTGCCCACGTTTCTGTGACAAAGAGGAGGTCCAACCCTTGTGTTTCAATCAGTTCTGCTGTCTGTGCATTGTGCTTGACAAGGGACCTAGCATTAATTAGACCTGCTTTGATTGATTTTGACTCTAGTATTTTCTCTTGAACCATCTGAGTGCTCCAGTCTCCCACAGGGAGGAACATGAACTCACGATGGCAGGCAGAGCATTGTTTAGTTTCCGCATGCAGATCTATCCTGGGACAAGAGGAGCTCCCTCTAAGTGCGTGAAGCGCCAGGCTGGGGTAGCTAATCCTCCCTAGGCCTATCTCGGTTTGACCAGGGGGTCCGGCCCAGGGCCTGGTCCCGGCGCGGACGGGCGCAGACGGGCTTGCCTTTGGCGCGCCAGCGGCGCGCCCGCTGCGCGTCCGGTTTGGCATTGGGTTAAGTAAGATGAGGGCGTCGGAGGACTAGAGCACGAAGCGCCGGACCTCAGCACCCGGAAGTGAGTGTCTGCTCTATCCCCCTGGGCACCCTCCGTTCAATCGGCACTTGCCGTGACGGACCGGCGTGCCTGGGTCAAGCAGATTGTCTGTGCAAATCGGCAAAATTCATAAAAACATTAAATTTTTTAAAATACCCGCATCCAATTCTTTGGATTAATTAGTCCTGATTCAAAGGGTCAGAAATATGTGAATGTGTAGTGCATGTTGATAAATGGCTTAGAAATCTGACTGCTCACATTACTCTTCTAATTCCTAGACACATGTTTTAGCCCCTTTCGTGCTCCAAATGTTTTACATGTTCACGTTTATTATTTCCACGTTGCAAGTAAACACTTTAACATGTAAAAGCTTCCCTTGCCACACCCACCATAGCGAAATAGGTATTGTCATGCATTTTTCCCCAATTTCTTAGGCACATAGTGCTGTGCCTTTCATGTTAAAGTTCAAAAGTACAGATATGTGTAGGAAAGGCATTGTAAATGTTTGAGAATATACAGCAGATTAACTTGTTTGTGCTGCATTTTGCAGCACTTTAACATTTCTTCAAGAATATAACCACGTCCACTCCTCAAAGGTGCACTAATCAATTCATAATTGTCTGCATGTGTACATCTTCCACCCTCTTGGGTAAAATCACCAAATGCAAAAAGAATACAACTCTAGCTTAGTGAAGCCGTTCTAAATGTTTCGGAATTTGTCTAGTGGGCCAAACACATTTAGTCAATCAATCAAGAATTTATAGAAGGCGCTACCCCAGTGAGGGTTTCAAGTGGGGGAGGGGTGGAGGGGGGTAAGTTCGAGCAGCTCTGAGGTCATCCGAAGAGCCTGGTCTTGAGGTCTTTTCTGAAGGCTTGCAGTGTGGGGCTTTGTCTGATGCAGAGGGGGAGTTCGTTCCAGGTCTTGGCTGCAATGTAGGAGAAGGATCTGCCCCCATTCTGGCCCTGTGGATGCGTGGGATTTCAGCGAGGGCTAGGTCGGCGGAGCGGAGGTTTTTCTTGGGGGCATGGAGGAGATTCGATCATTGAGGTATTGGGGCTAGTGTTGTGAAGGGCTTTGTAGGCATGTGTGAGCAGCTTGAAGATCACTCGCTTTCCGACGGGAAGCCAGTGGAGGTCTCAGAGGTGCTGGGTGATGTGGTCATGTCGTGGGTTGCTGAAGACGAGTCTGGCTGCTACAGTATTAAACAATGTGGTTGCGGCAGTATGAGCAACTATTCATATATTTACAGTAGCACAAAAACAAAACAAGTAGAAATGTGGTCATTAGATCCACTGCCGTGTCTTTGTATTGTTCAAGAATATCAGATGCAGTACAAATCAAAGCATCTAACAATATGTGTCTTACATATGCTCAATAGGACAAGAGTGCAGGAGATTCTTTTATATACAGTGCTCAGGGTCACATGGAAAGAAAGGAAGAGGGGGATAAAGTGTTCACGTGTGGGTAGGGGACAAGGAAAAGTAGTGGTGGCATATATACATCAGTATGATTTGCTGTATACGTTTCCATACATGATCAAAATGTTCCCATTACAATACATAACTCGCAGGACCCTGAATTTATCTTGTGTGGTGTCACTAGAGTTTGTATTCGGAATGTAGTCGACGTTTCGACCCCTTATTTCAGGATAGGTAGTGGTCCTTGAGGTGGGGTCTTCATCAGGACTAGGGGAGCACCTGTGGGAGACAAACGGTGTGTGAGGGGGTACATTTACAAAGGTGTGTATGCTTTAATATGTAGATACGGTATGAATACCTACGTGTAGAAAAAATTGGGGACCGATTCCGCCGTATTCAGTATGGGTGTAGGGCTCGGAAAAAGCTCCTAATGAGAGAAGGGAAACAAATGGACCTTGAGTATGATATGAGATAAATCATCATTGTCTCGATAGGTATACGATTGGACATGGTTCAATACTTACTTCAACCAAATTGAAGTGGCTAATAAATGAGCATCAGGATGTGAATCTCCTGGAAATGAGATGGAGGCATATACATAGTCCGCCTGTGGCGTGGTCCGCTCGCAGGTCCTGGGAACAATCCCTAGTTCCCTGAAAGGAAGAACAAAGTCTAAATCTCGGACGACTGTGTTGGAAAGCAGTTTTCTACAGTGTTCAAGAGATTAACATCTACAAGCCTACGGTGGGCTGAGTCGGATTCTACAATTCAAATTAAGTCAAAAACGGGCTCATGTTATGGGGCCGTTAGTGACTGACGGTAAATGAAAACAGGGTAGGTTGGTACCAGGCAAAAAAAAACGCAAAGTGCGGCCAAAAGTCACTGGATTGTTGGACCAATGTCAAGCGTGCGTGCGCAGCTTGAGAAAAACACAGCCAACAGCTAGGGCCATATTAGTCAGGCACTGTGGGCGTGGTGGCAGGGTGACTTAGAGAAACAAAAATGAAAGACTGTATGCGCGCTGTGCCTAGAGTCGGGAGCTGTGAGTGACAGGCAGTTATAAGGTCATAGAGGGCCGTAACGGAGGCTGGTTAGTACCTTGACACAATGTGCTCGCATTATAGGAATGTATGGCGTGACTACACATCTGCACAAGTATGACATGCAAATAAATGAACACTACACCGTGACGGGTTGAAGCAAGCAAAGTGGCGAGCCAGATTGCGGTTGCATCAATGGTGGAGCGGAATGATTAACTAGCGGCCTGTGTATACAGTGTGCCAAAGGTGAGGCGCTAACAACAGAATCAAAAAGCATCCCCATCTCTTCTCCCTTACCTCTCCGGGTGGTTTCACTTCGAATGTAGTGAACCGGAACAAAGCGACCGAGCCTCTTTTTAAGCAGAGAGATGGAGCACGTGAGGACATAGCAGCGTGCGAGGATGTAGCAGCGCGCTTCGTCATCCTCGCATGTTGACGTGGCAGCACCCGAGTGAGGTCGGCGCTTCCTATGCGTAAGGCGTCAGTGGAAGAGCTAGTACAAGTCGTTCTGCAGCGTTCTGGATAGTCTGGAGTTTGTGAAGAGATTTGTTGATTCCGGCATAGAGACAGTTTCCGTAGTACAGCCTGCTGGTGATGGATGCGTGGGTGACGGCCTTCCTGGATTCTAGAGGGATCCTTTTGACTGTCTTGCGGAATACGTGGAGGGTGTTGAAGCATGTGGAGGATACAACATTGATCTGTTGTTCATGGTGAGGGAGGAGTCGAGTATAATGCCGAGGTTGCAGGTGTGGTCTGTGGGGGGCCGCCAGGTGTCGTCCCACGTGGCGGGGTGGATCTGAGGAAGAGTTCTTCCGTTTTCTCAGAGGTGCGCTCCAGACAGCTGCTGCTCGTCCAGGATGTGACATCCTTCATTCCTTCCTGGAATCTGTGTCTGGTGATGTTGGGTTCCTTGGTGAGGGAGAGAATGAGCTGGGTGTTGTCGGCGTAGGATACCATGCTGAATCCATGTTTTCTGACTATGTTTTCAAGGGGGGCCTTGTCGATATTGAAGAACATGGAGCTGAGGGAGGATCCTTGGGGTACTTCGCATCCGATCTCTGTGGGTTTGGAGAGCAAGGGCGGGACTCTTATTCTTTGTGTTCTGCCAGAGAGAAAGGAGTAGATCCAGTCTAACACAGTTCCCTGTATGCCGGCGTCTTAGTCTGGTGGCTAGTGTGCAGTGGGAGACGGTGTTGAAAGCTTTTAAGAGGTCTTGTAGAATGAGGGCAGCAGTGTGCCCTTGATCGAGGAGGGTGCAGATGTGTCCGTGGTGGCTAGGAGGGCGGTCTCGGTGCTGTGGTTGCTACGGAATCAGGATTGAGATGAGTCGAGGATGTTGTTGGATTCTATGAAGTGCTTTAGCTGGACTTTGACGATTTTCTCGGTGACTTTGGCTGTGAAGTTGAGGAGTGAGATGGGCCTGTAGCTCTTGTAGTCCATCAGGTCTGCAAAGTGCTTCTTGAGGAGGGGTTTGACTTTGGCATGTTTCCATTCATCGTGGAACGTGCCTGTTTCGAGGGAGCAGTTGATTGTCTGTTGTAGTTCTGGTGCGATGGCAAGGGCGGCACTGTGGAAGATGTGCGGCGGGCAGGGGTCAGTGGGTGCTCCGGAGTGGATGCTCATAGTCTTTGTGGTGTCTTCTGTGGTGACAGGGGTCCAGGTGAGGAGGCTCTGCTGGGTGGCGCTGCTGGTGGATGAAGTTGGGTCGGTGCTTAGGTCTTGGTCGTTAAAGTTGTCGTAGAGTGTCCTGAACTTGTGATGGAAGAAGGAGCTGAGTTTGTTGCAGAGGTCCTGGGAGGGAAGGACATAGGAGGTTTCGCTGTGGGGTCTGGTGGATTCTTGTATGATGGTGAAGAGTTCCTTGGAATTGTGGGAGTTGGAGAGGATTCAGTCCTGGATGAACTTTCTCTTCGTAGATCTGATGAGCTGGTGGTGTGCCATGGTGGGGGCCCTGTAGGTGGTGCGCCATGGTGGGGGCCCTGTAGGTGGTGCGTGCTGCCGGGGTTTTGCTGTTTCTCCAGTCGTCGGCATGAGCACTCGGCTTCTCGGAGGTCCGTGGTGAACCAGGTGGCTTTTGTGTTGTCGTCTGTCGGAGTTCTGGAGGGGGAGGTGCGTGTTGGCGCAGTCGGTGATCCATTGGTGGGGTCGTTGGCTGCAGAGTTGGCATCAGTCTTGGTGGGGGTAGGAGGGTGGAGGTGAGGTGCTCTTAGGTGATCTTGCTCCAGTTTCTGCATGGGAGGTGTGGCGAGGACTTGTGTTCGGTGAGTTTCGAGAAGGGGAAGTGGACGCAGTGGTGGTCCGTCCAGAGAGGCTGCGTTGTGTGACTGAAACAAATGTTTCCCCCAGCGAAGATGAGGTTGAGAGGTTGTCCCACCTTGTGGGTGGGGGTGGTGATGAGTTGCTACAGTCCGATGTTGGCGAGGTTCTCTAGGAGGGCGGTGGAGGTGGAGACCACTAGATTTAGTGAATCCAACAGATCTTGAAATGCTTTATTTTACAAATGTTGTATTTATACGGAAAACTAGAATTGTTTGTCAGAGGAGTCGGTCCTCTTTTCATTTTCATTAAATAGACACTTGCTGTTTGCTGGACGGAGGTGGGAGAGCCCTCTGCGTGTTGTTTTGCCCTTAAAGACTGCTCCCTCCTTCCTGGAGACCTCGCGGTACCCGCTGCGCGGGTCCCGCTTCGCCCGTGTGCCTGGGCGGCTGCTTTGCTTTCCGGTGAATCACTCTCTGGTTTGGAGGCGGACAACAGGGCTGCGAGCGCCAGGTGAGGTACAGGGACTCCATTGCCCAGGAGTCCCTGCGCTGTCATCACCTGCACCTGGTCGCTCTCCCTGTTTGTCCCGCCCCTGAGCGCCGAGTCAAAGGTGCCTGCGGATCACCGCCCTGTGGGAGACACTTGCTGTTTGCTGGACGGAGGTGGGAGAGCCCTCTGCGTGTTGTTTTGCCCTTAAAGACTGCTCCCTCCTTCCTGGAGACCTCGCGGTACCCGCTGCGCGGGTCCCGCTTCGCCCGTGTGCCTGGGCGGCTGCTTTGCTTTCCGGTGAATCACTCTCTGGTTTGGAGGCGGACAACAGGGCTGCGAGCGCCAGGTGAGGTACAGGGACTCCATTGCCCAGGAGTCCCTGCGCTGTCATCACCTGCACCTGGTCGCTCTCCCTGTTTGTCCCGCCCCTGAGCGCCGAGTCAAAGGTGCCTGCGGATCACCGCCCTGTGGGAGACACTTGCTGTTTGCTGGACGGAGGTGGGAGAGCCCTCTGCGTGTTGTTTTGCCCTTAAAGACTGCTCCCTCCTTCCTGGAGACCTCGCGGTACCCGCTGCGCGGGTCCCGCTTCGCCCGTGTGCCTGGGCGGCTGCTTTGCTTTCCGGTGAATCACTCTCTGGTTTGGAGGCGGACAACAGGGCTGCGAGCGCCAGGTGAGGTACAGGGACTCCATTGCCCAGGAGTCCCTGCGCTGTCATCACCTGCACCTGGTCGCTCTCCCTGTTTGTCCCGCCCCTGAGCGCCGAGTCAAAGGTGCCTGCGGATCACCGCCCTGTGGGAGACACTTGCTGTTTGCTGGACGGAGGTGGGAGAGCCCTCTGCGTGTTGTTTTGCCCTTAAAGACTGCTCCCTCCTTCCTGGAGACCTCGCGGTACCCGCTGCGCGGGTCCCGCTTCGCCCGTGTGCCTGGGCGGCTGCTTTGCTTTCCGGTGAATCACTCTCTGGTTTGGAGGCGGACAACAGGGCTGCGAGCGCCAGGTGAGGTACAGGGACTCCATTGCCCAGGAGTCCCTGCGCTGTCATCACCTGCACCTGGTCGCTCTCCCTGTTTGTCCCGCCCCTGAGCGCCTCCTCCCCATAACAGGAGTGGTAGGAGCCGCTGCGCGGGAGCGCGCCCGGGAGAAGGGCGGGACCGTCTGTGGCCGTCCGGGGCCGAAGGAGGCCGGGCTGGGCCTACTCTCTTGGATTGTGATCATTGCCTTTTAGCTCAACTATTGACTGAGAGCCCCCGGCAGAGTGGAACTCACTACGAACATTATGCCGTCACCGGTAAGAGAGAGTACCCCATCCAAACCGGGTGTAGCAAAAAACAGGACTCTTGAAAACTATTTTACCCGGCAAGTAGGGGAGGGGGATAAAGAGTGTAACCTGTCCAGGTTAAGGGCCGAACGGAGACGCTCAATTGACAACATGAAAAACACCCTCCTTGGAGATCAAGTTCTTACACCCAGGGAAGAGTTGTCTAGAATTGATGATGTCCCATTATTACTGAGGGATTGCACTAATATCTCACCAGGGGTAGTTATGAGTATAGCGCCAGCCAATAGTCCGAGTCCAACTAGGACGAGAATTGACTTAGTGTCTCAACTCCCCCCAGCGCCCAAACCTAGGAAAGCCACATCTAAGCCATTTAACACTCAAGTAGTTTTTGGACCCCCCCCCAACAAACGTAGGAGGAAATCTAAAGGTAATCAAGGAAAGAGTCAACCCAAGGTTCTACATTCGGACTTTGGCAAGTCCCTAAAAATCCCAACGTTAGTAGAAAAACCACCGGTGGACTCACACCCAAAACCCATTGCTTATAAGGATTCAGCTCCTGGCACGATAAAAGATACAGGAGCGGTTATTGCTAATATCCCCTTGTCTGTTGTCCCGCTTGGAAATGTAGAATTCCTGCTAAGGTCCCTGCTATTGCCGATCAGCGAGAGTATTAAAAAGATAGAGATCAGACTAACTATTTTGGAGGCGACATTAGGTAGTCTGAAAACTCAAGCTGGCCGACAGGGAGTGCAATTAGATCCCATTCTCCCTACCGTAGTGCCCCAACTGACGGCAAATAGTGTTGTCAATCCAGTCCCTTTACAAGCCGCGAATGTGGCACCCTCACAACAACAACTCTTAAGGCCAAAGCCTGTCACATTTAAACCCCCCCCTGCCAATATGCCCATCCAATCGCCAGGACCTGTACCCCCGGCACAGCTGGTAGGTAATACCATCCCAACCCCTTTAATGAAGCTCACCCTGAGACCACGCAGACCTAACTTACCCCCAGAGACTAACGCTTTTACGGTAGTCATGGCGGGTGTCCCCCCACTCGAGGAAGGGGAAAGGGAGGACTTTTGTGCCCTGAAAAGTAGGGTAATTAAGTGGTTAAATATAAACAGACCCCTTCCGACACATTTCAATAGTGAAATCATAATGGTAAGAAGGGTACCATGGGTGGGGAGAACACAAAAATCCATAAAAGGGGACTGTATACTAGTGAGTTTCAGGGATACAGGTACGGTGGAGTTTATATGTCAGGGCAAAAATAGCTCTAGGGAATCCACCATCCAAACCCTCCATGTGTCGTTCTTTTTTCCAATTAGTCCGGTCCCATTTCAGCAACCCCAAACTCATGATACTTGGGAGAGGGTTGGGAGGAGGGGGAGACATCAGGCCTTACACCCTAGACCGATAGCTGGTCGACCGGAACAACCCTTTTATACCCACAACCAGTTTAATTGTCTGTATGGACTAGAGGGGGTCGATTGACATACAGATAACACCCCCCAGGGCTGTTTTGAAAAGGGCGACCTGGCAGAAATATTGGAGGAGCAAAGTTTTAAGGCTCCACAAACCTCGGCGATTGGGGTGGGGGATTCAATGTGTGTTGAACCTGAGGCAATAGTTAAAAACAATATAGGAGGGGTACATGAACAGGCAATGCGAATGCCAATGCCGGAAATAAGATCTAGGGACCAGGAGGGAGTGGAATGGAGGGGAGAGGGGGTGAGATTTATCTCATGGAACATAGCTGGTATAGCGGGCAAATTTTATAACAAGGAATGGGCTGAGTACATTAGGAAATTTAATATCATATGTGTACAGGAGACATGGGCTGTGGAGAATAACTATCATCTGCAGGGCTACAAGTGTTTTTTTGTTCCCGCCCGAAAGTCTAGTTCTGGGAGAGCAATGGGTGGCCTGTCCCTCTATGTAGATTTAGTTCTCCCAGGCACTTGGTCCTTCCCAGATTGGTCCTCATATGGGATCCAGGCAGTTCGGTTCCATGGTAAGGGGCTACGATTTTCTGTTTTTAACTTGTACAATACCGAGTCAGCAAATAACCTCACCCCGGTTTTGACTGAACTCGACCAAAGGCTGGGACAAGAAATCGTATCTCAGAACAAGGGCCCATCCCATGGGTTGGTGGTGGTGGGGGATTTTATTTGTCATCTCTGTCCGGCATTAATTAAAGCAAATACAGATTGGGAGCAATGCCCAATCCAGAAGGGGCCTCATTTTTCTCACTCATCTACCGGGGGCGCTCTTAGGTTGCTTCGGTTGAAGTATGATCTAGAGCATACCATCAATATGATAGGCCCACAGCCGGACGGCACTCTCCCACCAACTTTTAAAGGCAGGGGCTGTTCATCTATTATAGATTACATTTTGGTCTCGAGATCCCTGGTTAACAAAGTAATTAGTGTAGGGATAGACTGGAACAGTTTCAGTGACCATAACCCGCTTGTTTTAATGCTTACATATAGGGCGGGCCCAGGACCTAATGTCCACCACTTAACAGGGGAGAGGGTCACTGATCAAGGCAGGAGATTGAAGTGGTCCAGAATAGATGGGGTAAAATTTTATAAAAACTTGAGCAACATGGGTCTGCGGGCCATAAATGACTGCTTGGATCTGGAAGTACAGGGCGCAAGATTATTAGAAACGTTTGACCATATTGTAAATCTGATAGATGGGCTATTGAGGACCAATGCGCCCACACGTAACTTGGTCAATCCCCGGTGGTTTGATCAGAATTGCTCTAAAGCACTGAGGGAACTGAAATGTTCTCTTAAGTCAAAACCACGGGACCCACAAAAAATCAGGGCAAGCAGAGAGAAATACAGAAAAGAGACCAAAAGGAGGAAACTCGCCTTGCAGGCAGAAGCCTGGGCAGATCTGAGAGAGGCTGGGGAAAGAAGGGACCTAGCGGGGTTCTGGAGAATCATCAATAATCCGACCTTTTTAGAAAATGATTCTCCGGAAATAGGGGCCAACATCCTACCGGAGCAGTGGGTTACCCACTTTAGGAGTTTGTACAACCACGAACCGGGTATCTTTGTAGAGCCACCAGCAATTCAAAGCCATGCTCCCCCGGTAGCGTTTACTCTTAAAGAGATCATTGTAGGGATGGAAAGCCTAACCAAGAATAAAGCCCCGGGTCCGGATGGAATTCCCCCTGACCTCTTTCTTAGTAATATAGACCTATGGGCCCCCTTGATGACTAGGGTCTTAAACGCCGCTATCTCTTGTGGTCTCCCCCCATCATGGTCTAAAGCGATTATTGTGCCAATTTTTAAAAAGGGCAACAAGGACGAGCCTAGATGTTATCGGCCTATTTCCCTGATTGACGTTTCAGCCAAACTTCTGGGAAGGGCAATTCTGAACAGATTGTCAGAGTGGACCGAAGAGAATAACATCTTCTCGGATACCCAATATGGGTTTAGGGCAGGGAGGTCCACTAGCGATCAATGCCTGAACCTATATATGCTGACTGCCAAATACACTCTGGCCAGTGATGAACCCATCTATATGGGATTCATGGACCTGGCAGCAGCATTCGACCACGTCAATAGAGGGAAGTTGTGGGACATGATGGTAGGTCTGGGGATCGAGAGTGGTCTAATTACTATTTTAAGAGAGCTGCACAGTGACACCACGGCTAAAGTAAGATTTAACAGGGAGGGGGGATTGTCTGAGTCCTTTCCATGTAAAAGTGGAGTCAGACAGGGTTGTATCCTTGCCCCTTTTTTGTTCTCCCTTTACATTAATAATTTAGAACAGTCTCTCTTGGGTTTAAAAACAGATTCTCCAAGGGTCGGGTCGCGGCATATCCCTGTCCTGCTCTATGCAGATGACGCGGTCTTGCTTGCGCGTACACCCCGAAGTTTGCAAATTTTGATAGATGGGTTCGTTAAGTTTATGAGTGATCTGGACCTATCTGTCAACTTAAGTAAGTCTTATGTGCTCCTGGCAGGCAAAAAACCCTCTTCTAAATCTGTTTACACAATAGGTACCCATCGCTTAGAGGAGGTTAAAACGTTCTCCTATCTCGGAGTAACCTTTGATGGTGCTCTCCAATTCAACCCCTTGGTGGAAGAACGCTGCAATAAAATGATCGCCTCCAATGGGGCTATAGCTGGTTATGGCAGGAGGCTGGGCAGGTGGAGCCCGGAACAGATGATGATCCTGTACGGCTCCATAACATGTTCCAAAGTAAGCTACGGGGCAGAAGTCTGGGGCTTTGTGAACACTGCTAGAATTGAACAGGAAGAAAATAGACACATGAAATCTATTCTGAGGGTACCACCTAGTACTGCTGGATATATAGCTCATAGGGAGCTAGGGAGGCCACACCTGGTGGACTCACTAAAGTTGAGGCCAATTGTGGCATGGCTAAAAATTTGGGCAGACGCATATTTAAGCAGAGAAATTCTATTGGACTGCTTGGGTAGGACTCACTGTATGCGTATCCCCTGGCTCAAATATGTGAGAAACACTCTTGAAGAGTTAGGGTTCGGAAATTTTTTCAGGAACCCCACAACCATCTTAGCACAGCACAAGAAACAAGTAGGGGAAATTTTCCTAGAGCGGAAAACCCAATGTCGTGCGGAGGTTGAAGGAGAGAAAAAGTCCGTGAGGGCCTATAACTTGGTCAAGAGTGTGGAGGGTATGGAGCCCTATCTGTATCTCGTACATAACGCACAGGACAGATTTCTTATGTGTCGTTTTAGATTGAACTTACTTCCTTTTATGTTGGCTTTTCCATCAGGTTTCACCATGTCAATTGAGCAGAAGGGACCCTGCGGCTGCGACAATCGGTCTCCGCAGGACTCCCTTCATTTTATTTTGCTCTGCCCCTGTTTTTCTATGCCCAGGCGTAGGTTTCTAGTAGACATATTAAAAAAAGCCCAACTGGAACATGCCAGGGATGCTTTAGTCTATTTGCAACAAGCTTCCGACCCGCTAACCTTATGTTGTGTTATGAATTTTATCAAGGTGGCGGTTCGTTTAAGGATGACGAAGGGAGAGGAATGAACGACCTGGGATTTTATGTTTTAAATTTATGGCCCTGTAGGTTGAGATTTTTATTGTATTATTCATGTACAAGGATCTTGACTAAGATTTAATGCTTTTCTTATCTATGTATATATTTGTGTGCTTTTATGGTGTTATGATCTTGATTAAGATTTAATGTTTTTCTTATTTATGTATATATACGTGTGCTTTTATGGTGTTTTTTAATCACCGAATAAAGATTCTTGAAATGAAATATTCAAGTCTAGGAATTTATAAAGCACCGCAGTCACCCAAAAGAGTATTGTTCTGCTAAGGATCACATATAAGGTTAAAACAGGGACCTGTAAAGAACAACACCTGCGAGCCGAGTCTTCAGAGCTTTCCTGTAGGCTAGACGACAAATCATAGATGGTAGTGCTTTCCAGTAGAGGCCAAGGTTATTGAGAGCGGGCAGGACGATAAAGGGAAAGCTTTGCTTCATGATGTAAGAGTCCAGTTTATTGTAGGCCTGATGTACCAGACACTGGGATGAAAAGAGAATTCACACAAAAAATGTAAGCCATCCTGAATGTGGAGACCAGTGCTCAGCAGAGTACGCCAACAATGAACCTCACTGCAGAATTATGTGTTCTTTGAATGCAGGCAATAAGAAAGTCAAGAAGGCCAGTGTAGAGAGACTTACAATAGTCGAAGCGGATAGATTGATTTCCACTGTTTGACTTCAGTTGGCCAGAAGTAAAAGCACAATTTTGTGCAACCCGTGAAGATAACTGAAACAAGAGGCTGAAATCTTACTGACCTGTGTGAACAAGCAAAGAGTATGACCAAAATAAATACTAGAGTGGGTTCCTGGCCTCAGAAACAGGAATCATGCTGAGCTAAGGGAGGTGGGCTACTAATCCGAAGGCCACCTGAATAATTGCTCTTCAACGACCTGAGAGACCCTCTCATTCCAGCAACAATCAGTTACAAAGATTAGTTGGTACAGATCGAGTTCATAACAAGACGAAGGATGTTCATGATGAGAGCTTTATTTTATAGCTTGCATAAGAACCATCGCACATACAGATTATAAAGAGGCAGGTACAGTAAGTGAAAATAGTGAATCATGTAAGATACGTATTCTCACTGCTTAATAAATCACTGTTTATTAACATTGTTTCCCATTTACGCTCCTACTGTAATTTACATTAGGTTTTATATATTTGTTATAAAAGTGTCGACCTATTTTTGAGAACGGTCCCTTGCCCTATCCATGTTTGTGAAAGCACTTTGTTCCAAATCCCTTTTAACAAACAATTTACCTTCCCTGGACTTTTAATATATATGGACAACCAGACCCTTCCAAAGCTTTCAAAGCTGCAATTAATAATTATCTGGCTCCATTAGAATTCTGGCTATCCAACTTTTTTATTTATTTATATCAAACACAGCATACAAGAGTGTGAGCATTCCATGAGAAGTACGCATTTTACAGTGATCAAGTCCGTATCAAGTAACATGTAGTGACATTTCAAAAGGCAGTGGCAGACCATAGGCAAACACATGGTTCAATCCAGATACATATGTAGAGTAAACGTGTGGTGGTAGCAGAAAACATCATCCCCCCGCTGGGTACATTATCATACATTTCTGTTAACCCAGCTCTCCACATCTTTAAACTATGAGATAAGCACTTCCCCACCTTCATCGGGCAGGCACCCCCCAATAGTTGTGTTCAGGGCAGTACTCATTACCTCGTGCTCGGTACTGTCGGCCGCCGAACATAGGAGATAGGTCTGCAGAGGCCCCCAGATGTCCTTAGGCCTAGATGCCAACGGCTGAATCTCTGCATAGATGGCAACCTGTTAATGACAGTATGTAATGTCCTGCAGCCAGTCCTTAAATTTGGGGTCTCTCCCTCTCCCCCAACGACATGCTAGCCTCCGTTTTGCCAATAACAAAGCAATGTTAAGGAATTTTCGACAGACCTTAGGATAAACGCAGTATAACCCAGTAACATGATTAAGGGGGCCCTGTCAAATGTGATATCTAGCATAGCCTCTAGAGCCGCGTGAATTTGCGACCAATATTGCCCCACAGCAGAGCATTCCCAGGCCAAATGGTAAAAACCAGCGCCAGGACTCCGACATCTCACACATCGATCAGTATCGGAAAGCTGGAATCTGAACTTCCTTTCAGGAGTATAATAGATCCTCTGTAAAAATGTATAGTGAATAACTTTAAATCTGCAACTAGCGGATATATTGTGTGTTAGTTCACAGCAGTATTGCCATTGCTCATCCGTGATGTCCACCCCCAAGTCTGTACTCCAATGCAGCCTGGCTGAGATTCAGGCTATCCAACTTTAACATTATCGTCGACCTGAACTTACACTGTGGCCAAACCATGGATAACAGAGTTCATAACTTCACGGACAATTTAGCATCCATGCAACTGTCTCAACTAGTGGTGGGCCAAACACATTCAGCTGGTCACCTTTTAGACCCATTTTTTTCTACCCTCAATTTGCGTGTGTCTACTTCCTGGCCCATTACTTAGTCAGAGCATTGTATGATACGTAAGACCATTAAAATTGCCAGCACCAGCAGCACTACCAACACCATTATAAAAAGGTGATGGCAGAAATTGAATCTGTCTGAATTTGGTAGCTACATTCAATCCAGTATTCCCCAGTTAGATCCTAACGTGGAGCTTGCAGAGTCCAAGATAAGGCTGTGGCTTTCTTTGGCCCACAATGTCTTCTTACCTGCGCGTCAAGACCAGGCCAAAAATACCTTCTACTCCCTGCTTCAACAAAATATTGGTTGCTGAAAAGAAGCAATGTAATGTGCTCAAACCAGCATGAACGAAGACTTATGACACTCTAGCTAAAGTGTGTTCTGTGAGTGCAGAAAAGATGTATCATAAAGTCATCAGAAAAGCTTGGGTCTTGTTCTTCTCCAATAAAATCATAAACAGTAATAATCCAGCAAAATACATTTTCTCCATTGTCAACAGTCAACCGAATCCGGCAACTTCAGGGGAGCCGGTTGAGGCCTCGAACGATCATTGTAAAAAGCTAGCTGACTACTTTGTCAAAAAGTTCAATGATATCTTTTCACACTTTTCAACAAGTGATAGATCTGAAGCAATGACCCAATGAAACCTAAACTCATTTTAAAACTCTAAGAATTTACTTTACCGTCCTTTTTAGAATCTCTCTTTGACCTCTGCAGCAGTACCTAGGACACGGAAGCATGCAAAAGCAATTCCACTTGTGAAGAAAATGCCCCTCGACATGGCTAAACCTGAAAATTACCGTTCTATCTCCCTGCTACCCTTTTTAGCCAAAGTAGTGGCGAAACCTGTAAACAGTCTTCTGACCAAATTTTTGACATAGCCCAAAATGGCTTTAGACCCTCTCATAGCACAGAATCCGCACTCCTTTTTTTTTTTTTGTAACTCTTTTTATTATCAATAAAACATAAACAAACCAGGCATAAAAGGCAATACAGCTGGATACGTGTTCAAGGAGGAAGGATAGTGCATTACAATTTAATACAAATCATCAGTGCGAGGGGGGGGAGGGGGGAAATCGGGGTCACTATACCTTGAGGCTAAACACTAGGAATGTCGGGTCAGGGGGAAAGAGGAACATCTGGAATATCCGCGAGGGGAGGCGTACATATATCGCCCCGGTAAGAGTTCCAATGGCCCCAGATTTTACCCCATTTCTTAGGTCTGCCACGTGCCACATTCACTGTCTTCTCTCTAAACATACACCAGTCCATATTTTCCTTCCATGCCAAGACCGTGGGCAGTCTCTGGGAACCCCACAACTGCGCAATATCTCTCTTGGCGACCATATTCCCACTGAGTCTGCGCCACATCATAATCCGTCGGTTCCCAAACATTCAACAAACAATGCCTGGCTTCAGGCAACAGTGCAACACCCGTGACCTCCTCCATCACAGCATGCACTCTATTCCAAAACACCACCACTTCCGAACACTCCCAAATTATATGGAGGAAAGTACCAATTAAACCGCATCCACGCTTACACAACCCATCCACAGAATAACCCATACGAATCATGCGAGGGCCGGTCACATAAACCTGATGCAGGATCTTAAGCTGTACGAGTCGGAGACGGGCCGGAATCGCGACCTCCTTAGGTGAGGATATCGCCGATTGCCAGTCCTCGTCATCCAACTCTAGACCGTCACTGGTCCAGATCTCTCTGAGTTGCGCCAACAGGTCGACTCGATCATTAATCAATTTCTTATATATCAAAGAAATAGTGCTGTCGGGAACATATACGTCGAGCACCCGATCTTCGAGTGGGGATGATTCCGGGATAACAATACCTACAGGAAAAACCGAAATTAACGCGTGGCGAATCTGTATATAACGGAAGAACTCCTTGTCACTCAGCTCATATTCTACCTTCAACTCCTCAAAGGTCTTATTCCTACCTTTGGCCCAGAGATCACTCACCTTGGAAATACCGATCACATCTCATTTCTCAAAACCTTTCGTCCTCCAAAGGCTGCCCAGTCTTTCAGACGCATAGAGCGGAGTCGCCCGGGTCAGTCGATCCCTCCATCCCAATGCCGCATTCGCACATTGCCACACTCGCACCGCTATCTTAGTGGGTCCCGTAAGTTCCCCTCCAGCAGATTTGGAATAAAGCGCCCTGTTATAATTTCCACCCGGCAGCAGCCACTTATCCATCTCAAACGCAGGATTTAACGCAGGACCGTACATGCAATGGATAATCGCTCCCAGCTGAGAGGCCCAATAGTATCGCCTAATATCCGGAAGTGCAATACCGCCATCGTACCAGGGAAGCATCAGCTTGGCGAGGGCGATATGCGAACGCCCATCCCATATCAACCGCCTCTGCAAACTCTCCACCTCCCGGAAATAGCTCGCCGGAATGATATCAAACGTGTTCTGAAGCGCGTATAAAAAACGCGGCAGGGACATCATTTTGAAAAAAGCTGCATGCCCGAGGGGGGACAACGGCAGTTTGCGCCAGGCCACAACATCAGATTTTAACCGTTGGAGCGGAGGAAGCAGATTACGATCGTAACGGATCCCGGGGTCTAATGTAATAAAAAAAAACAAATACTTAAATCCCAACTGCGTCACCTGTATGGGGCAGCCGCGCGGCAAAGAGGGAGTGTCACCCGAGAGTACGTAGACACAGGACTTGGTCCATTACTCACAAGGCCGGAGTTCCTCCCGAACGAGTTCAGCACATCAAAAAGTACAATAAACGACTTTCGAGGCGAAGTGAGATACAAGATGTCATCTGCATCCTCAAAGTCTGGGGTCCACTGAATACCCCTCATCGATGGCTCCCACCGTAGCCAAGCCGCTAGGGGTTCCAAGGCGAGGGCAAAAAGTAGCGGGGACAACGGACACCCCTGCCGCGTGCCCCTCCCAAGAGCAAAGGACTTAGAAACCCGACCATTCACCACAATCTGAGCCAGTGGTTCCTCATACAAAAGTTTCACCCAGCTAATGAAACCAGGACCGAAACCAAACTTCGCAAGGGCAGCCCAAAGATACGGCCATTCCACTGTATCAAAGGCCATCGTAGCATCCAAGGAAGCCAAGATGGCCGGTTCACGCAGTGACGCTGCTCTCGTGAGAACGCCATGTAAGCGCCGCAAGTTCAATGCTGTATTTCGATGTGGAATGAAACCAGATTGATCCGGATGGACCAGCTCACTGATCATTTCTATTAAGCGGTTTGCCAGCAACTTTGCGAGGTTCTTGGGCTCCGCATTTAGAAGCGAAATAGGCCTATAAGATGCATAGCGATCCCGCGGCTTCCCTTCCTTGTGAATCACCACAATGGTCGCAAGTCGCTGATCACGGGGGAGGGAGCCGATGTCTCACGATTCCAGGAACATGTCACGAAGATACGGCGCCATTTTGTCAGGACGCAGCTTGTAAAGCTCGATGGGGAGACCATTAGGGCCCATAGCTTTTCCCGAACGGACAGAACGAATACCGAGTGCCACCTCGTCAACCGAAAGTGCTGCATCCATCAGGTCCCTATCTGAGTCTGACAGGCAAGGCAACGCAATATCTCGTAACAGCAGGTGCGAGTCTTCCTCTTGCCTATCGGAAACTGGGGAATACACATTTCGAAAATGTTCAGCAAAACACTCAACAATATCAACGGGGTCAGTTACACGCACTCCATCAGTTCTCTCAATCACAGGAACCATACGACTCGCCCTCTCCCTTCTGTCCAACCAAGCAATCAATTTCCCAGCCTTGACTCCCCATCATACAGCTGTCCCTGCTGCTCTCTACTCATAACTCTAGCGACGTCCGTCACCAACGCCCTATAATCAAGTTGTTTGAGACTGAGGACAGGAACCCTATCATGAGTGATACCCAACTCCAAATCCCCCTCCAGCTCAGCTATTTCAGTCTCAAGGCGGATCACCGCCTCATTTTTGCTCTTCTTGGCACCAGCAATTAATGATAGCGCCTGTCCACGGATAACCGTCTTGAAAGCCTCCCACAGTGAAACAGAAGAGGACACAGACCCACATTCTCAGTAAAATACTGATCCAGAGACTTGACCAACTCTGCCCGGCTTTTGGGGTTACGGAGATGCCAAGGATTAATCGGGGCCACTCGACCCTCAGCCCCCGTCTTCGTTTCCATCAAAAGCCACAGTGGGGAGTGATCTGAAATACCCCGAGCCAGGTGTCTAACTTCCCTGACTGACGAGGCCTGTGCTGCCGGCATCAAAACATAGTCAAGTCTAGAGTGACTACCGTGAGCACCAGAGAGGAAGGTGTATTGCGCCTGTCCCGGATGCAGCAGCCTCCAACAATCTACCAATCCCAGCGTCTCCAGAAAGCCACTCAGCCAAGACTGTTATCTCGTGAGGTCCCTGGGGGGTAGTGGTCCTCCCTACCAGAAACGACGGAATTGAAATCTCCACCTTGCACTAGAATGCCATCTGGAAGCCCCAGAACTACTCTTCCCCAAGTCAGCAAAAGTCGTAGTCTGCAGAGCAGGTGGGACATATACAGAAAGCAGTGAGATAGTCTTCCCCTCCCACCTACCAGTGAGAGCAGCATAGTGCCCCCTGTGATCGAGGAGTATGTCATCTATCTCCAGGGGGAGGGAGCTCTTAAATGGAATACCCACCCCCCTAGAACCAGTTTTGAATCCGGAGTGTGCAGCAAGATGATATCCTCGCCGATTCATAGCATGGCATGTGTTACCGATCAGATGCGTCTCTTGCAGTAACACTACATCAGGGGAGAGGCGTCTCAACAGTTGCAACACTACCCCACGTTTTATCCTATCCCCCAACCCGTTAACATTCCAACACAGTAACTTCAACCCCCTACCCCCATCCCAGAAGTGAATGCAGAACCCACCCCACAGTGAACACAATACCCAGATCCAGAAATAAAACAATACGTTGCCTTGAAAAAAAATTAAACACACCCACACCACCCCCACCAACCCCCAACAAATACCGGACACAGCCCCTCCCACCCTGCACCCCTGCGTTAGACTCAAAGCCACCCCAACTTGCAGTGTGCCTGTCGCCCTAACAGTAACTATTCTACAAAAAGAAACCCGGAGGAGGAAAGAGTCCCACTCCCTCCGCCACCTCTGGGTATACTACCATAAGTAACGCAAGTGTAAAAGTCATCAAACCACAGCTGCAAGATATGCACAGTGTCCAGAAACCAGAAACCACTTCTCATTCTTGCTCCAAGGGGCCACCTTCCGCTCCTCCAGAATGTTCCATACAATCACGCCGCATAGGCAAAGTATCAAGCCAGTCACTCACTCTTTCAGGGCGGTCAAAGAAAAACGTCTGATCGTCGTATTCAACACGCAGCCGGGTTGGGAAGAGCATCGCGTATTTCATACGGATGTATGACGTTACAACGCATACTTTTTAAAACTGTAGACTCCCTGGTCAGATTGCAGGTCCCTGACCCTGTTATCCCTTCGCAGGATCTCTGTAATAAGATTGCCTCCTTTTTCCATTCTAAAATACAGAACATTCACCTAGCCCTTGAGGAACAAAGAGTCGTCCTTAGTGCTTCTATGCCTAGCGTAGAGACGTGTCCGACCATCAATGAACTCTCCCCTTCTTGCACTCTGGACACCTTTCCCCCGCTGGCCTTGCAAGACCTGGAGTTTCTGTTAGCCAAGACTAAGTCCGGCTCACCTTTGGATACCTGCCCACTGAAGGTCATCAAACTGTGTAGGGAAACCCTTTTACCACCGCTGCTAGAGATAACGAATCTAGCTATTAGAGATGGCGTCTTCCCTGCAGAGTGGAAGAAGGCGGTAGTGAGACCCCTTCTGAAAAAGGCCTCTTTGATCCGGGGGTCCTAAAAAACTTCCGGCCTATTTCCCTGCTCCCTGCTCCTGCTAAGATGCTTGAAACTTATCTTAACAAGCATCTTGCTGCCTTTGTCGAAAGTTCGGGATGTTTAGACTCCTCCCAGCACGGATTCAGGAAAGAATTTAGCACCGAGTCAGCCCTCACCATCGTGCTTGATAAGATCCGCACTTCAGTAGATGAGGGCCAGACCTCTCTCCTGGTCCTGCTAGATCTAACTGCGGCTTTCGACACCCTCTCCCCCTCAGTACTTACATCTCGGCTGAGGGAGGTAGGGGTGAAGAACGCAGCTCTGGATCTCTTGACCTCCTTCCTCACGGGGAGGGAACAAAGAGTCAAGCTTGGGGAGTTTCTATCTCCATCCCATCCTTTGCTATGTGGGGTTCCTCAAGGGTCGGCACTTAGCCCGACCCTTTTTAATATCTATGTTACCCCACTAGCTAAACTAATAAGATCATTTGGGATGGAGGTAGTCTCGTACGCAGACGACACTCAAATCCTCGTCTCTCTTCCCCGTTCCGATGACCTAATCGCCTCCAAGTTTAGATCTTGCATGGAGGCGGTTGGTCAATGGATGATCCGGAACTCCCTGAAACTGAATGGGGAGAAGACAGAGGTGATGGTGTTTGGGGGGAAAGAAAACATCTGGTCAGCCAACTGGTGGCCTGACTCCCTTGGAACTTGTCCTTCCCCCACTTCCTCTGCTAAAAATCTCGGGGTGTTAATAGATCCCGCCCTCGACCTAGGCAATCAGGTGAGCAGAACTGTTTCCACCTGTTGGGGCCTGATCCACACTCTGCGGAGGGTCAGGAAATATCTCTCTCTCCAGGCAAGAAAACAAATAGCTGTGGCTCTCATCGGCTCGCGTTTGGACTATTGTAATGCGCTGTATGCTGGACTTAATAAAGGTCAGCTGCAGCGCTTACAGGTAGTCCAAAACGCCATAGCTAGATTTGTCCTGGATTTACCCAGACGCTCGTCGGCCACTGCAGCAAGGAAAACATTGCACTGGCTGCCGATGGAACATCGAATCCGCTTTAAGGTCCTTTGTATGACCTATAGAGCCATCGCTAAAAAGAGTGATACTGGAATAGGATCCATCATCTCCCTCTATGCCCCCCAAAGGAACTTGCGCTCCTCTGGTAAACTGCTTCTGACAGCCCCCCGTGTAAGAAGAGCCAAGTGGGGAGGCAGAGCCTTCTCCACCCTTGCCCCTAAATGGTGGAACGAACTCCCTTTGGACCTGAGATCTCTCCCATCCCTTCAGAACTTCCGCACTGCCTTAAAAACCCTTCTTTTTAGGCAAGCCTATGCCTAAGGTCCTAAGTTTTCTTGATCTTCCTCTGATCTTCTGTTAGGCGCCTTGATACCTGCGGGTCATTGTTCTGCGCAATATAAATTATTTTTCAATTCAATTTTACCACGCATACCTTTACAACACGGTTTTTACATCGCATACCATTACAACGCATAGCGCTTTTGGTTGTTGGATAGTGAATAGTTTAATTTACTATTCCAACTCCAGTCCCCGTGGACACTAGGGAAGGTTATTGGATAGTAAATTAACCTATTCCCTATCCTAGAGCGCCCCCCAGAGCAATGCGTTGTAATAGTTTGCGTTGTAAAAGTTGCGTTGTAATGGTAGTTCGTTGTAAAAGTTTAGTTGTAAAGGTTGTATACCATTTCATACCCATGTCCCTCAGTCGTCGCTTTGTGGTAAATAAATAAATAATACCTCTATTTTTGAATGGATAAATGAATAACAGATAGCTCAATAAATAAGAGTCAAGATTCGAGGTAGTAGGAGTTTGCAGGTTTAATACAGCATAAAGGACAGGAACAGGACAACCTGCAAAGGAATAGGATGACAGGGCCCGGCAGGGGGGCCCGACAGCTGCCGGGGCTGGATCTGGGATGAGCGCGCTAACTTTAATAACAGTACACAAGCATATATACTAAAACAGTTGCATTACAGCGAATACAATAGGCGGAGCAGTGGGTGTGGTCAATAGCAGTCGCGAAAGATAAGGGTGAAAGTAGGTGTAACAGGAGGCGTATACATAGACATGTGATGTAAACGTAACAGAGTATGTCATAAATGGGGCGGAAACATGGAGGGGGCTACCTAAGGAGCCGGGACCTCTAACCTAATGGTGCGCGCAAACTGACAATGACGTGTTACTAGGAGAAGCTGGGGGCTATGAACTCTGTGCTAGGAGCAGAGACTGAAGTCTGGAGAGTCAGGGCGACATGTGCCTAAACAATATCTAGTATCTGATGTTTAGGGAACATGTTGATATAAACTAAAAGTCAGGAGGGGAAAGGCTAACAGACTCTAAGACTGGAGCATGCATTATTCTACATGTAGTGCGTTGAAGAATATTAAATGACCATTAAATGCAGTATTTCTCTTACATGGAGACGTAAAGGCTAGACAATGACGGAAACTATTGATGCGATTCAGTAGCTTAGGAATGCAGAGAAGGAGGGCTGGACTGATAACTAGAATCATAACATACTCTTGGCAGACTCAGAGGCAGAGCCAGGCTGAGCCGGGCACTGTGAGGCAGGAAGTAAGTGAAGGGTCGAGGATACAGGTGGGGGCTGTATCGCTCCTCAGCGAGGGTTCAGGAGACAGAAGCTGAATCTGGTGTCCGGGCCCATTTGAGGCCTAGAAAACGGGGACTTTACAATGAAATAACGTGCACACTGAGAAACGTGGCAACGTAACTTTACATAGGCCTAATATTCGTAGTATTCACGAGAACTGGAAACTGGCATACTAGAGATGGACACAACTGTAATTGCGTCTTTAATCGAACATGGGGAATACATATGCATATTAATCATGCACACATAACATAAGATGGAGGACACGTAGGGACACAGAACATGGCAAAATTTACTTTTCCACATTCCCTCCTTGTCACTACGTTTCCATCAGGAAACATCAATATTCATGATACCATCTATCATTTCATACAGTATCATTTGTTCGTCTCGAATTTTCTTGGAACGGGATTTAGAACGGGACTTGGGACTAGGAATACAAGAGGTAGCACAAATGCCGCAAATCGCGGGGCCACATTGTAAACAGAGGCAGCAACTGAATATGATCGCTACTGCAATACCTAGAAAAGACAATACTTTCCATCCCCAGGCGGAAATTATATTCCAGAACCAACCGGACCATGTCCAGGTGCCTGGATTTTGGTGTAACATATGGGCAATATTATGGAGTCTGGTAATAGCTGAATAAACAGACGGTGCGTTATTAGGAATGAAAATGCAGCAACTAGATCCGATGACTCTACATGCCCCGCCCCTATCGGCCAGTATGACGTCCAGGACGAGACGATTCTGGAGCACGACAATTCTCATAAAGGATTGTTCTTCGGTTAAGTTACCTAGAGCAGAAGTAGTCTCAATCACTACTGCTTCAAGGGTTCTCGTTAATCTACGTATCAGTTTACTATTCACGACAGTACCTAAGTAGGGGAAGACACCTTTATTGATATCTATGTATTGTTCTAGAGCAGTTTCAGTATAATCGACAATCGGGAGGTCTCTCTTGTGTCTAGTATGTACTAGGTGGGAATTCCTATGATAGTCAGGTGGGGCTAGAAAAACTGGTGGCAGTAGGAAGGCAATGTAACAGGTTCCCTCCCAATCGAGGGGCAGACGAACATATGCGGTCTGACCACAAACAAAATAAGAATGACGTGAAGTTTTGAAAATAGATTTCCTACTGTCACTATACTTGACAATAGTCGTACAATCACTATGGCCTACATGTATGGAACCATTATTTCGGACACATAATTCACCTTTTACTGGTAATACTGACATAGCAGGGAAGTCTGGAGTAGAATCAGACTGAACATTCAGGACCATAAAATTCGAAGAATAATTACCTAAGTTATAAACTTCATTCTCTAGATCTAACCCTGTTCTGTGGGGAAGACCTTGCTTGCCTGGGAAACATGTACTATTAAGAAAAGACATATCTGTTGAGGATGACGTTAACGTGGACCATGCTCCACACGAACCATTATGTGAAAATGGATAAGGAAAGAGTGGCAGAACTCCCTTCGGTGTCTGGAAAGGGGGGAGTCGACCACACACCCAACAATTAGTGGCATTGCTGGTCTGGTGTGAATAATGTAACATGCGGATAAAAGAATTATTACGCATAGCAAGACGATATGAGTTCATGAGGAGGTAGATCACTAAACGTGTGCTCTACTGTAGCATTAGAAGACGTATTTACATGAGAAACTGGAAAATACAAATAAAATGCATAACCTGTGCAGGAAATCATAATGCTAAAATATAGCAGAAAACATAAAATAATAATGCAACTTTTAGAGTTCTCACTAACTCTCTCTCTGTGGGGGTCTATTATATACATGTCAGAAACCGGTCTAACCGTTTCACCTAGGGGAGGACTTAGACAATCAAACTGGCTGACTTATTTTACTAGACCTTAATTTCTTCTTATACTCCTGCTGCGGAGTTTTCTCTAACAGGGAGGGATTCGTATCATAGTCTTTTGCGGGACAGTCCTTAAGAATAGTACTTTGGCAGTCTTTCAAATCCTCGGAAATGTTCTTGGTAACAGACTTCAATCCAAAAAATCTTTTGGACCCAGCCCTTCCTGCCTTCCAACTTGACGGCAGTACGGGTGGCCAGGAGGACCTGTTTGGGTTTCTTCCAGCGAGGCTCCAGCGGACTTGAACGATCAAAGTTCCTCACAAGAACCATGCATCCGGGAACGATTTCATGCGGTGCCACCTCGGTATTGTCTGGAAATGCGGCGGCAACCTGTGAACGACAAGAGTGTAGGGCAGACATCAAGGAAGCTAGGTAATCTGTCAGCATATTACTTGAAACATCGGTAATACTTCGGGGTCTAGGTGTACCCCACATGTTAGGGGGGCGGCCGAATACGACCTCGTACGGGGACAAACCTGATCTGGAATGTGCGACCATGCGCATATAAAACAAAGCAACTGGCAGAGCTACTAGCCAGTCTACACCTTTCTCTTTACATACTTTTGCAATTCGAATTTTCAGGGTCTGATTATGTCTCTCTAAGAGACCGGCTGCTTCAGGATGGCGTACACAATGGAACTTCCACTGGTACCCTAACAACAGGGAAATATGTTTCATAAGCTCGGATGAGAATGGTTGGCCGTTATCAGAATATACGACTCAAGGGAGTCCGTAACGGGGGAAGAATTCACGAACCAACTGCTTGGCAGTGGTCGCGGCTGTGTAATCTGGGACTGGATATGCCTCTGTCCACCTGGACAAAGCGCATACAACTACGAGGACATACTTGAAACCTCGACATCGCTCCATCTGAATATAATCCATCTGGAGGACTTCAAAAGGGTGGTCAGGGGGCTGGAATCCACCTTGTTCCACCGGGACACTTTTACCTGGGTTAAACTGGCAACATATCATACAGGTACGGACCTTCTGCTTGGCTGCAGCTCGTAAATGCTTGTTGAACCAAATGTTCTGGATACTATCTAACATAGCTTTTTCTCCTAAATGTGCTGGACTATGTGCGGTATTGATAATGACTTGAACCATAGAGTCGGGGAGAAACCATGTGGCTTTACCCTTCGTCACCCATCCCTGATCTGTCTGGACCCCTCCTTGTTCGGACCATGTCTTGATTTCATCGGGAGTAGCATGTAACTGGATATCTATGACATCTTGAGTAGGGTCCTTAACTGTCATACAGGTAGTCAGATCTGAAGTGTGTGTCGGTGTCTTATTAACTGGAATGTCTGGTGTCTGAGCTGTAAGCTTGGCTGTGCGATCTGCTAGATCATTACCTTGGGAAATAGTGTCAGTAACTTTCGTATGTGCTTTGCATTTCATAATAGCAATAGATGTCGGTAAGTGTATGGCATCTAACAGAGCTTGAATAAGGAGACCATGCTGAATCTTGGTTCCATGAGAAGTCATGAAACCTCTCTCCTGCCAGAGCACTCCAAAGTCGTGTACGACTCCAAATGCGTAACGTGAATCTGTGTAAACATTAACTTTCAGGTTCTTAGCGTGTATGCAGGCTTGAGTCAGAGCAACTAGCTCTGCTGCTTGAGCAGACAGGGTGTCAATACGGTGTGTTTCTATAACTTCAGTGTCTGTAGTCACTGCATACGCGGCTACTAATTCTCCTGTACTTGTTCTCATACATGAACCATCCACATAAAGTGTCAGGTCGGGATCTGGTAATGGAATGTCTGTCAGATCTTGTCTTGGCTTTGTCATAATGTTAACTACTTCCACACAGTCATGTGTGGCAGGATTTGAAGTAACTGATGGTAACAGTGTAGCAGGATTTAGAACGTTGCAGCGTCTGATTTCTATGTGTGGCTGGAACAGTGTCAATTCATAACCTGTTAAACGTGCAATTGTCAAGTGCTGAGTCTGTGTTCGGTTTAAAAGAACTTCCACAGAGTGTGGAACTTGTACTGTCAAGGAATGTCCTAACACTATGGAATCACTCTGTCTGATAGCTAGTGCTGTGGCTGCAACTGACTTGAGGCACGCAGGCAGCGCCTGGGCTACAGGATCTAGTGTGCTCGAAAAATAAGCACAGGGCTTGTATTGTCCTGCTTGATCTTGTGTAAGAACAGATAATGCTGTACCGTCACGTTCAGTGACGAAAAGTGTAAAAGGCTTACTGTAGTTCGGTGTAGCTAGAACTGGAGCTTGACATAAGGCTTTCTTTAACTCATTGAAACTAAGTGTATGTTCAGATGTCCAAGGGAGGACAGTCGATACGGCTGCCTCCTGTGTCGTTAACTGTATCAGTGGCTTGGCTAGAAATGCATACTGAGGAATCCATTGTCTGCAATAAGAAGTAAGGCCGATAAAAGCACGTACCTCCTTCTGGGTCTTGGGCTGAGGAAGACTCGCTATTAACTGGATACGGTCAGGTGTCAACTGCCTACCCCTCTTGGACAGTAAGTGGCCTAAATAGATCACTTGCTGGACACAGAATTGAAGCTTCGAAGGGGACACCTTGTGCCCCATCTCGGCAAGGAAATACAAGACTGTAAGGGATGCTCGCTCGCAAGCACGTTCAGAACGGGCTGTGATCAGTAGATCATCGACATACTGGAGCAGGGCAGTGTCAGTTGGCATGTGAATATTGTCTAGTTGTCTCTTAAGTGCTTGACTGTAAATACTTGGACTTTCTGTGAAACCTTGAGGAGCTCGTGTGAACATATAGCTCCTTCCATTTAAACAAAATCCGAAAAGGAACTGGCTGTCTGGATGAATGGGGACACTGAAAAATGCGTTCTTGAGGTCTATGACTGTAAAAAATGAGGCTTCAGAATCAATGGCTGTCAATAGGGAAGAGATATCTGGGACAACTGGGTACTGGGGAATAATACATTTATTAAGCTCTCGGAGGTCAATCACTAATCGATATACTGGGGGTGCATTTGGATCAGTACGTTTCATGACTGGAATGATCGGAGAATTACATACATTGGAGTCAGTTTCTACAACTACTCCTTGAGCGATGAGCTCGTCAATAATTTTGGATAAGGCTGCTACAGCCTCAGGTGGCAATATGTACTGTCTGATTCGTGGTAACACTACACCTGGTTTGAGAGTCACACGATGGGGTGTGATTTGCATGAAGCCAACATCAGTTGGACCTTGCGCCCATAGATGCTGCGGAACATTAGACAATCTCGGATCAAAATCTCGTAATACATAGTGACCCTTGAAGTCACGTAAGAACAATCGTATTCCTTCTGGGGAGCAGCAAATAACTGCACCTAATTCTTTCAGTGTTTTAATACCTAACAGATTTTCTGGGCATGACTTCGTAAGTAACAGATCAGTAGTGCGGGACAATGGACCTACTTCTAAAGTAACTGGCTTAGATATCTCGTTTACAATAGGCTTTCCTGAAAATCCAAGGGAAACATTTCTAGAGCCTGAGAGCGGAGCCCCTGGAACTTCGGCGTGACTGATGGTCGTCCTACTTGCCCCTGTATCAATCAAAAACTTTCTGTCTTTCCCTAGTACTTGACTATGAACATAGGGACCTTCTTGATCTACAGGTATCTCGATGAGAGGCAAGCCTACCTCCCTCTCTAGGCTGTTTCATGAGTATGGCTGATACTCTGGATACTCGGACTGTGCATACTGGTACATCTGCTGTGTAACATGCTGTGTTGCAGCAATAGGCTGCGGTGCTGGAACTGTCTGTTGTACATTCTGTGGCTGAGAAGTCTGTGAAACTTGTTCTTGTCTAGGCGGACGTGGTCTTTCTTTAGTTTTACCAGTAGCTATGTTGTGTTTCAGAACTGCACACTCGTTTATATAGTGACCTGGCTGTTTACAATAATTGCATGTCCCTTTAACGGGAACTGCAGGATGACTGGCTTGATTCGTACCCCTCTTCTGACTGTCTTGAGGAACAGATTGGGCAACTAGTACTTTCATTTTCGTGTCTTTCATACGTTTTCTCTCATGATCTTGCTCTTCTCTGATTCTATTCTGGTGATATTGAAGCATCTGCAACATTTGGGACGGGGTATTAGCTTGCCAGGTACTTTCGACTTTCAAAACTCGGTTCTTAACTTGTGGACTTGAATTCTCGACTAATTTAGTAACAAAAAGATGAGGGTATGACTCGCTACTTGTCTTGAGGCCACTGTTTATAATAAAGCATTTCTCAAATCTAGAATAAAAATCACTAGTGTCTTCGTCTTGTTTCTGTTTACAGGCTGAGATTGCATCCCACTCTTCCTTTTTAGTGGCTAATAATCTTGGCAAAACTTGTATTAACAGTTCTGGTAATTCTTTACATTTCTCTCCTAGACCGGTACCTGGTACTCGTATCTTATCTTCAGCTTCTAGAACTGTCCAATCGATCTTTTTCTCTCCCACCTCCCATTCTTTTTCCTTGAGTTTTTCATATACCCCTGCGGGCAACAGGACTTTTAACATTTTAATTATATCTGGATACGTGTATTCTCCCATACGGAGCATGTCTTTTAATTCTCGGTGGAACCCTGCTGGATCTTTGTCATGACAGGGAATTAATTTCTTCATCTCTAAGAGTTCCATCTTTGTAATCGGAGTGTAAACAAATACTCGTTGCATTTCACCATCTGCTGTCCTGACTGGGTGTACTTCTCGTAACGGATTCTGTCTATCTATGTAAAAGGGTTTACTTTCTGGGGGTGAGACATGAACAAAATGCGGGTTCAAAAACGTTCTATATTTGTGACGCTGTTCTAGGATGACACTAATTAAATCGGTACCTAGACCTTTCCATCTATACTGGAGTAACTCGTTCAGGACATCGTGTAACGGACCTGGATCAGAATGTTGACCCTCATACAGAGTAATGAGGTGCTGGATCATATACATACCCACCAGTCGTTGCTCGGCTGGAGGCAGTTTCAGAAACATTTGTGCCACTATTTCGTCTGGAAAAGTGGTAGAATCAGTAATCCATCGGACTGCTGATCGGGCTAGTTCTTGTTCATGCATAGTACTTAACTCACTGTAACCGATTCGTGATTTCAGAATATGATCGGTAACTTGAAATACTTGTTCTAGAGAACCTTGTTCTGGTGCTGGATGAGGAACAGTTTTCTTGTAATCTAGACGTGAATGTCGGTCGGAAAGTCTAGTTCTACCTACATACGCTATTCTAGTGGGATTCTCGTCGTCTACCTCTTCAGTAGAAGAGTCATTTTCTTTCTCGTTTACTAGTGCTTCTTTGCGTTTCTCGTGTAACCTTATTATTTCTTTACGGATTTTCTTGTACATACTCTCTATACTACTGAGTGTCCTGTGTTTACCCTCGGCTATATTATCACTCCACCTTGTCAGGATTCTCATTTCGGCCGGATCTTTAGTCTGGGAATCTTGTTCTCTTATTAAACAATTAATCAGAAACTTTAATATCATGAGCTGGATCTCAGCTTTCCTTTGAGACATGGCTTCGCCAATACTTTCTGGATCATCCCCTGTACGGATGAAACGATATATTCTGTCTAGATCTCCTTTCATATCCGGTAGGGTGTCCAAATACCCGGTCACCCGTCTTACACGGATGGAATATATAACTGTACTATCATCACCTGCGACTGGATCATAGCGGCATTCAGTGAGAGCTCGTCGGATATCTGCAACGGACTTATATTTGGGCGTACGCTGTAACGCACATTCATGTAACTCGGCCAACGTTCTACGTTGGTGTGGTGGCGGGGTACCAGGAGGACCTCCTCCTGCGGCCCCTAAACTGGAATCGTCGACTGATACTCGTCGTACCGGTGCGGTGGGAAATTGTAATGTAGGCTGGACCGGGGGTACCGTAACAGGTACTCCGGTGACTGGAGGAGCAGGATTTACATTATTTACAGGAGCTGGCGGAACAGGATTTGCATATTCTGGGACTGTGTCGTCCAAATAGGACGAAATAAAAATATCAGCTGCGGTCGGTTTGTGACGTAGCTTAGTCGGAACTAATGGTGGCGGAAAATTACTGGATGCCTCCGGGGTTGCCTTTGGCAAGCCCTCGGCAAGAAGAGGGTACATACCCTTAATAAGGGCATTCCTCTGTCTGTCTGACTGTTCGGTTTTGACTCGTTCACCTATCTCGATTAATTCCTTTTCTTGGGCTCGTTCTAAGGATTCTCTACTTAGTTCTGACTTTCTGATTTCTTTTTCGGTTCTTCTATGAGATTCTTTACGCCATAACTCGATGGCATCTTTCTGTGACTGTCTGGCTTTCTTTTTCCATAATGCTTCTTCTACTCGCATGATGCACTCGGCATCCCATGTACCTGATACGGGCCATCTATACTTTTCCTCTAACTGTTTGGTATACTCTACCCATAATTCTAGATATAATATGGCACTTATGCCATGCTTTTGATACATAAAATGACCTGGACTGTCCCTAGGCGGGACAGGAACTGCTGCTTCTAGCAGACCTTTTCTGGTTTTTAACTGACGTAGTTTAGAAAATAAGGGCATGACTGAACTGTAACCTAGACACAATACGCAATTACAATACACAATGAACACGATAACTACACCACTCTCATACCACGACATTAAAAATACATGAAAAACATTTAAAATAACAGTTCGAACAGAATACTACCTGGAATACTGAAAACAGAATACATGAATTTTCTCGAGAAACAGAACTGACTAGAACAGAAACTAGATGTACTGCTAAAACAGTACGAAACTTACCGGTCTCATAAAGAGACACGTTAGGACCCGCATCCACCAAAGTGGACACTTCGTTTTGGGTCTGTGTACCACCAACCCACGGACCAGAGTCAATTAGATTGACCCTGTCTAGATACTACCCCAGCAATGGTACTCACCGGGCAGCAAGAACGGAAGGCCTCGGACTGGACTGGACTGCTTCGACGCCGGACGGACGAACTTCGGACTTCTGTTACGGGTGGGCCTCCGGATACCTCGGACCTTGGACTCTCGGCTTGGGCTCTGGTCGGGACTCGCCGCGTTCCTCCACCGCCTCGTCTGGATGCTGGACCGCCACCTCCGTCTCCTCCGTGGGCCTGAGGGATACTTGAAGCAGAAATATCTGCACGTGCACGGTATGGTTCCGTCACGGCTGCAGAGGGTCAGGGGGCCGGCGTGGCTTCACCGGCGCGTGGGGAAAGGGCAAGTCCCTGTTCGGGCGCCATTATGTGGTAAATAAATAAATAATACCTCTATTTTTGAATGGATAAATGAATAACAGATAGCTCAATAAATAAGAGTCAAGATTCGAGGTAGTAGGAGTTTGCAGGTTTAATACAGCATAAAGGACAGGAACAGGACAACCTGCACAGGAATAGGATGACCGGGCCCGGCAGGGGGGCCCGACAGCTGCCGGGGCTGGATCTGGGATGAGCGCGCTAACTTTAATAACAGTACACAAGCATATATACTAAAACAGTTGCATTACAGCGAATACAATAGGCGGAGCAGTGGGTGTGGTCAATAGCAGTCGCGAAAGATAAGGGTGAAAGTAGGTGTAACAGGAGGCGTATACATAGACATGTGATGTAAACGTAACAGAGTATGTCATAAATGGGGCGGAAACATGGAGGGGGCTACCTAAGGAGCCGGGACCTCTAACCTAATGGTGCGCGCAAACTGACAATGACGTGTTACTAGGAGAAGCTGGGGGCTATGAACTCTGTGCTAGGAGCAGAGACTGAAGTCTGGAGAGTCAGGGCGACATGTGCCTAAACAATATCTAGTATCTGATGTTTAGGGAACATGTTGATATAAACTAAAAGTCAGGAGGGGAAAGGCTAACAGACTCTAAGACTGGAGCATGCATTATTCTACATGTAGTGCGTTGAAGAATATTAAATGACCATTAAATGCAGTATTTCTCTTACATGGAGACGTAAAGGCTAGACAATGACGGAAACTATTGATGCGATTCAGTAGCTTAGGAATGCAGAGAAGGAGGGCTGGACTGATAACTAGAATCATAACATACTCTTGGCAGACTCAGAGGCAGAGCCAGGCTGAGCCGGGCACTGTGAGGCAGGAAGTAAGTGAAGGGTCGAGGATACAGGTGGGGGCTGTATCGCTCCTCAGCGAGGGTTCAGGAGACAGAAGCTGAATCTGGTGTCCGGGCCCATTTGAGGCCTAGAAAACGGGGACTTTACAATGAAATAACGTGCACACTGAGAAACGTGGCAACGTAACTTTACATAGGCCTAATATTCGTAGTATTCACGAGAACTGGAAACTGGCATACTAGAGATGGACACAACTGTAATTGCGTCTTTAATCGAACATGGGGAATACATATGCATATTAATCATGCACACATAACATAAGATGGAGGACACGTAGGGACACAGAACATGGCAAAATTTACTTTTCCACAGCTTCACCCCCTGAAACCCCATCCTTTGCTTCTGAACGAACTGGGTAAAGTCTGGGTAGAAGCTCACCATAGTGTTTTCGAACTTCGTGGGGCCGCCCACCCGCGATGACTGCAGGATAGCGTCTCTATCCCTGAAATTGAAAATCCTGGCGATGATAGGCCGCGGAGGGGCACCCTGCTTCGGCTTCCCACCCGGCACTGTGTGTGCACGTTCCACCGCAAAGAAGTTGCTCAGGCCTTTGGGGGCGAGATGATTTAGGATGAGGTCCTCCACAAGGAGATCTGCAGCAGGTTCTTCCGATTTTTCAGGGACCCCAATAATATGTAGATTATTGCGTCTGGCCCGACTTTCAAAATCCTCCAGCCGACGAGCGAAGAGATCATTGGAGGATCGTAGGTTGCGAACGTCCGTCTGTAAATCGAACACATCAGTCGTAAGGCTGGAGGTCTTCAAATCTAAGGATTTGACCTTTTCGTTAGTCCTTGATAAGTCCACCCTGATCAAATTGACGTTGATTGCCCCAGTGTCCAGCTTGAGGGCCAGAGCCTCATATTGCTGGCCAATTGAAGTCATCATGCTAGCAATGGCGCCCATGACATCCTGTAGAGTCAAATCATCCGCCGCGGCTGAGCCGTCACCCGCCTCTTCCATAGACCTACTCGCCCCACCGGGGGACCCCTTAGGATGGGTATAGCGATCCATAACATTCGATTGAATGGTACCCCCCCGGTGAATGGTCTTGGTCTTTCGTTTCTCGCTATCGGGTTTACCCGCCATAGTGGGTGTTGCGCCCCGAAGGGGCCTTTGGGACCTGGTGAAAATGGCTCCACACGATTCACCCACCGGGATCTCCAAGAGCGAATTTCAGCAGGATAACACCACAACCAAAAACACTCAGCAGTTGGCACACGGTGAAGTTGCGGGGTCCGGCTTCGTCCCGGGCTACCAGAGCGGTCTTGAGATAGGAGGAGGCCGAGGAACCAAAAACGAAACCGAAAGTTAACTCCAAGGTCGTGAACAGAGCCCCGCGGGCCGTTGTTGTTCAACTACTGCCGGGCATCATAAAGACTCGAGCCCCGGGCAGCTCCATGGAGCAGGCCACAAAAGTTCAAAGTATCGTAGTTGCGGTTCCCGGAGCCCAAATCGAATTTTTGAAAGCAGCTATTATATCAGCTGGGTTGCGTCTTCAATAACCCATCTTCGTAATCAGGATAAAATTCAGGATCGATCCGGGAGGTGGCGAGGGTCTCGGGAGCCCTGTGCTCACGCGGCCATCTTGGATGCGCGCAAAGCTCCTCCTCAGAATCTGCACTCCTAACGTTGACAGAGACACTCTGTAGTGCAGCAGATGAATGCAGCTTCTCTGCCCTTATTCTCCTAGAATGTAGGGCTACCTTTGACACAGTATTTTGGTTCTATGGCGTCTTCATGATCTCTCCGCTCTTTTCTCCTCATAGAGAAACTTGGAACACGGCATTACCCAGGGCTTTTTATTAAGCCCTACCCTTGTTAACATTTGTCAGATCATTGGCAGAGGTTGTGAAGTCCTTTGGGATCTCGTTTTCGTATGCTGACAATACTTCCAGGGATGAAAGCTTGCAGTCACCAGTTGGATGGAAAATAACTGCCTAAAGCTAAATGCTAATAAAACTGAGATCCTCCTGCTTCGGAAGCATACGCAGTCTTGGGGAGATCACTGATGGCTGGAAGGCCTTTGGCTGCCCCTGAAGCCTAAATCCATCATAAAGAATGTAGGCATATTGTTGGAGGACACTCTCCTTCGAAACCCAAGTTAGAACACTAGCGGGCACTTGTTTTGGCCTTTTGAGAGGACTCAACCCAAACATCGGTTTCTTCCAACCTCAAATTTGGTAGTTGATAATTCCGCCTTGCCGCAACCGAGCTGGAGCGCTTCTAAGACGCTCCGGGGCTACGGATCACATTATTGTGTAAATCCCCGCTAACGCCCCCCATCCACCCACCTTCTACTTATCGCTGCAACAAGGAACCTGCCTACATCGGAATTAACGAAATTTTTAAATCTAACACCATTTGCAAATCCAATATATCTGAGGAAAACTTACCTGTGTACTTGTGCAGATTCCCCCTGCCATTCACGGATCCGAGCTTGAGCGGAGGCAGTGTCATATCGCCCGGCAGCTGATTGGGGTGCCTCCCGTTGCTCTGTCCCTGGGGCTGACAGCGGCACTCGATCTCTCACGGTCCTTGTACCAGACCCCGCTGGCCTGCGATCGGGGCCTGGGCTTTTCCTGCGGATTAACTCCACGGAGTTCGGTACCCTTCCTGTTGGTCGGGTGTCTGGATCGGGGCGCGCTGGAACCTGCATGCAGCACAGATTGGTGCCGTCTGTCCTTGGTTGACGCTGAGGGTCGAGGCTGCACGGAGCTGGGCGCTGAGCTCATTCAGCGGCTCCATTGATTGTGCGCCTCTTTACACGGAGTGGGCCTTGACCTCGCCTGCCTATGTTGAGACGTGGGCACGCCTTCTAGTGGTTGTCAGGCCTCCCATGTATAGGAGGGAGTCCATCTGCTATCCGGTAAGTTTGGCCCCTTCCTCCTTTATGTTCTTGGTTGTGCCTCTCCTGTCCTTGAGTCTTTATTTCGGCCCCTCGGCTTGAAAGGGACACGGGTGAACCTTCCGGGAGTGAGGTAAGGTAATATTTTATTTGTGCACGATTAATTAAAATCTTTACAAAAATATAAAACACAGATAAGGACATTTAAAACCACTTTATAGTTGAGGTTTAAAAGATCAAAGTTCGCAATGGTCAGATTAAAGATTGTCCTGGGGTGTTAATGAACAACTTCAAATGATATCAAGTCTTTTTCTTATTGAGTCAAAGAACTTCACCACCTGGCAATTGAATTTTGTGTCACTAGAGTTAAAGCATAGTTTGACTGCCTGCCTGCAAGTCCGAACAGCATATGTCTTGAAGGATGGAAGCAGAAAATTGCACCTCAAGTCCCTCAGTCTAGAGCATATGCAGATCACGTGTACAATGTCCTCTTTTCCGGACTTGCACAGGCGACACTGTTGCGAGGCCAGTGTTCTCTCCCGAGGGGGCAGGTGCGGCAGTATCGGGATTACGCCAAGGCGTAATTTTAGAAACTTTTCTTTAGCTTGAATTTTCATCCCGATGTTAAGATAGGCTTGTGGCTGTATTTTGCCATAGTTCCCCAGGGTTGTTCATCCATGCGCTCTGTTTGCTAGGTCTTTCTTGTCTTCGATCACTGAAATAATGCGTGCTGATTTTTTTGCCAGTTTTTTTAAGGACTGGAGATCTAAATACGTTTCCCAGGTGTCGGACAAACCTAGGACTTCAATTGATTCAAAAAGGTAGGCTCTACGTTGGCATTTAGGGAGTCGGCCTATGCGTTGCGGATCTTATGCCAGCTTGCTACGTACGCACCCCGCCTTTCTAGAGTTTGTTTAACAATGCCGAATTCCAAACTAATCTGGTCGGGGGAAACGTATGAGGGAAGGTTAAAAATGGCCCTATAAGAGTTAGCTATGACTGTGTCCAGCAGTACGGCATCCTTCCCGTGAAGTGATTCACTCCCATACGTGAGCGTTGGCTGTAGTTTCGCATGCAGGATTTCAAGGAGTGGCTTAAGTGTAAGATCGGGGAGTTTTGCCTTTAATGATTTTAGTGCTAGATAAGTCATTGTAGCTTTCCCTCGGATGGAGTGCAGTTGAGGCCTAGAGTTGTTGTTTGAGTCCAAGAGGACACCCAGATATTTATATGAGGCTACCCTGCCAAGTTTTTCGCCATTCAGGTACCAACAAAGATTCCTTTTTTTACTGTAATTAACTGTCATGGACTTTGACTTGTAAAGATTTATTTGGAGGGCGTTCTTTGCTGAAAAGGCGTAAGTTGCATTCAGGAGGTGCTGAAGGCCTATTTGAGTGCGGCTTATCAGCACCAGATCGTCCGCGTATAGCAAATTTGAAAGGGTAATTCATCCTAGCTTAGGTGCGTGATTGCGGCATTTGTTGAGTTCAGCAGGCAGATCCGCTAGAAAAAGATGAAATAAGATGGGCGCTAATAAGCAGCCCTATTTTAATCTTTTTGTCGTCCTAATTAGTCTCGAAAGGTGTGTGCCTGCCCCAAGCTTGATTTTGATCCAGGTGTTGGAATGGAGCAGTATTAGGACGTCTAAGAGGCGCTTTGGAATGTCCCAGTTGTATAATTTCTGCCAAAGTTTGTTGCGGTCCAGGCGATCGAAGGCGGCAGTATAGTCAATGAACGTAAGGAACAAGGGTGACTTAGTTGTTTTTGCTGCACCCATCAGGAGGGACAGAGCCTGATGTTAGTTGTGGTCCCTTGGCCTTTACAGAAGCCTGTTTGGTTAAGAAGGATGATGTTATTGTCGGAGGCCCATGATGATAATTTCTCCAGGATAAGACCTGCAAAGTATTTTGCCTCTACGTCGAGCAAGGCAACGAGACGGTAACTATTTGGATGACTCTTGTTCCCATGTTTGTAAATCGGACTAATGACTGACCCATGCCATGAGTCTGGAAGCGTCAGAGTTAGATTTGCGTTGTTGAATATTGGTGCCAGAGATGCACTCCAGAAATCTGCATCTGATTTGTACAGCATAGATGGTATTCCGTTCGGCCCTGGCGCTCCAATGGGTCTCCCTTTTTTTATTTGCCGTCTGATGTTTGCTAGGGTAGCTTTCATTGGCCCTAGCTCGACATCTTTTGCAGGTCTTTCTTCCTTATTAGGGTAGTCAGGTTTTATTGGCCTTATTCCTTCACACTCCCATGTTTCTTGTGTGCTTACGACCATGTGATGATTAAGTTGTTCCTTGGTGCCAGGCCTTAAGGTTTTTGTGCCAGAAGGTATTATTACCATGTCACATGTGGTGTCATCTTCGTTGAAGTGTGATGTTAGGTATTTTGCCCATACTTCCTCTGATATATGTGAGTTTAGCCCTAAATGGTCGGGGTTCTGTAACCTTTTTACCATTTGCCAGACCCTGGAACTGTTTTTTTGCTTCCCCTCGTGGACGAGTTTAGCCCAAAGATCATCATTTCTTTGCTTTTGACTTTCCCATTTCATTCGTTTGAGCTGTTTTTTTGCTTCCCGCAGAGCTGTTTGCAAGCTGTGGTTTACCTGGTCCTTCCTCATAAATCTTAGGGTTTGGTTTATTATTCGTTTTAGTATTTCCATGTCCGGAGATAAATATTTCCAAACTGAAATCCCCTTTGCTTGGCCAGAGTTTTTTGACACCGTACGTCTCATTTTCGCCATCATGGCGTCGATGAAAGAAGATGTTTACTGGTTGGGGTGGATCCTCATGGCTCATCACCATGTGGCTACAGAGAGGTTCGCCTTGAAGGAGGGGAGTTTGGAGGCCTCGAATGTTCTCTGTCTTAGAGTAGATAGCTGTCCCTGGGACTTTAAGGAAGAAAAATTTGGTATAAATCTTGGGTTGAAAAGTGCATATTCTTTTCTTTGCTGGGAGGCTGTCGATGGTTATAAGACTGTCCGGAGTAGTTAAAGAGGTCTTTAATGCTGAGGGTAATACAATTTGTGCAGACCTGTTTAGGTGCTGAGGGGCGAAAGTTGGGCAGAGTGATCTCAGGGGAGTATTTGCCTGGTCATTTTTATTTGTCGTCTGAATTGAAGCTGGAATTGAGGTTGGGTTTTGTTTTGAAGGTAGTGTTTCCATAACAGACACAGTTGGATCCTCCTGAGTGTTTTTATTGTGGTTGAATGGATTAATGGCCTTAGAGTTATTTGGTTTTAGTAGGGACGTTGGTTCTAGATTTCCAAGTTTCCTTTTCCGTGCTTTATGCTTATCTTTTGGTTTAGGCTTTAGTTATAGCCTGACTCTACCTGATCTCATTGTTTTGGTCGTTTGTCGCCTCTCAGTTTTATCCTTATTTGCTTATGCTTTTGAGTGACCCTAACATGAGTTAAAGTTGTAATTGTAGTTTTGAGCCGATAGTGTAACCGCGCCCCCTGTTGAGGCCTGCTAGAGGCCAGCTGGTCGATTGGCTGTGATTTCCAGGTTTAATCGCAGATGTAGTTGGTAGTAGCTGGTCACTGGTAGTTGGTGACTCGCACGAAGAGTAGCAGATATTTTCTAGACGGTGGCTGGCTTGTAGCTGCAGGCTGCCCAGTCGGTCTAAGATCTTAGATGTGCTGGCGTACTGGCGTGCTGAGGGGACAAGTGGACACTGTTGTTGGCGAGCGGTTCACGTGGGGAGGACCACAGGTCAGCGCGACCTAGTCGAGCTGCCTTCCGGCCACCCCCCCAGGCTCTTACTCAGCGGCCGCCTCTATCGGCAACCGTGCTCGCGTGTGCAAAAATGACCTTGTAAATCTTTGTGACGCCTTATGCCGCTGCCATGAGTTGTCAATTTGCTCCCGCGCCTGTTCCAATTCCTTAATGGCTCTACTCCAGGTGAGGACGCGGTCAAGAATGTAGGTGGTTGAGGCGGGTGAGGGGGGGAGCGGCGGGGGGGTCAGAAGGACGAGGTGTGCAAGCTTCTAGGTCCTCTCTCCCCAGACCCCCCGGCCCCAGACTTTTCCTTACCCTGGTCTTTCCTCCTGGGTCGCTCGCTGTTTTATACTAGCAGGCGATGCCGTTCCCGCACCGGCTGTTTGCTGCTTCATCCTCCGGAGTGCTTTGTTGCCTTGTACTGCGGTCTCCTCGCCTTCCTGTGGGAAGCTCTGCATCCGCTCAAGATTGATGCATAGGAGCCCTCTTGATATTGCAAAGACTGCTGAATCAGAGGCTACTGGGCTCCAGATGTGTTTGTGACGGCTCCCCATATTACAATTAAGACTTAGTAATTTTAAGACTGTATAAGGGGCTTACTTTGCTTCACAGATAATAGATCCTGACTTGGATACATAGGCGCCATTTGGAGTGGCTGACTAGGATTTAGTAGCCATTTTGTCCCTCTTCCCTCCTAATGATCTAACTTGGGTGGAAAGTGAGAAAGGACTCTACACATAATAATAATAATAATAATAATCTTTATTTAGATATTACACAGATATCTTTAAAATAAACTTACAAAGTACACATTATATACAAGCTTTTAAAATTGGGAGAATGCAAGCAAACGCTTCAGTGGCTATTAAAAAAATGGAAGTCTTCCTTATCCTGGACCTCCTAATTCTGTGACATTTTAAAAAGGAACAAGCAAGAACTTAAAAAGTTATGTAAAAAAGCTGTTCACCCCTTTTTAGTTACACTGACTGTCAGAATACCGCATGCATATCAAAGACAACTGGAATTCCTAAGGAGCAATTCGATGTATTAGACTGTCAGGTTGCACAACATAATATCATTTCGTGTCTCTTCCCTTAAGTTTTATTAGCGGGCCTCTTTTGAGTTAAGGGAACGGTATGCTTGTAGGATAAAAGTTGTTAATCCTAGATTTAAAACCGTATTTTCAGGGTTCAGAGCCACGATAATGGCTTGCCTACATGTCCGCACACCCAACCTATTCCATTCTGCTTTGAGTTTAAGCTTACGCTGGGAATTAAAGGCTGGGCAGAGGCAAACCACATGTAACAAAGTTTCAGATGCCTTACTACACCCTCTACAGGTTAGGTCATCCGCCGTTCGTCGCCAAGAAGGTAAATCTTGCAGGAAGCGCCAGTCACCCATTCTAATTGCCATTAAACTTCGTTTTATGTACAATGAATATGTGCAAGGCAGATAGGTGGCCGGTGCTACCCGCTCGTAAGAATTGACAAGGGCCCAAGCATGCCTACGTTTGGAAAAGAGTGCTTTGTCTATTGCGAGGGAACTAATTCTCACACAATTTTTAATGACTGTTTTGAATGCAGTCCGACTGTGGTTGAGAGCCCAAAGGTCGCTCGCAGACAATTGATTAATATAGTCCTTGAAAAGTCGACCAAACTTACCTCCTGGATTTTTCTGGGTAATTTCTAGCCAGACTAAGGATTCCAGTGTGCCAATGTCCGCCTGTCTCAGTTTGTGGCAGAGGTTTAAGTATGAGCCGATGTTGGAGGCCTCATAATTTAATAGCCCAAGCTCTAGTCTTACCTGAGCTGCAGATGCAGAGTTTGGGAGATGGAGTACTTTTTTATAGATTTTTGTTGTGTGTCGATTTAAGGCAGTGTTTAATTTTCCCCTGAATAACTCAATTCCATATGATAGAGTAGGGCCAATTTTTGCTCTCAAGACTTCTAAGAGTGGCAGGAGAGTTGGGCCAGAAAGATTTTTTGAGATCTTGGCTAAAGAGACCGCAAGGGTCATAGCTTTAACTGCTATCTCGTTCCGATGTTTGATGAGGTTACCCCTAGAGTCCAGATGGACACCTAGGTACTTATGTGATTGACCTATAGCTAGACGTATGTTGTTATATGACCATCCTCCGCCCGCATGATATTTACTGCCAAAGGGGACAACTTGGGTTTTCTTTAAATTAACCTCTAGTTGATTTATGGTCGTATAAATGAGCAGTTTATCGAGGAGCCTTTGCAGCCCAACCCTCGTAAGGCTGAAAAGTGCTAGATCATCGGCATATAAAAGATTGCTTAATGCCGTGCCTCCTATTTTTGGGGAATGACTGTTGGTTTCGTCCAGTGTAGTTGACAGATCTGCTATAAACAGATTGAAAAGCATTGGGGCCAGCACGCATCCCTGCTTCACACCTCTGGTTGTCAAGATTTTCCGCGAGAGATGCGTGCCGGACCCCAGCTTCACCCTAACCCAAGTATTCGAATGGAGTTGAATAATTGCGTCCAATAGTTTATCAGGAATCCCCCATTTCCTCAACTTTTCCCACAAAGCCGCCCTTGGGACCCTGTCAAACGCGGCTTTAAAGTCGACAAAGCAGCAAAGCACTGGCCTAGATGTTGAGAGTGCTTTGTCGACAATAGTTGACAGTGGTAATAGATTGGTCATTGTCCCAGAGTTGGCAACAAAACCTGTTTGGTTCATTGGGATCAGTTTTTGGTCCTTTGCCCATGTTCTCAGCTCCTCCAGGAGGAGGCCAGCGTAGTGCTTCGCCTCTATATCCAAAAGTGCTATAAGTCTATAATTATTAGGAGAGGCGCGGGGTCCCGATTTATAAATAGGTTGGATGATTGCACCCCGCCATGAGTCTGGGATTGTTGCAGTTCTTAGAGCATAATTGAAGAGGTTTGTCAACAAGCCTGACCAAAGAGCTATATCAGATATAAACAGTTTCTGTGGCAGGCCATTTGGGCCCGGCGCTCCATCTGATCTGGCTCTTGACATAGCCGTAGCAACCTTTTCTTGCGACATCTGGAGGTCCTCGTTGGCAGCGTGAGAGCACTCCGGGGCTGTAATCTGCATATTACTAGTTTCTGTGTCATTCTCACTTAGAGGGCTGTTCTCTGTTGTTCCTGAGCATTCTGGAGACCGAAAGTGCTCTGTAAGGAAAGTTACCCAGTCCGATTCCTGGATGTTTGCCGATCCAAAACTTGATGTACTCTGATATGAATGGTTGACTAGGGCCCAGAATTTTCGTGAATTGCGGCTCTTGCTCTCCCAAACTAACTTGCACCAGAATTGGTTTTCGTGCGTCCGTTTGTCATTGGTGATCGCCAGCTTAAATGACTTTTGAGCTGCTTGATATAAGTTTAAACATTCGCTATTCCCCGGTGCCTTTCCGAGTAACCGTAGAGCTTTATTTCTCTCTTTTTTAAGTAGCTTTGACTGTTGTGAGAGTATAAACTGGCGCGAGGAGGTTCTCCTTGGAGGACGCGAATTTGCTGGAAATAGGTTAATAAGGTGCGTGCATAGCGTTGTCCATGTCGCAATCGGGGAGACATTCTGATCACTTCCATCACTAATCAGGACCATACTTGCTTGTAGAATATTTGGACTAATATCCTCACTCCATCTGAGGCGCTTTAAGTTTTCAGAATGTATTCCCCTACAGGTTGGAAGTGCTGGTTTATGCTTCTCTGAGTTAATATTGAAGGATATAACCTGAGGTCGGTGATCGCTTTCAGATCATGGATGGATACAGAAACTGACCAAGCAATGGAGCAGAGCTGAATTACAGATGGTGTAATCCAGGTAGGATCGTTTGTTTCCGTTTGTCCAAGTCCAGTTGGGGGGGGTATCACCCTCCGATCTACCATTCATTACCAGATAGCCTGCACTATAGAATCGCATCACACAGAATTCTCCTAGACCGCAGTAGGCTTGATTAGGCGGATTTGTTTGGATTACTGCCTCGGTCAGGGGAAATAAGAAAGGCCCCTCGGTTTCGGCTGTTTTGCCTTGGAATAAGTTAGTATTAAAGTCACCTGTGGCAATGCAGTCTGAGTTGGGATGTTCTGCGGCTAAGTCACTCATAATTACCGTTAGACGTGTGAGATGTTCTCTTTTTGTGCGTGTACTTGGGTTGATGTACACATTTAAGAGGAAGAGTGAACGTTGTTCCCGCCATGCGTTGATTTTGACCCCAATTAGCCAGTCTTCATCCAATTTTAGTTGTGTAATTGGACCTTTTAAATTGTTTGATATATATGTTGACAGGCCGCCTTTTGGGTAACCATAGCGGCTAACCCTGAGTGCTGGTTTCCATAGTTCGGTGAAGCCAATAACCGGGCATCCTTGTGTGGCCCAGGTTTCCTGCAGGGCTATTACTGCATGCTTACAAATGAAGGAATGGACTTCTGAATTCCTTAATTTCTGCTGAAGACCGCTGATGTTCCACGAACACACTAAAAAAGTGGAATCTACTGCTAGATTGAACGCTGTAGCGGGTGAGGCAACTTGAAGGCTTATATTTTCCTGGGATTTCCGGGTTTGATCCGCGGGGACTACTCCTTGTGGTCAGTCTAAGTTTTTTGTTGACAGGGTGGCTGGAAGCCAACTCCAGCATTGACTTGAATCGTCATTAATGGCTGCTGTTAGAAAGGGGGTTTTCAGTACTTCAGATCCTAAGGCATTTTTTAAAATTGAAAGCGGTCTAGTGTTAGGGGCAGGCATATGAGTACCAACTTTTGCGTGTGGTGTTGGTTGGTTTAGTAGTGCTGGGGGGTACCCTGGGGTGGAGTATGGATAGACTCTGATGCCCCAGTCCCGCAGGGTAGCCTTATAATCTAAGAATACTCCTGCCCAATAGGCCGACTTGAATGACACCAGGGTTACCTCAGAAGGTTGTGTACCTCTAGGTGGAAGGAATACGATTGATTCAATGTCGTCCGATGCCAGACCTTCAAACCCCGAGGTGCCATTCACTAGTTTTATGATATTAGATCTGTTAAGAATATCATGCCACCCTTTTGATGTGTAATCAGGAGCTAATATAATATGGGAGAGTTGCGAGTCGCTTTTGTTCTCTTTACTGCATAGGCTTGGGTCTGTCTTATTAATTTTAGTGATCGGTGGTCCTGCTTCTGGTTCCTCCTTCTGTTGTGTCTGGTGTTGAGGAACCTTACTCAGTGTCAGACTGTTTTTGAGCAAGGGTGTTTTAAGATTGTAAATTGTTTTTGTTAAATTCGGTCTGGTCGTTAAGTTGTCCGTCCTAGATGGTATTGAATCTGGCGCTGGGTTAGAAACAACTGAAATTGCTGTAGTCCCTGATAAACTTGGTTTGTTAGCTTCCACCCTTTGTATTTCTTTAACGTTGCTTATATCTTCTGTCGCTGTTCCCGCAACTGACTCAGTTAGAACTTGTTTGCAGCCCTGGATCTGTTGGATGACAGTTGCAGCTAAGTCCCCTTTTTGTTGGATTGCACTAAGGTTTACTAGGGGTTGTGGTGTATTAGTTTCACTTAAGACTTTTTTGTTGGCTGCCATTGCAAAGAGAGGAAAGAAGGTTGTAGGGACAGTTGTAACTTTTGCCCTTGTTTTGTTTCTATGTTTGCGCTGGCGTTTGCGCTCTCTCTTGCTACACTGTGGTAGTGTAGCGGTTATCAGGGGTACTAGATCCGGAAAGGGACAAACTGCGATGGTCAGACGATGTGTTATCCGCAACTCGCCACTGGAGGGAGCCTGGCGGTTGCAGAACTACAATCCCCAGAAGCCCCGCAGCCAAGGAAACGGAAGTGTGGTGTCAACAAAAGCCTTCCGAGGTAACGGCTCGGGGCTTGTCAATCAGGACCATGAGTGAGGCCGGGACGGAGCCTTGCTTGTTTCTTGGAGTGGATTTTGGTGCTTAGTTGGCCTTGAGCAGAAGGAACTGCTTTTCTGCACTTCGCGTAGACTGCCGTTTGTTTTCCAGATACGCGAGCCCCCCGCATTGATAAGACGGGTGGCCTCGCGTTGTGTTGAGTGACGTTTGTGAGACCCGCGCAGGAGCGCGTTGTCGTCTCCGTCACTGTGTGCCTTCATTTGGACCTTTTGTGTATCCTGGCGTGCCGGTACCGGTACGTGCAAGTCCACGAGACTCCTTGCTGATTTTGTTTTTTCTTTGTTTTCATTCCTTGCTGATTTTGCCTACGTTGGGGAACCCTTGCTGTATATTGCATTCACCAACTATCCGGCTACCGCCGAGGAGGCTAGTTACTTTGTCCAGGATATCTACTGTTCGTGGTTTGCTTCATTGAAGGGTTACAGGCGCTCCTGTCCACCACAACAGTTAGTACTTGCTCTTCGAGTTATGTTATATTACTTTCCTGACTGTAAAGTGCTGGGCTTCTAATTGTTTGTTCTTGTTCTTCCCTCACCTGCAGTATACCATCGCGGGTTCTAAGAGACCGGCGAGGGAGTGGGTGGACGGCATACTACATCCCTTCAGAAGCCCCTCTGGACAACCTTTTGTTATTTTATCCACTTCCCTTTTCCCCGGGGGGCATACATACATAGTTGTGTTTTCCTTACACTGTGTGTTGTGAGTCCTGGAGAGGAGGGGGGATATTCATCTATCCATCGTTCCTGCTGACATCTCTCAGAGGTTAGTGGTATATCACCATTGACGTCGTGACAGGTAGGGGGGCTAACTGCCTTTCCGGTTTTGGTGGTGCCAAGGCTGATAAGCCGGCCTCTGGCGCTGCCTCGATTTGGGCTATATAGGTTGTGCGCCCGCTTGGGGACCGGGCATTTTCGGTTGTTGCTTCAATCAACTCAGAGTCCGTTAATTCGGTTTGGAGTCGGTCAGCTATTAACTGCTCGCTTGGCTGGTTTGTGGCGGGGACTTTCCCTGCACTCTGCTGGGTTCCTTTTTCCGTGATAGTCCAGGGATGAGCTGGTTCTTGATTCATGCATGGCGGTACGTGCGATTGCGGACAGAGAGTTATAAGTGAGTTGCCTCCCTTCAGCAGTTTGACTTCTTCTATGACATTTGATAGAAAAGCTGGAAGCGACGAAAGGGAGTCGATGATTGGAGAGCAACAACAGACCGACTGGATGAGCTTTGCAGAGGATTGCGCTCCTACTATTAGGTTATTCAGTTTATCCAGTTTGTTGTCAATGCCTGCAGTGAACAACGCTAAAGTATTCAGAAGGTCGACCTGCACATCCAGTTTGTCAGAGTGATAGTTTAATGCATTAACAGTTTGTTGAAAAGTTTGCAGGAGCTGAGGCCAGACACCTGTTGCTGTGGGCTCCTCTTGATTAGGCTTTGGATTTGATGTACGTTTAGGTGAGTTTTTTTTTTGTTGAAAACTTTTTATTAATTTTAGAACAAGAAAACAAAAAAAACAATACAAAACAAGGCAGTACATTATAACGGGTCATCACGTGGTCTGTGGGGGGGGTACGTAGAGAATCAAGCGGTAGTGCAATCAATAAGTGGGGGGGGGGGAGAGGGGGGGAAGGAGACCAAAATATATACAATACAACTATATTCCTGCGGAGGAAATGTCAGGTTGGGAGGAAGACAAATCATCATCAAATTCCGACAATGGGGGAGTACATATATCTCCACGGTATGCGTTCCATTGGGTCCACACTTTCCCCCACTTGCCTGGTCTGCCACGGGAAACATACACAGTTTTTTCTCGAAACATGCACCAATCCATGTTTTGTGTCCACCCCAGAAGTGTCGGAGGCCTTTGAGCGCCCCACAATTGGGCAATATCACGCTTGGCCACCATGTTGCCCAAGGTCGTCCAACGGAGCTGCGCTTGATTGTAGTCATTCGGCTCCCAGACGTTCAACAAGCATCTTCGCGCTTCAGGCATTAATCGCACTCCCGTGACCTCGCTCATTACTTCATGCACGCGGTTCCAATAACGTAGCACAGCAGGGCATTCCCAAATAATATGAAGGAACGTAGCCACCATACCACATCCGCGCCTGCACAAGCCATCCATCGAAAATCCCATTCGAACCAGACGTGGGCCAGTCGCATACACCCTATGCAAAATTTTTAGTTGAACGAACCGAAGACGTGCCGGGATAGCCACTTCCTTCGGGGAAGAAAGAGCGGACTGCCAGTCCTCATCATCGAGTTCTAGACCATCACTGGTCCACAACCCTCGAAGACTATCTAGCAGATCAGTCCTGGTGTTGATCAACTTTTTATAAATTAGCGAAATCGTGCTATCAGGAACGTGGCCATCCAGAATCCGATCCTCAAGCGGGGACGCCTCCGGCACGTCCGAGCCTAGTGGAAAAACAGACAAGACCGCATGCCGGACTTGCGCATATCTGAAAAATTCCTTATCATTCAGCCCATACTCAACTTTCAATTCCTCAAACGTCTTGACCCTGCCCTTGATCCATACGTCATCTACCCTACTGATCCCGATCATGTCCCACCGATCAAATCCCTTCGATTGCCAAAGGGAGCCCAGTTTATCCGAAGCATATAGTGGGGTAGCCCGGGTCGGCCTGTCAGCCCATCCCGTGGCCGCCGTAGCTCTACGCCACACCTGCACTGCTGTTTTGGTGGGGCCCGTTAGAGGCTCGCCAGCCGATTTCGCATATAGAGCCCTATTGTAGTCCCCACCGGGTAGCAACCATCTGTCCATCGCAAAAGCCGGGTTTAGTGGGGGAGTGTAGGTGCCATGGTTGATGGCCCCCAATTGAGAGGCCCAGTAATAGCGACGAATGTCCGGGAGAGCGATGCCGCCATCGTACCTGGGGAGAGTAAGCTTCGAGAGGGCGATGCGAGGACGGCCCCCCCATAACAATTGCCGCTGTAGACTCTCAATCTCACGAAAATAATCCGCTGGCACTACATCAAGCGTGTTTTGAAGCGCATAAAGGATTCGGGGGAGCGACATCATCTTAAACAACGCAGCCCGTCCCAAGGGAGAAAGGGGGAGTCTGCTCCAAGTCCCGACATCCGCCCGAAGGCGTCTGAGAGGGTGCAGCAGATTGCGCTCATACCGAAGTGTGGGGTCCAAGGTGACAAAGATTCCCAGATATTTGAAACCATCTAGTACCACCGGAATAGGACAATCACGGGGCAGGAGAGGAGTATCACCGGAAAGAACATAAACGCAAGATTTAGACCAATCTATAACTAAGCTGGAATTTTTACGGAACGAAGTCAAAACGTCGAAAAGGACGATTAACGACTTTCGGGGCGATGTGAGGTACAAAAGGATATCATCTGCATACAGAGATACACGGTCTTCAAATTCCGGAGACCATCGAATGCCCTTCATGGATGGTTCCCATCGCAGCCAAGCCACCAGTGGCTCTAAAGCAAGGGCAAACAAGAGTGGGGACAACGGACAGCCCTGGCGCGTACCTCTACCAAGAGCAAAGGAGGCTGAGACACGTCCATTCACCACTACCTGGGCTAAGGGAGCTGCATAAAGCAATCGAACCCAACGGATAAAGGTGGGCCCAAACCCGAATTTGGAAAGGACCGCCCAAAGATAGGCAAGTATAAAATCCTAGGACATCCACAAAATAAGTGACCATAGACGCTGGACCAATAGAAAGAACAAAATGTAGGGAGATAATGTGTGTATTTAAAAAGGTTGTGATATATTTAATTCAACATAAAGTAAAAATCATATAGAGACTAATAAAATAAGTCAAACTATATGATACAATAATACATTAACATATTAAAATCTTTGGCACAATACATCAAATACATTCATTAAGAAAAGAAAAGAATAACCTCCTAATACAAGTATAAATCCTGACTAATAAAATACTAATGTACAAAAAAGCAATATGTACTAAAATATTAAATGTCAACTATTCCAGATTAATTCAATGGACTCAAAGATAGGGCCATTCAATCGTGTCAAACGCCATGGTGGCGTCCAAAGACGCCAAGATGGCCGACTCTTTCAATGTCCCCGCTCGCGCGAGGACACCATGCAAGCGCCGAAGATTAAGTGCCGTATTGCGATGTGGTATAAATCCGGACTGGTCCGGATGAACCAGATCGCCTATAACAGCCACCAGACGATTAGCAAGAACTTTGGCCAGGATCTTGGGTTCAGCATTTATTAGGGAAATGAATAACCACTATGGAAGCCAATCTCTGGTCAGGAGGAAGAAACCCTTCCGCCAGTGATTCCAAAAACATAGATCGCATATATGGTGCCAGCACATCCGGACGGAGCTTGTAAAGTTCTATAGGGAGTCCATTAGGGCCCGAGGCCTACCCGGAGCGGATCGAACGGATAGCGGTCGCAACCTCATCCGCCGTGGGCGGAGCTTCCAGCAGGTCCCTCTCAGAATCAGACAACCATGGTAGCGAAATATCGCGTAAAAGCATGTGAGAGTCCTGCTCCGGTCTATCGGACACAGGGGAGTACACGTCCCGAAAATAATCGGCGAACCTCTCAACAATCCCAGCAGGGTCCGTGATACTGTCACCATTCGCGTCAACTATAACAGGAACCACTCGACTCGCGCATTCTCTCCTATCCAACCAAGCAAGCAACTTCCCAGCCTTATCACCCACATCATACAGACGTCCCTGCTGTTCACGACTCATCTCCTTCGCTGCATCAGTCACCAGAGCTCTGTACTCCTGTACTCCTGTTGTTTTAGGTCCAACAGATGAAGCCTCTCAGGGGAGACCCCAGTATCAAACTCTCCCTCAAGAACGGTAATTTCAGTCTCAAGACGGACAACCTCCTCTCGTCTACATCTCTTAACATTGCCAATCGACACGAGGGCCTGCCCCCGAATCACAGTTTTATACGCCTCCCACAAGGAGACAGAAGAGGAGACTGACCCCACATTTTCGGCAAAGTACTGATCAATTGTCTTAAGTAGTTCCGCTCTAATCTTAGGATCACGGAGGTACCATGGGTTGATCGGGGCCACACGACCCTCCGAACCCCCATGTGCGTTCACAACCAACCACAGTGGGGAATGATCTGAAATACCCCTGGCAAGATGTTTCACCTCCCCTATACGGGAAGTCTGGGAGGAGGGCATCAAAACATAATCCAATCTCGAAAGGCTGCCGTGGGCCCCAGAGTGAAATGTATACTGTTGTTGTCCAGGATGATGTAAGCGCCAACAATCGGTCAGCCCCAGCGCCTCCAGGAAGTCCCCAAGCCAGGATTGGAACTTAGCGAGAACTCGGGGAGGGTAACGATCACACATCCCAGACACTACTGAATTAAAGTCTCCCCCGACAACAAGCAAACCCTCGGGGACTCCCAGAATCACTCTCCCCAGATCTGCATAGGTCGTAGATTGAAGACCTCGGGGTATGTAGACAGAAAATAATGTAACCACCCTACCCTCCCAACGCCCCACAATGGCGGCGTACCGCCCTCTATCATCAAGTATAATGTCGTCAACAGCGAGGGAGAGGGAGGTCCGGATTAGAATGCCCACCCCTCTGGAGTCAGAAGTGAAACCTGAGTGTGCAATGAGACGATAGCCACGCCTATTCATGGCGTGGCACGTATTACCCAGCAAGTGCGTCTCCTGAAGCAAAACCACATCAGGGGACAAGCGTCTCAATAACTGCAAGACCACTCCCTGTTTAATTCTGTCTCCCAGACCATTTACATTCCAACACAGTATTCGTAGTCCCCTACCCTCCATCCCAGAGTCCACCCCAAGTCCCCCCCCCCACCAGCCGCGACACCACAACACAGAAGATCATCAGTATTATGCCTTGAAAAAAACAAAGAAACACATCCCTGAACTTCCCAACCCCCCAGAACAACATCATACCCCCCACCCCGCACCCCTGCGTTAGACTCAAAAGCCACCCCAACTCGCAGCGTGCCTGTCGCCCTAACATACAACTAATCTACGAAAAGAACCCCAAAGGAGGAAGTCTCACCCAACCCTCACCCACACCCCAGTAAGACAACGGAGTAGCAATCATTATCAATATAGCAGCGAACCACTGCCGAAAGTCAAAGCGTTGGTCCGGGGGCCGATGTCACTCCCTATTCCTGCTCCGTCGGGCCGCCTTCCGCTCCACCGGAAGGTTCCGATTGTTCAAATCGCCCTCGTCACGTAGGCAGCGAGTCCAAGCAGTCATTAGCTGCTGCAGGATGGTCAAAGAAAAATGTTCTATCGTTATGGACGATACGCAATCGAGCCGGGAAAAGCATGGCATATTTCATGTCCCTGTCTCTCAGTCTCTTCTTCACTCCTTGAAATCCCAGCCGCTGTTTCTGGACTTGTTGGGTGAAGTCCGGGTAAAAGCTGACCGCAGCGTTCTCATATTCCGTGGGGCCTGATGCGCGGGAAGCCTGCAGTATCACATCTCTGTCACGAAAGTTGAAAATCCGCGCAATGATGGGGCGCGGAGAGGCACCCAGCTTGGGCGGGCCACCCGGGACACGGTGGGCCCGTTCAACTGCAAAAAACTTGCTCAGGCCCTTGGGCGCTAAATGATTTAGGACAAGGTCCTCCACCAGTAGGTCCACAGCTGACGAGTCAGTCTTCTCCGGGACACCGACCAGTCGGACGTTGTTCCGTCGTGCTCGGCCCTCAAAATCGTCCAAGCGACAGGAGAGATAGTCACGGGCGGATCTCAGATTACCGACCTCCGTCTGGAGGTCAGAGACATCGGTGATAAGACTAGTAGTCTTCAGGTCGAGAGACTTGACCTTTTCGTTGGTTTTTGCAAGATCCGCCCTGATCAGATTGACGTCTATGGCAACAGTGTCCAGCTTGTGGGTTAGGGCCTCATACTGCTGTCCCATCGCGGCCTTCATCCCAGCAATGGCGCACATGACGTCTTTCAACGACGGGTAATCACCCAGTAGGGATTCGTCCTCAAGGCCGGCCCGGGGTTTAGCCATTCCGCTCGGAGAGCTCTTAGTGAGGGTATATCGGTCCATGACGTTGGATTGGACAGAACCTCCTCGAGCTGCCGGTCTGGTCTTGCACCTCTCTGCTTCAGGCTTGGTAGCCATCTTAGGTCGTGTGCCCCGGAGGGTATTCTGAGACCTAGTGAAAATGGCTACACTCGATGTGCTCGCTGAAACTCAGAGAATAAAGTGAGGACCAATCACTAGGCAAAGAGCAAGAAAGTCCAGATCTCCGAGCGATGTTGCGAATAGTTGAGTGAAGCAAGCCACCAGGGCGACCAAGGCAAGGCCAATGACGTACGGTCGTCAGAATCGAAACCGAAAGTAGAAGACCGGGCAAGGGAGGGTAGCGCAGGCCGTTGTTATTCAATTACTACCCGGCTGGCAGAGTAGGCAAGCCCGGGGCAGTGCCATGGAGCAGGCCGACAACATTCAAAAGCCATATCTTCGGTTCCCGGAGACCAAATCGAAATTCGCAAACGGATAAGTGATCAGCAGGTTCTCGACCACAAAAGCCTGTCGTCCAAATCAGGATTAGTTGCAGGATAGTCGTTGGAGGTGGCGAAGGTCCGGGAGCTCTGAGCTCACGCGACCATCTTGGGTGCGCGCTAAGCTCCTCCTCTTAGGTGATTTTTTAAGAAAAAATGACAGGTCCGCTAAAAACTGGTCATTTGAGTCGGATTTTTTTGATGGTTTTTCCGGTGATGTCATTACTACCGGTGTTGGTGAGAATACAATTTGATGGGGACTGGACACGGCCCGGTGATCCTTTGGAGCACTTATAGTTTGGGGCAATTGAGCAGAACCTAAAATTTTGTTACAGACGTGAGAATCTTCCACGTGAATTTGCGGAAAGATTAATTGGCGATGAGGGACCGTTATAGGTTCCTTTAATGCGACTAAATCTTGACATGACGATGATACTGATATTTCTGGTTTCTGGGCTTGGTCTTTAAGAGGGCTTGAGATATGCGAAGGGCTTAACTGAAGGTTTTCCGAAAAACAGGCTTCATGCTTGGACATAGAGATAGACATAGAGGTAGGCGAAGAGACCTGGCCTGAGTGCAGTTGTTGATGATGATTAGATTGAGGGGTTTCTTTTAGGCTGAACCCCCCAGGCCGGGGTGCGATTGAAACGTTAAGAGCGGAGCCAAAAGTAAAAACATCCGAGAGTAGTACCTGATGTAAAGAATGCGGTTGAAATGGGAGCATACTTATTTTGGCCAGTTGGTCCGGTGCTCCGAGCCTGGTAGCCTCCGATGGCTGGAACCGTGGAAGAGTGTTCGACATAGATGGAATTTTTTTATAATAGTCCACAGATTCGAAGGTTTTGAGGTATTTGGTGTAACCATACTCTTGCCGTTGTGAATGGTATTACTGTTGCCATTGCTAATTGGCGACGTTTTTACTGTGTTCCCTGTTTCATTGCTTCCTTGGTGGGGCTCCACACCCATTATCGACTGTTTTGGTTTCCTCCGTTTTGGAGCGGATGCTGTTTTTCTAATTTTCCCAGATCTCATGGCTTCTGTTAGTTGAAACGGATCAAGGCGAGCTGCGATGGATGACCTTGTCAAGAAACCGATAAGGTGCCTCTACTGAGCTCTTTTGGAGTTTGAAAACTGGTGGATCTAATAATTCTGGTATCTCTGGTGGGTCAGAAGGTCAGAAGGTGTTATCTCTAGCTAGCTAATGTTGGCCTGAGTTTTGAGTCTGTGCTGTCAGTATTATCCTGCGAGATTAATTTATTCTCGCTACCAGGGCAGCCAGGTCTATTAGTAACTGGCGTTCTTCATAAGTTGCTTTTGGCGCTTCGATGGGGTCGCACCAGTGCTTTAATCAATACTTTGCTAGTGGCACCCCCCCGCACTTTTGTATTGTTTTGAATTCCCAGCCCCTGTCCTCCCGCCCGCGCCCGCCCGCTCGCCGCACCACTCGCGCCCCAGGCCAGGAGACCAGATCCTGACCCTGTGTTCCCCCCTCCCCTAACTGAAGCCACACAGGTACTGGGGAGGTGGAATGGGACAGGACGACTCAACCAGCCTGTGAGGCAGGTCGGCAGCGAAGCTAGTGAGCGCCGGGTGGATTCGAGGGGGAGGGGGCGGGGGGAGCAGCCCCAGAGCTGGGTAAGAGGGCGAGTACCCCACACGCCCGAGAGGCCAGGCAGGGAGGTGGAAGCTGCGAGGGAGAATGGACAGGCCACGGACACAGGAGACAAGAGCCAGAAGAGCGCGGTGACCGAGAAGGGCACCCTGCAGTTTGAAAAGCAGCACAGGGAAGGAGGGGGGTTAGGTAGGCTGCAACGATCGGCACACCGCACACCATGCGGCACCCGGGGGGAGCGGAGGGGGGCTTAAGGCACGGAGCCAGGGACCGGGATCTGGGTCAGGCCCGTTTTCACCCAGCCGCCAGCCGACCAACCAAATGCCCTGCTCACTCCGCCAGCGGTGTCAAAGATGACCCTTGCGCCTTACAGCCACACACCCGCTTCTGCCGACTTACCGGTGCGCGGAACCACTGAACCGCTGCAGCCTCCCCCCTGTACTGGCAATGCCCGAGAGGAGATGGAGGCCGACTCTCTCTCAGCTCCCAGCTCTCCCAGCCTGACCCCGACTCGGCTCTCAGCTCACGGCCTGTGCCAGCGTCCAGCTCCACCCTCCGCTCCAACGACTCCCTCGCCTCACCTGACGGCACGTCCAGAAGCACTGCGACTCCTCCCGTTAGTGGGGCGCGGCCTTGACAAAGTCATCGATGACTCTACACATCTTACTACCTTGGTGGACATCTTGAAATGGAATTCAGTTTAAAAAAGAAAATGAACCTGAAGATTTTACCATCTTAATTATTTTGTTTACCTCATTGTTTATCTTTATTTATTTTTTTCAAATGTATTTGTCTGTGTAAAGTACTTAATCCTACCACTTTACTTTTAATATTTACTTATTTTATTTTACTTTATTGTACTTTACTTATATATCCTCGTTATAACGTACTTGTACTGGGCAAATCACTATTTATTAATGCTCTATGTACACCCTCAGCGATCCACCTTATTTGTCCTTTTAATTGGTGTTAATTCTATTATTTATACTCATTCTACCTCACTTACCCTGAATGACCTCACCTTATCCTCTCGCAGTTAAATGAAACTCTCAAATTGGTATTCTATTTATTTAACCCCCTTGTGTCCACTACGAATACAATATGCAAACTATACTTAAGCATACTTGCTGCCAATAGTTTCTGTTATAACTTACCCCATCCTGCCACTTTATTTTATCTTAATTTTTGGTTTATCTATCCTATTTGTAACTTACTGATAACGGTTGCAAATTATTATCTATTAACGCATTAAGTGCACTCCTAGCATTCTACCTCATTTGACCTTTTATTTGGTGCTAAACTTCTTATCTATCTTTATTCTCCCAGCCTGCATACTGACATACCCCATTTTATCTTTTTATCGCAATGTGAAATTTAAATCTTATTCTATTTTATTCAGATGCCCAATGGCACTTATATTCCTTCTTCCTGCTTTTGATTTATTTATCCACGCCTTTTATCTCACTGACTTCTTTATCTTCTTTACCCCCTTTTAGTCCTACTCACCCGCCTTTTCCCCCCTAATTTACTTCTCTCAACCATCTTATCTCCCCGCCTCCCACTTTCTCCATTCTCTTAGTTCGACCAGTCTACTGCCTTTCCCTGACACCTACCCCCTCTCCTACCTTCCCCCGATCTATAACCTCCCCATCCTATTAACACCTTTCTTGACTCGCCTTTCCACGTGGGGATGTTCACATTTCACTTATATTCCCCTGCCCCCTTTCCTCGCTCACCCACTCCCCTTTACTCACATCTGCTCCATTGCAATTGACTCATCGCTCTTCTTCCCTTTCCCCGCCCCCCACCACAATCACAGACTCATCATGCCTCCCCTTAATGATACTCTTTTGACATCGGAATCACCCATTACCAGGCATGGCCCTAATTCTTGGTCTATCCTATACCCTTCACACCTTTCGAAAAATGGCAAAAAAAAATTTAAACAAACTTCTTATTCACCACCATGAAACCTTGTTCGATGACAACTACCATAGCCTAAACTCCATAATAAAAACGAACTACATCTTCTTCACTAAGCGCCCTTCCAAATGGAAAAGCATCTTCCTCCAACTCCTTCCTGTTACAAGGTCCTGCAAAATTCCTTATGGCTTGAAACTTTCCACCACTCCTTCATCCACATTTCCTGGTGAAATTGACATCTCTATATTCAAATCTGGGAATATCCTTATACAAGCTTCCGAACACCACCTCTCCATTTTTGAACACCACTTTAGCTCCCTATCCCAAACCTTAATTCCCACTATTACCATCAACCGTCCAGCACCCCAACTGCATGATGCCCTCTTATCCCCTTCCTTGCCTTCCACTGTTTCTCCAACCTCCAATGAAACACTTGATTCTCTGACGTCCTCCCCCACGTCACCATTAGCTTCCCCCTTCTATTTCTCCTCCAACCCCCTCTTTCTCCCAAACGCCCCGCCCTTCAATACCCACATCCCCTGAGCCCTCAAATGCTCCTTTGAATAACTCCAATATCCATCCCTCTTAATAATCTTACTACCTCACCTTCAGTCACGCAAATCCTCACCTCTCCTCATGTAACTCCCATCCCTTTATCCCACAATGGCTCCACTAATATCTTTAACGTTTTCTCCTGACAACCATCCTCCCTATTATTCTTCTAGCAGCACCCAACTCCCCTCACAGACCCTTAGTTCCTCCCATGAAACCTGTTGACTCCTGGTAATACCTTCTCTCACAATTCTACTCCTACTTCAACCTGTAACCTTAACACCCCTCTCATTCCTCCGCCTGGTTTCCCACCTTTTCCACACCCTAGACGTTCTACCCCGAATAACATGGACCACTCCCCCCTCTCACCCAATCTTCCTGCCTCCCTCCTGGTCTCACATCTTACTCAAACACTCCTTAATATTGAACTCCATCTCTCAATCCTAGTTTTAGAACTCTCTTTACTCAGAAATGAAGTCTACTCCCTCTCCACAAGAAACCAGTACAATTACACCTATTCCCCAGACTCAACATTAACTTACCCTACGCTCCTGAACCTAGGGAATACCTCCCCTCATGACAATTCTCCCCTTAGTCCTCCAAGCAAAAATAGCTCACTTAGTTCGCCCTTCTCCCCGCCCTTTCCCCCCTCACATGTCTTCCCTTATCTCAATAAAGTCCATCCCCTCACCACCACCCTGACCATGATTCCCCTCCTCCTCCTCCTTCATCCATTCCAGTGATTGTGGGAACTAGTAGGATCCCACCCTCCCCAGTCCCACTGAGACCACCTCAGTAACTCGCCAATATCCACTCCTGCCCCCCCCCCACAAAACCTAATGAACCTTGACCTCTCAAATGCATGCTGATAAACTGTCGATCGGCCTCCTGTCATGCTACTGAAATTGCTGAAACCATCCTCAGTGAATACATTGATATTGACTTTTTGACAGAAACCTGGCTTAATACTCACTCCACATCAACCCTTGACTTGATCTCACCCCCTGGCTACTCTATCCTTAGAAAAGACAGGCCTGGAAAATTGGAGGGGGCCTTGCCATCATTTATAAAGCTGAATTTCAACTCTCTCCTATTACTCACCCTGACCCTACCACTTTTGAATACCTTGGTGCGGAGCTTACTGTACATGGATCCCCCCTATCTGTCTACATAACATCTACCACCCTCCTGGCGAACCTTTTCCCTTCGCTGAAGAGCTTTCTGATCTTCTTATTCAATCATCTATTTCCAAATCCAGAAATCTCTTCCTCGGAGACTTTAACCTCCATTTCAACAAAAAAGATGACCCCACGGTCATTCTTCTCAAAGACTTACTAGAAATAAATGATTATAAACAACTCTGTAACTCTCTTACACACTCCAAAGGAGCCACCCTCAACGCTATAATTACTAGGAAGGATCTGGCTTTTCTTTCCCACATTATCCCCATAGATTGGTCTGACCACCACCTCATCCTCTTTACGATTAATAACTCGGTGCCCACCCTTCCTTCCAATTTAATCAGACAAAAGAAATTAATTAGAAATCTTCACTCTGTCGCTTCTGGCGAGCTTGAGACAAAAATAAAAGATTGTCTACAGCTTACTCCCCTTTCTCAAAGTCCCACAGATCTTACCAAACACTATAACAATTCTATCAGTGATGTCCTTGATTTAATAGCCCCAGCTAAACTAAAACTTCAAAAAAATAAACCCTCCAGATCCTGGTTTAATACTGACCTTAATAATGAGAGACGTGCTCTCAGACAGACTGAACGCACTTGGAGACAACAGCCTTCCGCCTCGAATCTTATTCTCCTTAGAACTGCGAGGGCTACAAAAACATATCTTTAATGAAAAAGCCACTTTCTTCCGTTTACAATTAAACCGGGCAAGAAACCGACCCAGGGGATTATTTAACATCATCAAAACCCAAACTTTCTCACCCCCCCCCCCCTCAACTACTAGCTACGGTCGAAAGATGCAAAGATATTGCTAGCTTTTTTTCCGAAAATATTTCAAAGATCGATCGAACCTTCATCTTTACCCCCCTCCAGTTAACCACCATCCCCTCACTCATCCCCTCTCCTTATCTCCATCCTCTCCCATTATTACTCCTGATCCCGCCCAACCCCCCCAGCTGCTACCTCGTTTGAAACCTCCCACTCCGTCCCCCAACTTAAAAACAAGGCTCTCTGGAACAACTTTAGTCCAGTTTCTGAACATGATGTCCTTAACATCATCGCCATGCTTAAACCATCCTCACATACAAAAGATCCCCTTCAATCCTACCTGGTACAAGAACTAAAACACATCATAGCTCCTTATTGGACTACTATTATCAATTCCTCTTTTGCTAATGGTAGTGTCCCTGCATCTCTCCAGTTAGGCCAAGTTACCCCCACCATCAAAAACGTCTCTGCCAACCCTAATGACTTAAACAACCTCCTATCTCCAACCTTCCCTTCCTTTCAAATGCCCTGGAGAAATGTGACCTGCTTCAATTGGACAAACATATCGACTCATTCAATCTCCTGGACGTCCTACAATCAGGCTTTAGAAAGGGTTGTAGCACTGAAACTGCAATGCTCAACATCATCGATGACATCCATTGCTCCCTAGATACGGGTGAATCTTCCCTCCTCATTCTTCTTGACCTCTCAGCTGCCTTTGATACCGTTAACCACATTGCTTTACTCAATATCCTAAAAAATAGTTTTGGCTTGGATGGTGCCGTCCTCAAATGGTTCACATCATATTTCCAACATAGAACCCAACAAATTAAAATCTCTAACTGCCTCTCTAAACCCCAACCTGTTAATTTGGGTATCCCCCAGGGCTCCATTCTCTCTCCTACTCTATTCAACCTCTTTATGGAACCCCACACTCTCATTCTTAAACAAGCAGGAATCAGTTACCACCCATATGCTGATGAGCTTCAACTTTACTACAGGATCAAATCGCATAATGACATCTTGCATCTTAATGACACGTTGACTAAGATTCAATCGTGGTTCCATTGTAACCACCTGAAATTAAACCCCAAAAAAACTGAAATCATTCTTTTTTCCCCTAAAAACCACATGCTCCCTATCCAAAACTGGATCTCAGACATTAAAGCTCTTAATTGTTCTCTCTCCATCACTAACTCGGTAACGTCCCTTGGCATCAGCGTTGACCATAGCCTCAGTCTTACTCCCCATTAAAAAAACTCTGCCAAAGGCGCTCTCTTTACACTACATCATCTTAAAAAAATCAAACCCTTTATTCGTGCGGATGACTTTAAATCAGTTGTACAATCATTGGTCCTGTCCAAAATTGATTACGGTAATGCGAATCTTGTTGGAACTCCTAAAGTCCACCTAGCCCCTATCAAATCTGTTCTCAACCTCGCTGCCAGGCTAATTACTGACTGCAAACGCTTTGAGCACATCTTCCCCCGTCCCCAAAAACCTTAAATGGCTTCCGATAGAAGGCAGAGCTACCTATAAGACCGCTTGCATCACTCACAAAGCCCTCCACCAAAAGACCCCCTCTTACCTCTTACCTCTCCAACAAACTACACAAAGCGTGCTGCACTAGAAATATGAGGAGCACTAACGCACATGTACTTGTTCCTCCTCTGTTAAAAAAGAGATCAACGCAGTCTCGCTCTTTCTCTGGAAATGCACCATCTATCTGGAATGCCCTTCCCAAAGATTTACGTTGCAACTCTTCCTATACTTGCTTCAAAAAAGAACTTAAGCTGCTCCTTCTTAAAAAATACTGGGGTCCCTAAGTTATAGCTCACTGACTACCAATCTCTTCCACCTTACATTGTATGGTGGGTGTTCCTTACTGAAACCTGGGCCACTGAGTCCTCTGGTCCTGACTTGGTAGAGGCTGTGCCGGAAGGGTATTCTCTATCTAGATTGGATAGAGTGGGGCGTAGAGGAGGTGGTCTTGGAATCCTTTACAAGACCTCCCATACATGTCACACCACTCAACTTTCCAGGCCCTCTGACCTTTTTCAAGCCCTCCATTTTCATATAAAATTGCCAGATGCTGCCCCTTTTGTGGGCATCCTGGTGTACAGACCTCCTGGACCCAGGACAGATTTTAGTCAGTCTCTTCTTAACATTCTAGAGCCCTATTTCGGATCGGCCAATTTGACTGTTTTGGGTGACCTAAACTCTCATTTGGATAACCTTGATTCTAAAGATTCCTTGGCTCTTTTGGACTCACTATCTGCATGTGATCTTGTGCAACTGGTCAAACAGCCTACTCATCAGGCAGGCCATACGTTGGACGTGGTTTTTTCTAATGATGATAGGCTCAAAATAGGCGATCCCATCCCATTGGCCTGGTCCGATCACTTTGCTGTCCCTTTGGTGCTTCGGATCGCCCTGATGCCCGCAAAGACTGGTGTCCCCAGTCAACCTACATCCAGGAGGAACCTTAGGAAAATCACGAGCGCCACGCTGGCTCCACTGATGCAAAACTATAATGCTGATCATTCTGAGGATGTCAGTATAGCTGCTTCGGACCTGTCCAAAGCCATCATTGCAGCAGTAGATGTGCTCGCTCCTATTTCTTCTTGCTACTCTGCGAGAAAGATACCCTCGGCACCCTGGTTTTCAGAGACCCTAAGGCTCATGAGACAGGGGTGCAGGAAGCAAGAAAGGGTTTGGCGGATGAGCTGGAATATAAAGGAGAGGGATAAACATAAGAAGCTCCTCAAGGAGTACAAGATTGAGATCATCAGAGTGAAGCAAGAGTACTTTGCTAACCTGACAATGGCTCTTTCCTCTCCCAGGGATCTTTTAAAATAGTGGACTCGCTTTGTACGCTACAGTTGCCGGACCTTGTAGTAAGCACTCAGGAATTCTGTGATAAAATCGCAGGATTCTTCCACTCGAAGATCGCAGACATCTATTCCAATCTTGAACTACAAAGATCAGTCTCCCCTCCTCCGCCTGTCCCCTCTTCTCCGCTCTTGAAGGAGGTGCTATCTACCACCTCTATGACCTTGTCCGAGTTTCCGCCTCTATCTTATCAGGAGCTCGACCTGCTCTTAAATAAGATAAGGTCGGGGTCCCCACTGGACCCATGCCCCCTTAAAGTCCTGAAGGAGTGCAGATACTGCTTACTGCCCCTCTTGCTGGAAATCATGAATAGGGCTATGAGAGAGGGCATTTTTCCATCTCAATGGAAGAATGCGGTGGTCAAGCCCCTCCTTAAGAAGCCTACACTAGATCCTGAGGTGCTCAAGAATTATCGCCCCATTTCTTTGCACCCAGCTTCCGCTCATCTAAATCAACATCTGGCGTCTTTTCTGGACTCCTCGGGTCTTCTAGATCAATCTCAACATGGCTTCAGGAGGCATCACAGCACTGAGTCAGCCCTTACGGTTGTTCTGAATAACATCCGTACGGAGGTGGACCACGGTCATACCACCATCCTGGTCCTCTTAGACCTGACAGCCGCCTTTGACACCCTATACCCTTCGGTTTTAACATCTCGCCTGAGGGAGATAGGGGTGGAAGGGGCGGCTCTGAGTCTGCTGGCCTCCTTCTTGGATCAGAGGGAACAGAGGGTTAAGCTGGGAGAGTTCCTATCTCCATCCCTACCTGTGCAATGTGGGGTCCCACAGGGGTCGGCATTAAGTCCGACCCTGTTTAACATCTACGTGACCCCGCTTGCCAGGTTGGTTAGATCTTTTGGGATGGAGGTAGTTTCGTATGCTGACGACACACAGATCTTGGTGTCTCTCTCCCACCTGGATAACTCTTCACCGTTCAACTTTAGGAACTGCATGGAAGCAGTGTCCAAGTGGATGATTTACAATTCACTAAAGTTGAACGGTGAGAAGACTGAGATCTTGGTGTTTGGCCCTAACAACAACATCTGGTCGCCTGAATGGTGGCCGCCTGGTCGGGGAACTGTCCTACTCCTACGGAGTCGGCACGGAACCTGGGAGTATTGATTGATCCCGCCCTCTCCATGACGCTGCAGGTTAACAGAACTGTTGCTACCTGCTGGGGTATTATTAAAATACTCCGAAAAATAAAACATTACCTGTCTCCTCAAGCGCGGAAGCAAGTGGTGGTAGCACTTGTCGCTTCGCGACTTGATTATTGTAAAGCCCTATACACCGGCATGAATAAGAACTTGATACAGCGTCTACAGACTGCCCAAAATGCAGCAGCGAAATTTGTTCTGGACGCTCCCAGACTAGCGTCGGCAACGGCAGCTAGGAAGGCCTTACACTGGCTTCCTATTGAATCGAGGATTATTTTTAAAACGCTCTGCCTGACCTATAGTGCACTCTCTGGCAAGGGGGCAGGGGGTGTTAAGAAACTGCTGCTACCCTATATATCGGGCAGAGACTTACGTTCCTCTTCTAAGAACCTGCTAGTTGTACCTCGCTTCCGTAGGAATAAATGGGGCGGTAGGGCCTTCTCTTCAGTTGCCCCTAAGCTATGGAATACTCTTCCTTGTGAAATTAAATCTCAGTCTTCTGTTTTGCTTTTTCGGAAAGCATTGAAAACATGGTTGTTTGCAAGGGCGTACCCGTAGTTACTGTTTCTCTTTTTATGGTTTGCTGTTGGGCGCCTTGATGCCTTCTGGCTTAGTTGCGCGTTATAAGATTCTTTTCATTTCATTTCATTTCATTGTCTTTATCGGTTTCCCTACCCATTTTTTTCCTCCCTCTCCCATTCACCCCCCACCCTGTTTTTGTATTTTTTCAGAATTTCACCCACCCCCCACCACCTGCTCTCTCCTTATTTTCTTCTCCCCATTATCGTTCTTCACTTTCTTACTTGCCCCCCCTCACTTAATTTTTTTCTGCTCTCCTCCAGCTCCTCCTGCTCCAATCGTTTTCTTTTTTAGGCTCCCCTAGCTATTGTACCCTTCCTCAATTTTTTATAAATTGCATTGCTTCAATATTTAAATGTGCTAAATATCTACTATAACCCTGTTATTTCCAAATGTTTTAAAGCTCTCTGATACTCTTGGGTCCAGTCAGCACTATATAAAACCCTTTAAATAAATAATATCAATAAATCCCTAATCTTGTCACGGCTGGATTATTGTAACATTCTTTAATTTACCGGCAAGAGATCGGTTGTCATGCGACTACAGTTTGTTTGAAAATGCTGCTGTCAGATTACTCTTTTCTCTCCCCAACTTGTTTTCCACCCCCGGGCTCCTACATAAACTTCATTGTTTGCCCTTTCAGAAGCGCATACAGTTTAAAGCCTTGAGCATGGCTAACAAGATAATGTATGCACTAGGTGCCCCTATTCTCTCTGGGCTTGTACAACATTACATACCCACTAGATCCTTCCGCTCGGATGATTTATATCTAGCCCTTACTCCACAGTTCAAAAGAATATGATCAAGAGGACGCGATTTCCAGGCCCCGGCCCTATGGAACACCATGCTCCTACTTTTAAGGAAAACTCAGAACCATCTTAGCTTCCAGAAACAGCTCAAAACTTGTTTATTTGCAGTTTAGATTATATGGCGTTTTTACAGTACTCTGCCATATTTTGCTGATCTATTGTTGTGTGGTATCGTGTGTTAATGGTGCAGCGCTGGGAAACCCTGTTGCTGGGGCAGCCATGCGCTTTATAAATCCTTTTAACATAACATAGCATATGTGTCACGCTAAGACTGTCGCACAGGTAAAGGTGTACTTACCTATGGGCTGCCTAAGGAGGAATGTACCTCTCATCACTCGCTGTGAAAGTACTCTTTAAAATCATTGTCAAGGGTTCTCACAGGTATTTCTAAGGCCGAGCATTACTGACTTCCATTCCAGAAGCCACCCCGTGCGAACGTACCTTGACTCACCTAAACCTAATCACTAGCGTGGCTAACTACCAGTTCAGCAGCCACCCCGGACTAACATACCTTGACTCAACTAGACCTAAGCTGTAGCACGGATGACTACCACTCCAGCCGCCACCCAGACTACTGCCTACCTTCATCAACTAGATAATTGCTGCTCAAAAATGTTGCCCTTTTGTTGTGAACTTTGAAGGTGGCTCCTAGGCCCCTTGACGTTACGCAGCAGCGGTGCGTCCATTGGGGCGTAGGGGCATAGCCCCACTAAGCCTGTTGGACGCACCGGCTGCGGCTGCAGAGAGAGTGCGCAGGGGGTGGGGCTGGGTTACACCGGCTGCGGCTGCAGAGAGAGTGCGCAGGGGGTGGGGCTGGGTTACAATTACCATCAGTGTCAGTGACTCTGCTGCGCATCATAATGTCGGGCGGAAACTTGCTCGCGCATGCGCGTCAGCAGCCAAGTTGAGTGAGAGGACCGAAGGGGCCAGGGGGTGTGTCGCTGGCTGGAACCCCGTCGTTGAGAAGGCGCCAGGGCGAGTAGTGTGTGTGACCCCCTAGCCAATCCTGGCGCTTATGTAGCGCCAGGATTGGCTGGACTGGGCAGGCTCAGCACTCTTACCAGTCATGGCCAATCACTGTGACTTCAGCATATGAAGCCATTCAGTGATTGGCCATGCAATGACGTGCGCGCCGTGACGTTTCCCCGGTGCAGGCCAGGCAGCAGACCGTTACTTCACTTGACTCACTCTCTGTTCGTCGTTGATGGACCGTCACGTAAGTAAAGTTAGTACTCTCAGTCAGTCTCACTGTCTTCATTCACTGAATCACTCATCACGTGGGGAGGGCGGTGATTGTTTATCAGTGTGTCGCCGCGTGTAGCCGCCAGTGCCCAGGGCCTGCCTGAGTGAGGCCTAGGCTTAGCGTAGGCCTCAGGCAGGCCCTGGCTAAACTTGCTGCCTACACTCCGTTTCTCCTCCTCGGCCCTTCCTCCTGTAATCATGCCCATCACCCTGGCCGGACCCGTGGACTAGATCGGGAGTGTTAAAAGCGGTAGCGTGCTGTGCAGAGTTGTACCTGTTGTTTGCCGAGACCCGAATTTGTTTTGTGCTTCATTCATTTTACATCAATCTGATTTGTGCATGGTGTTCACACAAGAGACCGCACTAAAGTCTTGTTTGTGAATTATTTTGCCCTTAAAGGGGCGGATTGCCGGTCCTGAATTAAACCTGCTGTAGAGTGTTTGTTTGAATGCACGTGGTATTACGATATGCTTTAAAACATGCAAGAGATCTAAAATGCAGTTGCGGTGCCTGTACTAAACTTCCTTCACAACTAAACTGACTTTTTATCCGTCTATGAGGAGTAAATCCCTGATCGTTTTAATAGTTGGTGAAGTCCCTGCAGCTTTCGGCCAAATGCCTGGCTCCCCCTCAATGTTTACCTCATAAAACTGTGGAGTGCAATTAAAGCCAAGTCTGACGTACTGGCGACAGCACCCCTCTCTCCAACACAACCACCCTCTCCATAGTAGTTTTGAAAAGAAAAATACATTCAGCAGCTTAATTGTCCTCCACAGAACTGTAGTTTACATTACAAGCAGATAACGTAAGCGGGGGTGCAGCTGCCCTGCGCGTGACACTGACAGGAAGCACAATATGACATTTGGGATCCCCTTGCTCTTGTCAATTGATCTTATTACATTTACTGGTTTGCTGGGCTTCCCCTGAGGTAGTTGTTCGAACTTCTAAGTCCGGTATGTTATTTGTAAAGTTGATGTGACTTGTGAAGCCAGCCACTTCCACACCCAGGGCAAGGCAGCTCCCCTCTCTCCGCAGTCAGACACTGCCTGCCTGGGTTTGTTCATCTTAGCTGGAGAGCTACTGAAAACTTTGCTTTTACCGTAAACAGCTCTGGGCGTTTATCACTGCAGTGCCAACGTCATAGTGGCTCACCAGCCGCCGATAGTAAGATAGTGCCTGTGTAAGACGAGACTACCAAGCAGCATAAGATCATGGCACAGGAAGCGCATAACGTGGTCTTGTCGCTCTGCGGTCTGTACTAACTGTGGCTTGTTACACAGGAAACGGTAACAGTCTCCTGCCAGTCAGTTGATTATAACAACGTGTTAGTAGTTGTCTGTGCTGTTTACATCTTTGATTAACACTTTGAGGAAGTAGGGGCGTTGAACGTGTTTCTTTGTCTCGGTGCGTTTTTTTTAGCGTGCTTGAAAGTGAAGCTTTCAGTGCCAGATGCCGCCGTTCCTGGGGGGACCCTGCTTTTAATATTCCAGCGAGCTTTCTGGTATCTTCTCCACAGGGAAGTTCAGCTGGCCGCGGTAAAACTGTAGAGTGACTGTGTTTTTCCCACGTTCATACTGTCTACCTGTGTTTTTCCTTCATTCATTCATGGCACACATTGAGTTGATTAGTCACGACCGACGAACTAGCTCTATTAATTAACCAATTCAAACGTATCTGTTCTCCAAGCTGTTATGTTAGCAAAATTAGAAATCTGTATTTTTTTGCACTTGCACTGTGAAGAATCGAAACACATTGAATGTACCCTAAGAGCCCACGCTACACCCCGGGTTTTGGTGGTGTTAATCAAGTGGGATTTGAAGGGTGTTCAGATTCTGAGCTTATTACAAAACCTCATCTTTTTAACATACAACATCCTGTCATTCAGGTTGTCGGAAATTAAACAGTGTGATAGTGATTTATTACGTCTATTTGCTAGAAATTGCAGAGCTGTGTGTTATCGTCGCAGGGGGCGCAGGTTCAGACGACGGTGCTTTGTGGTGTATGTGCGCGCAGCACCTGTCTGTGCCCCCTATGTAGGAAGAGAGTTCCCCCTGATGCAACCTGTGCAGTTGAGCTTCCGCACTGAGGGCCCCTTGTGTAGCTGCTGGTATCTCTTTATTTTGTATGAAAGGTATGCCCTTGCTTTAGGTTTTCAGGCAAGATATTGGCCTTGTGCATTTTGCATGAATAACATTCGTTTCTCCGTTTTCTTTGTAGAGATTTTAGGAGAGAAGAATTTGACCAAACACAAATGTAGATGTGCCACTTGGCGCTCGGATCTCACACATGCGCTGTGGACTCCAGCGTTTTCTTGTGGCCATTAGACTCGTTCTAAAGACGAGAGTGATGACTTGCTTGATCACACCGCATTACCAACCTAAGGCAGCGAAGGTTGTTTGACAAGTGCTTTCAAATTTGTCTTTTGTGGAAGTTCTGTAAGTGATGGATAATCGTGACATGGGTTGGCCCTGGTTTACTGGTTTCTAGGAGTTCCAAAAGAGATTCTGGCGCTGTCTGTCTTCTGCGTGGAGAGGCAGCGTGAAACTCAGGCGGCTGTTTGGCACAAGTGGAGCATGCCCGGTCAGTGAGGCAACAAAAAAACGGGGAGAGCAGAGCCGAGCCGGGTCGGCTCTGACTCTTAAGAGTCTGTGCACGAGCCGAGCCTTTCACATATTTGCCACATAAACATGCAGCAGAGAGCTATTTACAAACTGTGGGACTCGTTGCACAGGACTGTTTTTCAACAAATGCGCATAACTGTGACATTAATAAGCATTTTCATATCATTGTAAAAAAACGTGTGAATATTGAAAATGAGGAAGAAAGTAAGGAAGGGAAGTGACGGAAGGGAAGTGACAGAAGGGCATTAGGGACCGTAAGGGAAAAGTGGAGGGATGAAAGATATACGGAAGGAGCATAGAAGAAAAGAATAGCTCAAATACAGAAGGAAAAAAGGTAATGGTAAATAAGCGCTTTGTTTTTGAAAGTTTCTGAGTGTCATGTGCGAGTTTTCAGTATTGAAATGGAAGTCAACAGAGGCTGTTTTGGTCATGCATGGCACTATCATGGACAGTTTAGAGTCTGGTGAAGAGACCCTGGAGTTGTTGTGTTCTATGGAAGAGTTTAATAACGGCACCTGCTGCAGCACATTACACGCATAAATGGTGGAATGCTTTCAGCTCACCACACTCTGATTCAGCAGTGCAAGCTTTTCTCATGATTTGACTGTGTGTGTGTGTGTGTGTGTGTGATGTGCAGGGGGCTGTGCCAGTGTCATGTGTTGCCATTCACCTTAGCTCAGGACAACAGCCAACAAGTGGCCTCATGTCACCAGTGGCACCTTCAGGCAACACTGGCATGTTAATGCGCTCATTTTGTAAGCAGGTGCTCAAAACTCATAGAATTCTTCAATTTGAAAGCGAAACTACACATCCCAGGATGCACTGTGATGTTGACTGAAAAGCAAGGGACTGCTGAAGTTGTCATAAATGATTTGGGGCCACATGTAAGCTATTCTGGCCTCGGCACTGACTGGTAAATGGAGGCACGGGCCGGTAGGAGTGATGAGAGGCAGGGGCCAGGCAGAGGAAGTATCGGAAGTAGGAGAGGAAGATGAAGAGAAGGTGCACAGGCGAGAGACACGAGACTGAGATGACAATACAAGAGAGGGAAAAAGAGTACGAGCGAAAAGGTTGTGAGAAGTAGAAAAACTGTGGAAAAAAGGGAAAGAGCAAATTGAATGCACGAGTAAAGTGATGAGCAGGAAGTGAGCTGGGGGAAGGGGTCATGGTATAGAAAGAGAGGAGTGGACAAGAGGCAGGAGAGGCAGAGTGAACAACATAATGTCATGGAAAGGTGGGTGAGAGGTGGTGGGAGAAATGAGAGCAGGAGAGAGTGAGGGAAAGGGCCAATGCCATGTAAACCGCAGATGAAACTCATCATCCTTCACAGCCCCTCATCATATATTGCGCATGGTCCGACGACTCTGTGAGCAAGGACACGTATGTCTTCAAGGAAAAGCACCAGGGCGCTAAGTAACTTGCACATGGGCTCTATGTGAAAACCACCTAATGTAACAAGAAAATGAGAAAGAGCAAAATAGAGAAGAATTGTGGACCAAATGTTTAGGTATGACTGAAAAAAGGATAAATAAACCTCATACACTGGTATTTCAAAAGCATACATTTACAATGATAATAGTTTTGGCTTTCGTTTAATACTAAGTATCTGCCTTCATTTGGGCCCCTAAGCAACTCACCGCCAGGGTCGTTAGAAACAGCATTAGGCAGGCTTCAGTGTGCCAGTCTCTTGATAGTGGCACACAGGTCAAACTCAAAGTTTGTGTTAATCTACATTGGAAGAACGTGAAGTTGAGAAGTGTTCCTTTTTATGTGAAGCTGCACCTCAACAAGGGTCCTTCGAGAGCTGTGATTGACGCTCAGTAATCAATGCACACTTCCCTTCTCGGTTCTACAGCTCCTTCTGCACTAGGTAGGTGACATAGAGGCACATGTGTCTGTCCCATGACCCGTGTTGCTCACTCACATCAGATCTGCCCAGTTACGAAGTACCCCCATATCACCATGAGCCCTTCAGACAGGACTGGCATGTTATTCAACAAGGCTGTGCATGCTCTGGTTTACAGCCCACACTTACAACTTGAACCGCAATACTACAAGTCATAGGATGCCACGTCCTATTGCCTAAAAAGCAAGCCGCTGCCTGGCTGTTAATCGGAGACACAGGCTGCTCTGCGATCCGAGTGACTGCAGGAGCCAGGCACGAGAAGTATCTGGAAGAGGAGCCACTACTGCGAGAGGAACAGATGGCTGAAGGAGGAGGAGACAGAGGAAGTCAGATAAAAAGAAGCAAAGAAAGGGGAGAAACTCAGGAGTGGGAAACAGAATGTAAGTGAGAGGAAAGTGCGAAAGAGAGTGAAACGGAATGACTGTAAACGAGTGTGCAGGAGATGGAAGCGAGGATAATGCTATAGAGTGGGCGATGACAGCAAGGGCAAACAGGAGCGATGGAGTGAAACGCATAATGTAATAGGATAGAGGAAGAGCAGTAGACAGAACAGTAATACCATAAAGCCAATGAAGATCACAATCACCACTCAGTAGAGAGGCCAAAAAATGAATAGGTTTTGAGTTCCCCCTATCAGCCTACAGGGTTGGTTTTATGCACAACCAAAGGCAGTTTGAGAAGCTGCCAGCAATGTAGTATGACGATCTTGTACTGGTAGCCGTGCGGGAGTTTTCCAGCGAGTACTGGGGAGCACTGTACGGAGCTAGCAGTACATGTAGGGGCACGCTACTCGGTTAATGGGACACTGCGCCCGAGGGATACTGTATACTCGAGAACGCTGCACACTCAGTGGCATAGACTGTTCATGTCCTGGAGCACTTCATACTAGCACTGCGCGCTCGGCTGCAGCGGCACTGCACAGTCACACTCGTGTACTTCAATTCCAGCGTCACAGTAGATCAAAGGCACTGCACCATCGGGTTCAAGGGCAGTGCACAGTGATGAACACGGCACACCCAGATGCATGGGCCCGTCCACCCTGATTCATAGCATAAACTAAAACGGGCTTTATTCTTGTAGGATGTTTAGGCATCCTGGATTTTGTTATGTACAGTTGGCGCACTCTGAACTGAACATTTAAGGAAGCTTATTGAAATTAAGATATGGAGTTATGGCTCCTTGACTGACGAGTACACCTTCCTGACTTTCCGTTTCTTCTTAATATGAAAAAGCATAACAAATGTATCTTTACTTTAAAACCACCGCAATAGCCAACACCATGATGCCTCATCATTAGTTGTCATCTTGTCTTGTATTGTGTCCATGTTTTGACCTATGGTTCAGGGGTGTGGGGTTCGGACAAATGTGGAAAAATGTGGAAAAATGCAAATTTTGGAGAATAAGTTTGTTAAACGTTTGTTATGTGTGCCACTGAGTACATCTAATATATTTTGCCATGAGGAAGTTGGCATTGAATTCATAAGTGACATTATTCATGTTGCCCCATTGTTATTATGGGCAAAGGTTTGGCAATCAGAAAATTTGAAACTAACAAAAGATATTATCCAAGATTGTCAAAAACTTGATTACTATACCCAAATCCCGTGGATAAGATATGTTAAAGAGACCTTCTTTAAGATAGGTCTAGGAAAAATGTATACAAACCCAGAACTACTTGGTAGGGATACCAAGGAGATTATTAAGAAAGCCTTTAAATCTAGCCTGGGTTCTCTTGTGACAAATGATAGTCTACTGAGCGTACAAGGAAAACCGGCTCACCAGTTTTATTTGTCATATATTATGAACACACAATGGCGTTTTTATTTAACAAGATTTCGACTAGGTACCCTGCATTTTTTGTTTGCTTTCCCTAAACAGGGGGGATGGTGGGAAAAGTTACCCAACTGCCCTTGTAATAATAAGGTGTCGCAAAATACTCTCCATCTTTTGTTTTTTTGTACCCTGTATAAAGTTCCAAGAAATGTTTTTCTTAAACCTTTATTGGCATCATTTCATACACGCTATTATAAAGAAGCGTATGATTGTTTGTTGTCCCTATCAACTGTACATATTTGTAATTCCGTTTTAAGTTTTATCAGATCAGCTCTGGTGATTCGGAACAGATACTGATGACATTCGGTTTTTCAGAAAAGCTTGTAAATATGTAAAATGTTTGGTTAATTCTATTTGTTTTTAAAAATTTTTGTCATGTTTACTTTTATGGTTTCTATGTGAAATCGAAATAAAGTTTTTGAAACTGAAACTGTGTCCATGTTGTACACAGGCCTACTCAGCTTTCTGGTTTCTGATGTTTACAGCCTCCTTCTCATGTTTGGCCTCTCTGAATGAGGTTTCACAAATGACTAGGTCAGCATCTGAGACTTTATATTCGTTGTATCTTTTTCAAAGTTATTTTTTGTTCCTTTCAGGAGAAGGCTGTGCAACTGCTAATGAGAGTTTTGGTTTCTGTTATGTGTGCCTCATTCGAAGCAATATATGTAGAAAATATTTAGGTCATGCAAATTGGGGCGTGGTTTGCCTTATTTGCTCATTGCTAGGGGGCTTGTCGCTGCTTTCACAGTTTTGTACTCTGGTTACTGTGTCGGATAAACTTGTGCAGACTTCCAGAAAGAGTGCAGGGGGGTAGAGCAGGCCCCTGAACCCACTGTAGGTACACAACTGCACTCGTACACTCCAGCCCTGGCCGAAAGCCAGATTTGGGAGACTCGAGGCCCCTCATGACACACTGCAGGGGGCCCCCATAATTTTGGATGAGTGGGTTCATGCTCTCTTCCAACAGGAAGTGTGCTTCTCTTGGGTCATTTATATGCCAAGTTTAGCTGGATCAGGACTCATCTGGGGTGCAAGAGGGCTGCACATTTCTTCCAAACACAAACGTTCTTTATAGCTTTCAACTGTGTTGGGCCAGAGGATGCTATACTCAGCATGTAAGTGAGAGCAATGCTCACGCTCCTCCTGTTTTATTGGGCTGCTTAGATTATTGATAAACGTCACCTGTACACACTCTGCAGTGAATGTGCTATGAATATGCAGTGCTTTGGGTCTGAGTGAAAGAGACTGCTTATTAAAAGTTCATAGGTGGAAAGTTGTTAGAAAAACAGAACCAATGCCAAATCAGTATAATCAGGTCAGGTTCAATTGAGGCTATAGCATAACGAGCTGGCAAAGGTGCTGGTGCTTTGGGAATCCAGAAATTAACAGTTAAGAACCCTGCATGAAAATGGACCCCTGAAGAAACGGAATAATGTGAGTTATGAAATCCATCTCGTAAAGTTTATGAAGGAGAAATTTGAGGCTATCTTCGAGCATCGTTTTTTGTTTCTGTGTTGTATTTCTTTATTTGTGCTACAGCGGTTTGGTAATCACAAAACAGGCATCCAAGACTCCATACAGAAACAATAAATAAAGACCAGCTTCATTTATAACAATTCCCTGCTGTCTTTACCCTTGCTGATTAGAATGTAATAGTTAAGGCGAAATTCATTGGGACTTGTAGCAGCATGTACAACAGTCCTGGTAGTTTTCTCCACATCTGCCATACTTCACGGAGAAGCTCTGAAGCTGTTGCAGAGACAGAATGATCCATATACATGCAGCTTGTAACCAATAGGTAACCATTATAAGGCAGGGGAGATGTGGGTGTGTGACTTGGCAGACACATAATGTCACAGACTGTCGTGTTGTGTAAATCAAGTGTCCTGTTCAACGATCACATACAGGAATTTTGGGGGTATATCACAACTGGTATGAATGAGCCAGGAACAGGCCGTCTGGACATTCGGGGTTACTGATTTAGTTTTAGGCAATGGCGTTTGAGTAACTAACATTAAGAAATCACTATGGCTACCTCAGGGATTCAAATGGAAAGTTTGTGGGCTGTTTCCTGTTATACAGTATAGAGGTGAAGTCGGTGTGAATTCCATGAAGGGGTTGAGATGGCGTGGGCTAGGGAGAAGCAGTAGCTTAATTTTAATTTTCATGTCAGCAATTTTCTACGACTTGCCGTCTTCTGGGTTACTGTGTTACACGCACCCTGTTCCTGGAAGCCTGGCATCAGCCTCACATCCTGTCCTGTCGGAACCTAAATACACTTAAACACTATTATGTTAATGTTAAAGCACTTTAATATGACTAAAGAGCACACAATGGCTGCCACAGTGCCACCATATTTTTGTGAGCCCGCTGCTTCCATCTTTCCCTTAGCCTGTAAGACTACACTGCTCCAGAGTTGGCCTTGCTACAATATTTATGGTTTTTCGGTTTTGCTGGTGGGATGTGCTCACTTTTGGGGTACATCTAAGATGTAAACAAAGACGGACTGTAAAAACTGGCTGCAAGTACTTAGGCCTCAAACAGCCTGACAGCAAGCTCCCTGCAGGAACACAATCTGCATGAGTGTGTGTGTGTGTGTTTGTGTGTGTGTGTGTGTGTGTGAGTGTGTGTGTCTGTGTGTGTATGCTAGATCCTTTATTTGCCTTTTCGAAAGAATAGGCATGTGTGGTAGCGAGCTGGCACCTCATGTAGTGACTGTGGAGAGTGGAATCTATCTAGATATGTGTGTGTGTGTGTGGGGGGGTGTCTGTCTGAGTGTGTGTGTGGATTGATGTGTGGGTGAGTCTGTATGTGAAAGCGTGTCTCTGTGTGTGGGCGCGTGTTTGTAATGTAATACCTGCACTTTCACAATTGCTTTATTAACCTTCCTGCTTTCTCAAATTTGCTTGAAAATGCACGATTTGCTTCTCTTTTTTCAAAATTTTCCGAACCCCCCCTTATGGGCAGAAAGGCACAAAAACGAGTGGGACAGAGGGCAGAAGGGCACAAAAACGAGTGGAACAGGGGGCAGAAAGGTGCAAAAAACGAGTAGGACAGAGGGCTTTGTAAAGGCTGTCTCCCAACTGCTGTGCAACTTCTTCTACTCTTAGAGCTGAGATTTTCATGCAAGTCTTATAGTCTGAATTCAGCAGCGTAATAGGACGGAATATATGAAGCTCTGTGGTTATACTGTATAAGCAGCTACCTATGTTATGCCATCTATTTATGTAATAACTGCACTTTCACAATTGCTTTATTAACCTTCCTGCTTTCTCAAATTTGCTTGGAAAATGCATGATTTTTCTTCTCTTTTTTCAAAATTTTCTTGGGGGGGTTATCCCCCCAAACCCCCCTTAAGGGGTTCGGGCTCGCTCGCTGCGCTCGATCGCTACGGTGCTGTATGCAAATCACCTTGCGCCTCACCACTTTCAAATGTCACCCACCGCCCCTGCGTTATAGCATTTATTTTGTGAAGCCTCTCGGACCAGGGGACATTTTTTCTATCTATATAATCATGCTCGGCTTGTGTAAGCCGTATAGTAGTGGAAAAGAACCAGTAAAATAATCTTATTCAGAGTAATGTACTAAAGAGTTTTTTTTTTAATGTTGAGACAAGTAATTCTAGATTTCTTTACTGAGAAAGTTGATACAATTTGCCATAAATTTAGGCTGATAAGTCGCCTAAAGTCATAGCTGGAGTAGGCAACTCATGATAGGTTCAATTATTACTCTGCGGTCCCAACCTTTTCTTCCACTCACATTTCTCTTACTGAGATGGACATTTGTCCATCTTCTCTGGTAAAGTAATTGATACTCGAAGTCAACCGCGGTCCGTGCAGGTACCAGCTGTGGTACTGCATTGGGGGATGGAGGGAGGGGGGGGGTGATTTTGAGGGACGATGCTGAGGGAAAATTAAATAATAATTTTCCCCGGCATCGTCACTCGAAATCCCCCCCACGCAGCCCCACCGCTGTTACCTGCATGGACCGTGGCTGCTCAAAGTACACCCAGTGATACCTTTGATAGGGAATAGTTTTCTATATGAAGGCTAAGTCCCTGGTTTTTAAAACAAGTTTAGGTGCCTTCATTTAAAAAATAAATCCTGGGGCACCCACCTTCTTCTAGGCATATCGCCAGGACCTCATTTTGGTAAAGATTTTGGATAAGGTGGTGACATGGCAACTCATGTTGCATCTTGAGAATTATACCCTTCAGGGAGACTCTTAGCTGGATTTTTGACCCTGTCATGGCATGTGTTTGTCCTGCTAAAGGTACAATTGATCTTCTAGAAACTACAGACGATAGGGCGGCAACACTACTGGTGCTTCTCAATGGCGCAACCACTTTAAGTGTCGCTGAGGATGGCACTCTCCTAAGATGGCCACACTACTAGAAACTACAAAGGGGCAGCAGCACTACTGGTGTTTATCAATAACCCAACCACTTTCTGTCCCACTGATGATGGCACCCTCCTAAGAGGGCCACTCTTCAAGAAACTGCAGACAATGGGGCGTCAACACTACTGGTGCTTCTCTATAGCTCAGCCATTTTCAGTACCGCTGATGATGGCACTCTCCTAAGATGGCTGCCTCCAGTAGTTACAGTGACCGGGACTCCTATTGGTTTGAATTTTTTTATTGAATTATATCTGTCGAGTGATGAAGGAATCTCCTGCTGAAGCATCCCTTTCTCGTTTACCAAAGGATTCCTCTTTTACCCCTGTGCTGTTCAGTGTTTATAGAAAAACAATACATGATTTGTTGATGGCAGGAAGGGGAGATTAAGTTTTCACATCTAGACTGATGATACCCAGGTGGTGATTTCATTCTGTGGTTATTTCAAGCAGTACTCTGCTGTCCTACCCAGTCCAGTTGAAGCGATAATGGGATAGGTGCAGACCAGCGGGGGGCACTGAATGCTAGGCACCAAGCTGCTTCTGGTGGGTTCCAGACCACAGCGAACAAAGTGTGGAAACCATGGAAGTTGGAGGATGCAGAGTAGATTCTTGTCCATAAAGTAAGATCTCTGGGGTTAATTTTCGGTGGTGGAATTATTGTCATCCTAACGTTCAGGTGTTGTGCATCAAGCACTTTTGTTGTTTCTACTAGCCCCGTGGTGGGCACAAAATAGGTGTACACCAGTACCAGTGCTTTAAATGGGCTGGTACCTGCACATATTCAATTTCAAATGGTGAGTACCTGCACTTCTTAGCACTACTGCAGTACATTTAATGGGAGAGTACCAGCACTTCTCAGGAGAAAATAGGTACTCCAAATAGTGAGTGCCCACACTTCTGCAGTTCCATCTAAAGCATTGACAAGTACCATAGCATCTGGGGGGCACGCGGGTCCTAGCTACATCTGGACAGACCACCACTGTGTCCACTTCACCTTCAACACCACCACCACCGCAGCAAAGCCCACCCCACACCCGCCACAACGGACTGGAGCAAGATCACAGAGGAGCACCTCAACACTTCCCTCAGTCAAAACCCCCCCAGCGACACAACCAACACCAGCGAGGGAATTCCACCACTGGGTCTCCTGCTGCGCCGACAAGCTGGCACCCCTCCGCCAGCCCACCAAACAACGCCCTCTGAAGGCAGCCTGGTTCACCACGGAACTTCAAGAAGCCAGACGCACCTGCAGATGCCTAGAGAAAACCTGGCGAAACAGAAAACCACTGAAGCACGTATCAACCACAAGAGTGCCCTGAGGGAATACCACCAGCGAATAAGAGACACCAAACGGACCTTCATAAGAGACAAAGTCCAGACCAACGCGACCAACGTCAAGGAGCTGTTTAACATCATACAGCAATTCGCAAAACCCACCTGCGAAGCTTCAGACGTCACGCCCTCCCAGGAACTCTGCGACCAGCTTAGCTCCTTCTTCCATCTGAAGATCAAGTCCCTCTACGATAACTTCAGCGAACCAGCACCGGACACTACCCTCCTAACCACCACTGCTGACAAGCCAACCATCACGTCCTGGAATCCCGTGAAACCATGGAACTCATTACCCCGACCATGAAGAAAACTCACTCAGGGGCCCCAACGGACACCTGCCCACCTCACATCTTCCACAGGCCCGCTGCTGTCATTGCGCCCGAACTAGGACGGACGATCAATGCCTCCCTCAGATCCAGATCTGCCCAGATGACTGAAAACAGGCAGAGGTGAAACCCCTCCTCAAGAAACCCACGGACCTGAAAAACTACCGGCCCATCTCTCTCCTCCCCTTTGCGGCCAAAGTCACAGAGAGACTCGTGAACGTCCAGCTGACCGCTTTCATCGAAGAAAACTCCATCCTCGATGCTTCCCAGTCCAGATTCCGCAGCAACCACAGCACTGAGACCGCCCTCCTCGCCGCCACTGACAACATCCGAATGTTCCTAGACCAGGGACACACAGCGGCCCTCATCCTTCTAGACCTCTCCGTAGGCTACGAAACCCATCTCACATCGCAAGTGCAGCCAGACTTCATGATGCAAGGATACAAGGAGCCACCCTCAACTGGATCCAATCCTTCCTATCTGGCAGAACCCAGAGAATTCGACTCCCTCTCTGAACCCACGGAAATCAACTGCGGAGTGCCCCAGGGGTCCTCACTCAGCCCCACACTCTTCAACATCTACATGACCCCCTCGCCGCCATTTTCAGCCAACACGGGCTCAGCATCGTATCCTACGCCGACGAGACCCAGCTCATCCTCTCACTCACGAAGAATCCCGAAGACACCAGACTCTGCTTCCAGGAAGGAAGGAAAAGCTTGACAGCCGGGATGCAAGACAGCTGCCTGAAGCTCAACTCAGAGAAGACTGAGGTCATTATCCTTGGACCCTGCCCCTCCGCCTGGGACAGCAACTGGTGGCCCTCTGCCCTCGGGGATCCTCCCACTCTGACAGACCATGCTTGTGACCTCAGCGTCATCCTGGACTCCTCCCTCTCCATGAGCCGCCAGATCAACGCTGTTGCTTCCACTAGTTTCAACTGCCTCCACATCCTCTGTAAGACCTTCAAATGGATCCCCCCTCTGCAGAAGGACAGTCACCCACGCACTCATAACCAGCAGACTGTACTACGTTAACGCCCTCTATCCCGGAATTAACCGGACTCTCCTACGCAAACTCCAAACCATCCAGAATGCCGCAGCTAGACTCGTCCTTGGGATGCTGCGACACAAGCACATGACCCAACACTTACACAGCCTACACTGGCTCCCGTCGAGATGAGGGTCACCTTCAAGCTCCTCACCCACGCCTACAAATCCCTCAACAACATGGGACCCAAATACCTCAAGGAGAGAGTGTCCTTCCAGGTACCAAGAGGAACCTCCGCTTCGCAGACCTCGCCCTGGCCGAGGTCCCCAGCATCTGCAGAAACCGAACCAGCGGAAGAGCTTTTTCCTACATCGCTGGCAAGACCTGGGAAGAGCTCCCTGTGAACATCAGATGCTCCCCGACCCTGCACACTTTCAGGAAGGACCTCAAGACCTGGCTCTTCGACTGAACCGGAGCCGTGCCCCGCTCCCACCAATCCCAGCACCTTGAGACCCTCACGGGTGAGTAGCTCGCTATACAAACCCATGATTGATTGATTGATCAGGTTCATGTGGAGAGCTCAGGTAACCTGCCTGATATTTTATAGAGTTACGAGATACATATTACCCGACACTCCCATGTTATAAGGATTGAGAGGGCCAGACTGCCATTCATGTTATTGGGCATTTCCCCAGTGGGCTGGAGGCGTTGGATGCCTGGTTTGAAGTCCTAGGCCTGATGCTGGGGGCTCTGTCACTAAAATGAAGAAGGAACAGCTGGAGTATAATAATTGAAGAGGGAAATAGACACAGGTGAATGAAAGAGCGAAAGGAAAGAAAGAAAGGAAGGTGAGGAAAGAACAGACATGCACGGATGGGTGGAAAAAGAGAGAGTGGGGAAAGACGGTAGTGGGGATGCTTTGAATATTTTTTTCCAGGACTGATTTTTGTTCTCAGTCCAGCCTTGGGGATAGGGCGAGGACATGGTTTTACCGCCATGATGTATGTGGTGAACCAAAATGTTACCAGGTGTCTTTATTGTGGGAGGGGGTTGGAGAGAAGCGCCAATGGGGTTGAAATACTATAAAGAGAAGAGCCTTAAAACCCAGTGTCTATAAACCACACGCAGTGGTGGAAATCGGCATGTCATTTATCTGCTAATCTGTTCAAACTCTATGGTTTGCTTTATAATATTAATAAAACAGTTTTCTTTTAATAGTTGCGGTTATCAGGAGACTTCAAGTTGGGCTACAAGGCTTCTGTGCAACTCAGTTATGATATCACTTCCAATCTTACACCCGACCTCTGATGTCAACGATCTTACCCCCCAATGTCCCACCAGTCTTTCAGTTGTAATTGAAAATGTTGCTCAACTTCAAAGTAAAAAGAAAAGGCCCACTCCTTTTGCACCATGGTTCAATAAATCCGTCTATGAAGAAAGAAAGAATTTGCGGTACCTAGAGAAACAATGAAGACAATCTCCTTCCACCATTAATCTCGCTAATCTTCGTTACGCAAGAGCGCGCTACCACAAACACATCTTCCATGAAAAAGCGATGCACTGCAGAACCCTCCTCGACTCCGCCAAGAACAGACCAAAAACTATTTGACCTTATCAAAAGTACCAACATCTCTAGCTCAACCATCAAATTTGATGACCCTCGAAAGAAAGCAGCATAATTTGCACTATTCTTCAAGGGAAAAGTGAAATCGCTCGTGGATCAGGTCACTCACCCTACCCCCCTTGAGGACCGTAAATCCTTAGTCTTGTGGCAGAACTTTTAACGTCATCACCAAAGATGCCCTCCTCAAAAGCATTCTAGAAACAAAACCTTCTAACAATTCTATCGACCCCATCCCTAGTGACATTGCAATTGACTTCTACACTCTTTCCTACTGGACCAGTCTGGAAAACCTCTTCCTCAACCAAGGCTCCCTTCCTGTTGCCCATAAAACAGGACAGGTTACCCCAGTTCTTAAAAAAACCCTCTGCTAATGTGAATGACCTCAACAACTTCTGCACTATCACCAACCTCCCTTTTCTTGGTAAAATTACAGAAAGCTGTGTAGCGAAGCAACTTTCCCAACATATCAAGGACCACAACCTTCTTCACTAATTCCAATCTGGTTTCATTTAAGGCTGCAGCACTGAAACAGCCCTGCTACAAGTAATCGACGATGCCATGCGAGTACTTGACTCTGGTGAGTCTTGTCTCCTGATCCTTCTTTACCTATCCCCCACCTTTGACACTGGTAATCACTACACTCGACTGAACACTTTAAATCAAAGAATGGGTTTTGAAGGCACAGTGCGCAAATAGTTTGAATCATTCCTCTCTGGCAGATCTCAGATGATCAACATAGCAAACTGTCTCTCCACATTAATGGCTGTAGGACAAGGCGTCCCTCAAGGCTTGAGCCTTGCGCCCACCCTGTTCAATCTTTACATGGATCCACTGGGGAATCGCCTAAAAAGAATCTGGGATCCATTATCACCTCTATGCTGATGACACCCAAATCTACATTAAGGTGTCTTCTGCACACAACATCTCAATCCTCAACACCACTCTCAACTCCTCCCAAAATTGGATGTCAACTCATCAACTAATTCTGAATCCTTCCAAAACGGAATTCCTTCTTCCCTCTACCTCACTCTCTCCTCCTCCTGTTCAATCCTGGATGGACAACCTGAACATACTTAACAACAAACCTATCATTGTTGACAGCGCCAAATCCCTAGGCGTCATCTTAGACAAAAGGCTCAACCTACATTCCTATATCAATACCATCGCCAGGATACACGTTACCAACTGCACCTTCTCTGGGGAGTCCGGCGTTTCTTCCCTGAGCAAAACCTAAAAACTTTGGTCCAAATATTTGTTCTCTCCATATTAGACTACTGCAACTGTCCTTGCTCGCCTTCCCAAAACCCACCTATGCCCTCTAAAATCCATCCTCCATTCAGCTGCACGTTTCGTATGTGGGGCCAAAAGAAACGATCACATCACACCCATACTGTTTTCTCTTCTCTGGCTTCCCATCAAAGCTGGACTGCCTGTATCACCCACCAAGCCTTGCACACTTCCACCCCTCGTTATCTAGCGAATAAACTCAAAATCTTAGGCAGCTCTAGACCTTCACTCAATGCTGAAAACGTACTGCTCTATCCTCCTACTTTCAAAAGGGAAATATTTATGGCTCATTCCTTCTCGGGCAATGCGGCTAGAATTTGGAACTCGCTTCCTCCTTTCCTCCTAACCGGACTTTCAAAACAGATCTTAACCCTTTTCGTGCTGGTGACTGAACCACTCCGCTGTCCTAATGACGGAGTGGTTCAGTCACGGCCTGGCCGCCGCGCCTGCGCGGCATCAATTCCGCGCCTGCGCTGAGCGTTCTATTGAGCGGGCGGGGCCGTGACGGAACCATTCCGTCACAAGCACAGCACGCCCGTGGCTCGTGACGGTTCCGTCACGAGTATGGTGGTGCTGCGCGGACCCCCTTTTCCCCCCAGCGCCGCGACAGAATTACCGCCGCAGCCAAGGGGTTAAAACTCTTCTCTTCTAAAGACACTTCCAGGAATAATTCAACCCATTTTATGACCTTCGCAGCCGCCTGACAGTCACTTGAGCTCAATTTAGTATTTGCCACCTTTAATTTTGTAATACTCCCGACTGTCTATGTAATTTGTTAGTGTGTAAATCTTGTGTAACTCAGTTGGTTCTATTGTAAAGCGCTCTAACACATTTGGGTTAAGTTCGCCCTATATAAAACTGCATTAAATAAATAAAAATAAGTTCTCTGTCACCCCCTCTCCATAGGCACCCGGACCACTTAAAAAGTTGAGACCAAGAGCTGTATTTCCCGCGTCTCATGTTTTTATCAGACCTTCATCCCCGTAAACACGCAATCACGGAACACAAATCAGGGCAACGTACAGTGTTGTCCTGCCACCTTGTGGCTGATTTTTAGAACTGCGAGAAGGTTTCCCTATTTTAGTTTGTCGCAGACAATAAGTAATAGTTGAGATTTGTGTTGCTAGAAGAGTGCTAATCTGCCTATGCAGCTTGTTATTATTATACTTTTTTAATTGATTTTGGAGATTACAAAAAACACGTGGCTTGACGTATTAGTAGGAATTGCTTTTGGAGTGACTCGGAAAAAAAGACCCACACTGGCTTCTACAACGCCCAATGTACCTACCAACCATTCTGTGACGTTGAGCTAAAGAGCCGTTCATGGATGCATGTGTTACGTAGCAGGTATAATGTGTTCTCAATGAGTAACTCGGTTAATGTCGAAGTTATTAAAAAGTACTAAAAAAGGTGCATGGTTAAGAGTCACCGAGGGACACAGTTTTTAGTGACTTCTTCGGTCTTGATGTACTAACTATAATTTTACAATATATATAATTAATCGCTTACAAGTATGCAATATAGTTATTTATTAAGTAGCACAAATTCCCCCTGACCGGGGGGTTCAGAGCGCTGTGCTTTTAAGTGTGAAACACACAAAAGTCAGCCGTGCTTTGACTGTGGTGGCAGAGTGGGCACTTTCTTATACGTACAAACGTTGCCATTGTCAAGAAGATTGCAGCCCAGCGGAACGTACAGATAAAAGATGCACGTCATCAAGAGAACACACAGAACAGCTATAACAAGCCGGTGTCACCGCACGGGTCTTGCAAATCAACACAAAACATATATCCTTATAAATAAGGTAACAAAAATAGCGCATGACAGTGTGAGGAGACAAGATTTTAATGGATGAGGGACGCACGATTGAAGATTACATATTTTGTCGTGAAAAAAGAGAGCAGATAAAGTTAACCGGTGTGCTGAACTGTGAGGGAGATAAACTAGAAATATATATATATATATTTTAATTTCAACAGATTTTATTAGAAGAACTTGTAAATACAGTACAGATAAAGTGAAGGCAATACTAGTGTTGGTGTACGCCGGTGATGTTACAGCAGGCGTCTCGCTGGCATGATTGGTCACATGAACATTCAATGGACAGTCAGAGACTTGGCGTATTCTGTCATTGGTGGACTTGTATATTGCCCTCGAGGGGGAGAAAGAAAGTGGGGAAAGAGAGAAAGAATAGAGGACAGGATGGATAGCGTTGTTTTTTAGCTGCTTACTTCCAGAGTTTGCTCTGTAGGGAGGCTGTTTGTGGGGTAATCTTGCCCTATTGCCTGACTATGGAGGTTTGTGCGAGCTCAGGTAGTTTTCTAAGGAGTGCCACATCTCGCCCTTTGTGGTGGGGTTGGGTGATTGTTTTGATGTTATGTTGTGTGCCCCTCTGAGGAAGGTGATCCAATTGAACCAGCTTGTGAAGGATGCCTTCCCAGTGTCTTTCCAGTTGTTTAGGATAGTTTTAACACCCGCTGTGAGCAGGAGATCTATTAGTTCGCTATTGTCTTTAGATTGATTTTCCGGTGTCATGAAGGCGGCGACTACCCCTCGGAAGTCTGGCTGCAGTGAGTAACCCATCATGCTATTTATGAATTCTCTGATTTTACACCAGAATGAATTGACCTTGGGGCAGTAAAAGATGAGGTGTGCTAGGTCTCCTTTTTGTTTGTGGCAGTTCCAGCATAGGTCATTGTCTCGGAGCCCTACGGCAGCCAGGCGCGCTGGGGTCCAGTACGCTTTGTGGAGGAGCCAGTATTTCGTTTGCGCTAGGGTTGGGGTGACTTTGTTTGTGGCTGCTGAGGTCCATAGGCGAATTTTGTCTTTGTCACTGAAGCGCCTAGTGTGTTGGGCTTCCCAGTATTCTAGTGTCTTGACATGTAGTCTTGTCGATACCGGGCTTAGGAGTTTGTATAGGTGCGACGTTTGGTGGGCAATTTTGTTTAGGTTCGCCAAGTACTGCAGAATTGATGGGACCTCCTTGTTAAGATTTGCTCTAGTAAGCGCCGCTCTTATTTTTAGAAAGTTGTAGAATTGAATGTCTGGTAGGTTGTGCAGCTGTTTTAGGGTGTCAAATGTGAGCAGGGTGTTGAGCTTTTCTAGCTGGTTGGGAGTGGAGATGCCCCTCTCGTACCAGGAGCTAATGTTAGGTATCTTGTCTTTGTACTTTATTTTAGTGTTGAACCAGATGGATTCCCATCTCGTGTTTTTAATGCTCCTCTCCATTTTTTTGTCAACTTTGCGGAGGGCATTCTTGGTGTTTTTAAGTATGATGTTGTTGGCCTCGGTGTGTTTATTGACTGTGAGTAGGGCTGAGGGGTCGAGGCCTTTTAGGATTGCTCTCTCTAGCGTCAGCCATGCCGGTGTATAGTGTTGTCTTGGCGAGAGCCAATGTATTCCTTGTTTAGCCAAGTTCAAGTTCAAGTTCAAGAATTTATATAGCGCACTACTCACCCAGAGGGTCTCAAGGCGTTTGGGGAGGGGGTTCATTATTTATCGAATAGCCAGGTTTTAAGTTCTTTTCTGAAGGAGATGTGGTTCTGTGTAAGGCGGAGGTGAGTGGGGAGTGAGTTCTAGGTCTTGGGCGCCAAGTAGGAGAAGGATCTACCTCCCATGGTGGATCTTTGGATGCGCGGAACTGCGGCGAGGCCTTGATTGGATGATCTTAGTTGGCGAGTGGGTGTGTAGAAGGATAGTCGGGTGTTGAGGCATTCGGTCTTGAGGCATGCCAGGCATGCTGTCTGGAATATTTTGAAGTTGGTAAGGTTGAGACCTCTTAAACGTTTACTTAGTTTTAGTTTCTGTAGACTTATCCTGGGTTTTTTGTCTCTCCAGAGGAATTTGTTTGTCAGGGTATCCAGCTTTTTGTGGAAGTTCTCTGTGGTTATGAGTGGGAGCATACTAAGCAGGTAGATAACCATGGGCGCTATCATCATTTTTATTGTTTCCACTCTGCCTCACCAACTGAAAAACTTTGGTGACCATGTGTCTAGTTTCTCTTTCACCTTGTTTATCCTGATACCTGTGCATATTCTTCGATGGTGGACATTAGGGCTGCTATCGAGGGGCCTGGATTTTCTGTTGTGATGAGTATGTCGTCCGCATATGCTGCCAACTTAACCGTATTCCCCCTTATCTGAATTCCTTTTATTTCAGAGTTGGACCTGATCATGGTCAGCAGTGGCTCTAGGGAGAGTAGGAAGAGTGCTGGGGAGAGTGGGCACCCTTGTCTCGTACCTCGTCCTGAAAGTAGTTGCTCCGAGGCGCCACCGTTGACTACCACCCGGGCTTTCGACTCGTTATAGAGTGCCATCACCAATCTTCTATAGTTTTCTCCTAGTCCGAACTTTTGCATGCATTGGTCAAGGAAGGGCTACGACACCCTGTCGAACGCTTTTTCACCGTCTAGCGCGATCATAACAGCTGGTTCGTTGTTGGAGGAGGCGTGGTTTATTAAGTGGCATAAGAGTCTCGTATTGTCTTGGGACATCCTGTTTTTGAGGTAGCACACCTGAGAGTTATGTATTAGGTTTGGGAGCTGCGCATTTAGTCTCGTCGCTAGAACCTTAGCATAGATCTTGCAGTCTACGTTAATTAGGGAGATGGGGCGGTAGTTTTGTGGGTGTTGTGGGTCTTTGCCTTCCTTAGGGATGACTATTATGTTTGCCTCTGCCATTGTGCTTGTCATTTTCCCTTTATGGATACAGTGTGTGAAGACCTCTACCATTGGACCTCTGGAACATCTTACCCATCTCGATTAAAAGCAGTTCGAGCCTCACTGTGTTCAGAAAATCCTTAAAGACCTGGCTTTTTCAAACCAACATTTAATACACACATACATTTCCTCTGATGCCGATTTCTCTAGTGTCAGCGCCAAGACGCCTCCGGGCATTCGTTGCGCTTTATACATTTTTAAATCAAATCAAATCAAATCAAATCAAATTGTGGGCTTAATTAGGCGGAGGAAGTGTTTATAGAACCCTGCTGTTTACCCATCCGGCCCGGGAGCTTTGTTGTCTTTGAGGGTTTGAGGGCTGCAACCGCTTTCTCTATCTCTGCCCCCGTATGTCTTGCTCTAGTGTTGCTCTTTGTGCATCTGACAGCTTGGGAAGGTTTAGCTTATCTAGGAGGCTGGCTCCCTCGTCTGTTTTAAGGTTCTTGTCTTCCCTGTATAGGCATTCATAGAAGTCTCGAAAGACCTTGAGGATTTCTTTGTTTGATGTTTGTGACTTCTTATTAGTGTCAGTTATAGCTGAAATCGTGTGTTGCCTCAGTTTTCTCTTGAGGTATGAGGCGAGTGCTTTCCCTGCCCTATTCGCTGTGCATAGGTTTATTGCTTTATATTTGTTTATCCACATGCCCGCTCTCTCATTTAGGATCCTGTTGAGTTCGTATTTCTTCCTGGTTAGCTCTGTAAGGGTGTTTTTGTCTGTTAGGTTAGTACTAAGGCATCCTTCCAGGTGTTTAATCTGCTTCGAGCTCTGTTACTTTTTTATTTCTTTCTTTGTTCATTCTGGACTTGATGCTAAGTATTTCCCCCCTGACTGTGGCTTTCAAGGCATCCCAGAGGGTGCCTCTGTCTATGTCTGGGTTATCGTTGAACTCTAGGTAGTCTTTTATGGTCTCCTCTACTTCGGCTGCATTATCCGGGTTTGTGAGGATGACGCTGTTGAATCTCCACCTGCAGCTTGCTTGCTTGTTGTGTCTTCCACTAAGTGTTAGACTGATGTGTGAGTGGTCTGATATCGTTCTTGGTGCAATTTCTGTGTGGTCTATGAGGTGTGTGTGAGAGGCCGAAATGAGAATGTAGTCAACCCTGCTGTATGAGTTATGTGGGTGAGAGTAGAAGGTGTAGTCTTTGTCATCTGGGTGCTGGAGTCTCCAGGGGTCCCTCAGGTTGAGCTTGGCGCATAGGTTCTTCAGGGTAGTTTGCTCTTGCGAGCAGTGGCTGACTCTTTGCGGATGTCTGTCTATGGTGTGGTCTAGTACTCGGTTGAGGTCGCCAGCTAGTATCAGGAGGTCATCCTGGGGAAGTTTACCTAGTCTGTTCTCAACTTTTCCCCAAAACGCCTTGTCTTCTGAATTGGGCCCGTAAATGTTGGCTATGTGGATCGTCTCCTCCCCCGCTTGAGGCTGGTTATTAGGATTCTCCCATCCTCGTCGGCGTAATTGTCTTGTAGCACTAGTCTTGATTTTTTGTTTATTAGTGTGATTACCCCCCTCTTTTTGTGGACCGCTGGCGAGCATAAAGATTGTTCTATCCAGTTCGCCCTTAGTCGGTGTGCATCATCTGCTGACAGTTTAGTTTCTTGGAGCACGCACACATCGCTTTTCATTTTGCCTAGGTACTCTATAACTTTCCTTCTCTTTACCGAGTGGTTGAGCCCTTTAACATTGAATGAGACTACCTTAATGCTTGGGAGAGTTTGGTTTAGCGTATTTTGTGTCATTCCTTAGACTGGGTGTCGCTTGTTGGTTGGATGTGCCTGGCAGCCCTACGCAAGACCTCTGCCCTTCTATAGCTGTTTCCTCCCTGTGTAGCATGCTTTGTCGTGCTGGCTGGTTCGGTAAGCGTTTATATCTGTCCGTGAAGAAGAGGGAGAAGATAGAAGAAGAGAAAGGGAAAGGAAAGAAAGAAAGCATGGAAAACAAAAACACCTGTACTGGGGTGCCCCCCTGGCCCCCCTCCCTCCCCTCCACCCCCCACTGATTGCATCATGAGCGTGCAACAGCAACGTTCCCTTCCCTCCCACCCCCGAGGCTTGCGTTGAGCTGAGTCCAAGCCTTCTTTAGAGTTGTCGTCTTTGTGGTTGGCGATTAGCGCCTGGGAGCACATTTAATATTAAAGGATATGTGAGAGGTCCTTATGCTCCGCTGTACCCTTGGGCAGCCGCTCCGCGCGGTGCGTCCGCATTGTAGAGGTAGATTGTTGATTGTAGAGCTAGATTGTTGTGTCTTGAGGTAGGTCAGTTGCTTTAGTCTTAGCATGTTTTATGCGTTATGGTGTCTTGTGGATCTAGTTTAGCGCTGTGTCTGAGTCTCAGCTATGTACGTTGTCCTTGACGCCTTCTGTCTCGGTGTTGTCTGCTGATGCTCTCCTTTTTGCCGCTCCTGGGCTTTGGTCTTCCATGTCGATTGGTGCTGGGCCTTGGAGGTATCTTCTCAGTTACTGACAAATGGCGTACGCCATTTGTCAGTAATTCTTAGCCTAGCTGGCCCTGCAAAGCTGAAGGTGACATTGTCCTTCCACATCCTTTCCCTTAGCGCTAGGAATCCTTTCCTGGTTTCCACTGTTTGCCTTGAGAAGTTCTGCGTTATTATTATTTTGTTGCTGTTCCATCTTAGATTCGGATTTTTCCGTGCCACTGCAAAGATCGCTTTCGTTTGATTTGATCTTAGGGGCTTGCAGATGATTGGTCGTGGGCCGCGACCTTGAGGCGGTTTGACTTCTGGCACTCTGTACGCTTTATCTACTTCAAATTGTCTATCAAACTTGATGCCTGTTAGTAGTGGTATTAGCTCTTCTATTAGGGCTGTGCAGGATCCCGGTTTGTCTTCTTCTCCCTCTGGGATCCCTAGCAGTCTTATGTTCCCCCTTCTGCTGCGGTCGTCTTGTTCTGCTAGTTGTTTCTGTAGTATGCTGGAGGTCTTGGCAATGGATTGCCGGGACTTATTTGATTGAGCATTATCATCCTCTGTCGCTGATACGCTTCTCCGTAGCATCTATCCTACAGTTCGTTTTGTGTTGGTCCGCTCTTATAGCTGCTAGCTCTAGTTGCATATTGTCTATTGTTTATTTAGTTGATTTGGCCAGGTCGTTACCTTCGTTAATTTTTTTGAGGATGATGTCCAGAGTTATTTCATTTTTTTGCTTTAGTGGTGAATCTGGTGTGTCTTTCCTGTATTTCTTAATTTCGTTGGATAGTTTGCTCTCGAGCCCTGCCATCGCTGCAAAGCCTCTTCTGGCTAAGTAGCTGACTAATCTTCCGTCCTTCTGCTGTGTGGTGAGTAGTTTGGTTGACACTCTTCTTGGTTCTGGCTCACCCTTCCCTGTGACTTGGCGGTCTGGTCTGTATCTGCTTGGCTCCCGGATGGTCCTTGTCCTGGTCTTTGCTCCTGCCAGTTCTCCTCTTGTGTCTTCGCTTTCTGCTTTGCTTGGTCCCTTGCCCTATGTGAAGCGCGCTGTTTGTCCTTGTTGCTTGCTTTTATTACTGTTTTGGCTTCCCAGCTCCTGTGTGGGATCTTATAGGGCGGTGCTTGTCCATTAGTAGGCTAGTAAGTTCACTGCTTGTGTCGGTCTTCTTTCGTGCAGCTTGTGACTGCTCATGGGTTACTGCTTTCGGACGGTGTCTGGGGCAGTGCCGGCGCCTGGTCACGCTTTACTGGCCCTCTGGCCGCTGATGTTTCATTTTCCTTTGTTGTGCCCGGTTTTCCCTGTTCGAATCTGTGGCCACTTATCCCGCTCTTCTTGTTCTTCTCCTTCTTTTTCCTCTCGCGCTTGTCTGTCAGCGGGAGTGAGCTGTGGTTCCGTTTCAAGATGGCGGCCTTCAGCAGCGCGCTTTCGGTTTCGGTCTGGTTTCTTTCTTGTCTGTCGCCTTCCCCATGCCGCCGCCACCGCACTTTCTCTCTTAACGGGCTAACTTGGCGCTGGCTGGAGCGTTGGGGGTTAACTGCGCGCTTCTGGCTACTGTGGCACACACCACGTCTCTGGGCTTTACTGGTCCACTGGCCGCCGTTGTTGTTAGTTTTGCCGTTGTCCGGATCTAGGCAAGATGGCGGGTCTCACCTGGGGACCTACCGTTTTGTTATTGTTCCTTTTGTAGTGCCTGTTTACCCCGCTAGCGCAGGTTAATTCAGTTCAGTCTGTGGGCTGTCTCGCGCTTCTTGTGCGCTTCTCCTTGCTCCTCACTTGTGCTCACTTTGCGGTGCCGGTGGTCATTCGGCTGCGCTGTGCCTCCCCCACGCCCCTTGTCTGTCTGCGGGAGTGCGTTGTTGTTCCGATCAAAATGGCGGCCCCCAGCGCGCTTTCGGTTTCTGTTTGATTTCCTGTTTGTAGCGTTTCAGTGACACCGCTGCTGCCCTTGTGGGGTTTACTTGGTTGCTAGCTGGGGCATTTGGGGGTTTGACTGCGCGCCTCTAGCTTCTGTGGCACTCACCGCGTCTCTGGGCCCTCAGCTTCTCTCCTCTCTCTCGCTGCTTCCCTTTATCTCACGGGCGCCATTTTGACGGGATCTCGTCTGCGTCCCTCTCTGTTAGGAAATATTGGCACGATCTTTCAGTGTTTGAGTGAGGGGGGGTTTCGTGCTGCCAGCGTGTGCTAACGGTGTTCCGACGTCTTTGTGTTCACTTCTGGCTCCGGACGGTGTTCGTTTCGCTGATTAGTTCGCCGTTATTTCCCTCGGGGTTGCAGAGGTAACGGACCTAGGCGCCCGTCCAAGCCACGCCCCACGCCATTCTGATCAATTTAACCGAGAATTCCTCACTGTGAGAGTCTCCCCAGGCTGGATCAGGAAACTCTTGCAATAGCTTCCATGCACCCGAAGGTGGCGCCATCAGGGTTAGATTTTGATTAGAAATCTGCCCGGGCACGCTAAAAAAAAGTAGCCCACATTTGCATATTGCCTTTCCGCAAAACACTGCTTTGGCGAAATATTCTTTGAAAAAAAGCGGGAAGTGGGGGGTGTAAAAAAAAATGCACAGATTAGTTTACACTGGTGAAACACACCTGAAAACAAGTGACGCCACTTTTGCTCAGGCCCCCTTCCCCCGCTCAATATGCATATTTTAATGGGCTGGGCCAGCGAGAGAAAGTGAGTGACACCTCTGACGTTGATAAAAGGGAGGTAATGGACGTCCATCTGCCTCCAGAAAGGCCACTCCGGCACGCACTGGGCCACTGGCGGCATCAAACAATGCAGAAACGCCCACATCGGTCCCCCAGGCTGCTCAAAAAAGTAGCCCACAGCTGGAATTCGGATACCAGCCCCTCGGGCATTGTCCGAGTGCCCGCGTTACCAATCCGACGCTGGCGCCATCTGCTTCCATCAGAACTCCATCCCATCTCCTGAAATGATGACCCAGAGCAGGATGAAGGGGCCATCCCGCGGCCTGATATCAGTTTGTTCTTTTTCTGCACTCTTCGACTTGGATCTGAAGGTCTGCTTCTTCCATTTTTCAGTTTCCCTAACAGTTTTATTTCACCTTCCGCCCCTTACTAAAACAAGATTTAAACTGTGCCACGCTTGTTTTAAACAGATGTCAGTCACAGATCCCCACAACGCCTGTCTTTGGTGCCACAGTACCAAGCATGACTCCAAGTCCTGCAATAGTTGCATTGACCCCAATGCTATCAGGGAGCGAGAAGCTGAACTCTGTCACCCAGCACAAGAAACTGGACCACTCTCTCTCTATCCCAAGACTGTCAAAAGACTGCTTGAAAAAGAAACACAAGAAGTCCTTCGTAGGCACTTTGACTTCTCAGTGCTTCTGTCAGTGCTTGACAGTCCTGATTCTGGCTGTCTTCGACGTCAGTCTCTGATCCGATCTGGTTCTGGAGTTGATGCATCCAAGTTCCCCAGGCCGTTTGTCAACTCTGCAGTAAATAGCAGCCTTTAAAGAGGCCCTGCTGCAGCACTTTAATAAGGTTCAGGATCCCTCTGGTGGGCCTCAGGGTCACAAGGATCTGTTGGGGCTTCCATCCTGGCTTCTGCTGGTGGGTCCTCCTCTAGCGCTAACTGACCTCCTATGACCTTCGCCTGTTCCGGCGTTGGAGGTGTTGACTCCTTTGCTACAGGCTCTGTTGGTTGTTTAATTTGTTTGCGCCAATTCTGACACTAGAGTCGCCGGCACTGGATCCCACTCCAACACTGATTTTGGAGCCCAACCTCATATTGAGGAAGACTCTCCTCTTCTTCCCTTGTCTCGGAGGCAGTATTTCAGGAGGATACAGGCCCTCGCTGTCTCTGATGCTCTTCAAGACCTTGATCAGGATCCCCATAATGAAAACAATTACAAGATTGACCACTTGTTCCCTCCTAATTACGTTGATGCTCGCTTATATCTTCAGTCCCAAAATCCCAGTGGATGGGATATTTCCCCAGAGATGGAAATGAACTCGTCCTTAAGACCCTTCTTTGAAGTGAGTGCTTCTTTTGTAGTGTTGGTATGCCGAGATATGGATGTCCTAGTTTTACTGCTCCCTATCTTGGAGACAAAGGCTAACCTCATGTTTGAAGGTTTGCAACATGAGCCTTTGACTTTAGAGACCTTACTGCATTTTAACTAAGGCCTGACTGAGTCCCTCATGGTGGCCTAGTCTAAGCTTTGCTCAACCACCATTAGTATCTGTCTATTCCTAGATGGAGTAGACCTACACAAAATGATCCAACTTTCCTGATGCAGCAGCCTACTCCTGAGAGCTCTATATGAGCAAAATTAACTCAAACTCTTTTCCCACTGCCCCATCACGCAGAAAAAAAATAGATTTTATGGGCAAGAGAATTTTTTCTTTGGCTTGCCTAGCATTTTGATCTTTGAATGCTGTTTGTCCCCTGGGTTGCTACAGTCTCGCCCTTTGGGGCATGGTGAGTGAGGTTTTAGCCACTTAGCATGAAGACTTTTGAAACTGCTATGCACTGACAGTACAGGATTGCCAGAACATAGCTAAATATATTGAGGTTTGGCCTAGATAGTCCAACGTTGTTACACACCTGATGTTCTGGGGATGTCCAAGCCTCATTCATGGACATGCCCTGTGATGGAGCTGTTATTCAGCAAACTGGCAGATTCAGCTTTAGAAGGCTAGGACTTTTTCTTTAGAGTTGCTTTCCCCTGAACACCAAATTCCATCAACGTTATCAGAGGTTTCGCAAATATTTGAGAAGCCTTGCCTCTACGAAGAGGCAGCCCTTACAGCTAATTCAACAGCCACTTTTGTGACTCCAGGGGTAGTGGCAAGGGAAAAGGTCAGAAATAGGAATCCTACTTCTCCTCGCCAGGTCCTGCCGCTACCAAGCCTCTTTAGTTAATCTTTCATCATCCATTTGGGGGCCAGTGGTGAGCCAAAGCCGTGTACCCCACTGGTACTCTGACGTGGGAAGAATTAATCCTGCAAATTGCCCTTCCTTTCCCTGTTTCCTCCCTTAAATTCCAGTTTTTGCTCGAACGTCCGCAGGTCATGCCATTATTCTTTCCAAAGAAGTGATGATGTTGCTCGCCAAAGGAGCAATCTAAATCCTGCTCCGGAGACAGAGAAGTTTAGGTTGCTATTCCATGTACTTCTTGATCTCCACGATTGATGAGGGCATGAGACCTATTTTGGATCCCAGAGTACCTCAAGGATGCTATCCTTGAAATTGCAGGACGATTACTTCCAGGTACTCATCTTATAGGCAGTATCTCTGCAATGTAGTGGGGTCGACCCTCTTTCAATTCTTCATCCTACTCTTTGGCCTGACTTCAGACCCTCAGGTCTTTACGAAGGTCATCTCGGTGGAAGTGCCCCATCTGTTAGGGTCGGGATCAAAATAGTATTCCTGCACCTTGATGACTACATGTTGAAGGTGGGCTAGACCCAAGTACTTTCAGAGCACCTTCAGACAATGGCATCATTGCTGTCTACCCTTCAATAAGCCCAAATCTCATGTTCTACAATCCCAATGCCCTTCATTGGAGCCAATATGGACACGGTAACCCTGAAGGCTTTTTTTTTTCTCTGCTGCTGAGATTCATGTAAATGTAGACTATGATCCTAATGTTTCAAGCAAGAGTTCCTGTCCCATTCTTGAAAGTTCTACTACTGCTCGGTTTTCAAGCGTTTTACATCTTCCTGGTGGTTCCTACTCATTTACACTGCCGGCCCTTCAATGCAACCTTCGAACGAAGTGAGGTCCACGTTTTGGAATCCTCACAGATAGGATTCAGCTCACTTTTGAGGAGGCAAAGGGCCTTCAGTGTGCCAGATCATTCTCGCCTTTTCTTCTAGAGGACTCTATGGTAATGGAAGCATCTACTCTAGGTTGGGAAGGTCATTTGGACAACATGAAGATCAGAGGCCTCTGAAGCTGCGCACCATCCACCTGGCCATCAGGGCGTTTCTAACTTTAATTTAAGGCAGGTCGATACATGTGCTGACGGGCATGACAACTATGTGGTATTGTATCAAGCAGTGTGGAGTTGGGTCAGATGTCCTCTGTTTGTGGGCTCCTGGACTGTGCAGGTGGCTGGACATTCAGAGGATCTCCCTGCCAATCACCTGGTGGTATGTCTTGACATCAGGGTAGATCATCTCAGACGGCATCATTTACAGATTACGAGTCTCATCTATATGCAGAAGTGGCAAAGGGCATCTTCATCAGATGCAATGTGCCCTCAGTAGATTTCTTTTTTACCTCTAAATAAAAAAAACAAGAAAAACCTCAATGTTTGAATACATAAAACAGAATACAACATGTATGCAGAGTTTAACATCCGCACAGTGGTCTTAGAAAAGTAGCAACACAAATTATTTATTTAGATGAGGTAAATAAATGCATCAGTTACTGGTGTGAGGAGGCAGGGATTTGAGGACTGCATAGTAGAAGAAGGAAATATAATAAACTAGGAAAGCATCAACAAAAATCTCACATTTGTGCACAGAGCAGGATTCTAGAGATATAACGAAGAAAGAGAAAGGATTGCATAGCATACATACATACATAGGTGTTTCCTAAGGCGCTTGTTCCTAAGAAGAGGTTTGAAAAGATAGGAAAAGAATGAAGGAATTTCAGATTGTGGGAGCATAGGTGTAAACGTATCTGCAAATCATGGGGCATATTACCAAGCAATAGCGATAATTATCGCTATTGCTTGGTTAGAGACAAAAATGTATCGCCGACCCGCGGCGATTTTTATCGCAGATAAACCTTGGTATTACCAAGGTTTATCGCAAATGCGATAAAAATCGGCCGCAATGCATGAATATCGCTGAAAAGTCAGCGATATTCAGGCATTACCGAGCTAATGCTCTTAGCCATGTTATCCACCTCCCATTGGATAACATGGCTAAGAACTGCTCAGGGCAGGTGTTAGCTTTTGGAGATATTCGCGCTTAGCGCGAATATCTCCAAAAGTTGGTAATAGGAGATAGCGATGTTAGCGACTGTTTCCAGTCACTAACATCTTGGCACACCCACTTTGCATGTCATTAGTGATAAATTTCTCTGACATGCAAAGTGGGGCCCAAGATGGTCGCTATCTCCTACTAGCTGTCGCTAACTGGTGTTAGTGACAGCTAGGTAATAGGGAGATAATTTTATCTCCGCTTTCTTGGCTTTTAAAGCCAAAAAAGCGGAGATAAACCCCCTTGATAATATGCCCCCATGATCTTTTTATTGAAACATAGAGTGGAGATAGATCATCTGTACTTTCAGCAACGGGAGCAAGAGGCTCCAGATAAGGATAGCTCCTGGATGATATATTTTGTAGTTTGGAGGTTCATAGGTTCATACATAAGGCAAGAGGCGATTCTGAGCCACTTAAGGTAGCAACATGTAGAACTACTCAAGTGGCCAATTCTGTTTGTCAGTAAGCTGGTAAGGAGTGAAGGATCCATATTCAATACCATATCGGGAGACCCACTCAAATATACGGGCTAATCCTTCCTTGGAAAAAAGCTTTTTGTAGTATAACCCTCACCCAGCAGGGTTACCCCTTGGTGGCATGCTCCATTACTGGGTTCTTCCCATTCCACTGCACAACGGGGCGTGCTGCTCCCTCTGTGCTACACGGGAGCATTGTATAGTATCAAACCACAGAACAATGGAGAATAGGAGTTGGAGGGGTTCTTTGAGTTTTAAAAATGCCTGCCTGGTAGGAAACCTTGTTTTATTCAATCCTTCAGTCGGAAAGGTTAAAATATGGGAAAGTAGAATTGGAAAGTTTGATCAGGTTTATTGACCCTGCTTTCCATTCTGAGCTCGGTTTACATGTTTCTGGCACCCTTTCCTGTGGCTTTTCTCAGGACCATGAATCTCACTCCCTGAGAGGACTTCTTATTTTTCTTTACAATGTGCTCAAAATGCAAATTAGTGCAAAGATTCCAGCCTCTTTGGGGTCTCTGATATTATGCATTTTATTATTCCAAATAATTCTCAGTAGAGCTGGAAATCTAATTTGAACAGCGAGACTAAATGATCTTAGCTCTGGTATGAATTTCCCCAACTCCCACTTTCTATCTTGTGTACTCTTTGAGATATCAGATCTGACTAGGAAAGACCAATCCCTTTTAGTGAAACTTCCTGCTTTTAGGGCCTAAAATAAGTTTTTTTAATTAATCTAAATTATGTCCAGCATACCTTTCTCCCCATTTTCTAGAGCTCAGATTTCACCCTGATTGGCCTCCACCTAATAACAAATTCTATCAATTATGGAGGACATTTTTGCTTCCGGAGTCCCGCAGGCCTCTTGAATTTTTCTTGATTTCTCTCAGATATTGCATAATTATTTCTAATATCTGCAGTAAGGTATCTAGTATTTTTGCAAAACCCGGCTTCTTCTCACTGTCCTTATTTATCCTGAGGTCATCTGTTGTAACTGAAAGATGTTTGTCCTGGGACTGCGTTTGTGGAGTAATTTCAGCGCTGTCTCCTAGGACGTCAGTATCTGCTAGAAGAGTTGTAGTGTAGTTCCTATATCCCTAATAGGCTCTGCGCATTGGAATAACATACTCTATAGATTTGACAGAGGAATGAGGTCAGTATGTCTCTATTCAGTATATTAAACTTAATTGTGTGTGTGACAGCTAACTATTATACAAAAAAGAGGGGGGGACCAAGGAGCTATTCAAAGGTCCAGTGTCCGTGCTCCTTAATTTTTATACTTATTTCCAAAAAAGGGACACTGTTCCTAATGCAGGGTGCAAAAAGTCCCACTCATATGCAATATCCTTGCTTAACTGACCCAAACACCCGCATATTCCTGGTGTGAACGTGTTTCCCATGCGCCTGCTACCTTTGATAAACTTATGTTTTGGATGTGTACACAGTGGTGGCACATGATGTGGCATCAAGGTGTTCCTGGTGCTTGAATTAAATTAAATGTATATTTTATTTTGTTCTTTCCTAGGTACTGATCAGGAGCGGTTACAAACATGCAGCTGTAGCCAGACTTTGGGTGTACAGGTTACTGCCCGCCCTGATCGATTACGAGGGTATTTTTAACTTGTTTATCACGTGCACTTTACCTTTTAGAATTCTGGTCCTGACGAAGCGCCAACGACCCTTAAGGCGACGCAGGCGCGAAACATGTTGACCTATGTCTCTCTATACCCAGGCATAGTATGCTATTGGGGCTAGATTTTATTCAGCAGTTGAGTCTGCTCAGGGTACATGATTACAACAATAGCTGCATGGTTACCCATTATGATTCTTACTTACACTTGCACGCACTTTTTATTTCCCTCAATTGACCCACCACCCCGCACACCCGCATGCACCATCCGGCAGTCCTATAAAAGATCTCCGTTAAAGAGACCCTTCGGGGGACCCGTAGGGAATTGCAGCGCCGGCCCTACGAGGAGCAACTGCCCGATGATGAAGCATGACATCTTTCGAGGTGTGTGAGGGCAACAGAGGACACAATATGTTTCCCCCGTTTTTCTGTGGGTCCCCTTACCTAGGGATTCTGTTTCTCCTTTCCTTCTTATTATTTTTTCACATATGGGTGACTTTTGCACCCTTATGCAATTGGTGACTTTTTGCACCCTGCATTAGGAACAGTGTCCCTTTTTTGGAAATATGTGACAGCTAACTCCAAGGTCACTAGAAACTCTCTCGAAGAAACAAGAAGGGATTAGTCTCTGACCACCGCATAAACATGACAACTTTGTTTCCCCTAGAACCGGAACAATATCTTCAGAGTCGTGGAAACAATAGATAACTATTTCACTCAGTCAATCATGCATGCTTCGTTTCTACAGAGTAGCATAGAAATAGAGAGACGGGCGTTTCAATAAAAAGGGTTTATTGAACAGTCTTATTTCTCATGCAAGAGATATGAATTGCTACAATCGTTAGACAAAGTGCGAAGTTTAATGCATACAGATTAAACAGTAATATAAAATAATACTGTAATAGCATTGTCTGTTGCTATGACATATATAAAAATACATACATAAATAACACAGGCTAAAATACTCAACTGGTGCTTCTAAAATACGCCTACCCCAGTATACCTAACCTAGGTCTAGTACGAGGGAAGAAGTAGGTGCTGCTTTAGCATAGGTTTAGTTTTGCCAAGAATTGCCAAACGTTTCTCTAGGTTTTAATCAGCTCCATACCTTAGAATAAGAGAGGTTGGTATCTCTTTCCCGGGACTCGATTTCCCAACACCCCGCATGGGGAGTCAAAAACACTGGAGCTGGATTCTCGGCAGAGGATGACAGCGTCTAGTCAGTTCGTCAGCTGGAGAGTTGGCTTCCTTCGGTACTTTCTGTGGCGAGCTGCATCGTGCAAGTAGGTAGTCAAACTGCACCGAACCACGCTGTGCTTTGCCATAGCAAGTGAAGGTATATGTTGGACCTGGCCTCGTGGCGTGGTTCCCCCCGTTCCTCAGCACCCTGTTAATGTAGCCCTGCACCCAGAAGCCCCTGGTCGTCCTGCTCCCTGTACGCCCAAACTCCCTGCACGACCCCGCCAACCGACGACCAGCCCCGCATGCCTCCGGCCTCCTTCCCGGCTCCGAGCGCCCAGATCCTGCATCACCCTACAGGGCCCCGGGAGCCATTTTCCCTTCCCGAGATCCCTGACTCCTGGGGCCTAAGCATGACCCCGGCCCCCAGCGAAACTCAGACTCCAAGGCGCACCAGTCCCGGCTGGGGGGTAAAGGGATCCCCGAGTGAGATAAGACAGGGAGTTTCGATTGCCCCTCCGGCCTCCCCTGAGAGACTAGTTTCTCTCACACTTCTGGCCTGAGTGCTGGCTCCAGACCCTGCTAGGCGTCTGGGAATCCCCGGACGCATCTTCTAAAGGATCAAAGAGCCAACCGCCGCACCTCTCCAACGACCAGCCCCCAAGGCATGAGAACCTCCGAACTCTTTGAGCCCTGCTGACGCTGTCGCGGCTCCTTCTCGTAACGGGGAACTGGAAACATCGGAGCCCTGCTGACGCTGTCGCGGCTCGTCCTCGTAAAGACGGAACTAACACCACGGAGCCCTGCTGACCTCGTCGCGGCTCGAGCTTGAACCCTAAAGAGATCTTTGTTCAACCGCCTGAGCCCTGCTGACGCTGTCGCGGCTCCTCAAGAACACCTCCGGATCGAGCCCTGCTGACCTCGTCGCGGCTCGAGGAGTACACTGGTCCGGCTGGACCATCGACGCTACCAACACGACCTGAGCTGACTCGAAGTGAGTGAAGCAACTAGTACGACTACCCTCTTCCGTACCCCCGGCTCGAGGATTGAGAGCTGTGCGCAGGGTACACTTCGTACTGGGCTAAAAACTGAGACTGTCCCTCTTCCCGAATTCCTGAGACTGTACGATTCCTCGATCGCTTGTAAATAAGAGTGCTGAAACCTTTCTTTTATTGTTGATAAAGAACTTGTTACTGAAAACCTACGGTGTGGTGTCCGTTCGTAAGTGTGGTGTGAGCTCGGTGTGTACGATCCTAGGCTCTAAGTCCTCCCTGGCGGAGATCTCACGTTAAGACTCTGCAGTACTGGTGGGAGAGGTGGGTCCCGGTGTGGTCGGGTGAGTATAACCTGGCCCTCTGAGATCGCCCCTTCTAACATTGGTGGCAAGCGACGGGATAAGAGCCTACGTCTAAGGATCGTACAGTAAAACGACTGACACACTACCTGAACGAGGAACGACCATGAGACTCATTGTAACAAGCGAGAAGACCACATTCCAGCAAGAACTTCTGGAAGAGTACACCCACCGGGAACTGAAGCAAATTTTGTAAAGATCTCCATATCGCTACCACTGGGTTAAGTACCAGAGAGTACTTCCAAAAAGCCCTGACAGCATGGGTAGAGACGGGAGCCCATCTTCCCCCGCCAGAAAGAGACGGTGGAGAGGCAGGGTTACCGACCGAAACCCGCGTTCAAGAAGGTGAGGGAACAGAGTCCCTGACACGGAGTCCCAGCACGGAGAGAGGTCTGTCACCGGAAGAGATGACAGACCGAGAACGCAACCGAAGCCACGAGCTAGAACTGGCACGCCTTAAAATGGAAGGGGAACTCAAGTTGGCTGAGAAGAAACTGGCCATCGAGCAGTTACGACTGCAAGGAGAACTGGAGGAGAAGAAACTCCAGAGAGAACATGAAGGCAAGAGACTCCAGCTGGAGCACGAGCGCCGCCTGAAGGAGATTGAAATGAAGGCCCGGAGTGGAGACAACCGAACATCGGAGAACCGAGAAGCCGTTCCCCCGGCGGAACAAAAAGTCCACATCCCCAAAGAGGTAGTAAAAGAGTACTACAAGAACGATGATATCCAGCAATGGTTCAAGGCCTACGAAGTCGCCATGACCTCCCACCGAGTTCCTCAGGAGGATTGGGGAGCCGGGTTGTGGGGTCGATTCCTGAGCGAGGGGAGAGACACCCTGCTCGATCTACCATCCTCCGAACAAACATCCTACAGCCACATGAAAGAGGCCCTCCTCACGAGATATGGGCTCACCCCAGAGATGTATCGACAACGGTTTAGAGACTGCAAGAAGATCCCCGGCACCACATGGGTAGAATATGTGAATTTCTACAGCCGGGCCTTGGAAGGGTAGATCAAGGGCAGCAAGGTGACCACTTTTGAAGGACTCATTGATCTCATCGCCTATGAACACTTATCATCCAATTGCTTTGTAGAACTGAGACAGCACTTCTGGACAGCAAGTTGGCCGATCTCCGGAAGCTAGCTGTTGAAGCAGACCGCTGGGTGAGCACCCGAGTCCCCCGGAGGCCCGGGGAGACTATGGCCGAAACGAGCAAGGATCTTCCTGCCAGAGGGGAGGGAGAGGTCAGGGTAGACAGAGGGGGTCCCAGGCAGGGCCCCAACGAAGCCCCCCCCAGAAACCAGTCCAGAACATCTCCCCCCGCAGTAAGGGCCGGGTTTCCGCCAGCTAGACAAGGACCCAGAATCAGCAACGCCTGCTACAGATGCCAGCAAACAGGGCATTATGCCAGTGACCCCATGTGCCCCATGCTCAAGAAACCCAATGCTGCAAGTCCCCCAGCGCGCCAGCTAGCCACAGTAGCCTTAGAAGAGGAAGAGTTCGAGGACCCAGAAGGGTGGGAACCAGCAGCCATGACCTTAGTCTCCCTGGGTGATAGGGAAATGGTCCCCGGAGCCCCCTTACCAGACAACAGGGAAAAGTACCGACAGCAGGTGACCGTCAACGGCCACCGCATAGGGGCGCTCCCAGACACAGGGGCCAGCATTACTGCAGTAAGGTGTCACCTAGTCACAGAGGACCAAATTGTACCCCACGCCTCCTGCAGAGTGATCTCCGCAGACAATTCAGTCCGCACCTGCCGAATAGCCCAGGTTCCCTTCGAGTGGGGGGGCGTCTCCGGGGAATTACGAGTAGCGGTCCGCACCGACATGCCCGTGGACTGCCTACTGGGTAATGACCTGGCGAGCTCCCCGTGTAAGCAGGTAGAGCGAAGAACTCACCTAGAGATGGTAGGCCTGCTCGAGTGGGCCTGCGTGAACACCCGATCCATGACCGCCCGACTGTCCACCCCCGAGGGGGTGGAACCCGAGAACCCTCGCCCGGTCACTGATAACCCGGAGGGCAGCGGGCCGTCCGAAGTCCCCGAGCCGCCCCCCAGTGAGAGCATCGACCCCGACGCAGATCCCCTGAGCCCTGTCGCCGAACAGACCCCGAGCTTGGACGACCTTCCTGAGTTAGCCCAGTGGCGCCAGGAAGGAGGACCTTCCCGAGAAGAGTTCTGCCTGGAGCAGACCTCCTGCCGTGCCCTGGTTGGGCCGCGGCAGCAGGCCGCCGCCCAGGCCGCCGGTGACCAGTCCAGCTCCCACCTTGTCTATTGGGGAAAACGGCCTCTTGTACAGTGAACAGAAGTCCGCCAAGTTAGGGTCAGCCCGGGTGCTGGTGGTACCCCTACGCTTCCGCGGCTTCCTCCTGAACCTGGCCCATGATGTGCCCCTGGCGGGCCACCTGGGACAGGACAAAACCTACCACCGCCTGGTCACTCACTTTTACTGGCCCGGCATGCGCTCCGATGTGGAGGCCCACTGCAAATCCTGCCCCACGTGTCAGGCCAGCGGGAAGAGCGGAGGGAGAAGCAAGGCTCCCCTCCAACCCTTCCCCGTGGTCAGTACCCCCTTTGAACGGGTGGGAATAGATATCGTGGGGCCTCTAGACCCCCGGACCTCCTTAGGCCACCGATTTATCCTCGTCCTGGTGGACCATGCCACTTGATACCCCGAGGCCATTCCCCTCCGAACGGTGACGGCCCCTGTAGTGGGGCGGGCCCTCATGGGGATCTTCTCCCGGGTGGGATTCCCGCGAGAAGTGGTGAGCGATCGAGGGACGAACTTCATCTCCAAGTACATGAAGTCCCTCTGGCAGCAGTGTGGGGTCACGTACAAGTTCACCACCCCATACCACCCCCAAGGTAAAGGCCTGGTTGAGCGATTCAACCGGACCCTCAAGGGAATGATCATGGGTCTCGAAGAGCCCCTGAGGCGCAAGTGGGACGTCCTCCTTCCCTGTCTTCTGTTCGCGTACAGAGAAGTCCCCCAAAAATCCTTGGGATTTAGCCCCTTCGAGCTGCTCTATGGGCACCCCGTATGGGGGCCCCTCAGCCTGGTCAAAGAAGGTTGGGAAACGGCAGCCCCAGAGCGCCCTCCAGATGTGTTTCGATACATCCTGGCCCTCCGAAATCAGACTCAGAAATTCCGGGAACTGGCCGAGGCAAACCTTGAGGCCCGTCAGGAAGAAATGAAACGATGGTATGACCAGAATGCCACTTTGGTCGAGTTTCAGCCCGGGGAGCAGGTCTGGGTGATGGCCCCCGTAGAACCGTGTGCCCTGCAAGACAAGTGGACAGGGCCCTTCAAGGTGGTAGAACGCAAGAGCCAGGTGACATACCTCATAGATGTGCAGTCCCCCAAGAACTCCTTGAGGGTCCTTCACGTGAACCGCCTCAAACCCCACTTCGTTCGGTCCGAGTTGAATCTGCTCCTAGCCACCGACGACGGAGCGGAAGAGGACACGGAGCCCCTCCCCGATCTCCTGTGTGCGAAGGAAAAAGATGGCTCCGTAGAGGGAGTGAGTCTCTCCTCCTCCCTCACCCCGAGCAGCGCGAGGACTGTCGCCAGTTACTGGGACAGTTCTCTGACCTTTTCTCTCTTGTCCCCGGCGACACCAGCTTCTGCGTCCACGACGTGGACACCGGGGACAGCCCTCCTGTACGGCACAGAGCCTACCGAGTCCCTGACAGAGTCCGGGCCTGCATCAAGCCCGAAGTCTCCAAGATGCTAGCCCTGGGAGTGGTCGAAGTCTCTGACAGCCCATGGGCCAGCCCCGTGGTCCTGGTTCTGAAGGTGGCCGCCCCCGGCGCTGTTCCCGAGCTGAGGTTCTGTGTGGACTACCGTGGGCTTAACGCAGTCACCAGAACCGACGCCCACCCCACTCCCCGATCAGACAAGCTCATTGACCGCCTAGAAGCGGCTCGCTATCTCAGCACGTTCGACTTGACCAGCGGATACTGGCAGATCGCCCTCACCGAGGGGGCCAGAGAGAGATCTGCCTTCTCCACCCCGGATGGTCACTACCACTTCCGGGTGATGCCCTTCGGAATGAAAAATGCCCCCGCCACCTTCCTGAGGCTGGTTAACCAGGTACTGGCGGGGTTGGAAGAATTCAGGGCGCCTATCTCGACGATATCGCGGTGTTCAGCTCCCGCTGGTCCGAGGACCTCCAACACCTCGGGGAGGTGTTGAGGGCCCTGCAGAGGGCGGGCCTCACAATTAAAGCAAGCAAATGCCAAATCGGACAAGGGTCCGTGGTCTACCTGGGGCACCAGGTCGGAAGCGGCCTAGTAGCTCCCCTCCAGCCCAAGATCGATGCGATCGTGGCCTGGGAGGCCCCCACGACACAGACAGAAGTGCGGGCATTCCTAGGGCTCACGGGGTACTACCGAAGATTCATAAAATGGTACGGCAGCATCGTGGTCCCCCTCACGGAGTTGATCTCCAAAAACCAGCCGAAGAAAGTTAGCTGGGCCCCCGCCTGCTAAGAGGCGTTCGAAGCATTGAAAGACGCCATGTGCACTGCCCCAGTACTACAGGCCCCGACTACTCCCGAGAGTTCGTGGTCCAGACGGATGCGTCCGCACATGGCATCGGAGCGGTCCTGTCCCAGATGAACGAAAAAGGCCTAGACCACCCCTTGGCATTCATTAGCCGGAGGCTACTCCCTCGAGAGCAAAGGTGGAGCACCATCGAGCGGGAGGCCTTCGCGGTTGTTTGGGCCCTGAAGAAGCTGAGTCCCTACCTGTTCGGTACTCACTTCCGGGTCCAAACCGACCACCGACCCCTCCGGTGGCTAATGCAAATGAGAGGGGAGAACCCCAAACTGTTGCGATGGTCCATCTCCCTCCAGGGGATGGATTTCACTGTTGAGCCCCGGCCTGGTGTTGCCCACGCCAACGCAGACGGCCTGTCCCGATTCTTCCGCCTCAGTGAAGAGAACCCCCAAGGGGATGGGTAGTTCTCTCTGCCTTTCAGCTGGGGGGGACGCGTGTTGGACCTGGCCTCGTGGCGTGGTTCCCCCCGTTCCTCAGCACCCTGTTAACGTAGCCCTGCACCCAGAAGCCACTGGTCGTCCTGCTCCCTGTACGCCCAAACTCCCTGCACGACCCCGCCAACCGACGACCAGCCCCGCATGCCCCCGGCCTCCTTCCCGGCTCCGAGCACCCAGATCCTGCATCACCCTACAGGGCCCCAGCAGCCATTTTCCCTTCCCGAGATCCCTGACTCCTGGGGCCTAAGCATGACCCCGGCCCCCAGCGAAACTCAGACTCCAAGGCGCGCCAGTCCCAGCTGGGGGTGTAAAGGGATCCCCGAGTGAGATAAGACAGGGAGTTTCGATTGCCCCTCCGGCCTCCCCTGAGAGACTGGTTTCTCTCACACCTCTGGCCTTCCCCTGTGGGCCGATTTCGATCACACCTACGGCCTCCCCGAGTGCTGGCTCCAGACCCTGCTAGGCGTCTCGAAATCCCCAGACGCATCTTCGAAAGGATCAAAGAGCCAACCGCCGCACCTCTCCAACGACCAGCCCCCAAGGCATGAGACCTCCGCCTGCGAGGGTCCGGACATCAAAGGGCCACTGGACTATATATCAAGGCTCGCCCAACAACTAGCGGGCAGTTGTATCCTGGACAAGAGAGCCCTGCTGATCTGATCGCGGCTGACCCTTGGGGAGAACTGAACCTCCGAACTCTTTGAGCCCTGCTGACGCTGTCGCGGCTCCTTCTCGTAACACGGAACTGGAAACATCGGACCCCTGCTGACGCTGTCGCGGCTCGTCCTCGTAAAGACGGAACTAACACCACGGAGCCCTGCTGACCTCGTCGCGGCTCAAGCTTGAACCCTAAAGAGATCTTTGTGCAACCTCCTGAGCCCTGCTGATGCTGTCGCGGCTCCTCAAGAACACCTCCGGATCGAGCCCTGCTGACTTCGTCGCGGCTCGAGGAGTACACTGGTCCGGCTGGACCATCGACGCTACCAACACGACCTGAGCCGACTCGAAGTGAGTGAAGCAACTAGTACGGCTACCCTCTTCCGTACCCCCCGGCTCGAGGATTGAGAGCTGTGCGCAGGGTACGCTTCGTACTGGCCTAAAGACTGAGACTGTCCCGCTTCCCTCTTCCCGAATTCCTGAGACTTTACGATCCCTCGATCGCTTGTAAATAAGAGTGCTGAAACCTTTCTTTTATTGTTGATAAAGAACTTGTTACTGAAAACCTACGGTGTGGTGTCTGTTCGTAAGTGTGGTGTGAGCTCAGTGTGTACGATCCTAGGCTCTAAGTCCTCCCCGGCGGGGATCTCACGTTAAGACTCGGCAGTACTGGTGGGAGAGGTGGGTCCCGGGGTGGTCGGGTGAGTATATCCTGGCCCTCTGAGATCGCCCCTTCTAACAGTATATTTATACCTTGAAGGTGTTTAGGAATGCCAGTATTAATGTAGAAGTCGGGCATATGAACGTCATGAATGAACCCCTAAGGAATAGATGTTCATGCATAATAAATGAGTTATTGGAGAAAACAATATCCAAGCAAGGGGAAGTCCCCAACGGCTTAAGTCTCTGGTTTTCCAAGAACTCGTTGTGATGTAGATAAACGGATGGAAGTAGCCATGCCTGTATTTGGGTAGCATTGACTATGCCTCAATAAGGACAGGATTTCTATGCCTATATAAGGGCAAAGTGAAATATACCTATATAAGGGCATGAATCGGGAAATTCATACGGAATCTAAATTGATACACAACAGAGCCCCTGCTCTTTGTCTATCAGTCTCCATTATAGTTGTGTTTATTGTACCCTGGGCAGGCTTATGTAGCTCACTAACCTTGAGGGAGGGAAGTTTTATTTAGTCAAATCCTTTGGCCTGCACCTTAAAAAAGTTCTTAATGAGGGGGTTATTTAAATCTTATTATTTACAAAAGTTAAGATGTCCTTTGCTTTAAGCATAATTAGGATTGATTAGGGGATGGAATCCAAATTTCTATTCAGCGTGCTCAAATCCTCTATTTTTCTACTTTCCTGCCTACACTCTGTTTTCTCCCATGTACCTTGTACATGACCCTGGGTTTGCAAGCAACCATCAACTAAACCAATATTTTTATTTCCTAAGGCATATCTGATAGGACGCTTTCAATATTCAACCTATGCGGCCCCTACTCCCCAGCTTGCACTGATCTCTTTTTACTCTTTCCGCAAGCAACTGTGAGTGTAGGAGATGCGCGGATTCCTCGTCTCTGGCCAGGCTGACCTTCCCTGGGCTCATTTGGTTTCCTGAAGCCTCTTCACGATCAAACCCTCTGCACCGACCGTTGGGAGCTGGGCTTAGATGGTACTGATTTACAGGCTGTTATAATTACTGATCAGGGGGCACCCGCAGGAGCTGACTGTGCTCAGTGTGCCCCAGAAAGAGATGTGCAAAGGCCTGCCTGTCGTGGCTTAGCCTCAGGGCCACCTGCACCTGCTCCGCAGTTTGGCAGCGTACAACACACACTATCACTGATCAGCCGGACCTGGGACGCAGAGAACAGTGGATGCCCCACACTGCCACAATCAGCCAGGACGCAAAGGAAGCAATGTGGGACCAACACCAAGACTCCACCGGGCGCCAAAGAAAGAGACCGTCAGGAGTAACGCTGTAGAGAAGCTACAGAACTCACAACTGGTAAGCTCAACTGGCTGCCATGTTCCCCGGCATAGGCATTGCACCCCTGCAAGCCCGAATTCGCCAGCATCTGGAGGTCAAGTTGCCAATACTACTTTGAGGCGATTTTGACGTGCTATTGAATCCAAGTACAGATAGATCCTCCACAGGGAAATCAAAAAACTCCCCAAAAATGAGAACATACATGAAGACAATGATGGAAGACTTAGGCTTGATAGATATATGGAGAGAAAAGTTTAAAGCGGCTGGAGGAAATCAAAGCTTCACCTTTCATAATAAAAGGCATGGGTATGATTTTCTTTTTTGGAGTTGACGATAGGCTGGTCAGAAGAGTTAGGAAGGTGGAACATGTTCTGGGCATCTCTCTAATCACTCAGCGGTCCATTCAGAGTTACAACTAGAAAAAGGGTCATCCCATAGTAGGTGGACATTTGATAGAACTTTATTATTAGACTCAACTGTTATAATCCAGTTGAAAAAGGACATGTTGGAATTTTTTTAACTATAACACTTCAGCTTCAAAAAATATAATATGGGACGCATATAAGGCCTATAATAGGGGTAGGGTAATCAGTTTAGCAGCAAAAAAACACACGTAGGAAAGACATAAGATAACTGATCTGGAAGGTATCTTAAGGTTCTTGAGAGAAAGTGCCTTGCAACAAGATGACCAGGATCAGGCCATGAAAGATAAAGAAATGAAATGTGCAGGACAGAAGTTAGTAGACTATCTAGATGGCATACTACAGAAAAAAATGGGAGGCCAGTAAACTAGCGCATTATGAATATGGGGAGGGAAGTGGGAAGCTTTTTGCCTGGAAGTCAAGAACTGAATATATGAAAAATATAATTAGAGAGATAGTATCTAAATAATCTGGGAGGCGTTGTACAGAGAATTCAGATGTAGAACTAGCATTTATAGACTTTTCCCAAGAGTTATACACAGAAGATCTTTCAGTCTCTGAAACTCAGTTAAAGGAATATCTTAATGGTATAGCCCTGCCCTCGCTCAAAGACATCCAAATGCAGATTCTTAATCAGAAAATTAGTCTGGAGGGAGTCAAGGTAGTTATCAATAAGTTAGAGAGGCAGCGCCGCCAGTTTGGACGGCATATACCTAATGAGTTCTGTTAAATGCTATCCGATGAGCTAACTCCTGTCCTGGCCGATCTGACAGGTGGAATATTTTCAGAGAACCATTAGATCCTGCAGTCGTGGGATGAGGCTGCTATTAGCTTAATCCTGAAACCAAAAAAAGTCCACAAGAATTACGAGCCTTACAGACTGATTTTATTACTAAACTGCTATAATAAGATCTATACGCAGTTTTGGCAAAGAGGTTAGAGCGAGTAATTGGAGTAGTGGTTCAGGAAGACCAGAAGGGTTTCATTAAAGGCCGACAATTGCACGATGTAACACATGACCAGATTGGCACTATAGACTTGGCTATTGAGAATAACCTACCATTATCTGTTCTCACATTTAATGCCGCAAAAGCATTTGATAAAGTAAGCTGGTCTTTTTTACTTCAAACTTTCGCTACGGCAGTTAGTACAATATACATAGGAAGCCAATAGCTAGGATAATAGTGAACGGGGATCTGACTAAATCAATTAAGATAGAGAGAGGGACAAGACAGACGTGTCCTCTACCCTCTCTTCTCTTCAATCTATATATTGAGCCACTAGCAAATAAAATAAGGGCAACTCAGGAAATCTTGCCATTCAAGTGTAAAAGAAAAAAGTGCCACTGTAGACTGATGACTTGAGGGTTTTTACACGGGTTTCTGGCTATCAAATAAATCAGCGAAAGACCTAGATTATGTCATGGATCACGTAATTGAATAAATTCCCTTATAAAACAAGAAATAAGGTATCTCCGCATACAAGTGATGCAGGACCTTTCTAAAATGGCCCAGGTCAATCTGGATAAGAAAATGAGCGAGACTTGAGCTTTGTTCAGATCTTGGGGCTGTCTTCCACACTCAATTTTACATAGATCTAATTTGGTGAAAATGTCAATTATGCCAAACTGTACCTTTATTTTTAATACAATCCCCCTTTGATTCAATCTAAAATGTATAAAAAAATTACAAGGAGAAATTACAAGTTTTATTTTGTCTTGTAAGGGAACGAGGATCGCCTGGAAGAAACTTCTACAGTTAAAAGCAGAGGGAGGTATTTGCAGACCTGACCTCCGTTTATACTGCTGGGTCTTTCAGCTACAAAATATAAGGTCTCTCTTTTGCAGCTTGCCCCCCCACTCTCCCCAGGCTCCAAACAATGAAATCAGTGGCGATTTTTTTTCTTATTAAATTTGGTCATCCAAAATGTTACAAGAAAGTCAAATTAATGATCCTAAGATTAGATTTTTTTGATTTTGATTTTGGAATTTATATAGCGCACGATTGCCCTGGAGCGTCTAGGCGCTGTAAGCGGAGGAGGAGCCAGAAGTAGCGTATTAGTTAGAAAATAGCCATGTCTTTAAAAGTTTTCTGAAACCGAGCAGTGTTTTGCAGCTTTTGATGTTTAGTGGAAGTGCATTCCATAACCTGACAGTGCCCAGTACAAAGCTTCTTCCTCCCCAGCTAGCCTTCTTAAATCTAGGTGTCTGGAGAAATTTACTCTGCGCTGAGCGTAATTGCCTTTAAGGATGGTACCAGATGAAATGTTGTTTCAAGAAAGTTGGTCCATTTCCGTGTGTCGTAGAAAGATGCCCCATGCTTAGCCTTGTATGCTAAGCATAGGGCCTTAAAGTCTATCCTCCTTTTTAATCGGGAGCCAATGAAGTTTGTCTAGACCTTCGGAGATGGATTGAAACTTTGGAATGTACAGCAGTAGTCTGGCGGCAGCATTTTGTGCTCGTTGCAGTTTGATCATGTGTTGTTTCTGCAGGGCTAAATAAAGTGCATTGCAATAGTCCAGTTTCGCCAAGGCTAGGACTATCACTAGTGTTTTCGTAGCTTCAGAGGGAATGAAGGGGCGTACTTTGCGGATTAGTTTAAGCGTAAGGAACACTGATGAGACAACTTTGTTGACCTGTTGTTGGAAAGTCAGTCTGTTATCAAAGATAACGCCCAGGTTCCTTACTTTCTGGGCTGGGGTAGGGATATCGCCCATACTAGAGGGCCACCAGTTTTGTGCCCAAAAAGATGTGTCCGATCCTAGTAGTAGTACCTTGGTTTAAGAGTGGCATGTGTGCTTTGGTATCAGGCCAGATGAATAGTAAGGATACCCTAATATAGTACTTTTGCACCTATATAGAATTCTCCAGGTACCCCCAATTGCCTACAGGATAAATTGGCCGTTCCACTAATGAAGGCAGGATTAAACAAATGGGGTCAACTAATACAGGGAAACAAAATAGTCTCATGGGAGTCCCTGACTATTTCCACGAATCAAAGACTATCTAAATTTAAATTTGATCAATTATCAAGTTGGTTACACAGACTAGGGAAAGATGGCAAAGGAAACAAAGAGTGGGAAAATAGACTGCAGGGGCCCCCATTCTCAACACAATGAAGTTTCCAAGTGATATTGGATGATGGTATAGGGTGAGAACGTGACTTCAAAGCTTCCGGAGGAGATCTGGGGAGGGACCTGCTGGGTACAGATTTAACTAATTTATGGCAAGTATCGATGCTCACTTTATGGTTGGTAATTAAAGCTGCACCTCTCAGAATTAACCATCTATTTACTGTTCAAAGGGCGTGTTGGACCCGAAAAGGCTATCAAAGACGGAAGGCGGAGAAATCAAAGCCTGTCTAAAGTGTTCCACTGAACAAAAGCAGATGATGTACATATGTTTCGGAAGTGCCCTCAGATCCAGGTTTTCTGGCAAGAAGTCGGTAAGTCCATGTCCGACACCTTCCAGCACACAAACAATCTTTCCCTGTAATGCAGGTAACCCCTGCACTATGGCACAAGGATGTTTGTGTTGGCGCTAGGCAGCTATTTTTAGCACTAAGGAAAATACAGAGTTGCGCCGTATTGTTGTAAATACGGCACATCCCTGCGTTTTGGAAATGGCAGAGCGTGGTGCTGCGAAATGTGCCGCAACGCCTAGCTCTGCCATTTTCTGGTAAATATGCCCCTATGCCTCTTTAATATGATTAAATTTCAAGAGGTGAACAAATCCCATCAATTTTATATTGTCAATGAAATGAACTTAATGCTGTAAAACATAAAATAATATATTTGTAAAGCACACACTCAAAGGATGTTATGGCACAGATGTGATTTGATACTCACTGGTACTCATTTTAATGGCCTTGGCTGATGTAAGGCAGAGTTGATCCACTGGGACTCAAAACTGTGACCATGAAAATGAACGCAGATTGCTGCAATGGATGCATTAGCCAACTGAGCTATTAGACCCAACATACCAATAGCACATTTATTGAGCTTGTTCGAAGTCTGGCAAGCCAAACCTATAACTTAGATTTAACCGTCACCAAGCATTGAAGGTGAATCCCACTTTATTAATATTACAACCAACTCATATAAGCCTCATTTAAGAGGATTTAACAGAAGCCAATTCTGAAATTACTCTTTCCATCACAAGGTGTTTGTCCTACTGCTGCATTTCCTCAACTCACCACAATCATTTATTTCCTACCCTCATTCTTTTTATCTGCAGAATTTGACACTATTGATTACCCAATATTAATATTCTTCCTGCATACTAAGTGCTGTGCTCTAAGATGACATTCTTCATATCTGACCGCTCCTTGGTCCCTCATGGGTCAACTCTAGGTCCACTTTTAATCTCTCTCTACCTCAACTCCCTTGGAGACTTTATCTCCTATTTTAGATTCTCCAGTCATATTTATGCTGATGACACACATCTCATTTCCTACTTTCTCCTATGGCCATGTATCACTGACTGGATAACTGTTATTCAACACTGGATGGACCTCAGGTCTCCCATTCTGCACTCATCTCTCTACCTAGTAGTATCCACATTCTCCCAGATATTTACACGTCCTACTCCGCTGCCAGAAATCTTGTTTTACTTACAACAGAAGGGGCTACTAAAAAGCTTCAATGAGCCAAGGTGGTGTACAGTTGCTGGATATTTTTCACTCTGGTGATGTTCATTAACCCTTCCTTTGGTCATGGCTTCCACTGGCTGGAAGAACATTGGCTAGGTAAAGGTAGGTAAAGATAGGTAAGATCCTTAGCATTTTGAGCATATTCAGATTTGAAATCCATATGCTGGCACAGCAGTTTACCAGAGTTGAACTTTGTAAATCCCCCAAAAAATGTCTTCCACCTGGTGTTAATTGTTCATCTGTGCAATTGTAAAGTTTTCATGATGGGTGAAGACAGCAGTTTTCCGGAGTGAGTGATGGTAGGTAGTAGAGGCCTGGCAGCATAAAGCACTTGCACATTACCAGCTGATTGACAGATGACCATACCCCAGCACTTCACAGATCTAGGTCATGCCACCATTCTCTCTTACTCCATTGATACACCGACAGGCAAAGAGCTCCAACGAGATAAGATTTCAACTACAAACAATGGTTAGAACAGTCTTTGGATACCAGAGTTAATAAAGTAAAAACGCCTCTTAGCACTGGGGACTTTTGTAGCTGGCAGTCAGGGTACAGACACATTAAAAAATTGTTCCCAGCAGGATGTTGAAAGAGTTAGTTTATCCTACCCTGGTAAGCAACCATTCAACCCAGCAAGGTACTAAACTGGTATACTATTGCATCTGTTAAGCACTGATTGTAAAACAGCAAACTTTCCCACTTCAAAATAACATTATCAAGGTCTACTAGACTTGGATTAAGACATCCCGAATCTGGTCTCATTTCTACAAATGTTTACAAGAGTTAGATTATGGCATCCTAAATCTGTTATCCTTCTTCCTCTTAATTCCAAGATGGCAAAAGTCTCTAGCTTGTGGGGAAAAGCGGTCCGTGTTTTCCCTTTCCTTGTAGTTCATAGGCAATACAACTGATAAGTCAGGGCGTAAAGTAGTCATTCACTTGCTGGTCTAAGAGCCATGAGTGTGCTCAGTCTCCAGTAAGAAAGTGGTTTAGCACTTGGGCTCATCCCAAGGTAGCGAGTCATTTAGGAAAGCCAACATTGTGAAATTCCACTCAGACCGCATCAGGCTTATTGATCAACATATATTGCCTGGTCAGAGTATTCAGAATACGACAAGGCTATCTCTTAGTTCCTAGTAGTACCTTGATTAAAATACGATAGTAAAATGTCTTATAAAAGTTTTATTTAGAAACAATATTTCACCAAACCAAGGACAAATGTGAGGGTTTGGAGGTTAAAATGGAGCCCTGAGCCAGGGAGCTTTATATTAAGTAGGATATATTCTTTTAGTCAGTCCTAACAGCGGCTCTTCCAAATTGTCGTTTTGCTGCGGAAAACTTAGGAGCCCCATTTTCTAATACAGAATTACCAGCTAACCCCTCAGCTCAGCTTGTTGTGAATGTATCTAGGACCCTATTTAAATATTACCGATTCATGCCCTTATGTGGTTATAAAAAATCATATCCTTATAAAGGCATAAGAATCATATCCATATTTAGTCATAGCCAATGCAGTCCAAATACGGCAAGGCTACTCCCATAGACTCCTAGAAAGTACAACGCGTTCTTTAAACAAACCAAGCCTCCAGCAGCCCGGGAATTCCCCCTGCTTTTGTTTTGATTTGTACAAGAACTCCTGGAGTCCAGAAAGAACTGTAAGTTCTTAGTGACGTTTTATGTCCAACCTTACGTCAAACTCGGCACCTTCCAGGTATAAATATACCAGCATCTGCCTTAAGCAAACACACGGTGGTTTGGAGCAGATCGGCTATCTACTTACCCGAAGCCCAGCTGCAACGAGTGCCGAAGGAAGCCGACCCTCCCATTGACGCACTGAGAGAGACGCTGTCTTTTCTCCTGCCGAGAAATCCAGCTCCAGTGTTCCCAGTCACCCTTGCGGGTTGCTGGGAGATAGAGTCCTGAGAAAGAGATACAAGACCTCCTTCATTCTATAACCAAGGTACGGAGCTGATTAGATCCTTAGAGAATTCTTGATTCAGATTCTTGGCAAAAACTAACTTAACTTAAACTGCAGCTCGCTTACTCCTTCCCACGTACTAGTCTTAGGTTAGGTACACCGGGGTAGGCGTATCTTAGAAGCACCAGTTGAGTACGTTTAGTCCGCGATTTTTATGTATGTATATATTTGATCTGTTTTAAGTATCATATGGCTCAGAAACCATATAAATGCTTTTACAGTATTATTTCATAATGCTCCTTTTACTGTACACACTTCACTTCATGATAAGTATTGCAATTGTGGCAATTCACTTCTCTTGCATGAGAAAGAGGACTGCTCAATAAATAACAACTTTTATTGAAAACGCCCGTCTCTCTATTTCTCTGCACTCCTGGTGAAACTAAGCATGCACGATTGACTGAGTGAAATAGCTGTCTATTGTTTTCACACGACTCTGGAGATATACTCCTTGTTCTGGAGGGAGCAAAGTTGTCATGTTTATTCGGTTGTCAGAAACTAATCCCTTCTTGTCTAATCAGGAAAGTTCACTCCTTCCTGTTCATTCGAGAAAGTTTCTAGTGACCTCTGAGCTAGCTGGCATTCATAATTAAGTCTAACATATTCAGTAGAGACCTAGTCGACCTCAGTCCTACGTCTAAACTATCGTTTATGTTATTCCAATGCGCAGAGCCTATTGGGAATATAGGAACTACACTACATGGCGCCCAACGTTTGGTAAGGCGATAATCTAACGCTAGATACTAGAGTAACTCAGTCGTGCTTTTCACACAGACCCCTTTTCCCGTAAAAACTCCAATAGACGTCTGGAGTGGGTAAAAGGTTAATATCCGCCAGAACTTAGTAGGAAGAGATTCCTATGTATTAGTTTTTGGTTTAGTCAACGTTGAAGGATACAGTGTTCCAAAATATTGTGCACCTAATCTTTGTTTATATTGAAACTTACTCTGCAAACTTTCTGTCAAGAAACATGGCAGAAAGTGACGACGAAAGGGAGAGAGCTAGAATAGCAGCTCAACTTTTAGCGAATGACACAAGTCTCCAAGAAGAAGACCCGAATGCTATAATCATTCCGGTAAATGTAAGAAGAACAATAACTCTTAAACTTATAGAAAATGGACTATCATCAAGAGGTGGTACAGTCATATTTGTGGTAGAGGCCCATGAATATCGGCAGACAGAGGTATTCTATTCATGGATACATTTTCCTGAAGCAAATCCAATAACACACGATTTCCACTATTACAAAATAGAGGAAACTCCAACGGAATACGCCCCTTTCGAGGATGTTGAAATTCCACTAACATACCAAGAGCACCTGCTCTGGTTTAATGGCGCCCTAAAACCTCAAAATCACATTACCAGGCTCGGTCCACTAGGTAGACCAGGAGCCACATGGTCGGTTCTAGCCAGCTACACACCACATCCCGACATTGAAAAAATATCAGACCGAGAATTTTTAGCTCAGCTAAAACAACTAATTAAAATACATAGACAATTGGTCCAATATGTCATGCAGACTTCAACAGTCTAACCAACAATAGGAATTCCACAGCACACCCCTCACCAGGGGAATACAAATAAAATAACACCACAGACTATACAATCAGTCATTGGCAAAATACCCGCAAAACGGGAACAAATTCCATTCTGGTTAGCTCAAAAAAATACTCAAATAGAGGCAGTATTTCCTGATACTACTCCTAATGAGAAACACAGAATCCTGACTATCTGTCTTCCAATGGGGATCGCACCCCATGTGGAGGACTGTGACACTTGGGGCACAGTCTTTGCTTCGATATACACAAAAGCACATGGTGTTCCGTCCATGGCGGTTATACCAGACGTACTAAGACAGATTCAAAATGAATACGGTCCAGAACCTGCTTTAACTCTAACTCTAGGTATGAAATTACTGAAAGACTTCAAGCAGGTCTCGGCTATATTATTAGCCAACATAAAAGGAGAAGCAGCATCTGTGGCGATCCGCCAGAAATTGAAAGAAACAGATATAGCCGAACAACCTTTTGAACTTGCCAGAATCATAGAAAAATCCTATGAAGAACTAGGTAGAGATAGTTTGGGTGGGAAACCACTAAAACCACAACTAACTGAAAATCCTAAAAAAACCTTTATTAAGAATAATCTCAATACTCCAAAAAAGAGGTGGGAGGGTAATAAACAAACCACTCCCAGAGAAAAACAGATTCAGTCTAGAGGAAGGTCTCCTCAACGGAGAGATAGATCTCCAGAACGAGGAAGCAAGTCTCCCCAAAGGGAGCCCTCTGAGAAAAGATACAACCTTAGAGATAGGGACAAATTGAGAAAACCTGGCAGATATCAAGATATTGATACACGTCCCTCTCGATCTTTTCAGAATTCCTCACAGAAATCGGAAAGAAGAGGACGGTCAGAACATAAAGAAGAGCACGTCAAGTCCAAAGACAAGGAACCTGCTCATCAAAGTAAAAAATTACAATTTCCCAAAAGGCTATGATATCCTGCTAGCTGAAAAAGACTGGCCACCAGAGTTTGTCAGGGAGTGCCCACATGGCGAAGAAATGACTATGCCTGCCTTCTCAAATCACATTCCAATTCATAAAAAATACACATTTGCAAGAAAATGGGCAGTGGCCCAAGCCCCTGCATTATATAAAAATCATGTAGGATGGGATGAGGATTCTCCTCACCATAAAATTCAGTTAAAAAATCAACCTACTGCACAAAGGCAGTATCCTGTTAAGCAAGAAGCTAAAGAACAAGTCAGGGAGATCTTAGATCAACTTGAATATCAGGGGGTGATTGAAACATGCACCTCACAAATGAACAATCCTTTGTTTCCTGTCTCCAAGCCAGACGATTCATATCGTCTAGTTTTGGACTACAGACACCTAAACTCCTGCTGCAAAACATTTGCAGTACAAAACTCACACAGTGCAGCACTAATGAATAACATTGTGCGCAAAAAATATAAAACGACATTAGATATTTCAAATGGTTTCTTCTGTCAAAATATAGCACCAGAAAGCAGGTATTTGACCGCTTTCTCCTGTATGGGGGTCAAAAAACAATTTTGTCGTCTCCCACAGGGATTCAAGAACAGCCCAGGATTATTCTCAGCAAGGGTAACAGAGTTACTACAAATGTATGATGATGAGGCATTATCTTATGTCGATGACATCTATCTTACAGACGACCACCTGGAGACACACTTGAAAAGAGTGAACACCATAATACTTGGGTTCGCAGCTGAAGGGTACAAATTCAACTTTAAAAAATCACGAATTGCCCCCCTAACTGTCCTATTTTTAGGATATGAATTATCAAGTGAAGGCAAAAGCCTAGCAGACAACTTCTTAGAGAAGTGTGCAGTACTCCAAGCTCCAAAAACGCTGAAGAACTTACAATCAATACTAGGTTTCCTGAATTTCGGAAGAACATATATTCTAAATTATGCAGAAAGGGTTCAACCCCTATACGAATTAATAAAACCTGATTTCAAACCAATTAATTGGACTCAGAAACACACAGAGATTTTAAGATCATTACAAACAGACATGTTAACTAAAACCAAACTGCAAACACGCGTAAACGTACGCAACCTTGTAATCCGAGTCATCCCAGGAAGATGCGGATTCACATACCTGACCTCTAATGAGGGAGAAACGGTACCAATAGCTTATAAATCACACTTCTACACACAAGCTGAAATGAAATTCAGTTCTACTGAAAAAATTCTAACTGCGGTTCAAACTGCTGTAGCAAAAGAAATCCCTAGTCCAAGGGAGAAACATATCTGTTTTAACAGCAGAATCAGCCCTTGAGGCAGTAACAAGACCACGCATTCCGAATGCTGTGGCATTAGATCCAAAATGGATACAATGGGAAAATTCTCTTGCTGCAGAAGACGTGAAACACGCATTTGATCCGAAAATGAAAAAACTAGAAAATCTGGAATACGAACATGAATATCCTCTGTCAATCAAAATTCTGCCTCTCGAACAGTACACCTGTGTAATCTACACGGACAGATTTGCACAACACTACGTTGTGGATAAAAAATCTTACAATGCAGCGTGCGCGGTTGTTAAAGGTTGTTGGCGCTTAGGTAAATTCAGACCGATAATCACCAAAACTGAATCACTCAAACTGTACAGCTCAGCAAGCTGAAATAAGATCTTTAAAGATGGCGCTTGAAAATGTCGATCGCGAGTTCCCCACACTAATAGTGTGCGATTCGCATTATTGCGTCCAGTCTTACAATAATGACATGCAGACATGGATCAAAAACGGTTACAAACATGAGACAGGTGCCACAATAAAGCATAAAAAGCTCTGGGAACAAGTAGTTCTTTACAGAAAGAACTACAAAAGACTCACGTGATACGTACACTGAGTCATCAACGTGATGGCGTTCACGTTGCGGGGAATTCATTGGCTAACAGAGCCACGGCGGCAGCTGTTCAACCGGCTTCCGTAGCTACAAAAAAGCGTACTAAAAAACAAATAGACGGTGAAACGCTACTAGCTGTAAAAGCCTCAATGAAAGGCAACTATGCGGCGTTACCTCTAAATTATCCACTCGGAAATAAATACATAATTGATGCGAACTCCGTTCCTTTTGCTCAAATCCCTGGAGTGGGGGATAGAGTAATTCCAAACACGAACCGGAGAGCTTACTTGATTCAAGAAGCACACATGGGAATGGGTCTGAGGCACCAAGAGATCTTGAAATCTCTAATAGAATTACAATCAATATACTGGTGGCCGGGGATGAGCGTGCAAATTTATAACTTTGCAATGGATTGTCAGAACTGCAATAGACATCGCAGTTGTGAACCGGACCAGACAATTGCCAGGACACCTTTATTAGAAAGCATTAGGCTATCTATACGCAGAAATCCAGCCGCAGAAATGCGATCCCATAATTATTAAGACAAGATTCATTTAGATGTAGGCCCCAGCGCTCGGCTGACGCCAAAACTGTTATAAAAGATTTGCGAGTCTTTTTCGGCATATACACAATTGGCATGCTACATTCTGACCAGGGTCCTGCGTTTAGCTCTCGGGCTTACAAGGAGGCAATGGCCAGCATGGGCATTGCATTGCGGTACTCTAGTCCATTCCATCCCGAGGGAAATGCGGTAGTGGAGAGAAAAAACCGTGACATAAAGCAATCTATAACGGCGAGGGTATTAGGTTCGGGTGATGGGTGGGTCAAACATCTAACAAGTGTCCAACGTAGTCTTAACAATCTGCCAAGAAATTCTCTAAGAGGTATCACTCCATACAAACTTTTGTTAGGTACTAGAATGATCATCCAGGGTATAGATTGTCAGACTTCAGTGGTGAAACAAAAAAACGTTGATGTCAAAGATCGTTTGACTGATTGCTAGGGTGAGTGTTTGCATGAGAATCCTGAGGCGGAAGCCGGGACTGTGGATGGTAACATCGCGACTGCTGCCCTGTTTTACCATACTCTGTTCGTCCATGTAATTTTTTAATACTTGCTCGTAATTTTAAAGTCTTGTTGCTTATTTTAAAGACTTGCTGCTAAATTGAAATACTTGATGCCAATTGCACTTTAAGCTCATTTGTACTCCACCGGAGACAGCTCCCCCCGTGGGTCCCGCCATATTGGGTGAGGAGCCGGCCGAGCAGTCTAGTGCTCCGCCCCTCCCGCCCTTTCTTCCATAAAATGGCTCCCTTTGCTAGGAAGCGCAGCGGACGAGCGCAGCGGGCGCGCCGGCGGCGCACCGAAGGCTCGCCAAAGGCGAGCCCGTCTGCGCCCGTCCGCGCCGGACCCGCGCCCAGGGCCATACCCCCTGTTCCTTTGAATACCAATCACACTCCCAAATATATCTATGACAGGGAGGCGCTCTGGGCCTTAAAAAGCAACACCTCGGCAATGGGATGTATAGTCAGGGAACCAGGGGCCAATGCTCGATTCAACCCACCCCAATGTGCTAACTGCCTACAGGCCCTGCCCAAACTGCTCTGGCAACCCATCGCTCCCCAAAGGAACCACAAGGAGGAACCTGTGAGGAAGGATCATCCCGCGGTCAATTGCCTTCTTCTCAATGCGAGGTCATTAGTCAAACACAGCACTGAGATAGCGGAGGTGATTCTGGACTCGGGTGTAAAGATAGCATTTATCACCGAGTCCTGGACTGACGCGGCTTCAGGTCCTGACATAGTTAAGGCCACCCCACCGGACTATGTGTGCCACACTCAAAATCGGGACAGGAGGAAAGGGGGTGGCCTAGCCAATATTTATCATAAAGCCATTAGAGGGTCCTTTCAATCCGGACCCATAGGCCTCGAGGAGTCACTGCTTTATAACCTCACCCTTTCCGATCATCAATCCCTCAGTGGCTGTCTTGTATACAGACCCCCAGGCTCTAAAGCCCCATTTGTACTAGCACTGAGTAAGGTACTCGAAGCGGTAGCCTCTGCCCAAGCTTTCACTCTGCTGGGTGATTTTAATTTTCACCTAGAATGTGATTCAGACACAGACACCCGTGATCTGATCAACCTATTGCAGGGGGTGGATTTGACACAACGGGTGTGTGGTCCGACACACAAGGCAGGACACACCCTAGACGGGATTTTCTCTAATCATCCCAGCCTGAAAGTATCATCGGTACTGCCGGTCAACCTGGTCCGATCACTCACCAGTCTATTTTAAGGTTCCTTTAATCACTCCCATGAAACCACCTAGTACTAGAAACCCCCCCAGACAGGTCAGAAAATGGAACACCATTAATGGTGAAACGCTGGATGACGTATTAAAAAACTCCCTGAATCCCCTCGCTGACAATGTGGAGGAAGCAGCCGCGGCCTATACAATCTGGCTAGAACGTGCCTGCCTACTTCTGGCTCCCCCCAAAATTACTTACTCCACACGGGCAAATCCTGCCGCCCCTTGGTTTTCGGAACAAATCAGGGACCATAAAGCACGGTGTAAAAAACTTGAGAGAATCTGGCGGATAAACTACAGTGAGACAGATATCAATATTCTTAATACGGAGCAAAGAGCCTACAAAGAAAGAATTTTACAGGCAAAAAGTGCCTTTCTCACGAACAGATCAAAGAAGCCAGCAACACTCCAAAGGAATTATTCCAAACTGCTTCATCCCTGGCAAACCCTAAAACCATAGATATTCCCCCCAGTCTTCCACTCTGTGAGAATCTCGCCACTTTCTTTCGGGAAAAAGTAGAAAATATCTTTTTTTCCTTAGACAGTTTGGTCAGGACCCCTCCACCTAGGGATGGTCCGGAATCAGACAGTACTCAGGAAAAACTACTACATTTCCAGCCCATCAGCGAAAAGGAAGTGGTGAGCCGTCTATTGAAGATAAAATCGGGCTCCCCACACGATCCATGCCCTACTGCAATAGCTAAATTAGCTCCCGCCAACATTGCAACCGGACTCACTCCCCTCCTCAACCAGATGTTGGATAAAGGGGAATACCCCGCAAGATGGAAACGAGCCTCCATCCTGCCCCTTCTAAAAAAAAAAAAAAACAACCTAGACATCACCGAGATGAACAACTACCGGCCGATTGCACGACTACCCCTCCCCGCCAAAATTATGGAAGGCAACTTAAATGCACAAGTAAGTGCCTTTTTAAAGACAGGAGAACATCTCGATCCTTCTCAACACGGTTTTCGTGCGGAACACAGCACGGAATCCGCCCTGATCAAATCAGTGGAAGACATCAGAAAAGTGATGGACGCAGGAGGCAGAGCCGCCCTGATCCTGTTGGACCTTTCCGCGGCCTTCGACACGGTCCACCACAAGCTGTTGGTGGACCGGTTGAGGGCCAGTGGAATTCAGGGAAAGGCATTAAAGATCCTACAGGCCTTCCTCTCCAACAGAACTCAGTCAGTGGCCCTGGGAGACTTTGAATCGCATCCGTTTGTGCTCCCCTGTGGAGTTCCCCAGGGGTCCTCACTCAGTCCTACCCTTTTTAATGTTTATGTTGCGACCCTAGCCCCGGTGATTCGATCGTTTGGTTTTCACCTCACAGCATACGCAGACGACACACAGATAGTGGTGTCACTGCTACCCGGAAACACAGATAGTACAGCAGACAGGTTTAGAGGATGCATGCATGAGGTGGGTTGCTGGATGGCTCAAAACTGTCTTAAACTTAACTCCACAAAGACAGAAGTGTTGCTCTTTGGTGCGAGGGACAATTTTTGGTCCCCTAGATGGTGGCCGGATGAAATGGGACCCCTCCCCTCCCCAGTGGCAAAAGTTAAAAATCTGGGTATACTGGTGGACGACTCTTTCTCCTTTAAACCCCAGATCAATGCACTGTCCTCCTCTATGCACTACATCCTCAAAACAATCAGGAAAGTTCTTCCTTATTTGGAGAGGGAGCATAGGAAAACTGTCGTTACTGGTCTAGTCCTCACGTTTGGACTATTGTCACAGCCTGATGTTAAATGCCCAGCAGGGCGTTCCTAATAAACTCCAGTTACTGCAAAACGCAGCCGCCCGCTTGATCACCGACACTCCTAAATTTACCTCGGTAGCTCAGGACTTGGTGAACCTTCATTGGTTGCCAATCCGCAAGAGAATTGTTTTCAAAGCACTCTGCATGGTCTTCAAGGCCCTGCATGATATGGGTCCTAGGTGCATGAAACTGCTCTTCCATTGGCATAAACCAGCAAGAACCCTGAGATCTGGGGAACTGGCGCTGGTAACAGTCCCCAGAGTTAAGAAAGCACGCTGGGGAGGCAGGAGTTTTTCCCTCGGTGCGGCAGAGGCGTGGAACAAACTGCCACTTAACCTCAGACAATCTTCGGACCTGATGGCTTTTAGGAGAGAGCTCAAGACCTGGCTCTTTACTCATTAAGCTCTCAGACACCCACACACACTGGTTCAATCATGCTAGCGCCAGGACACCTCCGGGTAACAGAGCGCTCTACAAATGTGATAAATAAATAAATAAATACAGGACTTAAATGAAACAAGAAGAAGTCTAAGTAACACAAAGCTAAAGCCAACGGCCACTGAAGAAAAAACACCTGTCCCCATGGGCGTCCACAGGGGGGGGCAAGGAGGGGCGCTTGCCCCCCCCTGGAGCGACCCTCCTTGCCCCCCCTGCGGACGCCCATGAAAACCGTGACTTCAAGACTGGGTTCTCACTCTCTTTCCTCTCCTTTCTTTTATTTGCTTCCCTGTGAAATGGATCCAAAAAAGAAAGACGATTTTGCTGGAAATGTCAGACTTTTCTGACATTTTAATTCCAAAGTGCAGCATTGGGAATAAAAGGCTAAATATATGAAAAATAACTAAATAAAGTAAGACAGAGTGGTAGCAAACTGGCGAAACGTATTTTATTTACACTGAGACACATTATCGCCACTTTTACAGAGTTTACCAGTAAAGCGCTATTTTTTAGTTCGAGCTGGAGAACAATGCGAAGCATTGTCCAGCTCGACAACTATAGTTGCCCATCTCCTGGGAATCTAAGACAGGGGTCGGGCACGCGCGGCGATTGGTGTCTGTGGGCGCGCACGCCCAGGCCGGCACCGTGCACATCCCCTGCCTCAGATTGCCAGGAAGTCAGCCATGCATGCCTCTCTGTCGCGCACGCACGCACACACACACACACACAGCCACACTCAAACACACACACATACACACACGCAGGCACACACACACACACGCGCGCGCACCCCCCCACGGGCTCACGCGCACACACACAGCCCTCCCCCCCCTCACCGGGTCTCATGTTTTAAATTCCCGACGTCGGATAACTGTCCAAAAGCATGCAAAAACTCAATCAGCTATGGGATGAGGGGACATGCTAAAAGCAGCTGGACAAGCTACAGGCCACGCGTGAAACGTAAACATTCGGACAAACGTTACTTACGTGCTTGTGGGGCACTCGCTCCTGTTCGCGCTCATCCAAAAAGAATCAGGGGCGGGAAGACGCTGTACGTGTTTTCGACTGTCTAGCCAAACGCCAGCCATAGAGTTCAAACAAAGAACTAGAGCGCCTACCTCTTCTACTGAGACTTGCGCATGTTTTGGGCCTCTTTTAAAGGTCCGTGGTGCTTGTTTTTAGGTCGCGTGTGGCTGTGGGACCAGTGTACAGAAAGCAGACGTGCTGACTATCACGCAGGTAACAAAGCGCCCCAGAGAGCGAAGCATTATTCCTTAGAGCCGTCGCATACTTTTTTTTATTTGTTAAAAGGGGATGCTTGCGACCTTCTTTGCTTTACTTTAACATGGGTGTCGTGGGGCTGGGGCCAACGTGTGGACTGGCACCGGCATATCTGAGGGAAACGGGCTGCCTCCTTTCAAATATCAGCTGCACTGTGTGCTAACGCGTATCGTGCAGCAGCATTTATAAGCATGTGTTACACTGTGCGGGGGCCCTAATGCGCTGGTCTACACGAGTACCATACTACACTGTGTAGGGGGTGCGGTTGGCAGGGTATTGACTTTGTTTTGATCCTGTGTGGGGAGAGTTTCTGTGTCATGCAAGAGGACCATGAGGTGCGGTTTTGGGTGCAACAAGCCCAAAAATGTTTGTTTCTTACTGTTGCCTGGTTCTAGGAGTACATCAGTCAGCACAGAAATTGTCAGCGTGACCCCAGTTTAGCTCTACTAGTAAACATTGATAGTATGTATTATTAAATGCAATAATGTATGCCCTAAACAGTCAGTTTGCATTTATACATGCCAACATCTTAATATTGAAAAACTGGAGATTTTGAAAAAAAAATCGGGGGCTACTGTTTTTGACTTCTGTTGAAGTGCAGGGGGGAGGCAGCTGAAATAAAACCATTTGGAACACACACAAAAAACGGGAGTCTCACACCTGAATCGGTCCTTTTGGTATGTAGCATGCAACCGCATTAGTGGAATCGTAGTCCCAACAATCACCGACCCTAAATTCTCATAAAAGCGTAAACATCACATGTGCACAATACACTGCTGTGACGGCCGCTTGTGCACCAAGAACTCCTTCCTGTAAGGGCCTCTCGTGAACAGACACCGGCTGCATGGGCCGCTTGTGAACTGAAGCACAACAGGAGATAAATCGTCAAATACAGGTTAGCTTTTTTATTGAATTATGTATTCTTAATAAAACGGGTCCTCTTTTCCCAGATCCTCGCTCCTTCCTGCTCCTTAGGTTTCCCATCCCTCACTTCTTTAGCTTTCTCCAATACCATGACATCGCTCAGATTCGAGTCTGCCCATAATTTTTAATCATGTTCTATTCCCTTCTCTTCTTTTTGCACAATTCCTAATATTTCATGCCTTCCCTCTCACACTAACTCCTCCTGTCCTAGGATTTTCCTCTCCCATCCCTAACGCCCGATTAGTGCACCCCTGCAGTCATTCCCACAATCTTTATTCACGCCCGTACCTCCCAATCTGTCTTCATGTATCTTTTCTCTCTACCTCACCAATCACAACATTCATGCTCATCTCTTTACCTCGCTTCTCTGTTTCCCTTTCTCTACACACACACACCCAGACCCCTCACACCCACACACACCCCCAAACACACCCAACATCCCCCCAAAGACACCCAACACCCCCACAAACACACCCAACACCCCCACACACACAATCCCACCCACGCACACAATCCCCCCCACGCACACAACCCCCCCACGCACACAACCCCACACAACCCCACACGCACACAACCCCACACGCACGCAACACCCACACACAACGCCCACACACACAACCCCCACACACACAACACCCCAACACCACTCACCCCCCCACACCCACCCCCCCACAGACCTCCCCACAGACCCGCCACACAGACCCCCCACACAGACCCCCCCTACATAGACCCCCAATACACAACCCCCCACACACACAACACCCCCACACACACAACCAAACACACACAACCATCTATCTATCTATCTATGGCCCTCACTCTATCGTCCTCACTCTGTCTATCTATATATATATATACCTTGTCTGTCTGCCTATATATCTATCGCCCTCACTCTATCTATCACGCTCACTCTATCTATCTATCGCCCTCACTCTATCTATCGCCCTCACTCTATCTATCTATTGCCCTCACTCTATCTATCTATCGCCCTCACTCTATCGCCCTCACTCTATCTATCGCCCTCACTCTTATCTATCGCCCTCACTCTTATCTATCGCCCTCACTCTTATCTATCGCCCTCACTCTATCTATCGCCCTCACTCTATCGCCCTCACTCTATCTATCGCCCTCACTCTATCTATCTATCGCCCTATCGCCCTCACTCTATCTATCACCCTCACTCTATCTGTCTATCTATCGCCCTCACTCTAGCTATCGCATGCACTCTATCTATCTATTGGCCTCCCTCTATCTATCTATCGCCCTCCCTCTATCTATCTATCGCATCACCACAGCATCACTCAGCACGACCACAGCATCAATCTGTGCAACCATTCAACAACAACTGGTTCAAATATGTTCTCTCAATGTTTCAAGCTTTATTACAAATGTCACAAAAATATGTTAATATTTCACTTCTGTTCTTGGATTTTCATCACAATAAAATACACCGAACATAATCATCACAAAAGTCATTTACAAAAGTTTAAGCTATTGCCATTATAAATTACAATAACTTTCATGTAAGTATTAATTATTTAAAAAAATGAAAAGACATTGGTATTTGTAATATCAATACATCTAAGTCACGTAAACACATATTGCAGTACAAATGCTATAGGTGTCACATTTGCGAAAATTAAAATTATTGGCATTGTAAGTGACAAAGCTATTAATTTCGCTATTTTCAAAACCAACACACAAATCAAAAAATTGTCATTTACAATACCAATAGCTCAAACTTTCCTAATGCGAGACCTATTGCATTGCAAATGCTTGTGTTTTCTTTTCTTTGTTCTCCCTGGACTTGGAACTAGTGCACCAATCCTGGAGGTACTGCAATGTGTGGATTGGAAAACAAAATGTGTGCTGCAGCTCTGCGTCCAGGGATGTGGTCTTTTTACCATGCTGCTTACGTTTTGTAAGGATATAAGCAATGGTCATTGAAATGGGTCCATTCAGGGCCCTGTAGTCGTGTCCTTAACTTTTCAGGCAAAAGCACTCACTGATTTCTGAATAGTGAGTGTAAAAGCATTAAGGTAACCATTGTGTTCCTGCTTACATTTCCCATGGTTTGCTAAATTTTGCATTCCCTATAAGTTTTTGCTTTTTCCAGGATGTTGTTACTTATTACGTTTTAAATTCTGGGTATTGTGTTTCTCCGGACCAATCACTATAAAACTATACAGGCTACTAGTATGGTTGTCATGTGACTCCTACACCTTGTAGTCCTTAGTCTTATGTAAAAAAATTTATACAGTGATTTACACACATATTGATTGTCTCTGTGTAATGTGTGTGATGTAAAGTGCTCTGACACCCTACAATGGTATGAGTGGCGCTGTAAATCAAATTAAATGCATCTGAGAGAGAGTGGTTATGAAGATTAGGGGGGCACAGTTAAAGGGTGGTAGTGAGGGAATCCATGGCAGAGGTGGTCATTGGGGGGCACTGACAAATATTAATGCACAAGACACCACCAGTGCTATGGCTGGCCCTGCCCTTGAGGCCAGTCTGCCTCACCCAAAGGTACCTCCATTGGACTTGTTTCAGCAGCAGTAGCTGCAACTCATCAGGGATTGGCAATGCAGGATTTGCACGCACACCAAACTAAGTTCGCAAACTTCACAGTCTCCCTGCTTCCTTCACAAGCACTTTTAACATGTGCTGCCTGCTGTGGGGCCACTGGAATTAATTATGCAGCAAAGGATGACAACATTATGCCGTAGTGTTGACAAAAAAAGGCTGCAGCGTAATGCAGTATATTTTCGGATATTTTAATATTTTGACGTGTGTACACAGGCTAACAGTCTCTGGAAAGATGTTGCCTTATTAGTACCAGTGTAACATACAAACGCAGCAGTGAGAAAGGTGACCAGTCAACCTTTACAATAGGCCATCCACTCCGCAGCAACACAAGACACATTTTATATTAACTTTTGATATGTTTGAGCTACAAACAATTTATTGGTTTAAATGGTCAGATCATGCAGCAGATCTTGCATTATGACAAGTATGACAGCGCCATAATTTTAGCAAAACATTTGCAAACTAGGATATTTTGCCATTCATGTTTGAACTGCTTTTGTTCAAAAAGGGTGAAGTGCTGATGACAGAAACTCCATGGCTCAGAGACAAATGGCTTATGTTTCCACATTTTAACGTATTTGGTACATTCTGTGATTAGAAGCATATCCCACTTTGTGAATATATTTTAATGTCAATAGCGCATTATAACCTTAAATAATCATGTGTATCCATTGGTTGATTAAACTGGGCAGTGAAATGCCAAACAAATACTAAAAATTGGGATGTCTGCACATTCTAGCCACACCTCTGGCTCCACCCACAGATCCAATCCTTGGGTTATTCCCACCCTCTGATTCCCCGCCCACTGTTCCCCTACTTTTTTTCCCCCACTTCGACCACTGTGTAAGACTCAGCATCCCTGGACCTGTGATATGGCGCAGCTGCGGGCGCCGCATGTGCCACACATTTACGGTGCCAGGCTTCTGCATAAGGGAGCTGGCCATTATTGTATCCCTAAACGTGCGCACAATGTCAGTTTGACATTGACTACATGTAGAGGGACTCTAAGTTTCTTTTAAAAAATATAGCTAACATTTGGACCTATACATTTTATTTTGTATAAATTAATTGAATGTGTGTAAAATTTAGCAATGCCCGGGGAATTCTAGTAAAGGGAGCACCCACTGGCAAATCACTAGTGGGTGTGAATGCTGCATTATTTATTACTAACTTTGACGTTGTGCTTTAACTTTGGATAAAAGTTATCATGAATTCTAGCACCAAGAAACCAATATTGGTAAATATGTGTGCCACAAATAATCCCTAACATACACTGTGCATAAAGTATATTTAATCTGGTGCTTTAATCATAGGCTGTTTTAAAGTAATCTGATAAAAATTGAATCGTGCTGAAGACAGCCTTGATTGGTGTTGTATCGAGGACCCAGAAGTGTGCACACCTAGCATACAGAGATAAAGCACCTTGTCAGAAAGTTTCGCGTTTTCCCTACAGGTGGTGTTTGTTGGTCTGTGGTAGGGTCAGTCACATGTCCTGGATTCCTGGCATTTAATTGAGTCTATCCTAGTTCTGCGCCCCAGTGTGTCTTGTCCCCCACCTGGCACACATCATGTCGGAGCATGGTGATGACGTTAACATTTTGCCCCCCCCTGGAAAAATGTCTGCGGACGCCCATGCCTGTCCCAGCAAGACCTGTCTGGATTCCAAAGATTGGGGATCTGGTCAGAGAAAAGATCGCGGTGAAGAAGGAATTTAGGCCTTCTTACAGAAAAGCAGTACCTGTCTTAGCTGTCAGCGGAACAAGATCAGTAGTACTACCGCCCCTTGCTGGTAAAAAGGAGAACAGAGTTGTATCAATCAACCTGGTAAAACCACAATCATGTGGCCAATAATAAGTAGTAGGCCCAGTGGACTCCCAAGAAGTAGCAGAAGACCAAACCTTGCTACAATCCAAGAGGTTCAAACTGAGAGACTAATCACTTTTGATAAACCTGCAGTAAATAAAAAAGAACTATGCAACAAAGCCATGGAACTTGTGCCTCTTGAAACCCAAATTGCAACAGTTCATCAAGAAACACCTGTCTACAATGATGTAGCCTCTGACTATATTAATTTGACAAAAGAAGATCCAAAAACTAAAGGAAATCCGGAAGCGATTCCAACAATTGACAGAACTGCATCTGGCTACTTCATCAATTTCGATGACTTTTCTGATGATCCAAGTGAACATGAAGAAACGCCAGCAACAAAAACTTTCAATGAAAAAATGACTGAACTCTTTCATCAACTCAAAGAAACATATCTGATTTCACCATGGATTGAATTATGGATTGTGTTAGGTGTACTTTTCCTCCTACTTTGGCTCATCATGGTTTTATGTTTGGGTAGATTTATTGATGTAAAATATAGTACAATGGACACAGCAAGTCATAACATCAACTCGGTCCTAAAGCCACACAGATCATCTCACATCGAAAAAAGAGAACTGTCATCAGTGAACATCACAGCCAATCCTATACCCTGTGGGGTAGCATGGGACAAAACTGATTACGAAATCTATGGCCCGATTGAGCTCTTGAAATATCCACACCTGTTTAAGGTTTCATTAAGTGACTTTGTGACACCAAGTACTTTTTCTGATGATTGGGACTTTGAAAATATTAATAATATGATGTCAGATTTAGAAATGTCAGCTAAATTCACAGAACATGATTATTTGCAGGGTTCATCATATTATGAAGAAATGTATTGCTATAATCATTATGGTCATCACTACTTGCATAAATCTGCTAATCCTAGAAATATTTTTACTTATAGCCAATGGGAACATTGTCCAACACCGCCAAAAGGCAGTTCAAAAACATTTTATAAGAAATTCCCTTACTTCTCAGGGTTTAACACAACTGATCCAGAAACGTTTTATTTCAAAATGTTAAATAAGACAGGAATGAAAAATATGTTGACAAATACTAAATTGATTTATTCTGCAAAATGTTATGAAAAAATGTCTACATTTGGTTTTGAATTTTGGAAAAAACAACATTGAAACAAAAGCCATCTGGGGTACAAAAGACTGGCAGGTACAAGGTCTAGAATCATTATTCAAAGCCTGCATGATCCCAGAACAGATAATATTCCTGAATGATACCATTCAACTAACAACCTGTCTTGGCCTAGCCAAGATAAAAGACACAAACCGTCTATTCCAAAGCCCATACCTGATAGTAATAGCACTACAGATGTGGAGATAGACGTATCCCATATTTTACACCAAAACAGAACAAATCCTGATTGGAAAAAATGGTTGATCTGGCCCACAGACACAAATAACTGTCAAGATAAGATTCCTGAACAAATCACAGGGGTTCAAACAGACCAGGCCAGACCCAAGATATTCCCAGAGACAACATCCAGGGATAGTTACGACATACAATGTAGGGAAACTATGCCTCGAATGGTTACAGAAATCCATACTGGCTGAAATTAAGCAACACTTGACTTTACTTAAAGAAGGTGCTGACTTGCGAGATTTCATACTGGGACCTCGCAAACAACGTAAAAAATGTTTCATATAAGCCGGTATATACGCTGCTTACAACGAAGCTTGGAAAGTGATGCAGATTGAAACTGCTGAAAAAATACGAGAAATTGATCGTATTAATTTGGAAAAATCACTGTATGTAGTGGACAATGGGTTAACAACTCTGTCCTCCAGAATTTATTCACTGGACAGCATTGTATCATCTGCTATTGATATAATAGAGCAGGACTTGCTAATGTTACAACATGGCCAGTCCCAATTGCGTTCTATTGTACAGTTAGGCTGGACTTTACAAAATCTGCGCTCAGGCTACGTGCCATGGCGTCTAATCAACACAACGTCATTATTTTCTATCTTTAACCTTACTGATAAACAAATCAGTTTGGCACAAAAAGGAGCAGACTATACGATTCTGAGCATTGAAAAACTTGAGAGATTACCATTGACAATGTCAGAGAGACCTGTCATTGAATGGATAATACATGGTACAATTACAATTCCGATAACTTTTCAGTTTCAGTATTGCCAAAAGTATATACCAGCAGGCCTGTATGAAAGGTTGGGTAAAGGATACATCAAATCAACTTGGAAATTACCTTATACACATAAATGTTATAGTGATGGGAAAAAAGAAGTATTTCTTAGTGGTAACAACTGTAAAAAATCACTAAGCGGTACACTTCTGTGTCAAGGTATTAACTTGCATGGAGCCTGCGAAGGTTCATCAAACAACCTTTCGTGTCACCTGCACGGCACTCCTGCAACACAGATAGAGCCTTTTTTCAGACAGCTTTCCAATGGCAGCCATGTTATAATAAGTGACCACAGCTGTTGTGGCATGGTGCCAGGAAAAGCCTATCTCGTGAGCGTTACTTCGAGGGTCATTTGCTGTATGCAAATATTGTATCCAAACAGCAAACCAGACAAGGAGGCAGAAATATGGCCTTCTCTGAATATCTCTTCTATTCGAATTGATACTTTAAGCAGAATGAAGTCTATTCTTTTACAGACAACTGTGCCTTTAACCTCGTCCAAAGAGACGTATGATCTGCAAGTTGCAAGGACAGCGGCAGAGATACATACCCTATTATCGACAAATTGCCCCGTGCATTTCGTGGAAATGTTAAGCCAAATCTTAAACATGTCAGATACCAGTGGCATCGCACATGTATTTAAGACAATTTTTTCGGGACTATTAGCACCCTTTGAAGCTGTCCTGAACATCTTCCCGAATTTTGTGCATTCTGTATTCGGCGGACTGCCTCTTCTTTTGGGACTCGTAGCAGGAATTTTATTTTTTGTTCCTTCTGCTCCGATATGGCAAGTCAAGCCCCAGACAAAACTCAGGATACAATGGAAGAAACGATCATAGGTATACGATACCGAGAACGGATCACTAATGTCCTCGGCTTTGCCAGGCTAAGAGATCTGAGTACTACCTGGTTTCTTTCATTCAGACCAATCTGGCAAGATTGCATCTTACCTGTGCTTCGATGTCTGCTATGCGGAGAAGAATGCGTGTTGGACGTCTGTCTTACACTACCATCAGCAGTACCCATGGATATCGATACTTTGCTTGGTTCGGTAACGGCTCATGCAATGTGTTGTCCCCAGCGGCTACCTATTCTGATGACGGCATTCGTTGAAACTTCACCATTACGATTAGGTGGCGGTGAAGTACGATATGAAAGCAGCACCACACAGGTACAACCTTCAGTGAACATTGCTGATCCAGACATCGATGATAGCAATGCTTCGCACATTTGCACTATTTCAGCTTTTTCGAACTTGGTGGAACTTTCACCTACTGTTGTAGACGAATTCTTTGCCAGCCTATGTGAACTTTTGTTCTCCCCTAACAACGAGAATAATTTTTGAAACAACAAGCACACAGCGTTCCCTGAACTCTGAATTCGGCCTTCAGTTTTTTTTGTTTTTTTTTTGTTATAACTTTTTATTATAATAAAACATCAACAAACAAACAAGGCAATATAACAATAGTGCAATCATCAGGCGTGTGCTCAAGGAGGACGGGAGATACACGATAACAAAAGACAAAAGTCGTCGATTACAGGTAAGGGGGGGCCGGGGGTAAGAATTGCATATGAACAATAAAATACATCACATCATAGCAGGAATGCTGGGTCAGGGCGATTGGGGAGGACTAGAGATCTCTGTGAGTGGGGGCGTACATATATCTCCCCGGTACGAGTTCCACTGGTTCCAAATTTTACCCCATTTCCTGGGTCTACCTCTCGCCACATACACCGTTTGCTCTCTGAACATGCACCAGTCCATACTCTCTTTCCAGGCAGTCACTGTAGGGGGCCTCTGGGACCCCCATAATTGTGCAATATCTCGTTTGGCTATCATATTGGCATGAGTCGCCCATCGAAGCTGTGACACATCATAATCATTCGGTCCCCATACATTCAATAGACATTGCCTGGCTTCTGGCATCATCACAATCATGTATACGGTTCCAAAAACGCACCACCTCAGAGCATTCCCAAATTATTTGAAGAAAGGTGCCGAGGAGACCACAACCACGCTTACATAAGCCATCCGCGGAATAGCCCATATGAATCAGGCGGGGGCCGGTGACATAGATTCGATGGAGGATCTTGAGCTGGACCAGGCGGAGGCGGGCCGGAATCGCAACCTCCCTGGGAGAGGAGATCGCAGACTGCCAGTCCTCGTCGTCTAATTCAATACCATCAGCAATCTAGGTGTCCCTAAGGCGGTCAAGCAAACACGACCGGTCATTAATCATCTTTTTATAAAACAATGAAATGCTGCTATCCGGCACATGACCATCCAATATACGATCTTCGAGGGGGGAGGATTCCGGAACGTCACTTCCCACCGGAAAAACTGAATTCAAGACATGACGTACTTGAACATAACGAAAGAATTCCCTATCACTCAGATGATATTCCACTTGCAAGTCCGAAAAGGTCTTTACCCCTCCCTTAACCCAGAGATCACGTACTTTACTAATACCGATCGTATCCCATTTGTCAAACCCCTTAGTCTTCCAAAGAGAACCCAATTTTGTGGAGGCGTAAAGTGGAGTTGCACGGGTTAATCTATCTCTCAAGCCCATAGCCGCATTCGCGCTATGCCATATACGCACGGCTGTAGCGGTAGGTCCTGAGAGACCTAAACGGGCGGATCCCGAATAAAGCGCCCCGGTATAGTCGCCACCCGGTAGCAGCCACCTATCCATTTCAAATGCTGGATTAAACGCCGGACCATACATTCCATGATTGATGGCAGCAAGTTGGGAAGCCCAATAATACCTTCGAATATCCGGAAGTGCTATGCCGCCATCATACCAGGGAAGCGTTAACTTTGGAAGAGCAATGCGCGAACGCCCGTCCCATATCAATTGCCTCTGCAAGGATTCTACCTCCCGGAAATATTTCGACGGAATCATGTCAAAACTGTTCTGGAGTGCATATAGAAAGCGCGGTAAGGACATCATTTTAAAAAGGGCCGCACGCCCCAGCGGAGACAATGGTAATTTACGCCAGCTCACTACATCCGAGCGCAAACGTTGGAGTGGGGGGAGTAGATTACGGTCATAGCGAACCGCAGGGTCCAGCGAGATAAACACACCCAAGTATTTAAAACCAGACTGCGACACCTGGATGGGGCAACCCCGCGGCAGAAGGGGGACACCACCTGCGAGAACATAAATATAGGATTTTGACCAGTTGATAACAAGACCCGAGTTCTTCCGGAAGGAGTTAAGCACGTCGAACAACACATTAAGCGATTTTTGGGGAGACGTGAGGTACAATAAAATATCATCCGCGTACAATTAAATACGATCTTCAAAGTCCGGAGTCCAATATATACCCCTCATTGAGGGTTCCCACCGTAGCCAAGCAGCGAGTGGCTCCAACGCAAGAGCAAAGAGAAGCGGGGATAACGGACAACCCTGCCGCGTGCCCCTTCCAAGGGCAAAGGGCATGGAGACCCGACCATTAACCACTACCTGCGCCAGTGGCATATTGTACAGGAGTTTAACCCAACTAATAACGCCAGCGCCGAAACCGAACTTGGCGAGTGTGGCCCAAAGATACGGCCATTCGATTGTGTCGCAGGCCATCGTGGCATCTAAGGACGCCAAGATGGCCGGTTCACTCAAAGTCGCTGCCCTCGCGAGAACACCATGCAAACGCCTTAAATTCAATGCTGTGTTACGGTGTGGGATAAAGCCCGACTGGTCTGGATGAATCAGATCACTAATCACCGTAATAAGGCGGTTAGCGAGTAACTTGGCAAGAATCTTAGGCTCAGCATTCAGGAGCGAAATAGGCCTGTAAGATGTGCAACGATCCCGTGGCTTACCTTCCTTGTGGATCACCACACTGGTCGCAAGACGCTGATCCCGAGGGAGGGGGCCAGTTTCTTGCGCAGCCAAGAACATATCACGGAGGTATGGCGCTAGCGTATCAGGGCGCAGTTTATACAGTTCGATGGGGAGGCCATTGGGACCCAAGGCCTTTCCGGAGCGTATAGAGCGCACCGCCAGAGCTACCTCATCCACCGAGGGTGTGGCATCCAAACAGTCCCGATCAGACTCTGACAAAAAAGGTAATGCGATATCCCTAAGTAACAACTGAGAATCCTCCTCGGGTCTGTCGGACACTGAGGTGTAAACCTCCCGGAAATAATGAGAAAAGCATCCAACAATGTCAACCAGGTCTGTCACACGCACACCATCTGATTTCTCAATCACAGGAATCACACGACTCGCTCTCTCCTTTCTGTCCAGCCAGGCAATCAATTTTCCTGCCTTATCACCCACATCATACAATCGTCCCTGTTGTTCCCTACTCATCATCTTGCCAGCATCAGTTACTAAGTTTTTGTATTCTAATTGCTTAAGATTGAGGATATGCAATGCGTCTTGCGTAACGTTGCGCTCCAATGCAGTCTCTAATTCAGTAATTTCTGTCTCGAGACGAACAACTGCCTCATTTTTACATTTCTTGGCACACCCTATCAAAGACAATGCCTGTCTCCTAATAACAGTCTTGAAAGCTTCCCACAATGAAAAAGGCGAGGACACGGATCCCACGTTTTCAGCAAAATACAAATCTAATGATTTAATCAACTCAGTACGGGTTTTGGGGTTAAGAAGATACCAGGGGTTAATCGGGGCCACCCTCCCTTCAGCGCCTGCATTCGAGTTAAAATAGAACCAGAGAGGGGAGTGGTCTGATATACCCCGAGCTAGGTGTCTAATATCTCCAATCGAGGAGGACTGGGCCGCCGGCACCAGGATATAATCTAATCTAGAAAGACTACCATGTGCGCCCGAGTGGAAAGTGAACTGCGTCTGCTCTGGGTGCATTAACCGCCAACAGTCCACAAGCCCCAATGTCTCCAAAAATTCACCCAACCAGGAGTGCGCAGCTGTAAGGTCCCTGGGTGGATAGCGATCCGCTCTGCCAGAGACGACTAAGTTAAAATCACCACCTAATATCAGAACACCCTCTGGGAGACCCAAAACCATCCGCCCCAAGTCTGCAAATGTTGTGGATTGTAAGCCAGGAGGAACGTACACTGATACCAATGAAACTGTTTTCCCCTCCCACCTTCCTACCAGTGCAACATATCGACCCCTAGCGTCAAGAACCACTTCATCAACCACGAGTTGGAGTGAGGTCTTAAGCAGTATACCCACCCCTCTAGAACTAGAAGTAAAGCCAGAATGAGCAACAAGACGGTAACCCCGCCTATTGAGAGCGTGGCAAGTATTCCCAATCAAGTGTGTCTCTTGTAGCAGGACAACATCGGGCGAGAGGCGCCGCAAAAGCTGCATAACCACCCCTCTCTTTATCCGATCTCCCAACCCATTTACATTCCAGCACAGTAACTTCAACCCCCTACACCCCATCCAAACCCACGATGAACTCCCATCTCAGAACGAGCACCACACCAATGTCCGAAGTCGTAACAGTTCGTTGCCTTGAAAAAAGAGAAAAAGAGAAAAAGAAAACAACCCCCACACAATTCCCCCCTCCCCCCAATGATCCTCAACACAACTCCCCCCCACCCTGCACCCCTGCACAGACTCAGAAGCCACCCCAATTTGCAGTGTGCCTGTCGCCCTAGCAAAAACAACAACTAATCTACACAAAGAAACCCCAGAGGAGCAAAGGGTCCCTCCGTCCCCGCCACCCCCCAGGATACCCATAGAATGATCAAAGAGGTCAGTGAGCCGCAGCTGTCCATGGTGGATAGTGTTCAGGACTTGGGCACCATTGTCATTCTTGGTCCATCAGGCCCCCCTCTGTGCCACTAGCATGGTCTCGGCCAGCACGACGAGCAGGCAACGTGTCCAACCAATCACTCGCTTCCTCAGGCCGGAGAAAAAAGAATGTCCGATCGTCGTATTCCACACGCAGCCGGGCCGGGAACAACATCGCATATTTAAACTCCATGTCTCTAAGACGCCGTTTCACCCCTTGAAATCCCATTCGTTGCTTCTGGATCGACTGGGAAAAGTCCGGATAAAAGTTCACAGCAGCGTTCTCGAACTGCGTAGGACCACTTGTCCGTGCAGCCTGCAAGATGGCTTCGCGGTCCCTGAAGTTAAAGATTCTTGCGATGATTGGACGGGGGGAAAACCGGGCTTTGCCTGTCCCCCCGGCACCCTGTGTGCACGTTCGACCGCGAAGAATTTGCTCAGGCCCTTGGGTGCGAGATGATTGAAGATAAGGTCCTCTACTCGAAGATCAGTAGAGAGTGAGCTAGAGTCCTCCGGGACCCCAATAATACGCACGTTGTTGCGTCGTGCACGGCCCTCAAAATTCTCCAAGCGACGAGCAAAGAAGTCATTAGCAGTTCTCAGGTTGCGGACTTCTGTTTGCAAGTCGGACATATCCGTCGTGGGGCTGGATGTCTTTAGATCAAGAGACTTCACCTTTTCGTTTGTCTTAGCCAGATCTGTTCTGAGTAGATTGACATCAATGGCCACCGTATCCAGTTTCAGGGCCAGGGCTTCATATTGTTGGCCGATAGAAGTCTTGATGCCAGCAATGGCGCCCATCACGTCCTGTAGCGTTAAGTTCGCCGACATAGCAGGATCGTCGATAGCCTCTTCCCGGATCTTAGGTGCGCCACCGGGGGATCCCTTAGGAAGTGTGTAGCGGTCCATGACATTCGTCTGGGCTGAGCCTCCACGGAGGGTGGTCTTAACTTTCCGTTTGTCACCCTCGGGCTTGCCCGTCATGGCGAGCCGGGTGCCCCGAAGCTTGAGACCTGGTCCAAATGGCTCCTTAGAATTCACCCACAAGAACACCAGAGACGAATCAATATGAGTTCACAGCCACACAGTCGCTAGCCCCAAGCCCAATGAACTGACATAGGAGCCAGCCGCGTTCAGCATTCACCCCGATGAGGGGATACGATATGCAGGAGAAACGAAACTAAAAGTGAAGTGGGGCTGCGGGCTGAACTCCGTCAGCCGTTGTAGTTGAATTACTGTCCGGATAGAGTCACAAGTCAAGGCCCAGGCGATCCCATGGAGAAGGCCAAAAAATACAGGATGGCGTAACTCGGGAACCCGAAGTCCGATTTCGTCGCTGAAAGCAGCTAGTACATCAGCCGGGCTGTGTCCTCAATGATCTTCCGTCAAATCAGGATATTATCCAGGATAGATGCGGGAGGTGGCGAAGGGTCTCGGGAGCCCTGTGCTCACGCGGCCATCACGGATGCGCGCGAAGCTCCTCCCCCCAGCCTTCAGTTTTTGATAAACAACACTACTGAAAACAATTGGAACTATTTTTTCCTCTGAAAGCGTAATTATTTTTTCCATTTCCAAAATATTTACCTTTTTTTGGCACATGGTACTCTGCTTAAAGTAGAAGTATACTTAGAGAACAGAACTTCTATTTTTAGAAACTCTAGAGACAATATTTTAACTTAGCCTCTAGCACATGTACAGTCTTGTATAAATATGTGATGAAATGGTCTCGACCTTCTTTTCTGTATTAAGAGCCATTTCATAAATGTAATTTTCGCAAATCATTCAGCCAAATGTACCATAAACGCATTTTTTAATGATACCACTGCTTGAAAAACGTACAGTATAAATACTCATT